>NC_071510.1:20172992-20795134 GCF_027887155.1 Malaclemys terrapin pileata
TGTTTTTAGCCGTGAAATATTTGGATTTCAAATGCTGCAAAGGAATTTTTAGATGTATAAAATCAACTGTTTTCACTTGACATTTTCATTTTATGAAATGTTGCTATTGAAGTGAGGCATTATAAAAAGCTTATTTATATAAAATTTAAATTTGGGGTCAAATATAAGTTAACATAGTCCCAGTTGCACTGATAGTTTGTGTACTGAGCGCCAATAACAGAAGTACATTGAAAAAATTACATCCTAACCATTAATAATATTATTGGCTCTAATTTCTTCCTATTGTGTTTGAATCAGTTTGCCAAGTGCTCTAATTCACTACTGAGCAATTCTCCCATAAACTTGACCACCTCTGGACAGCACTGCTTTACTTTTCAAATCCGTTGTAGGTCCCACTAAAAACCTCTAATCAGAGGCTTTTGCAAGAAGCACCTTGGCTCTCGACATTCACACAAGAAATGGGCAGAAGAAATCAGCAGCAGTCAAGAGCACAATGAGAGAGAATGACTATTTCAGCTACTGTTTCGGAAATTTCTTTTTGTGCTATCCAGCTGCTGTTCCTGTTAACAATAATTAGAAAGTTGGCACTGATTCACCAAAGAATTTAAGCACATGCGTAAATTCATGCGTATTCAGCAAAGCACATATGCATGTGCTTAACTTCAAGTGCTATAAGCCTCTAGACTACCTTGTAAAAGTGTGGGTGACAAAAGTTTCAAATGAGTACAACTTACGGACAAGGACCAGGTTAAGCACAGTTTGTGAGGACAAGTTATGTAATCATTACTTTCCCAGTCAAAAATACAGTAGTCATGCAGTGATGTTTTAAACAGATAAAAAGCTGATGAGGGAAAAATATGGTAAATAAATTTCATGGGGCAGATTCTCAGCTGGTGTAAACTGTTGTCTGTCCATGGAGCTATGACAATTTAGACCAGGTGGGCTCTGTCCCCACAGTGCACGAACAAGGTCAGTGCCCAATACATTCCTATGCAATATAGATTATAGGAAACATTATTGGCTATCAGATAAATATATAAGGTAGTCTCATTCAGCATGTAATACTTATCTTCTACTGACCATTCCAGGTATCAGGGTGTCAGCAGTTCTACTAAATGTACTTCATACACTTCTTTTAAACAAAGGCCTTTAGAAGACAAATGATGGCAGCAGAGCAAGTGCAATGGAGGACCAGCAACTAAAGGACTGGTTGCTATGCAGTTGTTGCTAAACTATAAACTAAGAAGCAATTCACTCCTTACCTTCTATACTCATCCAAGGATACAAAGATAACAGTGTTGGAAACCAAATGAAAAGAAAAATAAAAGCAAAATAGCAAAGCTCTTACTGCTATCTGGAAAAGGGAAATTAATAATAAATAAATGTTTTCAATAACAAGCTATTTCTCTGGGAAACAATGAAAATGCTACATTTCAGTAATAGGAAATGAAATGTCATACAAGAGATCGAAAAGAGAAACAACAAGTATTATGCAATTGTTTAAGCTAAGCTTAATCACAGTATAATTATTGTCGTTTCGAAGAAAGTAGAGGTCAGATTGTGTGCTGAGCCTCCTCTCAAGAGGAAAAAATACTCAGGAGAGTTAAAAATATTATATTTATTTACACACACATTTTAATTTAAAGGTCTCATAGGAAACAAAACAACTTCTGTTACAGAGACTCCTGCAGCAGCATCGTAATAATGCAGCTCCCAGTCAAAGTAAGAGCCACCAGAATTAGAACAAGGCTTTCCCTGGGCGGAGTTTCCAGGGTGAACAGAATTTTGTCAGGGCTGGTATGGGCATCTGCCTAAACTAAGCTTCCCCAGCTGGACTAAACTACACAAGCCTTGATTAGACTCCTAGGCTAAACTGAATCTCTCATAATTGGAACAGGCCTCTGCCCAAGCCAGGCTCTCAAGACAATTTCAGTCCTACACTAAGTCTTCCAACGCTGGAGTACGACTCTTTCTAAATCAGGCTAGAAAGACCCTTTTTAAGCTGGGGTGAGCTTAGTAACTCATTAAGCCCACTACCACTAAGCTCCAGTCAATAAGCAATCACTCAAAGATGGACCACTGTTAGCTCAAAGTCAAACTGCCTCCAGTTGCTATGGAACAGGGAATGAGCTACTGTGTAGACTGTCAGGGACAGAAAATGTATGATCTGACATACTTGATCAAAGCATTGGTCAATCAAGTTGTTATTCTGCTACTTGGCCGGGGCTAAAACATCTGACGCTTCAAAGGAAGAATTCAGCTCCATTTTCATGTTTCACATTACACATTGTTCATTACAAGCAATAAACATTCCAAAATCCAAATTAACTGACAATATTTCGGAGATCAAAGACAACAAAAAAATACAGCATTTTGTTTTTCTGGTGATATACTACTTTTACAGTGGTGCCAGTAATAAAGGCTTGTTTTTTCTCAAGAAGCCATGCAGATATGATTGGGGCAACACAGAAGAAACAGACAGGTACACTAAGTGCAATTTTTATACAGTTATTTTACTGACCAGAACCACACTTCCGGCCTCAAGCCAATTTAAGGAACTCACCATTTTGGATATCTACAAACTGGAGTTTGTGCCCTTCCAGATCAGGCTACACAAATGCAGATGCAAATCAGAGTTTTAGGGCACCCCAAATTGCAAACCACATGCAAACTTAAAGGCAACTTTTGTAAATTTGGCTCTTTAGATTCTATTTTGAATTTGGTGCTATTACCTTGATGCTCCTCCAGATCCATGTCAAGTCGTCGAATGACATCATTAAAATGGTTGATTTTTTCTTTTATTTCTGTCAGCCTAATAATAAATAATACAATTTGTAGCTAAAACTGTGCTATTAAATGGTTAGCTTTTAAGAGGCACTATGAAGGATCAGAATACAAATAGTAAACAGACTGTATTACTACTAATACAAATAATAGAATAGTAAGGTCATTGTCATTATAACAAGCATTTGTATGGCACCCCTCACCATGGTCTCTCAATGTACTAAACACATTGTTTCTGCCTCATTTTGGACTAAAAACCTTTTGTCTTTGTGAAACAAACAGAATCACTACAATTATTCAGTTCTTATTCAGTTTGTGTTACTATATGGGTCCCTCTGTTGGTTGTTACACAGCTTTACAGAGAGACAACAAATGGCATAACGCAGCAGGAAATAGTGATTTTTATTTAAATAAAATTCTCTGTATAACAATATTAATTAAGAAATGTAAAACACTGTGGACTATAATCAAATGGATTAAATAATTACATTACATTTAGAAATTCTTCTGTAAATCTTCAGCTATAATTCTTTATCAATTATAATTTTTCTTAGTTACCAAGAATTCTGTTTAAGCAACTTACTAGCCAATCAAATGTTGGTTACCCGGTTTAAAAAGAAATCCACAAAATGCCTGTGACTGTGAATATTTAAATAAAATTGTACACCATAGTTTCTAGGAGATTTAAAGAAAAAAAGGTTACTAACCTCTCTAACTGTTGTTCTTTGAGATGTGTTGCACATGTCCTTTCCACTCTTGGTGTGTGCGTACACCACGCAGAGTCGCCAGAAACTTGTTCCCTCAGTGGTACCTGCCGGAATGGCTTGAGCACCCTCTGCTGATGGGCCCAGCTGACCTTGAGCCCCTCAGTTCCTTCCTTCCAGAAACTCCAATGCAGAGTGGTAGAAGGGTGGGTCGTGGAAAGGACAAGTGCAACACATCTTGAAGAACAATAGCTATGAAAAGTTAGTAACCATTTCTTCTTCAAGTGACTGCACATGTGCATTCTGCTCTTGGTGATTCCCAAGCAGTTAAATAGGAAGACGGATCAGAGTTTATGTATGCACAGACAATACAAAGCGACCAAATCTGGCATCATCTTTTGAATACTGAGTGATGGTAGAGAAGGGGAGAAGAAAGTGTGTACCAATGACCAGATTGGTGCTATGCAAATGTCCAGGATAGGCATCTGCAACAGGAATGCTGTTGAGGATATTTGCGATCTTGTAGAGTGGGCAGTCAGCTTGTCTGGAGGAGAGATGCCTGCCAGATCATAACATGTGCAGATACAAGAAGTTATGCAAGATGAAATTCTCTGAACGGAGATCGAAAGACCTTTCATTCTGTCCGCTATGGCCACGAACAGTTAGGTGGATTGCCAGAATGGTTTGGTCCTATGTAGAATGCCAGTGCTTGTCTAATGTCCAATGTGTGTAGCCATTGCTCATCCCTATTTGCATGTGGTTCGCAGTAAAATGTAGGCAAATAAATTGACTGATATGAAAATTTGAAACTATGGTGGTTTGGATGTGAGGGTGCGTAGTTTGGAGACCCCTCTGGCAGAAGCGATAGCAATTCGGAAGATCACCTTCCAGGAAAGGTGTATTCCAAGTAGTATAAGCAGCACATATAACCTCTAGGAAGAGGCTCAATGGCGGTCTCATGAATTTAGCCAAAACTAAGTTCACTTCCCAAGGGGAAATTGGCTCCCTTAGTTGAGAGTACAATCTTTCCAAGCCTTTAAGGAATCTAATTGTCATGTCATTAGAAAAAAACAGAACAGTTATCCATGTGAGGGTGGAAAGCGGATACTGCTGCCAGGTGAACACAGGAAATCGCTAAGCCTTGCTGTTTCAGGTGCAGGAGATAGGCAAGTATTGGATGGATGGATGGATGAATGAATCGGTGAAACTCTGGTTTGACAAGCCCAGATAGAGAAACATCCATTTTGACAGACAAGTGGCTCTGGTGGAGAGCTTTCTGCTACCTGGCGAACTTGCTGCAAGCAAGCCTGCTCTTTGGGATTTAACCATGGAGCTTTCAGGCTTCACAGGTTTGGGAGAAACAGCCAACTGGGTGTAATGGGAGCGAGATTGGAGTTGCCGCTGAAAGGTCCAGTAGAGTGGAGAACCAGGGTTGGTGGGGCCATGCTGGGGCTATTAATATAACCCAGGTGTGACTCTGCTTGCTCTTTAGTGGCACTCTGCGTAGGAGTGGGACTGGGAGAAAAGCATAAGAAAGCTTTCCCATCCAGGGTAGCAGGAAGGGGTCTGTGATGGAACCTGGACTGTGGCTTTGTAGAGTGCAGAACTGGTGACATTTTCTGTTGTTTGCAAATAGGTCAATTTGGGGAGTCCCCTACTACTGGAAAATGCCTCTGGCTACGTCGAGTGAAGAGACCATTCATGGTGACTGGAGAAAGACTTGCTCAGGAGATCTTTTAGCTTATTCTACATCACTGGAAGACAGGTGGCCTTGAAGTTGATTGGATGGGCTATGCAAAATATCCATAGGTAAACTGCTTCCTGACATAGGAGGGACGAATGATCACCTCCCTATCTGTTCAGGTAAAACATTGCTGCAATGTTGTCCAGAAGGACAAGCAGGTTTCTTCCCCTGATATGAGGTAGGAAAGCCTGACAGGCAAGACGAATTGCCCTGATCACGCTGACATTTGTATGAAGAGCGAGCTCTGTCAAGGACCAAAGACCCTGAGTTCAGAGCTCCAGGTGAGCTCCCCATCCTAGAGCCATCCTAGATCCGGAGACCAGAGTCATTGATAGTTGAGGGCGCAGGAAGCACCCACGCAAATGTTGATAGGATTCAACCACCAATTCAGCAAAATTAGGACCTGTGAAGGTACCATGAGCGCAGTGTCCAAATGCAGATGGTTTGGCAAGTACACTGGGGCCAGCCATGTTTGAAGGGATTTGAAGTGCAGCCTGGCATGTTTTACTACATATGTGCATTAGGCCATGTGCTCTAGGAGTCTCATACAGTTTTGGACTGTTGTGATTGGATGAATCTTGAGTACTGTCACGAGAGATCAAATAGATTGGATTCTCGACTCTGGGAGGACAGCTCTGGCCTGGGTAGAGGCCAACAAAGCCCCTATAAACCCCATCCTCTGCAATGGACAAAGGATAGATTCATCTGCATTGATCAGTAGTCCTAAGGCCTTGAAGGCTGACTGAATAAGATGAACACTGGATATAACCAGCAGTACAAGTTGGCTGGTATGCTCCGGTATGCCATACTAGCAAGCTATTTATAGCTGGTACAGCGTACCGGAAAGACACAGAAGCAGGAGGGCTGGGGGTTCTGCTCCTTTCCCCACTGGGAGAGGCAGCAGGGAAAGGAGCAGACTGCTGACAGCTCCACCGGCGGCTGTACCACCCCTAACCCTGCCCCCCAGCCCAGTCTCTGGCAGGGCTGTTGCTGTAGTACAAGGAAGGATGGAGACACAGCTCCATGCCTGGAAGGGCAGGGGGTGGGGCTGGGAGTTCTGCTCCTTTCCTTGCTGGGAGACGCAGCAGCAGGGAAAGAAGCAGAATGCCGGCAGCTCCTCCGGCGGCTGTACCGCCAGCTCCCAGCCTTGCCCCTGCCAGCCCTGTCTCCGGCGCATCAGGAGGAGGATAGAACCGCCCACCCCCCCTGCCCCGGGAAACATGGGACAGATGTGGGGAGGGGACGCGGAGAGCATGGGGACCCCAGGGGTGGTGAGGATTCACATTGAGGGTCACATGGAGGGTCACATGCCCCCCTTAGCTAGTGGGGGCCCCCCACACTGGTAAGACATGGATTTTACTTGCACCACTGGATATCACCTAAGCTTGGGACTGGCCCTTGATTAGCCAGTCATCCAGGTAAGGGTAGACCTGTACTCCTAATCTTCTGAGGAACGCTGCTACCACAGCCAGACACCCAAGTAGCTGCAGATAGAAGCACCATGAACTGGTAATATGAGTACTCCATTACGAGTCTGAGAAACTTTCTGTGCCCTTGGTATATCGACACATGAAAGTAGGCATCTCTTAAATCGAGGGTAGCATATCAGTTTCTTGGATCCAGAGAGGGAATTATAGATGCCAGGGTGACCATGCAAAACGTAATCTTCTTGAGATAGTTATTGAGCTGATGCAGGCCTAAAATAGGCCTGAGATTTCCCCTGGCTTTCAGGATTAGAAAATAATGGGAGTAGAAATCTTTCCTTCTTAAATTCTGTGGAACTTTCTTTATGGCTCCTACCTGAAGAAGAGATTGAACCTCCTGGACCAGAAGTTCTTTGTGAGAGGAGTCCCTGCAGAGGGATGGAGAGTGAAGGTGGGAAGGAAATACATTGGAAGATATATCCCACCTCTACAGTGCTCAGCACCCACAGGTCATAGTGCTATGAGACCAAGAGCTGATGAAATGGGCAATGCAGTTTGCAAACAAATGAAAAATTGTGTCTGGCATCCTGGGAACTGGTACGATGTCTTCGAGCTTCCCATCAAAATGCCTGCTTACAACTCCCTGGATGTCTAGCTGGGACTGGCATTGAAGCGGAGGTAGAAAGAGGAGGTGGTCTACACCTATAGCCTTTAGTCTTCAGTCTCTGCAGGTCCTGTTGGACAGCTGAAGCAGAATATTGGAGAGGCTGCTGAGGCATGAAGTGCTTCCTGAAAAGGGCTAGGGTGTACAACCTCAGGGACTTTAATGTTGCCTTCAAGTCTTTTTACCCACGGGCTTAGTGTGTCTGCTCCTAAAAGAGCAAGGATCCTTCAAAGGGAAGTTCCTGCACAATCTGTTAGACCTCCTGTGGGAGCCCAGAGGACTGCTATCAGGAGCTCCTATGCACGTTTGCGGTTGCCAGGGACCTCCTGACCTTGTTGGTGCCAGTATCGCTGATACTGCAAGAGTCAGTTGTGACTGATGTGACAGCAAGATGTTGTTGGTGCCAGCAGACATGGTGCCATCTTCTGTGGTACCAAAGCAGAGGAGCCTACAAGTCAGTGGTCCTGACTTCTTGTTCAGCCAATCGCTAAGACAGACAAGTGTGTCTACATTTGCAGGCGATAATGCTGCCCAGTGCCTATTAATCGTGATTATTTTTTTTAATCTCTTGACAGCCCTACTTTAAACATTTTACCTACTGCATAAATATGGATTAGACAATATTTAACTTGTGTTGTAGGGCTTAATTGTATCAATAAATATTTGTATTCAAACAAGTTATGATATCAGTTTTAAATTATGGAAGCAAGCATATAAATTATTTTTTTAGTCTCATGGACATTTGATTTATACAGCACATATCAACACAGCAGCAAGCCAGTCAAATGTCTTAAACTTTGGGAAAACTTTTTAAAAATAATTTTAAACAATTTTTAAACGGTCTCCAGGTTGAGATTGCTAGCTAAATTTAAACTCAGACTTTTTTTAAAAACAGCTGAGTTTCTAAAGTAAACACCAAGAGATCCTCAAATACAGTAGTTTTAGTGAGTATAAGCATAATACGTATAGAATGCTTTAGTAACTTAATTTAATTAAAATTTACTGTAGATTATTAATAACAACAGCTACAAGCAACACTTATCTATTACTTTATAAATATTAACTAATTCTCACAGCAGGATAACAAACAGGATAAATGACTTGCTCAACTTCACAGAGGAAGTTTGTGTGAGAACAAAAAGTAATGCTTGGCTCCCAATCCTGTGCTCAGACACTTCTCTTATAATGTGCGGACCCACTGGCAGGAGCGGGGCTTATAAGAGCAATATAACATAAGTACTCACTGTCTTTCCATACTTGCTATTTCCTGATTATCTTCTTTAACCTATAAAAAATGAACAACAAATGTTTCAATATGGGGAATAAATTCAAAGACAAAAAGAGAGACAATCTAAAAGATGCACAAAACCAAATGATTAACTCAGTTATGCTAGGAATTGAAGGCTCAGCCTGCCAAAGATCTGCTTGGAAATCATTTTCCTACAATGGTTGCTTTGCTGAATAAAAGATGCAATATTATCATTTAGTGGTGTCATCATTTCAGCTATCTCCCCGTGCTTCTCTTCTTTCCCAATACCTATTTTAAACTTTAATGCTCTGCAACACTTACTCACATGAATACTTCTTACGCATGCAAACAGCTTCATTTAAATTAATCAGACTACTTATGTTTAGTAGGAATTACTCACACCAGAAAAGGTTGCAAGACCAGGTCCTTAATGAATAAGACAGCTCATCTTTCCCAAACTTTTTAGTCTTGAGTTAGAAAGATGTTAAAGAAAATGAATCTAATTTTCCCACCCAAGTGCTCTCTTTCCATCCTGAAAACCTGGTGTGAAAGTGACTGGAACAGGAGCTGCCTCTGACAGTTTTACATTAGGTGAGAGCTCCACCCCACCAGATAATTCTTAATCCAGGTTCCAGCCCCTTTGTGTTGCTCAAAGAGCAAAAAGGGCCAGAATCATGGCAGAGAATCCAGCCCAGTATTTTAACATTTTCATTCTTTAAAAAACACTGAATTAAAAAAGCCTTGTAAACAAAAGATGTAATCATCATTTTGTTTTCCTGCCTGTTTCAGTAATCTCTCTCTTTCTTCCTGTGGAGATCCCATACTCCTGTCCTCAGCAATCATTTGATCCCGATGTTCCTCGAGCCCATGAAGTTTTTCATACAGCTGCACTGCCTCTTGTTTTACCTGGGAATGTGCTATTTCCTGAATATAACAAACAAACAAACACACACACTTACTGGTTAGACGCATTTCTAGTAGGTAAGGAATTGTTGCAGTGCTTGTATTTTTATTTAGCAAAGTTCACATATTTAATAAAACAAGTTTATTTGGCAACTGTACAGTGAAGTCTGTACAAAGGACCACCTATATAATCTGGCTGTCTAGGATCTTGCTCTTAAGCACAGTTTCTGAGCATCTCAGTGCTATCTGGGTGCTTTATTAGGCTATGTCTTGCTATGAGGGTCTACCCTAACGGAGCTCCAAATTTACCAAGTACATTTCTGCTCCTTCTTTGCTGGAAGATAATCTCTGTTAAGGAACTTTTATGGGGGAAGGGGCAGAAAGTGAAAATGTCTTGGCCATGCAAGGCCTATGATATCAAGGCACATGCACACATCAAAAGATCTAATATTTGAAGGGGTTGTCAAAATATCTATGCCACTGACCTGTGAAAGTCAGAGAAGAGGAAATTACTTCACTGTAACTGTTGTTTTCTGAGGATATACACTACATCTTATCCTCACTTTTGGGCGCATGTTCCTCTGTGAGACCATTGCAGGCAATCTTCAACTTCAGTGGATTAAACCTATTGGTTTGTATGTGTGTAGCACAACCCCTGCTATGGAATTTAGGCCAGTTCTTTCAAAGTGGGAGATGAAGTCACTCATGCACATATTAAAGAAGACTGAGTCGTACGGAGAAATTGCAAACCTCTCAACTGTCCGGGGAGAAGAGTTTGTGAGTGATCTGATGTATATATTCAGAGAAAAATTAAAAGTAATTCTCTGATTTCTAATGTCACAAAAGAATACATCTGACACTGTTAAGGGTAACCGAAAAATAGAGTTTAGAAAGGAAACTTCACCATAGCTATATGAGTTTGCTATCCTGAATGCTAGAGTGTCTAGTGGTAAAATATGTTCTATTTTCTTTCTGAGGAGCAAATCCAAGGCAGTGGAAAATATGGAGGAAAGCCACAGGCCTACTACACACTTAAGTGACAGCACAGTATATATTCACCATGGGCAAAATTTAGCTCAGGCTAGGGAGTACAAGCAAGCCCCTGCATGCTACTTAAGCACTATGTTGCTTCTGCAAGGATGGGAGTGGGAGAAATTACCATGCAAGATGACCTTCAGTGGAGCACCGATACTAGATCAAAATAAGTGACTGTGGAGGGGACCACTGATTTGGGCTCATACATATATGTACAATAACAAGGAGCCCCTATGTTGGGGTTTGGAAGGACTGCATCTGGTGTTCCAGCACATAGGCTAGAAAAGTGGCCACAGAAGGACAGTGTTACAGCCCTGATCTTGCTTGTTGATGGAATTCTATTCTCCCGGACATTTGTTTAGATCCACACAAAAAAACAATTACTCTATTAGCATAAAAAAAGAATGATTTTCTTAATACTTTCAAAAGTGCTAGTTTACATCTATGATGTAATCACTGAGCTATAGTTCAGATGTATGATATACTAGCTGTGAAATACAGTTATCTGATTATCTGACACCTAGCAAAAATAAGTTATAAATTGTAATTGGTGGGGTTTTGGCCCTATCTGATAAAAATAAAATTATACAAATTAATGGGCTGAGTCCACACCACTAAAATAGAGGCGAGCTTTGCCCTTATCTTCAATGGGTGCAGAATTAAGCCGTTAAAGAGTTACAGACAAAAATATACTGTGATTACTTTGTTGACGTAAGAATTTTTTTTTTTTTTGCATTTACTAACATAAATAGATCAGTTATTTATCTTCATACATACAGCTCCTAGAGTGTCTTCCTTTATATTTAGTCCATCCAACTCCTGCTGTTGAGCATCTAATTCCTAAAGAAAACAAGCATGAATAGTTTAGGTAACTATTACCACTGGAGGAGGATTTACTTCCCTATTCTACACATTTTATACTTGCAAATACTGTAGAACATTTAGTTGATTTGTTAGGTATATATGTGAATAGGTTAAGACCCCTTCCTCTAAACAGCTCCAGGCAGAGCTTCACTGACTTTGCAGTACTGGAGTCTTTGTGAATAAGATTCATATCATTGTTACTTGTATTTTGGCTATAATTATGAACCATTGTCCCCTTTCATCAATTTTTTTGAAGGGAAAGTGTCTGTTGAAAAAATATTATATATTTTAAAAATATCCTCATCTCTTTTGTTAAACTTTAGATAACTGAAACTGAAAGAATTTTAAAAATCTAAGTTTAATTTTTGCAGTCATTTTCATTTATGTGAATGTCAGGCAGTTACTGTAGTGGATAAGGAATTAGAAATCTTGGGTTTTGCTCCCAGCTCTATCACTGACTTGCAATGTGACCTTGGGTAGGTCCTTTAAGTCTGGATCCTGCATAGTTTATAATTGTTCTTGATTTTACTCATGTGTTTAAAGTTAAGCATCTAACTGTTTGCAGGATCAGGGCCTTAACCTCTACACCTTTATTTCCCCCATCTGTAAAATGGGAATAATGATGGAGGAGAAAGAGGATGATTTATCCTTTGTACACCACGTTGATATCTACAGGTGGAAAGTCCTAAGTATTATTTTGTTTCTAGTCAATTTCATTTTCTGATTTTCATGGATTAGCACAAAGTTGAAATGTTGGTGATAATGCTACCTGAAAGTTTCCTTTTAAATTAATCAGATCTTAAATTCTTCAGTATTCCAAACTATACAGTGGAAATCATCGAGCTAATTTCACATACATCTTAGACAAACAATATGACAAAACCCACCTGCAACAGTTTTTCATTTGTAGCCTTCATCTCCATGTATTTAGCTTGATTTTCCTGAGACATATTTTTTATTATGTCATCAGCTACTTGTTTTTCACGCTCAATATCTTCTTCCACTGCTTGAATTAACTTTTCTTTGCTGTAATAACAGAGGAAAGTAAGAGTACTTTTGTAATTTGTACTAGGTACTACTTATACTTTTTATTTATTCCATGCTTTGTACCCCTTGAAACAATCTAATTTCACACAAAAAATATACAACTAACTTCTTTCCCCAGAATAAAATAAATATATTCCAGCTGATAAAATAAGTGCACCATCACCATAGATTTTTTGCTTGAAATATATATGATACACATTGTATAACACTGGACTTGATTCTTCTGTCCTTACACAAGTTTAACTCACTGAAATCAATGTGAATTTTGAACACAAAACAACTTTAGGGTCAAACCTATCATAAAGTAATATTTTGAATGTTGACATACCAGGCAATGTTCCCCCTAAATAAAGAGGGATTATGTGACAGATTTAAGCTACTACTAGAGATAGTTGCTTCAATTACATCACCATTATATACAAATTAGCAAACTAAAAAGATGAGGCTTGCAAACCATGAATTTTCATTTAAAAATGTGCACATCTGTAAAGATCTGAAGATTTTACTTATCTGGTGACTAGATTCCACTTACAAAATAAACCTTTTCTCTTAGAAGTATCTTTAATTGACCACAACTCATCCTTTGTGTAAACTCCTGCAATATTTTAACTTGATTTCTACTATGTGATCAGAAATTATGAGGCCTAAACATATCATTACCAGACTTCCTTATTGGCTGTACATCCAAATAAATCTAAGTGACTATAAGAAATTGCGCAACCTAGTCAATCTTTTACTAAGGAAGTTCTAGTCTTATTTTTTTATTTTTAGCTACCTGCCCATTCACAGAGTACAAAGGTTGAAAACAAAGTAAAGTGCTGTTGCAACACATCACTTCTTTTTAATGCCCAGGAAACACACAACTATACATATGCTCTCTCAGAAAAAATAGAAAGGTAAGATACTTTATAAAATTTTTGTACGAAACCAACTTAATATCTTAAGTGTGTGGGAAAATACTTTGTTTATATAATTTGGCTGTCAAATTGGAAATAGATCATACATTAAAGACGCTTTGGGTTCCTCGATCAATATGAACCTTCACAAGCCAAGCTACTGCGTTATGCTTTGTTAGAAGATTAGAAAACAACCGTAGTCTTTTGGAAAGGAAAGATTTTCTGATTTTACAAACTACATTTCTTCCCAATTTATTCTTGAAAACTGCATATTTTATTGTTTTTAACTAATATAGGAAGTGTAAAGGAACACATCCCTGTGAAATGAAAAATCCTAAAAAGCCATTTATGAAACATTTTCAAAGAAAGCACCTATGGGCTCAGATCATAGGAGAATGTCAAGATATTAATGATGTGCTGCCAGCCTGAGTTTTTTGCAAAATGACTAATTTAAAAAAAAATCTATTTTCCAATAGATCATCCTTCAAATAGTATATGTTGAATTTTTTATAATCCTTTATCTTTCTGCTCTTACGTTGATGCTTATATGGGTCTTTTCATTGCAAAAGAAACTGACCGACTATAAAAGGAAAATTTTTTAGACAAAATGGATTTATTGAGTTTACAGTGTCCCTTTAATTCAGATGTACTGAACAACTCTGATCATTTTCACCATTTAGCAACTTGTAAAGATTTGTTTCCCCTTTTCAAATTGCAATAATATTCTGAGTCAGGATTGCTTTAATAGCCTGCCCTCCCTAGGTGTGCAGAGAAACCCACAAATCTCAGGTATGCTGCAGTGATGGGCGACAGGGGATGGATCACCTGATGATTACCTGTTCTGTTCAGACCCTCTGAAGCACCTGGCATTGACCACTGTCGGAAGACAGGATACTGGGCTAGATGGACCTTGCGTATGACCTAGTATGCCGTTCTTATATTCTTATGATAACTGAAAGTTTCTGTACAGCAGTGGTTCTCAACCAGGAAGTCCAAGGCCTCCTGCAGGGTTGTGAGCAGGTTTTAGGGGATCCACCAAGTATGACCAACATTAGACTCATTAGGGCAGAAAGCCAAAGCCCTGCTGCACAAGATGTAGCCCAGGGCCCCGAGCCCTGCCACCTGGGGCTGAAGCCTAAGCAACTTAGCTTTGCGGGGGCTCCCTGTTGTGTGCGGCCCCAGGCAACTGCCCTGCTTGCTACCCCCTAACGCCGGCCCTGGCTTTTACATGCAGAAAAACAGTTGTGGCATAGTTGGGACGTGGAGTTTTTCTAGCATGTTGGGGCAGCCTCAGAAAGAAAATGGTTGAGAACCCTTTCTACAGAGCCTGTGGAGTGAATCTAGCAGATGTACATTTCCAACAACAGTGGAGATACACAACTGGCTAGAGCAATCCCCATCTTCCTAAGGGGGCAGACTAGCAACTAGCTAGGTTGGGTCAGCAGCCCACACCTGTAAAAGAGATCATAAGTACTATTTGAGAAAAGAGCTATAAGCCAATGTGCCCAGCAAACAAGTTTGCCAATGGCTAGGCCTGCTATCATGGTACGAGATTGGCAAAGGCTTCCTTTAACTAGCTTTGAGATGAATTGAGACCTAGCTTTTAAGAAATAATTTTGATGCTGGAAAGTCTCTTTATTCATCCTAATATTTCGTTTGCTTTTTTGATCGCAGCTGCACATTGACCAGACGTCTTCACTGAGCCATCCACAGTTGAGTCTAGGTCCTTTTTCAGGGTTTATACAGTTAACATGGAAGAACCCTGTAAGATGTCTGAGTTTTTAACTTTTTCTCCTCCACTGTGCATTACCTTACACTTACCAACATTAAAATTCAGGTGCAATTGTGTTGCCCATTCACCTAGCTTGGTTAAGTCTCTCTGAAGGTACTCATACAGTCATCTTTGGTCTTGATTAACCTAAATAACTTTGTGTCATCTGCAGACTTTGCTACCTTGCCTCTCACTCCCCTTTTCCAGCCCATTTATAAATATATTAAACAGAGGACCTGCTGTGAATCTTTAACCATGATGGATACTGGCCATTTAATCCTGCTCTTTGTTTTCTGTCTCCTAGCTAGCTTTTGACCCATGATTACTTAGGGTTTTTTATCAGCCTCTTGTGTGGGACCATGTCAAAGACCTTTTGAAAGTCTAAATAAATTATCTCATATCATTCTCCTTTATCCACAACTTTACTAACAAGTTTGAAGACTGTGAATAGTTAGTGAGACACATTTTCCTTTTGCAGAAACCATGCTGGTTACACCCCATTATATCATGATATTCCAGATGTTTTATTATTCTATTTTTAATTATTGTTTCAATCAGTTTGCCAGGTAGAGATGTAAGGTTTACTGGTCTGCTATTAACATGATCAATCCTAGTGCCTATTTAGAATACAGTCCCTAAATTTGCACTGCATATGTCTGAAGGAGCCTAGATTCAACTTCCTTAAGGGGTGATAAAGTAAATTTTTCCAAACTCTGGTTTTCCTGCCAAATCCTATTTCTCCATCTCTGGTGATTTTGCCTCACAGGATTTTTGCTTTTCTTGAAAATCCAAAGATGCTGCATGCATGTATCCTTTAATACAGCTTACATGGTTTGCATTCACTTTTACTTTATTACTTGATGGGTTTATCTTGCCAATAAACCCTGATTCAAAGGAGCAGATGGACCAGGTATCATTTGCACAATTTCTGAGGTAGGTTAATCTTAAAATGAATAGCCTCTGTAAGGAAAGCACTCATGATTTCCAATAGATAGGGTGTATCCCTGTTCAAAGACCCCAACACAGCATTTTGAGCGCCATGGTTACCTAGCTCCAAAGCATAGATGAATAGGTCGGTGCATAGGGGGCTATCCTATGACACGAATAATAGACAGCTTATGAGTTCCATTGACTGTGCTCGTCACCACATATACTGATCGATTGCACAAAAGCTGCCTGGTTGGTTTCATATTTGGCTCAGTTCAATAAAGGCTGCAGTTATTTTGGCTAAAACACATCTCTCTCTCCAATTAGAGTCTTATTTAGGCTCTTGGCAATATTTACGTAAGACAAAAACACAGTAAGTTATGATGAATCATTTGTTACAACTATAAATGAACACTTCTGTTTACATTACTAAAACCATCTTCACCAGGAGCATGCCTTTAAACTACTAATACAGCAACTTACATTTTGGCCCTAACATGCAAAAATATTTTCTCTTCTAGATTTTGAACATGAAAATCCCTTGGCTAATGATCTGGATTGGAGCACTATTTTCCAATCCAGTCAAGACTGACTGCAATATTACTTCTCTTTCTGTAAGTTTTATAACCATATAAACTAATCTGTTTAATTTTTGCTCATTTTTGTAGACGTTCCATCGAAATTACAGGAGAATTTGTAGATCAAAGACATTATGTATTTTAACAATAGTCCCATCTACAACCACCTCAATACCTTATGGTGTGTATATATACAAAGCCTATATAAAGCTATAGTTGGAGGGAGGGAGGGAGAGATATATATATTCAACAACCTGATGGTGGAAGCATGTAGAAATGGAACAAACAACATGGCTTTCTTTTAATTGCACAATAAACCAATGCAAATCATTATGACAAGGCTGCACTTGGTAATTTATTGAATTGCAAACGTGTTTGATATATTTATGTTTTCAGATCTTGATCCAAAACCCACTGACGTCAACGGTCTTTTCCCTGACTTCATTCAGTTTTGGAGCAAGCTCAAAAAACTGTAAGCTGCTGGGCACCCTCAGCCAAGAGTGCTGACGGAGTTCAGCCCCACAGCTTTTGAAAACAATACTAGTAATAAGAGAATGGAATTTAATTTTTAACCTCACTCTTTCCAAAGAGAATTTTAATTGAATCACATCCTCCTTCTTGTACTTATATTTTGGGTGTCATGATGGACAGTCAGGTGATTAAACTGCTGTTATATTGATTACTCTGCTTACATTAAGGAAGTGACTCACTGCCTACATGTCTAGAACTAACTTTGCTATTTATCTTTTGCACTAACCTGTGGGAGAGGAAATTACACATACACACACACACACGAGAAATCCACCATCTTGTAAAAATAAAACAGGTCTCAGTGTACTCATTGGTAGGCAGAATAAAATCAGTACAGTAAGCTCTCAGATCTGAGATGACTGCAGGTAGGTTAGTTTCAACCCAGAAAATCAAATTAGTGTCTTGGTTGCAATAAAGATTTAATCTTTAGTGAACTCAATCCTTCTCCAAAAGGTCTACCTGAAAATCTTATTAAAATAAATATCTTTACAGAGGGAACAAAAAATAAAGAGAAAACAAAAAATGAGTTCATTCTCAAACTCTTGCCCCCTTCCTGTCATTCAGTCACTACACCTTTCTTCAGGGATCTTCTGGTTATGTAGGAAGGCAGTTCTTTTTATACTCAGCCCCCTTCCCATCAGGCCTGGCCAAAACTTCACATTACATTCCTAATTGCTCTTGGTCATTAATTCCCAGCTTTACCCCCTCACCACAGAGGGGAGTTTCACCTCTCTGTCTTGGAATTCCACACTCCAAAACTGCTTCACTAAGGGCTTACCTACACTTACAGGATTGATGCGTGGTGATCAATGCATCGTCGGTCGATTTAGCGGGTCTAGTGAAGAGCCGCTAAATCGACCGCAGATCGCTCTCCTGTCGACTCCTGTACTCCATCGGATCGAGAAGAGTAAGGGGAGCCGACGGGAGAGTGTCTCCCGTCGACATCACGTAGTGTGGACCCCACAGTAAGTAGATCTAAGCTACGTCGACTTGAGTTATGCTATTCACGTAACTCAAGTTGCATAGCTTAGATCAACTTTTCCCTGTAGTGTAGATGAGGCCTGAGATGATTTCCACCACCTCAGTATATCCCACAAGTATATTTTTAAGAAAATCAGGAATAGGATAGTACAGGCCCAGGACGGCTTTCCTTTTGGACCTCAAAGAGTTGGTACACTTGGTTACAAGGGTTTTTTGCACTGCAGGTGCTTGTCACTGTTTCTCTCTCCTTCACCATCAACCCTCCCTACTAGAAAATAATTTGTAGTTTTCTATGTTTATATTGTTTTTCTCTCTCCCTTCAACAGGTCACTTGTGAGGAATCTGCAAAGAATTACTCTTCTATCCCTACCTCCCTAAGTAAAAATGTTACTAAACTGTATCTTAGCAATAACAACATTACTTTAAATGATACCGACAAAAAGGTTCTGCAGCTATTTATTAACTTGACTGAACTCTATCTGAATGAAAATGCCATTACTGTGCTACATAATAATACCTTCTGCAATCTGTCAAAACTCACAGTTCTAGATATTAGTAGTAATTATATCAGTACAATTGAACAGGCTGCATTTAAAGGCTTAAATCAACTATCCATATTGTATCTAAATCATAACAAAATATCCCAGTTGGATTCTGACACAACTGCATCGCTAAAAAACCTGATGATTTTGAGTCTACAGGACAATTTGTTGAAGTACTTAGATGTAAAAGCATCATTTAAACTTTTTACCTTAAATGGAAATCCATGGAATTGTTCCTGTGGCCTGCTCAGTTTACAGAAATGGTTGAATACCTCAAATGTGACAATGGGTAAGTTTGACAACAGCAGCATTCAGGACATTACAATATTTACAAAAGTATCCCTCTGCAGTGTTTGTTTCTCTCCAATCAACCAGCATTATCTTGGTCTTACCTGGTTGCGCCTCATCCAGCTTGCCCTCATGTATAAAATATGATTTAATACTGTTAATTAATAATGAACCTCACTTATATATCACAATATCTCACTTACACTGCAGCACAGACCCTATAAATATAATCTTTCATTACCTTTTTATTATTCATACTTTCAGAACATGAAAATGATACTCTGTGTGCATATCCAGATGTCTGGAACAAATCGTCTATCAAGACAGCACCTATCCAAAAATCTGATTGTGACTCGAGAAGAGGTTCTATAGCAATCACTACACCTTCCACATCTGCCATCAGTCCTAAAATCATTTCCATTTTAACATCCTCTCTCAATTCTTCAAACAACAATATTAGGAGCAATGCATCATATCCAGGTGATGTATTGATGTTTTATTTTAATACTTCATAATAGCACTGTCCAATACTAGTGCTATGGGACATTTCTCCAAATAAGTTAGGGATATGGGGATTGCTGTGCTCCTAGGCACAGAAATATTGTGTTCACATTATGTGGAATTTATGTTATGTTTAACTTTATCAGGAGCTCAAAACTGACCTGAATTAGAACTCCATTATGGAATATTGTAAAATAATATCTATAAACTAATGATGTGAGAAGCAGATTTGAGGTTCAAATAACGTTCCATGTGTTTGTATTTTAAATGAACTACAATCAAGCCACCCAGTTAAACCGCCCACAATCTTCTATGCCTGAAATAGGCTCCTTCCTATTTTTAGTTTTCTTCTTGGTATGTAAACAAGGTCTACTGATTTACTTACCCATATCCTTATCCCTAACCTCTGGTGTATTCAGTGGGAGGGCACCATGACTGTTCCCACACTACCCCTATTGGAAACACGAAGGAGCACTTACACCACTTTCTCCACCACTGGTGTCCCATTTTGAACCACCTCCACCCCCCAACTTGATACCCTTTCTCTCCCTTTTGACCCACAATTTATTCTCTATTTCATCCTCCAGCCAAATGATTCTGGTCCCCTGCCTTTTCCCACTCAGAGTAGCAACTCCACTTCCTGCTCCTGAGACTCTCTCTCCTCTGCACAAAGAGACCAATAGGACCGATGAGTGACTGAAGTGGGAGAAAGGGATGGCAATCTCTGGATTGTTTTATACCTAGGAGGCCAGCACAGCCACAAAATCCCTTAGGATGCAGCAGCTGCCATAATTCCCTGGACACTAGCCAGCACTGTGAACACACAGGGTAGATTTCCAAATAAAGATTCTTGGCAGCTATGATCTGTTGGGATTTTCATAATAAAGGAATATATCTGGAGAGGTGCAAAATGAAAGAAAATTAAAAAGTGACTATCTGGATGTAGATGTTCTAGAGGGCAATCATGTCAGCTTGAAGCTTGAAAATGAAAGTCAATTACACGTTCTATTGTCCTATTCCAGGGATGAATCTAAAGTTCACTTAAAAGCTGAATAATGATTCGAGGAATGTGCCCAGAACATTTCAACAGACCTTCAGCCCTGAAAAGAAGTTACTTATTTAAACTTGGCCACACAGCACATTCTGAGTATCTAGAGAGTGAAAATATGGACTTAGATACCCGCATGTAAAAAGTTTGTTCTCCGTGCAGAGATTTTGGTTGCCCAAACATTAGTATTCTATTAATGTTGTACAAAGAGTCTCAAGAATTCTTCTCCCTATCACTTTGTTTCCATTAATCCCTTATTGGGCCATGAAGCAATTAATATCAGTTTTTTTGGGTATTATGCAAGGAGCTGGTTATTTTGGTTTAAGATATTTAATTTAATGTGATTTTACTTTCTTTTGTATTCCTTAAGGTTCTCCACCTCTTGGCAAAAGTTGGGTCTTTCTGCTTGGTGTTCTGGTGTTTGTCCTAAGCTCTTCACTACTGATTTTTATTGCCATAAAATTCCCACTGTGGTACCTCTACTTGATCAGCTACAATCACCGTCGTCTGAAAGAATATGAACCAGAAATGTTTGATAAGGAGTTCACAACTGATCTGAGCACTTCTCCATCAATATCAAATACCAATGAGCAAGATTCCATTGTAGTATTTGAACAAACTCATACATTTGTACTTGACGAGGATGGATTTATTGAGGACAAATATATAGACGACCCTGGATTAACTGAAGAGGTCTAAATTCTTATATAATGGATGATAATTTGGCTTTTCAATAGCTGATTATATAGGATCAATCCATTCAAAATCTTGTATATAAATATTTCTAGTATATATCACAGATAGAACTCAAAGCCCTCAATCTCTCTCTTTTGGACAAATGTGTGGCACATGTTGTATTAACTGTAGAAGTAAGAAATCTGGTGATGTGCATGTATTACCACAGTAACAAATATTTCAAAGTACATAAGCATATACTCCGTATGTCTGACACTAAAATCTCACTGTTTGATTATAATGGGGGGAAATAACACCTACTTCTTATATAGTATTTTCATCAGTAGATCTCAAAACACTTTACAAAGGTAGCATCGTTACCTCTGTTTTACAGCCAGGAACTGAGGAACAGAGTGGGGAAGTGACATGCCAATGTCACCCAGGAGGCCACTGGCAGAAGTGGGAATCGAACCCAGGTCTCCTGAGTCTCAATTCAACGCTCTATCCACTAGGCAAAACTAAAAACATTGATTAGAGCACTTGGGATTTTCCAGCTAAGCCAAACTCAGTTTTCTTTATTCATAAACAAAAAGTATTTGTTTGAGTAAGCAAAATAAAAATGCTGTCTCACCTCCACCACTTGAATGCATCCAAGGACAAACTATCATTATTATATACCAGCCACCTTTTTATCTTCTGCCACTGTTGCCTGATGTCTTTTTTGTTAACATGTTATGAATATTTGAAAACTGCCAATGCAGTACATATTTTTCATAACTTAAAGAAAGCACTGAGACAGGTAATGTTTAAATTGCAGGTAGATGAATCTCTTCAAGATTTTCAAATATGTTGTTGAGATATAGGAAAACATTTTATTTAAGGAATAATTTATGGTAAATGAGAAAATAGACATTTGTTTTTAATATTAGAAGAAAAATGTATTTTGCATTATTTCACAAAAGTGTTTATAAAATACAGTGGATAGCAAAATGCTCCACATTTTTCATCATTTTTGATTAAACTTTTAAAGTCACAAGATCTTTACATTGTATAAAAAACAAGATTTGAAACATTAATGGCCCAAATCTATCCTCAAATAGACCCACTGGAATAAACGCCAATATTTAAAAAGGGCTCTAGAGGTGATCCCGGCAATTACAGACTGGTAAGTCTAACGTCTGTACCGGGCAAATTAGTCGAAACAATAGTTAAGAATAAAATTGTCAGACACATAGAAAAACAAACTGTGGAGCAATAGTCAACATGGTTTCTGTAAAGGGAAATCGTGTCTTACTAATCTATTAGAATTCTTTGAAGGGGTCAACAAACATGTGGACAAGGGGGATCCAGTAGACATAGTATATTTAGATTTCCAGAAAGCCTTTGACAAGGTCCCTCACCAAAGGCTCTTATGTAAATTAAGCTGCCATGGGATAAAAGGGAAGGTCCTTTCATGGATTGAGAACTGGTTAAAAGACAGGGAACAAAGGGTAGGAATAAATGGTAAATTCTCAGAATGGAGAGGGGTAACTAGTGGTGTTCCCCAAAGGTCAGTCCTCGGACCGATCCTATTCAACTTATTCATAAATGATCTGGAGAAAGGGGTAAACAGTGAGGTGGCAAAGTTTGCAGATGATACTAAACTGCTAAAGATAGTTAAGTCCAAAGCAGACTGTGAAGAACTTCAAAAAGATCTCACAAAACTAAGTGATAGGGCAACAAAATGGCAAATGAAATTTAATGTGGATAAATGTAAAGTAATGCACATTGGAAAAAATAACCCCAACTATACATACAATATGATGGGGGCTAATTTAGCTACAAGTCAGGAAAAAGATCTTGGAGTCATCGTGGATAGTTCTCTGAAAATGTCCACGCAATGTGCAGAGGCGGTCAAAAAAGCAAACAGGATGTTAGGAATCATTAGAAAGGCGATAGAGAATAAGACTGAGAATATATTATTGCCCTTATATAAATCGATGGTACGCCCTCATCTCAAATACTGCGTACAGATGTGGTCTCCTCATCTCAAAAAAGATATACTGGCACTAGAAAAGGTTCAGAAAAGGGCAACTAAAATGATTAAGGGTTTGGAACGGGTCCCATATGAGGAGAGATTAAAGAGGCTAGGACTCTTCAGCTTGGAAAAGAGGAGACTAAGGGGGGATATGATAGAGGTATATAAAAATCATGAGTGATGTGGAGAAAGTGGATAAGAAAAAGTTATTTACTTATTCCCATAATACAAGAACTAGGGGTCATCAAATGAAATTAATAGGCAGCAGGTTTAAAACAAATAAAAGGAAGTTCTTCTTCACGCAGCGCACAGTCAACTTGTGGAACTCCTTACCTGAGAAGGGTGTGAAGGCTAGGACTATAACAGAGTTTAAAAGAGAACTGGATAAATTCATGGTGGTTAAGTCCATTAATGGCTATTAGCCAGGACGGGTAAGGAATGGTGTCCCTAGCCTCTGTCTGACAGAGGATGGAGATGTATGGCAGGAGAGAGATCACTTGATCATTGCCTGTTAGGTTCACTCCCTCTGGGGCACCTGGCATTGGCCACAGTCGGTAGATAGGATACTGGTTTAGATGGACCTTTGGTCTGACCCGGTACGGCCTTTCTTATGTTCTTATGTGTTTCATCTAATTAAAAATCAACTTCTTTATTAAAATGCATTGAAACAATATTTTAAATGTACTTTAGGACTATGCTGTACTTTAAAAAGTTGACTGAATGACTGAAGTTTTATTTCTTACAAACTTTATTCAGTAACGCTTGTAGAGCATACATTCAACTCTCAGGCAATATTTTTCTGAGTTAAAAATCCCCCGATCAATCACATCACTTCTTCAGTCTTACCCCTTTTAATAAGCTACTTTATGCTAAAATTCAATTTTCTGATATTTGTGGTACTTACGCTTGTCTCTCTGTAAAAATTATATCAATACTCTGAGCTTCCCGGTCATTTTGAGTTTTTAGCTGTTAAAAAAAAAAATCTATAATCAGTAACAGTTTTTTGCATGAAAAGATACTTGCCACTAATGAAAATATAAACACTATCCATTCATCCAAGGTTATACACACATTTGAATGAACGAGAGGAATGGAAGACCAGAATGGAGACGGGAAGGAATAGCAGTGGCTTCCTACCCAAAAACCTATCTGATGCTGCAGAGATGGATTCTGTAACTGTAATTCCCATTGGAAGCCTGCATTTGAATGGGAGCTGTAATCACAGAAACTGCCTATCAGTGTTTTTATTAATAATCAGGTTGGATCACTTGGGGTAAAAATAGCTTCACTGGCTTCTCAGGCTGCTGGAAGCCTCTTTTCAAAGCAAAGTTCCTTCTGACTATGAACACAGTGAGCACTGGTGCAGTCTTGGTGCCTAGAGGCACCCTCCAGCAAACTTATGAAATTAAGAAAACTTCAAGGGAAAACACAGCTGATATGTATTTGCTTTGAACACACCATAGGCCCATTAATGCACTATTGCTTTGGAGTCACTTGAAGGGCAGAGCGTGGAAGAGAGTGAAGAAAAACTCAAGAGCCTGGGGAATTTTACAAGGAAGACTGGTGAATGTGGTCAGCCTCTCAGCTGATTAGTTTTCTGCGCCTTCCACCCAAATAATGTGATATATATATAAATATTGGTACATTGGGTTGGGAGACATACCACTCTTATCTTAAATAAAGAAATATCATGGGCTTTGAGGATGATTTTAAGAGTAACTGTGTCACTGACCAACACAGATACCCCAGCATTTGGGTCAAAATAGCTGGATGAAAAGGTTTAGTCAGTCTTTCAATAACTGTAGCTCTACAGATGTTGATTTAGGATGTCAACCATAGTATTTTAACACAATGAATCTGGGATGCCAGGATACTACATTTAACATCCCATGCAGTGTTTTCAGGGTATATTCAAGATCTAAATTTTAGACATGGACTTCCTTGGGAAGCAAGAAAAAGAACTGGATTCACTGAAAACATATAAGTAGTATCTCAATGAGTTTTTTATAACAGAAACTTTTCATCTATTTAATTTTTTTAAAACTATCAATCCTGTTTCTGGAAAACAATTATAAAGTATTTGCTAAACTTTGAGACAAAAGAGAGTTTTATGCTGTCACAATCCTATAACTAAGGCCTCAGTCCTCCAAACACTTACACATGTGCTTAACACAACACACACAGGCAGCTCCACTGAAGTGATGTGGGTCTCAACCCTGCAAACTCGTACATATTTGCCTAGTATTACTCACCTGAATAATCACATTACAGTCTGTTTAGACTGTTTAGGTCAACAAAACCATGCATATGCACAAACATTTGAAGTACTGAAGTTGTCATGTATATATATATATTTATTGTAAATGCTATATTAACATGGCAAATCCTCAAACTCTTACCATATTATAATCGCTCATCACTTCTTCCATATCTGTATTGGTGTTAAGTTTATCCACTAACTGAAACAAGAAAGAAGCTCAAACAGTTAATGCTCTGTTCTTTTTAATCACATTTAAGAAACATACAACAACTCTTAAATCACTCTTTGAAAATGTTACAAAAGAGATGACTGATATGGTATTGCAAACAAAAATCTGAAATTAGAAATTTTAATATACTACATGTAAGCTTCATATTTCATAATTCTTACAAGTTCTGTATAACTGTACAAAATAACATTAATATTACAGAAGCGGTATTGATTTCTCACATCCAAAGCAAAGTTGATTACTTATAATATCAGTACATTTTCTTTTTTTTTTTTTAAATACTCTCCTTGGTTTTCCTCTCCTTCTTACAAGCCTCAAAATATTTTTTCTCTCTACTGATTTTGTCCTTTCCTATGGACATAGAGAAAGAAAGGCTAATTTTCAACTCTACTTCAAATTTGAAACAAAATGTATCTGTCCAATTAGCTTAGATCTCTTAAAAACATAACTATGGCTATGAACACACTTCAAAATAGTGCTTGTTAGTTAGACAACTACTACTGCACAACCAATAGAAAACACTGTTTTTATGATTCTATGAAACCATAGGTTATTCTTTGGGATTTTTTAAAACAGTAAACTGGAGCATTAAACAGTATAAAATTCCTCAAAACACATCCTCTTTCCCCACACAGATCAGCTTTAAGGACTGCAGTCTTAGAATATAGAAGGCATTCTACATCACATTGGAATGATTTTAAAGTAACTAACATTTCAGGTCTAGGCAACTTGACAGAATCCTTTCAAAGTCACAATATTGTGATGCACATGTACAATAAAGTTGTAGACTATCGCTAAAAATGTCTAGATATATAAAGGTTTCAGAGTAGCAGCCGTGTTAGTCTGTATCCGCAAAAAGAACAGGAGTACTTGTGGCACCTTAGAGACTAACAAATTTATTTGAGCATAAGATGCATCTGATGAAGTAGGCTGTAGCCCATGAACGCTTATGCTCAAATAAATTTGTTAGTACTCCTGTTTTTTTGTGTAGATATATAAAGGTACTGAAAGAGATAACACTGTAACATTTAGTAGTGGAGGTATCAGTGTAGAGGTGATCAGATGTAAGGAACCAGACCGTTGACATATAAAATTCGACAGGTTTAACATTTTGTTTTTAAATAAGGGCTGGAGGAAAGCTGACAGATGCAGAGGAACATAGTTTGGGTAGAGACATCCCTTAGGGATGAATTTATTAAAGGGGGAACTCCCCATCCAAGTAAAGAGGATAGAAAAGAAGTTGGTAAAGTACAGGTAGAAGCTAGTCAGGAACAGTAAAGCATAAGAGACCCCATTTAAATATAACACATAAAAGCAAGCAACTGAATATTGACAAAATGTACAAGTGCTTATATACAAATGTGAGAAGTCTAAATACTAAGATGGGTGAACTAGAGTGCCTGGCATTAAATGAGGCTATTAATATAATAGGCATCACAAGAACTTGGTGGAATGAAGAAAATCTATGAGACCCTAAAAATCAGGGTACAAAATGTATAGGAATGACAAAACAGGTAGTTGGGGAACTAGCCCATATTCACTGGGTACATGTCGTCTTAGGAAGGGATGCAGAGAGAAAATTTCTAGACACCATAAATTACTGCTTCTTGGAGCAACTTGTCCTGGATCCCACAAGGGGAGGCAATTCGTGATTTAGTCTTAAGCAGTGTACAGGATCTGGTGCAACAGGGGAATATAGCTGAACTGCTTGGTAATATGACCATAATGTAATGAAATTTAACATCCTTGTTGGGCAAAAAAGACAAAGAAACGCACTACAGTAGCATGTAACTTAATAAAAGGAAACTAAACAAAAATGAGGGAAATTAAAAGGAACAGTCACAAGAGTGAAATGCCTGCAAACTGCAGAGACTATTTAAAAACACCATAATAAAGGCTTGAACTAAATATATACTCCAAATAAAAAAAACTGTCAGAGGACCAAAAAAATGCCACCATGGTTAAACAGCAGAATAAAAGGGGAATTTAGAGGCAAAAAGGCATCATTTAAAAATTGGAAGTCAAATCCTAGTGAGGAAAATAGAAAGGAGCATAAATTCTGGCAAGTCAAGTGTAAAAGTATAAGCCAGGCCAAGAAAGAATTTGAAGAGACACTAGCTAAAGACAAAAAAAACCCAGCAATTAAAAAAACAAAACAAAACATCAGAAGCAGGAAGCTTCAAACAACCAGTGGGGCCACTGGACAACTGAAGTGCTGAAGGAGCACTCAAGGAAAACACAGCCATTGAAGAGATGGTAAATGAATTCTTTGCATCAGTCTTCACTGCAGAGGATGTGAGGGAGAGTCCCACAACTGAGCTATTCCTTTCAAGTGACAAATATGAGGAACTGTCCCAGACTGAGGTGTCAACAGAGAAAGTTTTGGAACAAACTGATAAATTAAACAGTAATAAGTCACCAGACTCAGATGGAATTCATCCAAGAATTCCTAAGAAACTCAAATATATAACTGTAGAACTACTAACTGTGGTATGTAACCTATCACTTAAATCAGTCTCTGAATCAGATGACTGGAGAATAGCTAACGTAATGCCAATTTTTTAAAAAGGCTCCAGAGGTGATCCTGACAATTACAGACCAGTAAACCTAACTGCAGCACCAGGCAAATTGGTTGAAACTACATGAAAGTTCAGAATTATCAGATGAAAAAGCAGCATGATATGTTGGGGAAGAACCAACATGGCTTTTGGAAAGGGAAATCATGTCTCACAAATCTAATAGAACTCTTAAGGGTGTCAACAAGAATGTGGACAAGGGTGTAATAGGACTTTCCGAAAGTCTTTAACAAGGTTCCTCACCAAAGGCTCTTAAGCAAAATAAGCAAGCATAGGATAAGAAAGGTCTTCTCGTGGATCAGTAACTAATTAAAAGTCAGGAAACAACGGGTCAAATAAATGGTTAGTTATCACAATGGAAAGAGGTAAACAGCGGGGTCCTCTAATGATCTGTATCAGGATCAGTGCTGTTCAACATATTCATAAATAATCTGGAAAAGGAGGTGAACAATGAGATGGCATAATATACAGACGATACAAAATTACTCAAGATAGTTAAATCCAAATCAGACTGTGAAGATTTACAAAGGGATCTTACAAAACTGAATGACTGGGCAACAAAATGGCAGATCAAATTCAATGTTGATAAATGCAAAGTAATGGACATTGGAAAACATAATCCCAACTATACATACAAAATTAGGGGATCTAAAGTAGCTGTTACCGCTCAAGAAAGAGATCTTGGGTCATCATGAACAGTTCTCTGAAAAAATGTGCTTAATGTGAAGCAGCAGTCAAAAAAAGCTAATAGAATGTTAGGAACCATTAGGAAAGGGATAGATAATAAAACAGAAAATATCATAATGACATTATATAAATCCATGGTACTCCTGCACATTAAATATTGTGTGTAGTTCTGGTCACTCCATCTCATAAAAAAAGATATTAAAATTTGAAAAGGACACAGAAGGTCAACAAAAATTATGAGAGGTATAGAACAGCTTCCATATGAGGAGAGATTAAAAAGACCAGGACTATTAAACTTAGAAAAGAGATGACTAAGGGGGAAGATATGAGAGAGATCTATAAAATCATGAATAGTGTGGATAAAGTGAATAGGGAAGTGTTATTTACCCCTTCACATTACACAAGAACTAGGGGTCACCCGATACAATTAATAGGCAGCAGGTTTAAAACAAACAAAAGGAAGTATTTCTTCAAACAACACAGTCGACCTGTGAAACTTGTTGCCAGGAGATATTGTGAAGACTTCTGGTTTCAAAAAGAATAGATAATGGAGGATAGGTCCATCAATGGCTATTAGCCAAGATAGTGATGGAAAGAACCCCATGTTCCAGGTGTCCATAAATCTCCAAATGCCAGAACCTGGGACTAGATGACAGGGAATGGATCACTCAGAATTGCCCTGTTCTGCTCATTCCTTCTGAAGCATCTGGCACTGGCCACTGTCTGAAGACAGGATACTGGGCTAGATGGATAATTGGTCTGATTCAGTATGGCTGTACTTATGATGATATATTAACAACTCCCAAATTATCATTGAGGTCATTGATCAAGTAATCAGAGACTTCCTTGAAAAGAGAAGGGAAATTATTTTTTCCAATGACATACTGTAATAACCATCAAATCCTGATATTATAAGAGGAAGTTGCGTCTAACCATAAAAACACTAAAATGTAGGTGTGGGCGTAAATATCCTTATGAGACAACTAGGCAAGCATTTGTTTCCTTTTTAATAAGTGAATTAAAGCAGTTTTAAACAGTAAATCTTTCTAATGGAGAAATGTCATACAAAAAAAATACTGAAGGTTAAAACCAGTATGTTCACCATGCAAAAGCAATGGGGGGGAAATCCAGTGTGAAACAGCTAACCACAGCATACCATATTGTAGTCCGCTAGTTGACCTTGAAATTCTTTGATTTCACCAGCTAAAGTCTCTGCCCTAGATAAAGAACAAAAATTCAAGTTTATGAGATTAAGTGTTTTATACAACAAAACCAAATCAGAACAAGTATCCATTTTTATAGTTCTGTAGGCTGCACAGTATAGATATTCAAGTCTGATATAACAAAAGACAAGGTACTGACAAGGCATTTGGCTATGCTAATGTTGCATTAACTGCAACATGACTCACCTCTTTTCATATGACAGATAGACAGAATTCTCCTGGTTATACATTTCTATTTCTTTCTGAAGCTTATTTATTTCTGTTGTGAGTTCACTTATTTTGCTTCTATAGAAAAGAAATACAAAAAGTTACTTGTATGTTTAAAATGTACAACTAAAATACTGTAGGATAAAACTAATACTATACTAGGATCAGCTAAAGAAATAAAAAGGGGGTTCTATCTTCGATAAACTCTTAAACCGTTATAAAGCACAAGGATAGCATAAAAAGTTCATTTTATTTAAATTAAGAGTATTTTCTCCCCTTTGGTGTAACTGTAAAATAGAATTGTTCAGTTGTTCCAGTAGAACAATCCCACATAGGGTGACCAGACAGCAAATGTGAAAAATTGGGACGGGGGTAGGGGGTAATAAGAGCCTATATAAAAAAAATACCCCAAAATCGGGACTCTCCCTATAAAATCGGGACATCTGGTCACCCTATCCCACAACAGTTTCACATCATGGGTACCCTCTCTATGTAAGAGGATAGGATTTAGGAGTGCCCATCCAACACAGAAATTTGACTGAACATGACAAAGTGTTTTATAAGATACTTAGGGCAATAATGAAAAATTATGTTAATTTAGCAAATTTATTCTTGGAATTAAAGGTGAAAAGTACCCCAATATAGAGGATCTACAAAGGCCCTCCTCATCCCGGAAAGCCTTATAACGGGGAGAATTTCATCATAAGTGAACAGCCAGCCTAATCCATTTATGCTGCTGTATTTTATTCCTTGATATGGGTAGGGGGAGGGAGAAGACATTAACTATGCTACAGCTTGAAAGTGTTGTCACTAACATACCTAAGCAGTCCAAGATAATAGGATTTATCCATAATCTGTCTCTGCGGACCTAACAAAGGAGAACAAGAAACATTTTATTAGAAAAGAATGAGTTTTAATGAGACACAAATTAAGTTCACAAAGGACGAATTGAAGTTATACTCCAAACAGAGAACCAGCACCTTCAGAATGTCCTAATACAGCCTTTATTCAATCAATACTAGATGAAATCAGAGATGCATGTTAGGCTTTGGTGAGGATTTAGATTACTTAAGCAACTGAAAATTTCTGAGATGAACCTTGCATGAGGGTGACTTCATCCTAAAAAAATATGGAGGATTTAAGGAAAACTTGCTATAACTTGCCCTAATATGTGTGTTCTCTACAAAAAAACAAGCACATATTAAAAATAAAGACATACAAGTTAAAAAGCATCATAGGAACACTTAATTCAGGGATAGAGTTTCAACCCCACTTTGATTTCTTACACTCTCCACCTCAGCTAAGCTTAGAATTTCACGTTCAGCTCCAATGCTGTTCTGGTCTCCTCTATCCTTTAGATTTGGTTCCTCTATGCTGCTCCGGCCTCCCAAGCTCTGACTGACTTTTCTTGTAGTTTGTACCGGCCCAGCCATGCCATCAGGCTGAATGAGTCCTTTAAAAACACAGGTTCTCCCTGCCCTGAGCTGTATCTCTTTTCACTCTTTGTATAAAGCTGAAATCAGCTTGAGGTGCATCACATGCTCTCTCCCAGTTCTACAGGCTAAACATCACAGCACATAAAGAAACAGATTCTCCGCACAGCATAAAGAGGTGACATATGAATCAGCGGGCTCTCTCTGGGTAATAGTCTACTGTAAGTCTAGCTGCTATTTACCTGCCCTTTCTTTTTCACCTGCTCAGTGGTGATTCTAGGATAGATTCTCTTCTACAATATGGCCCCTTGTGCCATTCCAACAGCAAATAGACTGTAAAGACAGCTGATCCAGCCAATGGGGCTTTCACCAACTCTAAGCCACCTACAACATAGGGGATGTTTTGGTAACATAGTCAGAGCACTGCTGTGCCCCAGAAATCATTGGTTGATGTGCCAACCTCCTTGGAGCCATAGCCACACAACATAGTATAAAGGACCTCTAAACAATGCTGGGGTCTGGGCTGGTATAGAACCAGCCATAGGTATGATGAGTTGCAAATAGTTCCTATTCATCCCCATCTTGTCCCTCAACTGGTCCCAATGCTTAGTGGGCATAGCTAAATCGGAGTCTGTGAGAGGACAGTCGTGATAGGAATTTTAGGACCTAAACTGAACACCCTGGAATTAAAAGCAACAGTTCTAGTTGTAACCCACTACCTCAAAGGAGGACATCTGAAGTCCCCTGAGCCTGGAGCTGTATTTCTGATATCAAACCATAGTCTAAAACTAACAGAAAACATTGAAGACGCCAAATCATTTAATGAATTTGCGTTAGTCTTACACAAATATTTGGGTTAGACATTTGACTCACTTCTGTATGTTTTGAAATGCTTTAGAATTCCCATTTAAATTGTTACCCTGTGTCCCTTATTATGACACTTCACAAATTTGGGGAACTCTTATTGTTATGATTCATAAAGAGTCATAAGAATAACCTGAAGGTATAAAAGAGATCTTAAAGATTGTTTTAAAGATACGTATTTTCTCTGAACTTGTAAAATCTACTTATACACAGATAAGAAACTTTTGACTTTGCAATCAGAATTTTTTCTTTGGAGTTAAAGGTGTTAGGATCTTTATCAACTAAATCTTTCTCTGGTTGTAAATAAGGAAATATAATCAAACTCAAGATACAATATATTTTCTAAGTCCTCAGTCCAGGGCCATAATCACTATATGCCATTTATCCTGTACCCTGAGGGCCAAAATTTGTTCTCAATTACAGCAATGTAAATTTAGAGTATGACCACTTAATGAATCACTCTGAATTTTCACTGTGGTAACTGAAAAAAGAATTTCTCCTAAAAAGAGAGATGGAATCACATGATGACCCATTCATTCACTATGTAACCCTGCCTCATTCAATACACAAAATACACGTTTGCATAATTAGAGCATATCATAAAGCACTAGCACAAGAAGCAGACTTTTAAGTACTTCACTTTGCAACCTTAATTTTCTTTCTAAAAACTTACAGATATTCCACACGGAAACTATGCTAAGAGAAAAACTGATAAAACACAGACATTCAATATCATGGAACTATTTTCTAGACATTTGTAAGACCCTCTGTCTTGCACAAGATGTGTACTCAGGAGGCTGGTTCATTTGCCCCCTTGCCTCATTCAATACGCACATTAGTACATCACATAGATAAGGCAAAGCTCCAAATTCCACATGAACATCAAACTTTCTATGGAAGGAGACAAGGCTAAGATTCCATACACCCTCACCCTGACAGAAAATTATATTCAACTAATTCACTTATGTTTGAATGATATGAACAGAATATAGTAAGGCCGTTATTCTAATATGTGCAAGCCATATTTTTTAATCCCTATACATTCTGCCAAATCTGCCCAAGGACCTCTAAAAGGCACATGTCTGACCTAGTGACTATCTCCGTGTCAAATTTCAAGTTTTTGTCCCAAACTAGAGGCACTAGAGCCATAAAAGATCCTCTGCCATCCAGTTTCCCCTAATTGTATTGATTCATTGACAGTGTTAAAAACACTTTCCTGTATTAAGATGAGAATTCTTCATATATTAATATACCTTTCACTCCAGTTTTCATTCCACTTAACCCTTGTTGTGTCACTGGACGGTCTGCGACTTTAATTTGAGATGACAACACCCCTCCAGTACCTAGGAGACCACCACGAGTACCAGGCCTTGATGTACCAGGGGGCATCTAGACAAAGGCAACAGAATAATAAACCAGTTGTTATATTTATGTAGTTGTTAAGAGGAACATTTAAAAGCTTGTCTGGATTGTTCTAAAAATTAGAAACTAACATATGTATTTTACTTAGTACATTAGATCTTTAGCAGTATTTATCTTGCAGATGATAATTTATACCAAACATTTTAGAAGTAAATCTAAATACTATACTATCAAATCAAAACCTCTAGTACAGACATCTCTTTATATTTGTTTTTGAGACTCAAGGCTATTTTATTTGCATGCTTGATGTTCTTTTTCTCCCTCAGGTTTGACCTCTGCCCAAATGGTAGTGTAAACTGAATTCCCACTGTTCTGTTAATCATGTTGTGTGGTTATCTTTTAGCAGTTAGTTCCAATAACACCTCTCCCTGCTCCCCCTCATCCCCCCACCCCTGCATTAGATTTTAAAAATCCATTCAGTGAAACTATTATTTTAATTGTCAGGTACAGTAACTCCTCACTTAACGTTGTAGTTATGTTCCTGAAAAATGCGACTTTAAGCGAAATGATGTTAAGCGAATTCAATTTCCCCATAAGAATTAATGTAAATGAGGGGGTTAGGTTCCAGGGAAATTTTTTTCACCAGACAAAAGACTATACACACACACACACAGTATAAGTTTTAAACAAACAATTTAATACTGGTATACAGTGATGATGATTGTGAAGCTTGATTGAGGTGGAGGAGTCAGAGAGTGGGATATTTCCCTTACTGCTAAATGATGAACTAGCAATTGGCTGAGCCCTCAAGGGTTAACCCTCTCACTCTGCAAGGCAGCAGGAATGGAGGGGAGAGATGCACATTTCCCTTAAGTACACTGCCTTGTTAATCAGATCAGCTTGCTGAGACCGCAGCCCTGGTGTGTCCCCCCTGTTCTATGGAAGATGGGGTAAGCGGGGTGCAGAAGCAGAGGGGAGGGGGACGCCCTGACATTATCCCCCTCTTCCTTCCCTCCCCCCAGCACAGCAAGCAGAAGTCTCAGGGAGCAGCTCCAAGGCAGAGGGCAGGAGCAGCACATGGCAGTGGGGGGAGGGACACAGTTGAACTGCAGACAGCTGCTGCACAGGGAACTAAGGGGAGCGGGGAGCTGATAGGGGGCTGCCGGTCCATCCTGGTTCCAAGCCCCCACCAGCTAGCTGCAAGGGGCTGCTCTTCCTGCAAGCAGTAGACAAAGCAGGCAGCTGTCAAACGACATTAGACGGGAGCATTACACAACTTTAAACGAGCATGTTCCCTAATTGATCAGCAACATAACAATGAAACAACGTTAACTGGGACGACTTTAAGTGAGGAGTTACTGTATAGCAAGATTGATTTTCCTGTCCAAAATCTCCATAAAGCTCAGGTTTCTACTTATGTGTGGAGAAAAACATACAAGTCTCATGCTCAGGCCTCACATATAATGCTTCTCTTTATTGAACTCTTTATTAAAATCTCCTACTTCAACAGAGGTGTAGGCTAAAACTAGCCTACTGGCTACTGAAAAGTGCATAAATTAAGGAAGAACAATTTGTTGCTCTTCCAAACAAATGTCTCTAGTTTGGTTGGAGAGGACAGACTGTTAGGGAAGAGCCAAGTCTTTCTAACCATGGATTGTACTGTGAAAGCAAAAGTCGAACCCCGTTTATTCTAGTCCCAAAGTGCGGCAGCAGATGCCTTAGGACTTCTGCAAAATGCATTTTGCTCCTTTGAGGATACCAGGTGTGGGATGCACTAAGCTTGTAGACCCAGTAATCTTTTAAGTACTGTGGATTTGACCTTTACTTGGCCTTTGCATGCCATACCAGAATAAAAGGACCAGAGGCAATCTGAAGACCCAGTGTAAATTACTTCCATGACATGAACAAAATCATAGGGGAAGGCAACTGACGAAGGGTGACTTGACACCGCTCTAACAAACCAGATCTTTTTGCTTTTTCTACTTGTGACTCTAAAAGATATATTTCATCCAATATATGGCAATAACAGTTTCCAACCCACCTTTTAACATACAATAGACAAATCTTCTAGGAATAAAGAAAGAAATATGAAATACCAAAAGAGAATACAAACTGCTATCTTCAATTACAATTACTGCTGGCACCCAATTCTTCAAGAGAGAAAAATCAAGATAAAATCTAAACATTCAAAACAAACATATTAAATCACTTTAACACACCCCTGTTCCCATTCTGGCTGCTGATGGAGTCCGTAACAAGGATGAAGAAGGCCTGGCTGTGAGCCCAATTCCTCCTCTTGAAGCAGGACGAGCTGTAGGTGGCTTGTGATTGCTTGCCATTTTCTATTTATTTTAAACTTCTCTCTGGAAAGAAACATATGATGCTCATGTCCTTTAATTAGAACTGATCCTTTATTAGTACTGATCCTTTACATTACTAAGGGAGCCTGTTGTGTGTTGAACAGTTGAGGGGTGTGAGGAACGTGTAAGGTGGTACTAGAGTATATAGGGAGTATAAATAATGGGTGATGCTGGGGGGAGTACTGGGTATATAGGGAGTACTGAGGGAATACTAGAATTACTTGAGTGGATGGGGAGTATAAGGTGCAGTACAGGGAATGTGGGGGGAGTACAGGGAGCAGAAGGAAGTATAAGCGGTGGCACTAGGTTGTGCGGCTATTAGGAGGATGGATAGGTAGCCAGGGTGGCACAGGGAGGATGGGGGTATTGGGTGCTAGTGTTGTGGGGGGATTTACAGGTGGCACTGCGGTATGTCGGGGAATACAGAGTAGCACTGGGGGCTGTGGGGCAATGGGATGGGCTATGGCAGGGATTAGCAACCTTTGGCATGAGGCCTGCCAGGGTTTCTTTACCTGCCGTGTCTGCAGGTTCGGCCGATTGCAGCTCCCACTTGCCACAGTTCGCCGACGCAGGCCATTGGGGGCTGCGGGAAGCAGCGCGGGCTGAGGGATGTGCAGGCCACCGCCTCCTGCCACCCACATTGGCCTGAAGTGGCGAACTGCGGCCAATGGGAGCCGTGATCGTCCAAACCTGCGGATGCAGCAGGTAAACAAACCGGCCCAGCCCGCCAGGGTGCTCCCCCTGGTGGGCTGGGTGCCAAAGGTTGCCGATCCCTGGGCTATGGGAACAGACCCGCACTGGGGGCGGCGCACTGGGCACTAGGGGCGGTGCTGGGGGGGGCGGGCACTAGGGGGCGGCGCACCGGGCACTAGGGGGCGGCGCTGGGGGGGGGCGGGCACTAGGGGGCGGCGCGCCGGGCACTAGGGGCGGCGCTGGGGGGTGCGGGCACTAGGGGGCGGCGCGCCGGGCACTAGGGGCGGCGCTGGGGGGTGCGGGCACTAGGGGGCGGCGCGCCGGGCACTAGGGGGCGGCGCTGAGGGGTGCGGGCACTAGGGGGCGGCGCTGAGGGGGGGCGGGCACTAGGGGGCGGCGCTGAGGGGTGCGGGCACTAGGGGGCGGCGCTGAGGGGGGGCGGGCACTAGGGGGCGGCGCGCCGGGCACTAGGGGCGGCGCTGGGGGGTGCGGGCACTAGGGGGCGGCGCGCCGGGCACTAGGGGCGGCGCTGGGGGGTGCGGGCACTAGGGGGCGGTGCGCCGGGCACTAGGGGGCGGCGCGCCGGGCACTAGGGGGCGGCGCTGAGGGGGGCGGGCACTAGGGGGCGGCGCGCCGGGCACTAGGGGCGGCGCTGGGGGGTGCGGGCACTAGGGGGCGGCGCGCCGGGCACTAGGGGCGGCGCTGGGGGGTGCGGGCACTAGGGGCGGCGCTGGGGGGTGCGGGCACTAGGGGGCGGCGCGCCGGGCACTAGGGGGCGGCGCTGAGGGGTGCGGGCACTAGGGGGCGGCGCTGAGGGGGGGCGGGCACTAGGGGGCGGCGCGCCGGGCACTAGGGGCGGCGCTGGGGGGTGCGGGCACTAGGGGGCGGCGCGCCGGGCACTAGGGGCGGCGCTGGGGGGTGCGGGCACTAGGGGGCGGTGCGCCGGGCACTAGGGGGCGGCGCGCCGGGCACTAGGGGGCGGCGCTGAGGGGGGCGGGCACTAGGGGGCGGCGCTGCGCGCTGGCTCCCTCCCGGGAGGGTCAGAGGAAGAGTCGGATCCGGCTCCCGATTCTCCCCAGAGCGGTTGAGCGCCAGGCAGGAGCGCGGGGTCTCGCCCTACTGGGAGGCGGGCCCCCAACGCGGGCAGCGGTTGGAATCCCGGCCCCGCGGTCTCACCCGAGCCGGCCGCTCTCCAGGGCCAGTTGGAGCCGATTTACTTCCTAGCCGACCCGTCCCGCGTCTCCACGCGACGCCAGTATCACAGCAACCGACCAACCCCGCCCCACCGGCCCCAGCAGCCAATCATCGACCGCGCTCCTTCCGCTCTCGCGAGATTCTGAACTCCCGCCGCCTCCAACAGCCAGGAGGGAGAACGAGTGCCCCCCCGCTGAGAACGCACAGTTTACCCCACTAAAGGGAGAGGGGGAGGGGAAAGGCCCACAGGAACCTCAGCACAGATAGGCGCTGGGAAAGGATATCCGGACATTGCAATTTGCAAGTCCCAACTTGCAAAGCTTTCCGCGCTGGCTGTATAAGGGCCTACCAATCCCAGCATGCTATGCGCCAGCTCTAACTTCCGTGGTCTACTGAGACTACAATTCCCAGCACACATCGCGCCATCTCCGACCTGGTCTTTCCTCTCTATCTGGCGCTCCGCATGCTGGGATATGCAGTCTCCACTCCTTCAATGTTCCCAATGGCTCTGGGGGCGGAGGCCCGGCACTTGTTGATGACGGTTTCCGGCGGAGGGAAGGAGTGTTGTTGCTGTGTCAGGGTCTCTCTTTACGGTACCTCCGCTGCCCGCCGGCGTTCCCGGGCTGAGGCGAGGTTTCCAGCTGCAGGGAGGGCCGCGGCCATGGCGAGCGGGGGCGGCACTTACCGGCTCCGCTGCTCCGTGGTGGGGCACGAGCTGGACGTGCGGGGCTTGAGTCAGGGCCTGTTCCCGCCGGGAGGCTTCGTGTCTGTGTCCCGCGACCGAACCGCCCGGCTGTGGGCCCCCGACGGGTGAGTGCTGGGGGACCGGGCTCTTCGGGGGCATGTGGGGTGACCGGGCCCCACACTGTTGTGCTCCGCGCTCCACTTTCCCCTAGAAGCAGAAGCAGCAGCCGCTTGGGCTCCCTGTGGCCCGCGCCCCCAGTCCTGTGCTGCGCCCACAGCAGGCCTGCGGGACCCAGCCTCCCCCTGTAATGGGGGCACTTGTGCCTCCGCCAGCCCCGGGACTTGCTCTGATATTTCCTCCTCGGCTCTAAGAGCCACGCTCTTCCCTGGCGCCTCGCTTCGGGAGTTGGGGGGACGTGTCTCGCAGCTGAATTTGGCCATAAGCGTTCAGACTCTTAGTGCAAAGGAGCAGAATCTCTCTGTTCTGACTATGGCTCTGCTACTTATATGTCTGTTTAAAAATAGATTGCAGCCTTAATGGCTTGCACTGTGCTTTTTCTAACCACCTTGTGACTCTCTCAATTGAATAACGACACTGTGGAGTGAACAGACTTGGGGTTGCTCTTTATCAGGGCTTTTTGTGCGGGTCTGTTCCAGTTGGAGAGCGGGCTGCTCTGTGAGTGATCATAAAATGAAGTCCTTGTGCCTACTTTCTGGGGAATTCAGGGAATGATGCACTTATAGGTCATTTTATCTCAATAGCTCAGAGTGCTTTACAGATGCTACATTTTTCCATCGCTCCCATAAATGTGTGAATCCTGTTTATAGATGGGATTACTGAAGCAATAAGAGATGAAAGTGATACTGTAAACTTAGTTTTTAAAGGTAAAGTCATTCAAGTTTTTGACAGGTCAAAGAGTGTTCTAAAATTTTTAAATTATTTTCACAGATCTTTTAAAAGGGTATTTGTGTTTTATTTAATGTTCACAATGGTCTCTTCAGCAAGTTAGAAACTGAATATACAGATATTGTATGAGCTGACACTACTTGTACACAAAGTACAGTCCAATGCGCAAAACAAACTGAAAAATAAAGATAAACCTTTTTGTTGACTGCTTTCACTTATAAAAACCTTAGGTGTTACAAACAACTGTACAGTTTTGTTTCTAAGTAGACTTGCCAGGGTCATACTGTGAGTCATTGAATTGAAACTAAGAGAGCAAGTCAAGAATTGAAACTGAGAGCTGATTCCCAGTCTTTTGTTATAATCAGTAGATGTACTGCTATGTAGTATTGTAGTGTATACTTGGGGCAGCAGCAAAACATATTTCCTGCTATGTGTATAGTTTAAAATTATGAACCATATCCTTGATTTAGTGAGTATGCACTTTTTCTAACAGAGAGTGGAAAGAGAAGCGACAAGTTTGTCTGAATATTTTGCCAGGAGGCTGTCATATAAAACTGTGATTTGGGTGAGGGAAAGTATAGAGAGCCTGTATCACTGGAGGGATAGACTCTTAACATTTCCTAACAACTTTATCACAAAGGAGGGATTTGTCCTGTCTTCCAAATGAATGTAACAGCTCTTTCTAGTTAGTGATCACAATGTGGGTAATAGCAATATGTCCACTTCAGGAAATTATAGGGATACAGTGGAAAGGGATCAATGCGTAAGCTGTCATATACAAATGTTTGGCTGCACCTAGGGTTGCTGCAGCCCTTTGTTCTTCTACTTTTTGCTGGAGGAGAGGTTTTAGCTGACTATTGTGACTTCCACTATTGTGCGTATTGTGACTTCCACCTACATGTAGCATTTGAGAAGTTGAATGAAGGGTGGGGGAAGATCATGATTTTTACAAGAAAGCCTTTGGAGTGTGGGGTTAAATAACATTTTCACTGATTCCTGTGCATCTGACATTCAAGGAAGTAGAGAGACAGCTGCATGCAATACCTGGAAAGTTGAGTTTAAAGTTGTTTCAGGTTCAGTACCTGCCAACATTTGTAGTTTGCCAGATTTTTATATTTTTAATTACTGTTTTTCTCAACTAGACTGACTGTTCAGAGGAAGCCTTGAAACTGTGTACAGAGAGTGGTCAAGTATTGTGTAAACAAACCTAAAATAGAAATATTATTGTCCTCTAATCTCTAATTTATTTTAATATAAGGTGTGTTTTATAGGTTAAAAAAGAAAAACAAAATACCTTTAGATACAAGTGTGAATTTTTAGTTGACATTCCTTTTAAAATATGAATATTTCAAGTAAATGTTTTTGTCCAATTATGATGTAGCTGTGAAAAACCCCAAATCAGAATGTGGGAAAAAACAGTATTACAGCAGGCACTTTGTAGGTTGAGATGCTTACAGTTGTCCCCTGTAATTGTTCAAAACTTCAAAAATCTGTTCTTTAGCTCTTCAGGTTATAGAATCATAGACTTTAAGGCCGGAAGGGACCATTATGATTGTCTAGTCTGACCTCCTACACAGCACATGCCACAGAATCTCACCCACCCACTCCTGTATTAAACCCCTAACCTATGTCTGAGCTATTGAAGTCCTCAAATTGTGGTTTAAAGACTTCAAGGTGAAGAGAATCCTCCAGCAAGTGACCCGTTCCCCACGCTGCAGAGGAAGGCAAAAAAACACCAGGTCCTCTGCCAATCTGTCCTGACCCCAAATATGGCGATCAGCTAAACTCTGACCATGCGGGCAAGACTCACCAGCCAGACACCCAGGAAAGAATTCTCTGTAGTAACTCAGATCCCACCCCATCTAACATCTCATCACAGGCCATTGGGCATATTTACTGCTAATAGTCAAAGATCAATTAATTGCCAAAATCAGGTTATCCCATCATACCATCCCCTCCATAAACTTATCAAGCTTAGTCTTGAAGGCAGATATGTCTTTTTCCCCCACTGCTCCCCTTGGAAGGCTGTTCCCTAACTTCACTCCTCTGGTGGTTAGAAACCTTTGTCTAATTTCTGATAAAGTCTGAACTTCCTGATGGCCAGTTTATATCCATTTGTTCTTGTGTCCACTTTGGTATTGAACTTAAATAATTCCTCTCTCTCTCCCTGGTATTCATTCCTCTGATATATTTATAGAGAGCAATCGTATCTCCCCTCAGCCTTCTATTGGTTAGGCTAAACAAGCCAAGCTCTTTGAGTCTCCTTTCATAAGACAGGTTTTCCATTCCTCGGATTATCCTAGTAGCCTTTCTCTGTACCTGTTCCAGTTTGAATTCATCCTTCCTAAACATGGGAGACCAGAACTGCACACAGTATTCCAGATTAGGTCTCACCAGTGCCTTGTATAATGGTACTAACACCTCCTTATCTCTACTGGAAATACCTCGCCTGATGCATCCCAAGACCACATTCACTTTTTTCACGGCCATATAACATTGGCGGCTCGTAGTCATCCTGTGATCAACCAATGCTCTGAGGTCCTTCTTCTCCTCCTCCTCCTCCATTAATTGCAACTGATGCGTCCCCAACTTATAACAAACATTCTTGTTATTAATCCCTAAATGCATGACCTTGCACTTTTCACTATTAAATTTCATCCTATTACTATTACTCCAGTTTACAAGGTCATACAGATCTTCTCTGTATTGGCAATATCTTCCAGCTTTGTGTCATCCACAAACTTTATTAGCACTTCCCACTTTTTGTGCCAAGGTCAGTAATAAAAAGATTGGTCCCAAAACTGATCCCTGAGGAACTCCACTAGTAACCTGCCTCCAGCCTGATAGTTCACCTTTTAGTACGACCCGTTGTAGTCTCCCTTTAACCAGTTCCTTATCCACCTTTCAATTTTCATATTGATCCCCATATTTTCTAATTTAGCTAATAATTCCCCATGTGGAACCATATCAAATGCCTTACTGAAATCGAGGTAAATTAGATCCACTGCATTTCCTTTGTCTAAAAAAAACTGTTACCTTCTTTGAGAAGGTGATCAGGTTGGTTTGGCACGATCTACCTTTTGTAAAACCATGTTATATTTTGTTCCAATTACCACTGACCTCAATGTCCTTAACTACTTTCTCCTTCAAATTTTTTTCTAAGACCTTGCATACAACAGATGTCAAACTAACAGGCCTGTAGTTAGCCGGATCACTTTTTTTCCCTTTCTTAAAAATAAGAACTATGTTAGCAATTCTCCAATCATACGGTACAATGCCTAAGTTTACAGATTCATTAAAAATTCTTGCAGTCCTGAAGCCCTCACCTTTGCTCATACACACTGTTTATAAAGGTATATACCTAATCATGCTTAAACATGAGTATAAAAGTGCATACTTAAGCCTTGATACAGCAAAAGACTTTGTGCAGGCAGTCCCCCATTGAAGCCACTTGTTCCTTCCCCCCTCCCCAATGTGAAGTACAAGAAAGAGGAGGAGGTTTGTTGCCCATGCACAGTCAATTACAGGATTGGGGCCTTAGTCTGCAGTAGTAACAGACAGCCTTTCACCACCTGGCACAAGTCTTCTAATGACACAAGCATAAATAATTTGCTGATTGGTGTCTTATTAGTTATAGAGAATGATCTTTTTTCTTAAAAAAAATAAGACTTGAAAATTCAAAAAAGAGAACTATTTGATGCAACATAAAAGTTGTATGATGCATTACAGAAATCTTGACTTGTGATTACAAGGTATCTTAGATACTAGATTAAAATATTATATTGTATTATTTGATAGATTGTATTATTACATCAAAGATTTGCTGTTCTTAGGCTTGTTTCAGGAAGCCTATATTATTGTTAAACATAACCAGATGGGTTATGGGAACAATTTCAAGCCACACTCTGACTATAATAAGGGAAACTGATGTAAAAAAAATTAAGGGGATATTACAAAGTGAATATTAAAAAGCTAACTGCATGTGTAGGAAGGGAAACGCAAATTATTTGAAAGTAGTAAAATTCCCATTTGCAGCATGGGCCTTAAGTATTAAATAGAATGGTAGAAAAAATCTGCTGATTTTGGAGGGAACTTGTAAACATTTATCAGTCTTAAGTGGCAATCAGTAAGATTTTAAAAAATATGATTATCAAGTTAACTTTATTTCTGAATTTATTAATCTCAATTTCTGTAGCTATTTAAATCATTTAGTATTTTATCTTCTGCTTGTGCAAACGCTTCTCAGTACTTTTTAAAAATATAAATGGGATTCAGTAAAATACTTGACATTCAAAAATCTTTATCAAGAAAAATCCTTCTATTCTACGTGTAATATTATAGAAGTAGTGGCTTTACTTCTTGACTCCTTTAGGTTATTTGTAAATAAATGGCCAGGCTTAAATATAGATATATAGTAAGCAATATTTAATACATATATATAAAATCAGTCCAAGTTTTTGAATATAAATTGCATTCTCTAGCTTAAATTAATGTATGTTTTCTTTTATGATTCTGTAAATGTAAATTTATTAATCTGTATATCTGTTTAGTCCTAACAGGGGGTTTACTGAAATGCATTGCATGAGTGGCCACTCCAATTTTGTATCTTGTGTATGCATCATACCTTCAAATGACATCTATCCTCGTGGGCTAATTGCAACAGGTGGAAATGACCATAATATTTGCATCTTCACACTGGACAACACAGCTCCACTCTATGTCCTTAAGGGTCACAAAAACACTGGTAAGTATAGGTCTTGTTTTGTAATTCCCCTTGCGAAAACTGGAACTAATGCAAATTGTCTTTAACTTGGTTAAAATAAAATATGGCTCATAAAATGTGGCTTTTCTAAGACTTAGAATTCTTTAGTATTTTTCCATGATGAATTACTTCCAAATATGGCTATCAGCAGGTTTTGTATAATCCAGATTCTCTGTAAACTAGTCACAGTAACTCTCATGTTTTCAACAGAGCAAGGCATAGCTATCATAATGTATAATTATTTATGTGGATTAATAATATTTGTGTTGTGGTATCACCTAGGAGCCTCAATGCTGAAGTAGGGCCCCACTTGGGACTTTACGAGCTGTTAAAAAACCATGAGCCCTGCTCCAAACTTGACTGTCCTAGGGACAAAGAAAGTTGGCACTTGGATTGTGGAATACTTTTGAGACTCCCAGAGCACGAGCCAAATGGGGCTGCGTCTACACTGCAAAGCATTAGGGCTTGATTTCTGGGTCCAAGCCCTGGCTTAGAGCGATTTGTGTGTAGATGGAAGGGGGTTGGTCTTGAGCCTATGTTCAAACCCTGGGCTTACATTGCAGTGTAGATATATCCTCATGCCCGTGGCTGACCTGTGTCAGCTGATTTGGGCTTGAAGGGTTCGGGCTGCAGGGCTATAAAATTTCAGTGTAGATGCTTGGGGACCCACCCCTCGCAGTGCCAGCCAGGCATGTTTTGCTGCAGTGTAGACATACACCGAGAGACACCTTGTTATCCTCCCTGACTCCAGTGTGAGAGAGACTTGTTTGTGCTTAATTGGGAGTCAGCTCCCTGACACCTCCAGTCTGTTAGCTACCCAATCAATCTCTGGGCTATACAAACCCTTATGTTGTCTTGTATCAGGGGGTAGCCGTGTTAGTCTGTATCTACAAAAACAACAAGGAGTCTGGTGGCACCTTAAAGACTAACAGATTTATTTGGGCTATGCATCCGAAGAAGTGAGGTTTTTACTCACGAAAGCTTATGCCCAAATAAATCTGTTAGTCTTTAAGGTGCCACCAGACTCCTTGTTGTTTATGTTGTCTTGGACATCCAGCCCACGGGACCGTCCTGCCTGGCCCCTTCTCTGCTGTCCCCCTTCCCCCACAGCCACGCAGGCCACACTCTTGCCTGACGCTCCCGCTGGGCAGCGTGGGGAGCGCAGCTGACTCTGGCCGGGTGTCACAGCTGTGAGCTCCTGCTGCTGGTAAGGGGGCGGGTTGGGTAAGGGAGCAGGGGTTCCTGGGGGGCAGTCAGGGAGGAGGGGGCGGATGGCTGGGGCAGAGGTTCTGTGGGGGCGGACAGGGAATGGGGAACAGGGAGAGTTGGGAGTGGGAGTCCCGGGGGGCCTGTGAATAGGGGTTGGAAGGGCAGTCAGGGGACAGGGAGCAGGGGCGGTTGGATAAGGGGGTGGGATTCCAGGGGGCAGTTAGGGGTGGGGGGTCCCGGGATGAGGTGGTCAGGGGACGTGGAGCAGAGGGTGGTTGGATGCGGGGGGTGGTGGTCCGGGGACAAGGAGCAGGGGGGGTTGGATGGGTTGGGGGTTCTGAGGGGGGTGGGAGGGGGGGATAGGGGGCGGGGGCCAGGCTGTTTGGGGAGGCACAGCCTTCCTTACCCGGCCCTCCATACAGTTGGGCAACCCCGATGTGGCCCTCGGGCCAAAAAGTTTGTCCACCCCTGCCCCAGACCCAAGACTTTGAAGCGTTCCCCTGTTGTGTTCAGCCCCTTATCCACTTATGGTAATACCCTTGGGGACAGTACAGTAGACACATCAGTAGACACATCAGCTTGAATGATTCCTTGGGATCAGTTCCTTGTACAATACCATAGCACTGAGATCTACTTATAATGAAAACAATCATAAATTTATCATAAAAAATCAAGATTTAAGACATACAGTAGAAACTGAGTTACAAACTGACCAGTTAATAACACACCTCATGGAACTGGAAGTACACAATCAGGCAGCAGCAAAGACCTTCCCACCACCCCCAATACAGTACTGTTTTAAATGTAAACTACTAAAAAAAAGGGGGTGGGTGGGGGGGAAGCACCATTTTTCTTCTGCATAGTAAAGTTTCAAAGCTGTATTAAGTCAATCTTCAGTTGTAAACTTTTGAAAGAACCATAATTATGAACAACCTCCATTCTTGAGGTATTCGTAATGCTGCAGTTCTACTTTAGTGAGTAAGGATAATGAAACCAGAAGGGTTACATATAAAATCAAATCAATACATGCTAAACTTAGAGATTAACCTCCTGTCTAGAGCCTTTTTGTCTCTCTCTCCCTCCCCCCCATGTCCTTTTGCAGCGACTCCTACCAAGTTTGGTTGGGGTCCCGTTTTCATGAATGTAAATGTGGTGTTCGTTTTCTTCCTGCTGTGGTTCAGTCTGTAGTGTATTGCCTCCCTGTTGACTTCATATGTAAATTGGGTTTCCATTGTATTGGCTTACTATGCTTAACTTATGTGTGAACCGAGACAGGTGAATATACAACCTTTGTCAGAAACCTGTTTGTGAGTCCTGTCTAGATTCCGACTTTAGGAACGTATTTTCATTATACATATATTTCACAATGACATTAATGATCAGCGTGATGCTTGCTTTCATTTAAGCTCTTACATTATATCATTTATGGATACATACCCCGAAAGCTGTGTGCTAAGTGTAGTGAGTTTGTCAGGCCTGCTAGGAGTTGCTGCTACAGAACGGTGTACCATTTGCAAGCTGGCTCCAATGGACCTCTGGACCACAGAGATGTCCTCTGAAGAATTTAGTTCTTGTTAGTACTGTGACGGAAGATATGCTAAATTCCCTTTCCAAAGTAGAAGAGGAAAGGACCAAAAGCTTGCCCTGGAAATAAGTTTAAAAAAAATTAAATTCCATGAATATATGCCACTAACATAAGAAAAATCTCCTTCCATATGTTACTGGAATAAGAAAGGGGCAGAGGATAGGAATGTGTCCATGCTGATTTGAATGTTTGTTCCAGTTTGCAGCCTTTCATCTGGGAAATTTGGCACATTGCTTAGTGGCTCATGGGATACCACAGCTAAAGTCTGGTTGAATGACAAATGCATGATGACATTACAGGTATAGTAGTTCTTCATGAGTATATCCAATAATGAATAATTGAACAGCTTTGTAAATTCAGTTGTTCTCTAGCTACTCTAACACTGTTCTTGTTCACAGGGTCACACAGCTGCAGTATGGGCAGTGAAGATACTGCCTGAGCAGGGATTAATGTTGACTGGTTCAGCTGACAAAACTATTAAACTATGGAAAGCAGGCAGATGCGAAAGAACATTCACTGGTAAGTATTTGGGTAAAATTGAGAGTATTTTCTAATCTGACATCTTTGTAAAGCAACCACCTGTTTGTGAAAATTTAATGGATTCAAGTAACTTAATATTTAGACCAAGCTTTTCAAAAGTGGCTAGTGATTTTTGGGTACCCAACTTGAGACATGTTAAAGAGGCCTGATTTTCAGAAAGTGCTAAGCAAAGGAATTTTTTTAAAGCTGGGTCTTTATTAAACATCAGTTTCTAGGATAAAGAAATGAGATTGCAAAATAAGATATTAATATGTTAAGCTGCTGCTGCTGAAAGCAATATTTGGTTGTTCATAACACCTTTTCCTTTCCTTTATAAAGGACACGAAGATTGTGTGAGAGGTTTAGCGATTTTAAGTGACACAGAATTTCTTTCCTGTGCTAATGATGCAAGTATTCGAAGGTGGCAGATCTCGGGCGAGTGTCTTCAAATTTATTACGGACATACAAATTATATATACAGCATATCTGTCTTCCCTCATTGTAAAGGTAAGACTTCACTTCCAAAGTAAAATAGCAAAATAGCTTTTCAAAATGAATGGCAGTTCTGGTACCATTATATAATCTGATTTCTTTCATCGGCATTCTATTTTCTGTATTTTTCTGTTTGGACAATGAACATGTCACTGCAGGAGAAATGTTCTTGAACATCTGGATTCAAAACTGCTTAGAAAATAGATATGAGCCAAAAGGTCCTGGGAATTGGGTGAAATCCTGCCCCGCTGAAGTCAATGGCAGAACTCCCATTGACTTCAACAGGGCCAGGATTTCAGCCCGGGTTGCCATCTGCCTCTCAGTACCATAGCATAGTGCAAAAATAATACTTATACATAGCAATAGTTGTAGAGACAATACTTAATATTCCTATAGCAACTTCTGCAGAAGGATCTCAGAGCATGCTGCAAATGTTAATTATGTAATCTTCACTACATATCTGAGAGTTAGATGTGACAACAGAGGCTCAGGACTGTGATTTGCCCAAGGTTACAGAAGAAGTTGATTCTCAGGTTTGTGTGTTAATCATAAGACCTTTATATGATTTATAGAATATGTTTGCACACTTGCTGAAAACTAAAGCTCCAAAAGCACTGTAACAGAGCACGGGGCCTTGGGCAGTGCATGCACAAGTCTCAGTGCACTTGTTACAGTTCTTGTACCCTTTAAAACTGGCAGCTGTAGTAGCAGGTCACATATTTTTCCTAGTTTGTGCGCTCAACAGTAAATAGCATATGAGGTTTGCTGCCTCTTAGACAGAGGGGCACATGGGAGAGGCCCAGGGTTCGGGAGGGACCTAGGAGGTGACTTTCTTGCCCTGTAAGGCCTTCAAAGGGGACACCTGCAGGAGCCAGCTGGCAAAAAGCCTCCACTAGGGAGGGTTGTGAAGACTGAAGTCCTTGCAGACCCCGGGGAAGACAATGCCTTGATGATGGTGAGACTGTTTTGGTTTTTTTAAGCTTTGTTAATAAATCCCTGAGAAGGGAACTGGAACTGTGCTATTTGGAGTATAATTTCACCTTCCCAGCTAGTGGATCAGCCCACCAGTTTACACAGTTGAGCACATTTTTTCAGAAAGAAGGATGAGAAATGACTATTTTACCCTTTCTTTCCCTGTAGACCTCTTAAAGGAGAAACAAGAAGCATTTAATTGTAAAGTATTTACCTGCAAGAAGCTACTTTGTACCTTTTTCTCTTTGTTTTTATATTAAACTTCTATATGTTCTCTCTTCTCAGATTTTGTAACCACTGGAGAGGACAGATCACTTAGAATCTGGAAACAAGGGGAATGTGTTCAGATAATCAGACTTCCAGCTCAGTCTGTTTGGAGCTGCTGTGTGTTAGACAATGGTGACATCGTGGTTGGTGCAAGGTATCCAGACCTCACTCTGTATAAATATGTAGTGAGCTAAATTTGCAAAACACTTTGTCAAACTGATTATATGCATCATTGTGTGTGGGAGAAGTGCCTTGCTCCAGGATAAAATTTTCTTATTTTGGAGGAGGTTTTATATTTTCTTAGTTTCAGTAGAACATTTTTACTATTCTGAGGACGTCAGAAGAAATAGTGCCTTGGAAATGTGGCTGGTTTTTAAAGTTCAGTACCATGGATAGGCTAGCAGTTATTCTGTACCAAAGTCATTTGATAGGCGTATTCTGCTTCAAGGCACCTCTACTCTGTCTGCTTATTTTTTTGTGATAAAATGACATGAGAACCGAATCTTTTATATAGCAGATACTGGTTTTTAGCCTATTAAAGTTAAATTCATATTAGAAATAACTTTATTCCATACTAGGAACATAACCACTTTGACATATCAGATGATGGAGATTACATTTTTAAATGTGTTGTATTTCTCTGCATTCAGTGATGGGATTATCAGAGTATTTACAGAGTCTTTGGAGCGCACAGCAAGTGCTGAGGAGATTCAAGCTTTTGAAAATGAACTTTCCCAGGCAACTATTGACCCCAAAACTAGTGATTTGGGAGACATTAATGCTGATGATCTTCCTGGAAGAGAACATCTGAAAGAACCTGGTAAATTCTTCAGTTTCTATTGCATTAAAAAAACAAACAATAATAAACCTTGGTTTTGTAGCATCAGGAGCTTCATCTCTCCTGCGGATGGAGCAGGCTTTGTTGATCACTTAAATTGTGTTCTTTAACAATAAAAATTTCATTCTTCTGTGTTCACTGGTGTTATGGAGGCTCTGATATGCCTCTAATAAAAGATTTTGTTTCTGAGGGATTTAACTGATAGAAGAATATCACTTCATAGAAATAGAACAGGTTACATTTATGATGCGCCTTTAATGGCTTTATTATGCAACAGTGCAGCAGTTTTTGTTTAGCAGTGTGATTCAGTAAGGGACAACTTGATATGGCATTGTTTTCCTAAAAAAGAAAAAATAGTTACAAAACAAACTTAATACTTTCAAACTATGAATGTTGAAATAGAACTGATGTTGTCTTAATTGCATCAAAATTTAGTCTTAAATCTACTTACTTCAAAATGAAGCTCCCTATAAGAAAAGAATGAAGCCAAGTGAAATGAAAGGAAGCAATGATGATTTGGATAGTTCTTAAGCAGAAAGATGTATGCACAGGCGCGCGCACAAAACACACACACTCTCCACCCCCACCCCAGTCAGGAGGTAAAAACCTGAGCCAAATTTGAAGGTTTTTTTTAACTTGGAAACATTCTTATTTCTCATTGGAAGCTGCTTCACTGACTTAGTTCTCTCTAGCTGTGCAATTTTATTTATTTATTTATTTTTATTTCAAGGGACAAGAGAGGGGCAGACACGACTAATTAGAGATAATGGGAAAGTTGAAGCCTATCAGTGGAGTGTTAGTGAAGGGAGGTGGATCAAGATTGGTGAAGTGGTTGGCTCATCTGGAGCCACACAGCAAACATCTGGAAGGGTTTTATTTGAAGGAAAGGTATGTAAAGTTTTTTCTTAGATCATCGTATTGATGTTCTAGTAACTCGTCATACAAAAAACCCCACATTACTCCAGTCATTGTTTGGAATAAACTTTTAAATAAGTTATGTACTTGTCATTACTTCATTATAGATCCTAGGTCTAACAAACATCTCTTATTTAGAAGCAGAAATGTTAGATTCTGTACTTCAATATTTCTGAAATACATTTGCTGGAGTCAACTAGCTGATGTGGAAAACTGTATAAACTCTAAACAGTGTTTAATTTACTATTCGGGATTGAGTTCTTACACGTTTATTGCTTATTGCTAATGCCTCATTATATTTTAATTATCCTGTGGCCTGCTTTTCAGTACCTGCAATTTCTGTTGCCTTCAATGTGAGTTGTAGTTGTATGTCTGAAAAGGTCACTAGTTTGTCATGCTACATATGTATACATACATTCAAGACTGCATTTTATAGTGTGTCTGATCTATTCTAACCTCTGCAGCCTCTGTAGATGGCCAGACTTGTTCATGAGAATTGATGTGATATATCTGCTTAATTATTTTTAGTGTTAGTTTGTCTCTAAAAGCCACACACACGGAAGTGTGATTTCAGTTTTCCTATTCTTTGCCCCTTTAAAAAGGAACATCTCTGCACTCTAAGGGAAACCATCACTTCCATTCATGGTAAAACTTGCTAATCTAGCCCACACTTGTTTTTTAACTGTGTCCAGTATTTTCTAAAATAAAATATTTAGAAAACAGTCAGCATAGGAGAGTACTATATTTTACAGTTTAATGAAATCTGATAAGGATATTCATGTTCTCAAAACCAGAAATCTTAGTCTGGCATCATTTGCCTGTACTGTTCTTACAGTCCATATTTGATGTATCTGTAGATAAATATGTGATGACACCTCTTTGACTTATTTCCATTTTTATTTCCACTTAAAGGAATATGATTATGTTTTCACGATTGATGTGAATGAAAATGGGCCTTCCTACAAATTGCCATATAACATCAGTGATGATCCCTGGCTGACTGCGTACAATTTCCTGCAGAAGAATGATCTAAATGCCATGTTTCTGGATCAGGTGGTTAAGTTTATTATAGACAACACCAAAGGGCAAACGCTGGGGAATACAGACACTGGATTTTCAGATCCTTTTACAGGTAAAGGAAAAAATTTTAATTATCACTGGTGCACTCTTTAAGATCTCAAATGTTAATATCTTTCTGAATTAAAACTACAAACTATAAGGTGCGTGTTCTTTTCTGTCTGCAGCGTACAACATATTTTTATATAGTTGGCTTGTTCACAAATTTGGGACATCAGTTTAGCAGAATGCTGGGAAAGCATTCTGTATATTACCATGCAAATATGAGCCCACTAAGCGTCCAAATTCCATTTCCAATACTTGTCTAGCAAGACACTGACTTACTGTGGGGCTTTGCCTGATCTAGCTTCTGATTGACTTAAATTGACTTCCACTATGTTTTGTTTAATTGTTACTAATTTAACTGCTGTATTGGATTTGCATTTTTTGTTAAACTGAACCTTCAACAAAAAGTTAGTCACTTACTCTTCAATTTTCTTTATATAATCGGTAATAAGAACAAAGCTTTTCAAAGCAGCATAACTTTTTTTTTTTTTAACCTTAAATTAGGAAGCTCTCCGGAATCTTAGTACAATTTTGTTGTTGTTGTTGCTTAATGCTTTAAAAAAAGTCTGAATAGAAATACTTTGACTTTTTTATATTTCAGTTACAAGTTCTGTTGAGATTGAAACATTACCCTGCAATGTGTTACTTCAGCATTTTGCTAGTTTATGAAAATCAAATGCAACTGATTATGAACTGTTGAAATTACTAAGAAGAACATACACATGCAATTAATTCCTTGGGGAAGAATGGAGAGGAACCCCACTTGATAGATAGTTTCTGCTTACTTAGACCTGAAGAAAAGCTCTTTGTAAGCACTAAAGCTTGTCTCTCACCAAAAGAAGTTAGTCTAATAAAAGACATTACCTCACCCAGTTTGTCTTTTGAAAGTCTAGAACGTGCTCAAATGGTAATGAACAAGGTGCAAGAACCTAAATAGGATAGACTAGTATATGCATTTTCCAATCCCATTGAAGAACAAAAAGTAAACTACATACATGGTGGAAAGTGAACTTTATTGATAACGTGGTAGTAGCAAGGAAACTTTCTTAAATTTTATTTTAAAAATAAAATACATTTTTAACATTGTCCTTTTTTTTTTTTTAAATACATGGAGCTGACTTCTTGAGGGTAGTCAAGCTCAGTGAACAGACATAATTTTGTATGCAAGACTTTTAATAGTATCTTCCTTTTGGAGATACCAGATTTGCAATGTAAGTCTCAATCTAAATGAAATGATTTTAACCCAAGAGTGCCTTAATTTTGCAACATAGATGGTTGATTTGGCAACTTGCTAGGAGGCTGACAGTCACAACAAATGTGTAGGAATGTGTACCTTTTTTAAATGGGAAAAAAAAAAAAAACAAGTGCTCGGTTGGCTTGGCTAGATGACTAGAAAGTGTGGGTATATGTATGGTATGTGTGTATGTATAACTTTCTTTAGAAACAAAACAAAAAAAACCCTGCAAAACATTTTTATCACCCCAGGCACAAAATGCATTCAGCCTCATTTTGAGCCACTTTGCTATCTGAGGAGTGACCAGTGCAGAGACTAATGGGTTTCAGTAGAAATTATCATCAACATAAGAAAATAAACTGGCTTTCCTTTTCTTACTACTTCACAGGCAGTGGTCGCTATGTTCCAGGCTCTTCATCTGGGTCCAATGCTGTACCTGCACCAGATCCATTTACAGGTATTACATAACTTGATTTTTGTTCTGATGCCTCTGGCAGGCATCAAAAGGTGGGTTTTTATCATGTTCAGGCCCAATCAGTGGCCAACAAAGAGCACTAAGTTTCCACCCATCCCTTCATTTTGGGGGCCACAATCTTGATCAGATTGACTCCTCTTGACTCAGATTGACCAGACTGACTCCTCTGCTGTGATAATCCACTGTGAGGAGAAGTGATATGAGGCTCCCTCTTCTACCTCACACAGTTCAGTTTGTCCTCTACAGTGTACCACCACTCCAGCTGCAGAGGAAACAAGGTGCTTAACCCTCAAATTTGCTAAACTTTTGTTAAGTCACTTGGCCAACTAGGGGTTGGGTTTTTTCTGTAGAATTTTACACGTTAGTATCTTCTTACTACTCTGGTTTTATCTGAGTGAAAACTGTCTTAATGTAATAGTATAGAACACTTTCAAATTAGCAGGATCGTGACCACAACTGTTGGTGTGGGGATAAGACAATCACTTGCCACTCGAGAAAGATCAGTTTGGATTGTATTTTTTAATTTCTAGTTTTGTGCTAGAAGAAACAGGGCATAGCTAACATACCACCGTGTAGCACAATCCTCAAACTGTGTGAAATGCTGAGGATAACTTTTATTTCATTAAAAATAACATTTTTACTTTAAGGGGTATATGGATATTGTGACTCTGTGATATAATTTCATCAATAGCAGAAAAACCTAGTTATCTTCATAGTTTCCTTGCTGTGGTATACATTAATGTAATCCCTCAATTGCCATCTTTTAGGTGCTGGTCGCTATGTCCCTGGTTCGGCATCTAATGTGGTAGCTCCTTTAAGTGGAGTAGTTGATCCATTTACTGGTAAGGGCTTCATCTTGCAAATAAATAAGCATTACTAATCTTTCACTTCAGTTTCTCTCTTAACACTATAAGATTCTGCTTGAGATGAGATTTTTATATTAAATTCAATTGTTTTCAAAGCTGTAGTAAAAGGAAGCCTGTTCACCCTCTGAAATGATTGGAAAAATGGAAGCAATTTTTCATCTTTTGTATATCTCTATTCTGTGCTCCAGTGGAATCGTACAGTGAAACATCAAAGTATGTGATGTTTAATCTGCCCTTAAAGGAATATAAGGGTGACTCTTATTAGTATGTTAAATAGGTTTCTGCTCATACAGATGGTGTCAGTAGTACCAGCCAGAGAAATTGGTATATTCAGTTTTAAATAGCTAAGTGAATTCTACTAATTGAGTTTATTCTTTTCAGATGTTATTCTAGCAAATCGATCACAGGTAATAGGTCAAATATGATAATTCATTGCTAAGATAGGGGAAATTGCCTTTCCAAAGAAATCTCTCAAACTTCAATTCCAAATAATGTAGGTGTAGCCCATGCAGACCACCTAAATCATTTGCCTCTTTATTGTGAAAATGACACCGTGAAGATAAAGGGGTTTTTGTGGATTAAAATTTGGACTGTCCATACTTGTGTGTCAAATATGATATCTACTCTCCAATTCTAAGTATTATTTTGGGGGAGATATGTGGCTAGTGTTACATAGGAAGTCAGACTAGATGTTCACAATTGTCCCTTCTGACCTTGGAATATTTGAATCAATGAAAAGATTGTGAACTGAAAGATATTTGTTTGGATTACAATGAAATCCTAGTTATGCTCTTGCTATTGTGCAGGAAAGCATTTGGAAAAAATACAATTATGAATTAATTCTGTTTATAATTATGGCCTTTTGGTTTTGTAACTATTGTAAGTACTAATGGCATAACTACTGACAAATTTCAGGAGCAACACATATAGAAAAGCCATCGAGTTTAACTTTCTGAAAGGAAGTTACTACTTGTTATCAAACGCTATTCTGTTGAATTTCTAATATCTTTACCTTGTGTAGGAAGAGGTGCTTACCAAGCAACTGATGCTAAAGCTGAAAATATTTATTTTCCAAAGAAGGAAGCTGTCACTTTTGACCAGGCCAACCCCACACAAATATTGGGTGAGTTTTTTATTCCTATATCTAATTTTGATTAAACTAATTCTCCATTCTTTCTCAACCCCTCCAAGAAGCTACATTATTTTTACCACATCTCCAACTTTCTAGTCCTGCACAATTGATATCTTTCAGTCACAGCTCCAGCCAGACCTACAATATGGAAGGGTATTTGAAAATCCAGACCGTGGGGGATTGGGAGTCCAGACTAAATTTCACAAGGGACTAATTTTTCTTTTATATAAAATATCTACTTGGTTCTCCCTGTAATACAAGTCTTGCATGTCTATTCTTGCTCTTTTGGGGGATTTTGCTCACTGAATTTGTGATTCTGAGTGATACAAGTCTTGCTCCCCCTGTTGCGATAAAACTCCACAGTGCTCCCAGCCCTTGCTGGCTTCAGGAGGACATCCTTTGATTTGGAATGTATAGCCAGGGCTTGAAAAATGTACCCAATATCCTGGTTGTCATGTCCTCCGTGCTGTTTTACACAGTCATGTCCCCTGCCCTTTCCTAGACCAAGTCCAAAAGGGACATTATACTCATCTAGCCTGACATCCTGCGTAACACACAAAGTAAAACAGTTGTGTGCCCCAGGGATTCTCAACCTTTTTCTTTCTGAGGCCCCCCCAACATGCTATAAAAACTCCACGGCTCACCTGTGCCACAACAGCTGGTTTTCTGCATATAAAAGCCAGGGCCGGCGTTAGGGAGTAGCAAGCAGGGCAGTTGAATGGGGCCCAATGCCACAGGGGCGCCCGCAAAGCTAAGTTGCTCAGGCTTTGGCTTCAGCCCCAGGTGGCAAGGCTTCTGCTTTCTGCCTGGAGCCCCAGCGAGTCTAACACTGGCCCTGCTTGGGAGAACCCCCTGAAACATGCACATGGCCCCGCAGTGGGCCTCGGGCCCCTGGTTGAGAACAACTGGTGTACAGTATTTAACTGTAATTTACAGTGAACAAACTTTCCATTGAATTCATGTAAATGTACCTGGCTTTTGTTAGACTTTTCCTTTTCTGCCTTGACTCCATTCTCTCTTTGCTGTAGTAGATCGTAGTGCTTGTTTTCACTGTCACTTTACTTTTCTTACTCTTATCATTTGCTATTTAGTTCTGTTTCCTCCCCTACATTTTCTGTGTCTCATCTGTCCCCAAAATCTCTTACCCTTTTTTTTTTGTCTGTATTTTCTGTACCTAGGGAGTTCTATAAAACTATACTTGATATGATAGTAATTCAAAATGAGAGAGGTGCTATACACATTTACGGGATGACATAGTGCTACCCCAAAGAGCTTATGAACGTAAAATCTCTCCTTCCCACCCACATTTATTCATCATTTCACTATCACCCTCTCCCCATCTTCCCAACTTTAGGGGGCTTGAAAATGTACCAAATATCCAATAGCCAGAGGACTGAACTAAAATGAAGGGTCCTAACATGCCCACAACCTTACCCCAGCTGCTTGGAAAATGAAGAGTGCTGGGATTACTACCAGGGTGCTGTCCTTTGACCACCTCCTGGGGTTCCATATTTTATACTCAGTACTAGAAAATATCTGATCAGTGTGAACTCCAAACCCAGACTGCTAGAGGGTAGAGAGCAGTGGCGCTGGAACATTTTTAGTAGTGAGGGTGCTGAAAGCCAGCCCCCTTAACCTTGTTCGCCCCCCTCCCCCCCCCGAGGCTGGGAGCAGGGCTGTCTGGGAGCGGGGGATGGGATAAGGGGGCTGAGGTGTGGGGCCTGAAACGGAGCCCTGGGCAGGGGCTGGCAGCTGGGACCCCATGTGCGGGGCCAAGAGCAGAGCCCTAACTGGGTGTGGGGCCCCAGGCATGGAGGCCTGGGAGCAGGGTTGGGGCTGGCAGCCAGGACCCGAGCCTCAGGTGAGATGAGGGGTTGGGGAACGGAGTGCAGGCAGAGGGCCAGGAGCAGGGCATAGGCGTGGGAAACAACCCCAGTTTTATGCATGAAACCAGTGGCTGGGGAGCGGGGTGCGGGGCCAGCTGCCCTGCATAAAACCTGGGGGTGCTGCAGTACCCTCCACACCCCTACTTCACGCGCCTATGGTAGAGAGAGAACATTCTTCTTCTAACTCTATAAGCTGCTGGTTGCTTGAGTATAGTGGTGGTCTCTGCTGATCCCATGCCTTCATTTGTGGGGAGTTCTCTCTAGTAAATAGCTCTAGTCCTACCTCTGCTATTACTCCTAGATTTTCCCCATAGGATGGAGAATGAAATTGACTAATTTTTACTGGTTTAATTGCTGCCCATGGGGTTTCCAGTAATAGCTGTGAGAACGGAAATTTGCAACCACAAGGGCTAGGATTTTTTTTTTTTTTTTTTTTTTTTTTTTTATGAAAGCTTAGATTCTGCAAACATTGATGTCACTCACCCAGGAAAGTTTTTCCTACTGGCCCTGTGTGAGTGAATTGTTCAAATGATAAAGATTATGGAACTCGGCTAGCATCCCCAACTACAAATTTAATGTAGGGTTTTTTTTCAAGATAGAACGTCAACCCGTCCTTCCAGGACTTCCCATTGATTATCTGTTACAAATTTGACAAGAAAGGGTAGCAGTAATTGAAGTGGTACTCCTGCTTGTACTTTTCTATAGAACTGGAATTTGTGACCTTTGGTAGGCGTATGTGCATCAGTGTATCAACTTTGTGGCAAACTTTAAAATTTTGGAATATATTATATATATAATAAATATTTTGTCCTTAAATTAGCATAGTTTAAACTAATTTTAGTTTCAAAGGATTTTTGAATCATAGGGTGATTACATGTTCCATGGCACTTAACAAGCAAGTATGCATATTAAGATGATTTCAATCATTTCCGAGCACGTCTTGACTCAGTTAAACTTTGAATTACCCAGCCTTCCCATACCTTAGCTACCCTGATAATCAAAAGGTAAGGGGGCGGGGGGAGAACAGCTATAAACACTCAAAACTAATATGTGGTGATATGATCCTTTACCACCTTCAGCTGACATGTTTCAGTATCATATATATGTGAATTCAAAATCTTTTCCCCCTCCCCTATTTTAAAACACTTTATTTACTTTTGAAAATTTGCAACAGTGTTACTTACTTCTGTAACCAGCTCTTTCTTGAACATTCTTGAGTCTGTAATGCCAAGTCTCTTAATGAGAAATGCAAAATGATAAAATATGAACTAATATTATTGATGTATTTTTATAACTTAAGCTTAGGAAGTCCAGGCTTCTCTGGGTCAAGAGTTTTCCAAAGATACTGTGGATCATGGAATGTTGTGGCTAGAGCAGGGGATCAAGGATCCAGATTTTGGAATTATACCTGAGCTTTGCTTCTGACTTGCTGGGTGATCTTGGAAATGACGATCGTGAAAAATAGCCACTTGTGAAAAACTGAATCTGAAAGGTTGTGAAGTCAAGCAAAATAACAATTTCTGTGCAAAAATCTACAGAACAAAAGTTGTGAGAATAGAGGGGGCTCGATGTTTCTAAAATGCTTTGAGATTCTCTGGAAAGTGCTTTGTAAGTATTTTTCAGGTGGTGAAAATCTACTGGCACGGACTAACCTTTTGGGGTTTTTTGGTTGCACAGGTAAACTAAAGGAACTTAATGGAAGCGCACCTGAAGAACAAAAGCTAACTGAAGATGATTTGATAGTCCTAGAAAAGTTACTCTTTGTAACATGTAATACCTCTTTAGAAACACCAACAGCACAACAACTTCAAACTTTGTGGAAAGCAATTAACTGGCCAGAAGGTATGAAATAAACACATTATATGGATGGGCAGGAGATAATTGGGAAGCTCCTCTTCATCTATCCCTTCCTTTGAGTTGTTCCTCCACAGTATATCTGTTCCCTCCAAATATTCATCCATAGTTATTTGAGGAAGGGAAGTAATTAACTTTGCATTATGGTGCCTTAGATTTTTCATGATTGCTTCACTTAAAAGCATGTCGTTCTGCATTGTTTAAACCCAGATGTTCAAAAGTTACTCTGTAAACCTCCAAAACTGCACTGAATGCATCTTCTCAGAATCTCATTGGACTAAGCCGAAACTGGCCAACTGGAAGTGATTAAGTGTACCAGTATTTGAGTTTTGAAGTATTGCAGTTGTATTCTGCCTACAGCTGGGAAATCATAGAAGATTAGGGTTGGAAGAGACCTCAGGAGGTCATCTAGTCCACCCCCCTGCTCAAAGCAGGACCAATCCCCAACTAAATCATCCCAGCCAGGGCTTTTTCAAGCCGGGCCTTAAAAACCTCTAAGGATGGAGATTCCACCAACTCCCTAGGTAAACCATTCCAGTGCTCCGCCACCCACCTAGTGAAATAGTTTTTCCTAATATCCAACCTAGACCGAGACCATTGCTCCTTGTTCTGTCATCTGCCACCACTGAGAACAGCCGAGCTCCATCCTCTTTGGAACCCCCTTTCAGGTAGTTGAAGGCTGCTATCTAATCCCCCCTCGCTCTTCTCTTCTGCAGACTAAATAAGTCCAGTTCCCTCAGCCTCTTGTCATAAGTCATGTGCCCCAGCCCCCTAATCATTTTCGTTGCCCTCCGCTGGACTCTCTTCAATTTGTCCACAACCTTTCTTTAATGGGGGGCCCAAAACTGCACGTAGTACTCCAGATGTGGCCTCACCAGTGCCAAATAGAGGGGAATAATCACTTCCCTTGATCTGCTGGCAATGCTCCTACTAATGCAGCACTACTAATGCAGTCGGTCCCCAGCCTGTAGCGGTGCATGGGACTCTTCCGTCCTAAGTGCAGGACTCTGCACTTGTCTGTGTTGAACTTCATTAGATTTCTTTTGGCCAATCCTCCAATTTGTCTAGGTCACTCTGGACTCTATCCCTACCCTCCAGCGTATCTACCTCTCCCCCCAGCTTAGTGTCATCCGCGAACTTGCTGAGGGTGCAATCCACCCATCGTCCAGATCATTAATGAAGATGTTGAACAAAACCGGAGCCAGGACCGACCGTTTGATACTGGCTGCCAACTAGACATCGAGCCGTTGATCACTGCCGTTGAGCCCAACGATCTAGCCAGTTTTCTGTCCACCTTATAGTCCATTCATCCAATCCATAATACTTTAACTTGCTGGCAAGAATACTGTGGGAGACTATATCAAAAGCTTTGATAAAATCAAGGTATATCACGTCCACTGTTTTCCCCATCTCCACAGAGCCAGTTATCTCATCATAGAAGGCAATCAGGTTGGTCAGGCATGACTTGCCCTTGGTGAATCTATGTTGACTCTTTCTGATCACCTTTCTCTCTTCCAAGTGCTTCAAAATGGATTCCTTGAGGACCTGCTTCATGATTTTTCTGGGGACTGAGGTGAGGCTGTCTGGTCTGTAGTTCCCCAGATTCTCCTTCTTCCCTTTTTAAAAGATGGGCACTATATTTGCCTTTTTCCAATCATCCGGGACCTCCCCTGATCGCCACGAGTTTTCAAAGATAAAGGCCAATGGCTCTGCAATCACATCAGCCAACTCCCTCAGCACCCTCGGATGCATTGCATCCGGCCCCATGGACTTGTGCATATCTAGCTTTTCTAAATAGTCCTTAACCTGTTCTTTCACCACTGAGGGCAGCTCACCTCCTCCCCATACTGTGCTTCCCAGTGCAGCAGTCTGGGAGCTGATCTTGTCTGTGAAGACCGAGGCAGAAAAATTATTGAGTACTTCAGCTTTTTTCACATCATCTGTCGCTAGGTTGCCTCCCCCATTCAGTAAAGGTCCCACACTTTCCCTGACCACCTTCTTGTTGCTAACCTACCTGTAGAAACCCTTCTTGTTACCTTTCACATCCCTTGCTAGGTGCAACTCCAATTGTGCTTTGGTCTTCCTGATTACACACCTGCATGCTCAAGCAATATTTTAATACTCCCCCTTAATCATCTGTCCCAAGTTTCCATTTCTTATAAGCTTCCTTTTTGTGTTTAAGCTCACCAAAGATTTTTCTGTTAAGCCAAGCTGGTCACCCGCCATATTTGCTATTCTTTCTGCACATCGGGATGGTTTGTTCCTGTGCCCTTAATAAGGCTTCTTTAAAATACAGCCAGCTCTCCTGGACTCCTTTCCCCCTCAGATTAGCCTCCCAGGGAATCCTGCCCATCAGTTCCCTGAGGGAGTCCAAGTCTGCTTTTCTGAAGTCCAGCGTCCATATTCTGCTGCTCTCCTTTCTTCCTTTTGTCAGGATTATGAAGTCGACCATCTCATGGTCACTGCTGCCCAGGTTGCCACCCACTTCTACTTCCCCTACCAATTCTTCCCTGTTTGTGAGCAGTAGGTCAAGAGTAGCACGGCCCCTAGTTGGTGCCTCCAGCACTTGCCCCAGGAAGTTGTCCCCAACACTCTCCAAAAACTTCCTGGATTGTCTGTGCACTGCTGTATTGCTTTCCCAGCAGATGTCAGGGTGATTGAAGTCCCCCATGAGAACCAGGTCCTGTGATCTGGAAACTTCTGTTAGTTGTCCGAAGAAAGCCTTGTCTACCTCCACCTCCTTGTCTGGTGGTCTATAACAGACACCCACCATGACATCACTCTTGTTGCTCTCGCCTCTAAACTTAACCCAAAGACTCTCAACAGATTTTTCTCCAGATTCATACTGGAGCTCTGAGCAATCATACTGCTCTTTTACATACAGTGCAACTCCTCCAGCTTTTCTCCCTCGCCTGTCTTTCCTGAACAGTTTATATCCATCCATGACAGTACTCTAGTCATGTGAGTTACCCCACCAAGTCTCTATTATTCCAATCACATCATATTTCCTTGACTGTGCCAGAACTTCCAATTCTTCCTGCTTGTTTCCCAGGCTTCTTGCATTCGTGTTCAGGCACCTAAGATAACTAGCCAATTGCCCTACATTCTCAGTGTGAAACAGGGGGCCTCCCCTGTTGTACCCTCCTCCTTGTGTTTCCTCCCAGTATCCCACTTTCCCACTTACCTCAAGGCTTAGGTCTCCATCCCTTGGCAAACCTAATTTAAAGCCCTCCTCACTAGATTAGCAAGTCTGCCTGCGAAGATGCTCTTCCCTCTCTTTGTTAGGTGGATCCCATCTCTTCCTAGCAATCCTTCTTCCTGGAACAACATCCCATGGTCAAAGAATCCACAGCCCTCTCTCCGACACCACCTGCCTAACCATGCATTTACTTCCACAATACGATGGTCCCTACCTGGGCCTTTTCCTTCAACAGGGAGGATGAACGAGAACACAACTTGTGCCTCAAACTCCTTTATCCTTCTTCCCAGAGCTACATAGTCGTCTGCAGTGACCTGCTCAAGGTCATTCTTGGCAGTATCATTGGCACCCGTGTGGAGAAGTGAGAAGGGGTAGCGGTCCGAGGACTTGATCAGTCTTGGCAGACACTCCGTCACATCCTGAATTCTAGCTCCGGGCAAGCAGCACACTTCAAGTTTCCCGGTCTGGACGGAAGATGGATAACTCCATCCCCCTTAGGAGGGAGTCCCCGACCGCCACCACCACCTGTTTCTTCCTCTTGGGAATGGTGGTCGTGGAACCCCCCATCCCTAGGACAATGCAACCCATGCTTTCTGGTCGATGGGGTCTCCTTCTGATCCCTTCCCTCAGATGACTCTTCCAAACCATTCTTTGCCATAGTACCTGTGCGGAGAGCCTGAAAACGGTTTCTTTCTTCTATCTGCATTGGGGATACATGGGTTCTCCTCTTTCTTCTTCTGGAGGTCACATGCTGCCAATTTTCTTCCCTGTTCTGCACTGCCCTCTCCGATTCCTCAGCATGCTGTGCCTGCAGTACCAAACACTGACTTCTATACAGAAAAATCTTCATTTTCTCTGATGCAACGCAGGGTTGATACTTGGGTCTCCAGACATTTAACCTTCTCTTCCTATATGGAGACCAGCTTGTACTTGTACAGACAAAGTCGTTTCTATCCTCTGGGAGAAAGACAAACATGGCACATCCTCTGCAGGTCACAACAGCTGATCGCTCACTATCCATTTTGTCTTCCTTCTAAGAGCCTCTTCACATGTTGTATTTACTGCTCACAGAAGCCTGAAAGGCAAAAACTCTGGGAAATCTCCCCAGGCAAACTGCCTCGGTTTGCTTCTCCTCTATTCACAGCTCATTCAGTTCCCAATTGGCTGCTTTTCTATAAGGCTGCTGGCTCGAAGCAATTGCCCCGGCTCAAAGCCTTCCCTCCAATCAACCACTCAAGGCCCACCTGCAACAAATCACTCCCAATTCAGTTTTCAAACAAATCACCACATGGTCAAACAGTGCCTGCAACTAGCACCAGTCAAACAAATGGTCACAGCAGACAGACACTCAGATATTCACTGCACCAGCTCACAACACAACCCCTCTAATGCAGCTCTCACCGTAGCGGACGGTGGCATCAGGTTAAGATTTATAGCCTGCATAAATCAGTTGGGTGCACTGTGTATGCTGAACTCAGGAAACTGAATTTAAAATTAACCTTATGTCAAGCTAATGCTAACGTGACATTTTAAATAGAAAACTAACTTTTTTAAACAATTAAATCACATTTAAGAGATTTAATATGAATTTTTTTATGTTAGGTAAATTATTCATAACAGTTGTGAAACATAGCAGTTAACTATACTATAGTCTACAGAGATGTGGGAGATCAGTGCTGACACCTACATGTTTCTAGTGCTTTTACGGGTGTACAGTCTCTTCATTTCAAAGAGCCTGGATGCCGATAAAAACAGCTGTATGTGAGGAGGAGGATCAGGTGCAGCTGATGGTGGTAAAAAAAAAAAAAAAAGTCCTGCTGCTAAAAAGGAAAAGAGGGACAGGAGCTGTCAGCCACCAGAGAGGGAAGAATGTCCAGGGGAAGATCGAACTGGGCAGCATATCCAGGAAATTAACTGCCTGGACTTCTTAGCACCTTACATATCTTGTACAGGGGTGTGTGTGTGTGTGTGTGCAGGGAAGTGTCTGGGGAAGAGGAGGAGATTTGGGGGCAAGAAAGCATGTATAGGAGAGAAAAAGGAACGGAATAGATGGTTTGGGGAAATTAAAATGGAGATCAGTAGCTCACAGTGCAATTAAAGGGACTGTGCTAACTTAAAAATCACATTTCTGCCTGATATCTCAACTGTTACAAATAACACCCAAAATTATCCTAACAGCCTACAAGGGGCGGGGGGGGGGGGGAGGGGAGGGAATCTCCTTTTAAAGTTGTATATTTGCCTGCTATTTGTATATAGCCTGTTTCGGTAGTGTCCGTTTCCCTTGTTCAATGATTGCTGTTTTTGTTTTTTGTTTAAGTGGTTCTATAGCCACAAATATTTGTATGTGAGCTAGGAGGCAGGTGTAGTACCTGAAACTATTCATATTTTAAGCTTACTTTAGAAATACAGACTAGGTTTCAAGTTCATGGCATCCTTTCCATTTTTTTTTTCAAATTGGATAAAAAACACATCATAGTGTGGGCAGCTGAAAATACACTAAATATTTTCCTTTTCCATGTAAACAGTTGCTGTAGTGGTCACAAAGACATTATGAGATCTGGAATGGGAGGTTGCCCATGATGTTTGCTATTTAGATGTGGGCTACATTGAAAAAAGTTAACACCTGTGAAACAGCTGTGTTGCATGTGAAGTATCTGTCTTCTCAATGTTGTCAGACTGAATTCTTTGGACATGATAGTTTACAAGTGTCTTGGAAGCACTGTGACTATATCTGAAGTTAATACCCATGGCAGCAAAGTTTCTCTGGTAGACATCTGAAACTTTTTGTACAATTGAGGCTCTGTACACAATTTTGGTTTTGATATGAATTTCTGAATATTTGAGTACATGTTGTTTAGGCACTTGGGGTCTATCTGCATCTTAATTGTTCGCTGTATGTTCCTTTTATAGTACTCATTTCAAAAGCAGGAGTACAGATCTGCGCATATAAGGAAAGCTCTCCAGTTCTTACAAACAATGCAATATCTGTGTAATGCATTAAAATATTTTTCTTGTCTCTTAGATATTGTCTTTCCAGCATTAGACATTCTTCGATTGTCTATCAGGCATCCCAGCGTGAATGAGAATTTCTGCAGTGAAAAGGATAGCATGCGATTCAGCAGCCATCTCCTAAAATTTCTGAGTCGTAACGGAAAGCAGGCAAACCAGTTACTGGCACTTAGAACTCTTTGCAATTGTTTTGTCAGCCAGGGAGGCCAGAGGCTCATGATGTCACAGAGGGACACAATAATGTCCCATGCAATAGAACTGAAATTGGGCGGCAATAAGAACATTCACATCGCACTGGCCACATTGACATTGAACTATGCTGTTTGGTTACATAAAGTTAATAACATTGAGGGAAAAGCTCAGTGTTTGTCAGTAATCAGCACAGTCATAGAAGTTGTTCAAGACCTTGAAGCCATTTTTAGACTGCTTGTGGCTCTTGGGACGCTAATCAGTGACGATACAAATGCTGTGCAATTAGGCAAGTCTCTAGGAGTTGACTCTCAAATTAAAAAATATGCCTCTGTATCAGAACCAGCTAAAGTAAGTGAATGCTGTAGGTTTGTCCTTAATCTGCTGTAACTTTTTTTTAGCACTTGGGCAACTAGGAATATGTAGCGAAATAATTTTTTTTTTTTCATATTTTACATGACTGAATATAACTGAAAAAATACTGTGGGAGAATTACAAATTTGATGAAGATCTAACTTGTCATGAGTGGAACAACCTAATAAAAACTTTTGCACTGATTGTAAATTATGTTTTACTGTCTGGGATACATGAGACGCTGGTATGAACTATACTGTCTTGAGTGATGAGCTCATTAAATCTGTCAAGCTAAACAGGGTCAAACCAGGTCAGTACTTGGAAGGAAAACGTAGGAAGGAAAAAAACAAGGAAACGTTGTTGATTCAGTATGTCAGTCTTTTTAGAATCCGCACTGAAAATAGTACTTCAGCATGATGCCGGGAAGCATTGTGCCTGTTGTTGGTGCTGTTTGCCAACAGACAGAAAACTAAGATTCTGATCAAATGTGACTGTTAAAGATTCGATGGTACTCGTCAGAGTTGAGGTCTGAACTTGACCAGAATCCTGCATTCTGCCTACTTAAATTTCCCTTGTAGTTTTCTTCATTTCCTTAAACTGTTGAATGTGGTGTTGCTGTACATGGTTAAAAGCTGCAGCACATTAACCCCGGAGAGGTGAGGAGGAAGCTCTTTTAGAGCAGGAAATGTCTTTAAATGCCATTTGAGCTTACTCACTGTGAGTGATTTGGTGAGACAGAGACCACCTTCATGTTATGTTTGTGTAACAGTTTGAATCCCTGATGCTACGAAGGCTTACATGTGCTTAATTCTGTGCTCAGGAATAGCTCCACTGACTACGTGTGCATTAAGTTCAGCAGTGTCTTTTTCTAGGATCAGGGTCTAAGTTTGTGAAGCTCTGTGGAATCCTTCAGAATGAAAGACGCTATATTCATTATAAGAGGGCAATATAAAATAGCAAATGATATACCCAGACTTTAAGGTGGAGTGATGCAATTAAAAATAAAAACGGCTGGGGAACTGGGCTCTGCTTCTTGTCCTGTCTGCATAGTTCTCTGTTCCAAGGACTGGGAAGTACTACTCATAAGGTCTGCAAAGCAGGCTCCTTGGCCACTTCAAATGCTGTTTCCTTGTCCTGGTACTGAACCGAAGATGTTGGTTCCTCAACATTCTGCTGAATTTTTCAGATTCCTAAATGAGTTTAGGGCCTTGGCTACACTTGAGTTACAATGCAATAAAGCCTACCCCAGCGCCGTAACTCACTCCCCGTCCACGCTGGCAAGGCACATACTGCGCTGTATCTCCGTGGCTACAGCGCTGCAGGTACTCCACCTCTCCGAGAGGATTAACAGCTGCTGCGGAGTGGCTGAGATGCTGGTGCTCCAGTGTAAACGGGGAGTAACCTTATTACGGAGTGATTGACCTCCGGAAACTCCCCATAATCCTTTTAACTGAAGCTTCCTCTCTTTGTTTTGTTGTGAACTCCAGACGCTCCAGGAGCTGCTTATCAAAAAAACAAACACAGCTACTGTTTGCTGTGAATGAGTAGAGGCAGGCAGGGGGGCTCCCTTTGGAATGCCCACAGCTAATGTTGCTTAAAGGGGGAGGGGGGTCGTCTGTTTCGGCAGGCGGCTGCTTATGTGTTCTGTGAGGAAAAAAACAAACAGCTGCTGTTTGCTTTCAGTGAGAGAGGGGTGGAGGAGGGAGGGGGGTCGGAACTTGCAAGGCAGGGTGCTGACACAGTGTGGGCACTCCAAAAATCCACTCTCTCTCCCCCCACACTCCCTGTCACACTCCACCCCCCCTTTTGAAAAGCACATTGCAGCCACTTGAACGCTGGGATAGCTGCCCATAATGCACCGGTCCCAATGCTGCTGCAAATGTGGCCACGACAGTGCGCTGTCAGCTCTCAGTGTGGACAGACTGCAGCGCTTTCCCTACTCAGCTGTACGAAGACAGGTTTACCTCACAGCGCTGTACAGCTGCAAGTGTATCCATAACCTAGGAGCCTGGCTCAATATCTTTTACTGAAAATCTTTGCCCTAGGCTCTTCCCTTTGTATTTCATCTGTCCTGGGTCAAAATCAGTGTGAGGCTGTCGCCGTGGGAGGGGTTTTCTAGGCATCAGAACACGGTTATGGACAACAGATTAGCCTTTCACTGTTTCATTGTGGAAAAGAAATTGTCTTGAGAAATTGCCCTCAAGGCACACTGGGAGCAAGAACAGCTTTCTTAGGCCATGGCTACACTTGCAGATGTAGAGCGCTTTGGGTTAAACCAGCCTTCGGAGAGCGCACCAGGGAAAGCGCTCCAGTCTATCCACATTGACAGCTGCAAGCGCACTGGCATGGCCACATTCGCAGCACTTGAAGCGGCATTTGGAGCGGTGCATTATGGGTAGCTATCCCACAGAGCACCTCTTCCCATTCTGGCGCTGTGCCTTGTGGGAAGGGGGCGTGGGGTGTGGGGCATTCTGGATCCTGTCCCAATGCCCTGTGATGCATCGCTTCGCATCCCAGCAATCCCTATGTTTCCGTCCACATTTGGCGCCATCTTTCAATGGTTTCTGTGTAGAGCGCGCTTTGTCTTCCCTTTCGGTCTGCGGGAATGGAGCCCGAACTGCTGCGGAACATACTGACAAGTCTCACCAGCCCGTCTCGTTTGGCAGTCGAGTTACTGCTTAAGAGCCAAAGTGACAGTGAGGAGTCCGATGATGATATCGAGTCGTGTAACGCATACAACACGAAATTGCTTGTCTTATTCACGGACATGCTTTCCACCGTGGAACGCTGCTTTTGGGCTCAGGAAACAAGCAATGAGTGGTGGGATCACATCATCCTGCAAGTCTGGGATGACGAGCAGTGGTTGCAGAACTTTTGGATGAGAAAAGCCACTTTCATGGGCCTGTGTGCTGAGCTTGCCCCCACCCTGCGAGACTGAGAGCTGCCCTGCCGATGGAGAAGCGGGTGACTATTGCAATCTGGAAGCTGGCAACTCCAGACAGCTACCGATCGGTCGCTAACCAGTTTGGAATGGGAAAGTTGATGGTTGGAATTGTGTTTGATGCAAGTTTGTAGGGCCATTAATCGCATCCTGCTCAGAAGAACTGTGACTCTGGGTAATGTGCATGACATTGTGGCTGGCTTTGAACAAATGGTTTTCCCTAACTGCGGAGGGGCGATAGATGGGACGCATATTCCTATTCTGGCACCAGCCCACCTAGCCTCCGAATACGTTACTCGGAAGTGGTATTTCTCCATGGTTCTCCAGGCGCTTGTGGATCACCGTGGTCGTTTCATTGACATTAACGCAGGCTGGCCTGGAAGGGTGCACGATGCACACATCTTTCAGAACACTGGCCTGTTTAAGAAGCTGCAAGCCGGGACTTTTTTCCCAGACCAGAGGATTACCGTAGGGGAAGTCGAAATGCCCAATGTGATCCTTGGAAACTGGGCTTACCCTTTAATGCCGTGGCTCATGAAACCCTACACACGGAGCCTGGACAGCAGCCATGAACAGTTCAACTACAGCCTGAGCCGGTGCCGAATGACTGTGGAGTGTGCTTTTGGCCGTTTGAATGGCCGCTGGCGCTCTCTTTATGGGAAGCTGGACTTGGCCGAAGACAGCATCCCCGTGGTTATATCCGCGTGCTGTACTCTCCATAATATTTGTGAAGTGAAGGGTGAAAGCTTCACTCAGGCATTGGCCTTGGAGGTTCAACACCTGGAGGCTGAATTTGCACAGCCAGAGAGCAGGGCTATTAGAGGGGCCCAGTGTGGGGCTGCAAGGCTTAGGGATGCCTTGAGGGAGCAATTTGAGGCTGAAAGCCACCAGTAATGTCTGGTGCTCTGCACGGGAGTTAAGTGCAGTGGCTGTTTGGTATACTGACTTGCAGTGCATGTTGCTTTCCTGGGCTAAGGTATATTTTGCTTTATGTACTAATGAAGTATGTTTTCATTTGACTGCGCTATTCCGCATCTAGGCATGCATGCAGTCCTTACCCTCCTCGCCCAAAGAGCCCGTACCTAAAAACTTCCTTCCCGAAAAGAAAGCCGCTTACCAAGAACCTCCTCTGTTACTTTTTGTGGTGCTAATTTCCCCTCTGTTGATATTCACCCCTTCTTGTAAACTGTTGGGAATGGGCCACATCCACCCTGATTGAATTGGCCTAGTTAGTACTGACCCCCCCACGTGGTAAGGCAACTCCCATCTTTCCATGGTGCTGTATATTTATACCTGCCTACTGTATTTTCTTTCACTCCATGCATCTGATGAAGTAGGTTATAGCCCACGAAAGCTTATGCCCAAATAAATGTTAGTTTCTAAGGTGCCCTAAAGAGTCCTCGTTGTTTTTGCTGATACAGACTAACACGGCTAACCCTCTGAAACCTGTTATGAGACCGCTGACTCTCATCCATGCCAATCTCAACCAGATGCTGGATAAACCAGTCAGGCATGCTGTTTAGGTTGAAAGAGAGGGAAATCTAAACTTAGAGACAAACCTTGATGGGAACTTTGCAGTGTTATTCTATATAATCCCTTTTCATAATAGAATAATTGTACAGGTGCTATCTCTTCTATAAACCATAATAATTTGATAAGGTAATCTGTAAGGATCTCTGCTGTAAACATTTGGAGCAGGCTACTGCATATTGGCTCCAACTGCATTGAGCCTCACTAAATGTCACCAGGCCTCTCTCTCTTTGTTAGTGTCATCTCATCGACTCAGTCAATACAGCTTCATCCTATATATTGCTGCATACTATGAGTAAGGATAAGATTTAGTCACAGATTTCGTGACTTTATCTGACCTCCATGATTTCTTTGGCTTCAGCTGTCAGCGGCTGGAGGCAGGACTTTGTGCCACTGCCTAGCCGGGGCTGTGTGCCCTTGCGTTATGGCCGGGACAATGTGCTCCCTGCCCCGCAGCTGGGCCTGGAGCCGGGGCTGTGGGCCAGTGTGCCGTGGCCATGCACTCTGCCCTGCAGCTGGGCCTGGAGCCGGGGCTGTGGGCCAGTGTGCCGTGGCCATGCACTCTGCCCTGCAGCTGGGCCTGGAGCCAGGGCTGCGTGCCCCTGTGGCGTGGCGGGACCATGCACTCTGCCCTGCAGCTGGGGCTGCATGCCCTGCCCCGTGGCTGCCCTTGGTGAATCTATGTTGACTAGTTTCAGAGTAGCAGCCGTGTTAGTCTGTATCCGCAAAAAGAACAGGAGTACTTGTGGCACCTTAGAGACTAACAAATTTATTAGAGCATAAGCTTTCGTGGACTACAGCCCACTTCTTCGGATGCATACCTGTTTCTGATCACCTTCCTCTCTTCCACGTGCTTCAAAATGGATTCCTTGAGGACCTGCTCCATGATTTTTCTGGGGACTGATGTGAGGCTGACCGGTCTGTAGTTCCCCGGGGCTGTGCACTCCCCTTGCAGCTTCCCAGGGCCATACACCTCCTTTGCCTGTGCTCAGGACTGTGCACCTGTGACTGGGATTAGAGCCAGGACTGTGTGCTCCTGCCCTGCAGCTGCGCATCCCTCCCCTGCTGTGGCCGGTGGAGCCAGGGCTGTGTGCCCCTGCACCATGGCTTGGCCTGTCAATTCCTCCCCCACTCCCATGGGATTCCAGCTGTCATTTCCCCTCCCCCCCCATCTAGCCCTGGCCCCTGGGTATTTTTAGTAAAGTCATAGACTGCTCACAAACTCCTGTAAATTTTTGTTCGTTGCCTGTGACTTTTACTAAAAATAACTGTGACAAGATCTTAACTATGGGTTCTCTCTCTAAAATAAAAAAAAACTAACAACCCTACTAACCCAAAATCTAAATGAAGTCAATGGTAGTTTCCCATTAATTCTACAAGGACTTGGTTACTTATTAAACATTACAAATAGAAAACACTAAGCAACAAGATGATATGCTGGACTGCTAGAAATCAAAGTTCTACATTTCCAGGGCAACAAGAATAATGAAGGGTATGGAACAGCTTCCATAAGTGGACAAAGACTGGGACTATTCAGCTGGGAAAAGATGACAGACAGCAGATATGATAGAGGTCTATAAAATGATGAATGGTGTGGATAAAGTGAATAGCAAAGTGTTATTTACCCCTTCATATAACATAAGAATCAGGAGTTACCTAATGAAATTAATAGGCAGCAGCTTTAAAGCAAATAAAAGTACATCTTCACACAGTACAGTTCACCTGTGAAACTTGTTGCCAGGGGATCTAAAAAAGAACTAGATAAATTCATGGAGGAAGTCCATCAGTGGTTATTGGTAGGGCCCTACCAACTTCATGGCCATGAAAAACATGTCATGGACCATGAAATCTGGTCTCCCTCAGTGAAAACTGGCCTTTTGTGTCCTTTTACCTTATACTATACCGATTTAATTGGGGGGAGACCAGCATTTCTCAAATTGGAGGTCCTGACCCAAAAGGGAGTTGTGAAGGGGGGGGTCACAAAGTTATGTTAAGGTGGTCATGATATTGCCACCCTTACTTCTGTGCCGCCTTTAGTGCTGGGCAGTCAGAGAGCAGCGGCTGTTAACCAGTGCCCAGCTCTGAAGGCAGCATCCTGCCAGCAGCAGTGCAGAAGTAAGGGTGGCAATACCATACCATGCCATACTTCTGCGCTGGTGCTGGCGGTGGCTCTGCCTTCTTGCCCAGCAGCTACCGCTCTCCAGCTGCCCAGCTCTGAAGGCAGCGCCGCTGCCAGCAGAAGTAAGGGTAGCAGTACCGCAACACCCGCCCCACACATACACTCAACAGCCTTGTAAACCCCCCCCCCCCCCAAACTCCTGTTTGGATCAGAACTCCAGAAATTTCAGTGTTGTAATAGTAGAATTAAATAACCAAAATAATGAAATTTATTATTTTTAAAATCCTAAAACTGTTAAATTGACCATGAATTTGGTAGGGGCCTAGTTATTAGCCCTGATAGTCAGGGATGCAAGCAACAACATGCTCTGGGTGTCCCTAAGCCTCTGACTGCCAGATGTTGGGATTGGATGACGGGATGGATCTCTTGATAGATGCCCTGTTCTGTTCATTCCCTTTGATACATCTGGCATTGGCCACTGTCAGAAGACAGGATACTGTACTAGATGGACCATTGGTCTGACCCAGCATGGCTATTGTTATGCAGAATTTAGAATCTGTGCATTTTTGATATTTGCATTCTATCAAATGTATACTTTCATGGGGGGAGAGGGAGTGTTTCTAACTTTTCTGGTTGCAAAGATAAGCTTGAAAATGTGTACCAGTGCAATGTTATCTGGACCTAGGGTGACCAGATGTCCCGATTTTATAGGGACAGTCCTGATTTTTGGGTCTTTCTCTTATATAGGCTCCTATTACCCCCTACCTCCTGTCCCGATTTTTCACACTTGCTGTCTGGTCACCCTATCTGGACCCAGACATTGAAATAATAGCACAGTGTGTGAACTGCTGTATTCATTTTGATTGAGTGTTAACTCTAAGGCCTAATTGTTGGACTTACTAATATTAGAAATTAATATAGACCACCAGACACTATTTTAACCATAGATTCCTTTATTAAACCCAAGGCCAAATGGTATTTTATACAATCGCTCAATTATACAATTGCCTAACAGCCTAAAAATAAGTCACTACACCCAACAAAATATTCATAAGCATGTGATCAAGATACTTACAAATAGGCCAGACCTAGGGAAAACAGTCTCATTCTGGGTGCTCGTGGTAAGGTAAGGTCTGACAAAGACCCCTCTGCTTCTGAATTTTGTATACCCTTTAACAAACAAATGATATCACTGCCAATTCCTGACTTCAGCTAAAAACCAATTTGAGACAGGTCATCTTTAGTTCCACTTTTAAAGTAGATATGATTTACAACCTCCTTTCTTCCGAGGCCTTTCCTCCCCTCCTTCTTGCTGATCAACAATTTTTCTATTGTACCTTGGTTCACATAGACTTTATTTTTAAGACAACACTGGTATTTGGGGTGGGAAGGTTTATACTGGCTCCTTTTAAGACATACTCCTTTTGTCTTGTTTAAAACCATATGCAGCCACCCCTATCGGTCAGAGGGCTTCTTTTTAGAAACTTCCCCTTATCTCATTAGTTATTCTTTGAACCAGACATACTGTCTACTTCATTCCTTCTAGCTTTACTCATTTTCAAGGTTGTCCTTCTTCTTGCTAGTCAGGGCCTTTCTTCACAACACACACATTTCCTTTACCAAATGTAAGCTAGATTTAATTTGTTACTTTCATATTTATCCTACATTAATCACAACCATTTACTTGCCAATATTAACTATTTTCTTATAAAAACATCCAGGCAATGTGCTTGTTCCACCTGAGATTTTTCTTTTTTTTGAAGGATGCTCCACAGAAAGAGAGAAATTTTAAATATGCAAATAGTACATTCAATTATCAGATATCCGATTGTTGTTGTTCATCTGTGAAGTTTCCCTCCCTCTCCTACCACTACCCATGCAGGCTCCCTCAACATGCTGCTTTCTCAGGCAAGTCAGAACCTTGTCAGGCAAGTCAGAACCTTATCAGGCACCCTAGATGATGATTCTGAAATTGTTCCAGTTTCCATATAACTGATTGAGGAACATTCTCCCATCCATCCATCTCTGCCCTTTGCAGTGGTTCCCTCGACTTTATGGCAACTCCGGTCCCTGGAGCACAATAAAGAAGCACCAAACAGTACAGTTGCAGAATTTGACTTAATCTGCTATTTGTCAGACTACAAAATCAACTGCATCTTCCCTAAAAGAAGGTGGAAAGATGCTCACTGAGGCAGCCGGTCCTAACTTCCTGCTGGGAAACAAGCCGGTCTAGCAGCTGGACAGCCAGGCGGAGATGTGAGCGTGCACCCTACAGCTTTGACGGATCCCCGACTCCCAGAATGCTTCCCCACCCCATCCCTGCTGCTGCCAACCACTCCCCTAGCTTCCCTCCACGCTCCCCCAGCCGCCTGCAGCCTCCGATCACACACTGCCCGTCTGCCCTGGGCCAGGCAGTGGGCGGCTCGCAGGACGCCTGCAGCAGGCCTGGGGGAAATGCTGGGCAGCCTTGACCAGGGCTCCTCGCTGCAGGCGGGTCACGGGAGGAGCACACGGCATGCGGATCCGCCGCGCCTCCCAGCACCGGAAGTACTTGCAGCGGAAATCCTCACCACCACGAAGCGCCGGAAGTCCACTTGCCCCGGCTCTGACGTCACCACGGCGCCGCCGGGAGCCCGTTGTCATGGTGATGGAATCAACCCGCGACGGTTGCGGGTGGCTGTTCTGTCGGTGACTCGGGGGATGTGACCGTTGGTGGGGGACGGAACGCGGCTCCAACCGCCGCGAGGCCGGGCCGATGCCGGGCCGCAAATCCTCCAAGGAAAAGAAGCGGCGCCGCTCTCGTTCCAGCGGCCTAGACGGGGGCTCGGGCGCGGGGGGCACCGAGGGGAAGCGGCGAAGTACCGAGTCCAGCTACAGCCTCTTGGAGGTAACGGGGGCTGGGGCCTGGCCGGGCGCGCGGAAGCGGCGGTGCTCCCGCGGGGGAGGCAGGGCCTGTGGCGCTGGGCGCTGGGGTGGCTTTGAGCCGGGAGGGCCGGGGTCGCCTGGCGGGGAGGGGCGCGGTACCGGCTAGGCGGCGGCTCGGTCTGGTTCCTGGAGCCCGAGGCCAGAAGGACCCGGTGAGATCGACTAGTCTGACCCCCTGCGTGGCCCGGGCGGTGGGGCTGCCCCGCCTGACTCCTGCGTGGGCTAGAGCAGAGCGCCCACCCGGCTGGACATGGCCAAGGGAGGCGCCCCCGTCCTCCAACCCACCCAGCGTGAAAGCGTCTCTCCGCCGGCCTCTGCTAAAGCCCGACCCACTGGCATTGCTCCCACTCCCCGTGGGGTGGCCCTACCTTGCCAGCTCCTCCGAAGCAGCTACCTCAGTCCGTTCCCTTTAGTGCACCGGCAGTCAGTGTCCTGTTAAAGCCACTGTGAAGTGCTGGATTCGGAAAGAACATGACTCCTTCGAGTCAGGAAAAGTAACTCCTGCCTCAAGCTCAGAAGCGTTTTACACACACCACCAAAATAGAAAGCAACAGAGACAAATGCAGAGTAGAGAAAAGGCAAACCGATAGAAAGCTGCTGAAGGAATAAAGTGCGGAAACTGTGTGGTGCTAGTCTGAGTATTGGTGAGCTGCATAACTTTTCCCATGGGAAATTAGATGGGGGACAAGTTTTAGAGGTGACCAAAATTTGTATATTAGTATCTACAGAATTGCATTATAGGAAAACAGTTTCACACTTACTAGCTAATTTTTAATGTTTGATGGTAAGGAGGGCTACATGAAAAGACATTTCTGGGGAATCTCTATAGTCTTTCCTGTACCGCATCGCCCTGCCCAATACATGTTCTTGTCATAACATTTACCCCATTTGGTTCTCAAGATCCTGGGCACAAACTGTTGTTTCAGCAAGACATTTGTCATTAGCAGTAGCTTTACAAAGGCTAATTGTGATTAACTGCATCAGACATACCAGAGGAACATGTTTTTTGTGCTGCCAAACATCTCTCCCCTTGTTTTCCATTAATTTCAGGGAATACAGCAGCCCAGTTATAGCCAAGTGGGCAAAGTTTTATTTTGTTTTTTCCAAATATATTATTCAGATTATGTGGCGAAATAGCTCTTTGCTTTATGGTCTTTCAGACTGCTAGGATGAGCCAAAATAGCCAGCTTTTTGAGAGGGATATTAATGTTTGGCCTACACATTTGAAGAACATTCATGTAACTTTCTCCATCTTACAATGTAAAGCACTTAAAGATTCATAACATTCCAGAAATACAAGTTGTTCATTTGTAATATCCTTTTAAACATTTTCTAGTAAGAACCATATTGTTGAGACAGACACCGTTGTAAAAGCTTTCCTCCTTTCTTGACTTATTAAAGAGACAATTTCCATTAATTGTATTTTTCCAAGCGTTTTAATATCTTTTAATTTTAGGAAATAAAATGTACTGTGCCATCTGCAGAAAAAGAGGAGTTAGCTGAAGAGCACAGCGAAATAGAAGACGGTGGACTAGACCTCAGTGTGTCTCTAAAACCAGTTAGTTTCTACATTGCAGACAAAAAAGAAATGCTTCATCAGTGCTTCTGTGTCATAGGGGAGAAGAAACTGCAGAAAATGCTGCCTGATGTTTTGAAGGTATTGAAATATACTTAACTCTTCAGTATATGCAGGGCTGAACAGCTCTGTTTGCCTCAGGTCAGTCCAGTGGATTTCCAACATGTGTATTACAGCAGCCTACATACCTTTTGTGAAACAGTTATATGAAATTTTAAATTTAATAATTTTCCACTAGGGTACAGTCCTCTGTTTTTATTTTTTTCACTCTTATTCAGAGTCTTCACAAAGATGAGACATGAAACCATGGTGAAACTTGTCATTTAAAGATCCTATGGCAATATTTTTAAGAAGGCATTGTTAACCCCAATTAGTCAAATGCACTAATTTTATTCTGTTCTGCTAAATTCCTCCTAGAATTCCAATTCGATGTGTTATTCACTTCATGTCTTAAACTGTTGCATAGTATTTCTATGCATTGTTAAGACATTGCTGTACTTTTAATTTTTTAAGTATTGATACCGTGCTCATCACTGTGGTATATAGAATTGACAGCATTTCATAGTTGGGTTGAAGAGCTGCTTTGAGTATAGACTTCTTAATATTGAGCTGACTCAATGAGATTTGATTTTTATATTTCTAAAACTATTTAAATGTTTTCCTCTTTCTCTGTAATATGATAAACTCTTCTATGGTATGGAAGGAAAACAAACAGTAATAGAGCATAATTTTGTCATACCACAGCTGCTACAATAAGACCTGACTCTAATTTATTATTAGAACATTCTGTAGAATGAGTGCCTGGTTTATGTCATCTGCTTGAGCTCCAGTCCTCCAGGTCACAAGTGAAAATGAATTTGGAATGTTCACCCTGGAGGAATGTTATTCCTGTTTAAACTAAAGAAAATAAAAACATACAATTTGATAAGACTAGCAGCCTCTGCTAAAGAAAACCCTAGAATTGAAATGTCTGTTGTTATCTAGGGTTAGATTAGCCAAGTGATTGATAGTAGGTTTCCTTTAAAAAACAACAATATTATTCTGGGAGTGTGCATCTTGTAATGTGACCTAAAAAAGTTAAAGGAACAGCTTTCCAGTCTGAGGCATTGAACAAGTTTAAGGTAATGAGTTTAAAACAAAAGGATAGATAAACACAAAAAACCATACCTCATGTCATCCTTGCAGGGCTGTTTGTTGCCACAGGGATTGAAGTACAGTAACAAAACTGTGTCTAAGTCTGTGCTGCGCCTGAAGTTCTAATAATCTGTGATTGAAAATAACAAAGATTATTCTAAAGGGACTTTTATCCTTACCAGGAAATATTGTAGCTAGCATTCAGAAACACAAAAGAGCTAGAAATTCCATACACTTCAGTAATATGGGCTAAATGCTTCATTTAACTACCCATGAAGAGTGTTAAGTACGGTTTACCTATATCCTCTTCTTTTAAAATCACTTTTCAGATCCTTGTCATCCTATCTTGCTTACATAACTTGATGCCCCTGGGTAGGTCACTGGCAACAGGAATTGAACCCAGGACCGGAACATAAGACTTGACTGCCTGAGCTAGAAGGTGCAGCTCTGTTGGCTCTAATTTAGACTTCTTTGTGGTTCAGCTACTAGTTAGGGACAGAGCTTGTGGAGTAAGCATGGTTTATGCTCATGGCTCATATTACCAGCTTCTCCTACATAATAACTCACTAGCTTGCACTTTGTTCAGATGTCACAACCACCATAGAATCTAAAGGAGAATTAGGTAACAGACACTTAATATTGTGTAGTTTTTCAGAAATTGTATCTTTGTATTTATCAGTTTTAATTTTTTTATTGTTGTTAAATACTTAACTTTACACACACACACACACACACACACACACACACACGTCTTATTGCTCCTTTGTAGTTATCTGATGGCTGTGATATCTCAGGAAGGTGCATCACAGCAAAAAAGGAGCTGCTGTCTGAGCTGGATGTTGTATGAACTGTACGAGAGGAACTGAAACTTTGAGTGATGTACATAATATCCCTGCTAGTTTGGTTAATGAGAACATGCAGCAGGTAGAGCTGAAATGGCTGGAACGTTCATGTTGTATTTGCAGTTCATCTTCCAAAGGTGGTTGTCCGGATCAGAGAGGATAGAGAAGATCATCAGGTCTCAGCAAGAATTCAAAAGCCCTTTGAGGTGTGATGAAGAGAGAGAGTTGTTTTTTTCATATTTGATTCATTTGCATCTCTTAATGATTTCAGATTCTTTCACTCTAAAGACAACAGTTGTTTAATTTTTGATAGAAGTGGAGGGTTGATTGTGATTTGCATATATGCTTCTCCTCAGATATGTGGATTATGAATGTGGATTTTTTTGTTTTAATTTATTGCCTCAATCTTCTTAGAATTGTTCCATGGAGGAAATCAAAAGACTTTGCCTGGATCAGTTAGAACTTCTATCTGAGAAAAAACTCCTGAAGATTCTTGAAGGTAAGAATATACCAGAGGAATAAATACCAGGGAGGGAGAGGAATTATTTCAGCTTAGTACTAATGTGGACACGAGAACGAATGGCTATAAACTGGCCGTGGGGAAGTTTAGGCTTGAAATTAGACGAAGGTTTCTGACCGTCAGAGGGGTGAAATATTGGAACAGCCTTCCGAGGGAAACGGTGGGGGCGAAGGACCTGTCTGGTTTTAAGATTAAGCTAAAGCTAGATAAGTTTATGGGGGGAATGGTTTAATGGGATAACATGATTTTAGTCAAATGAACAGCGTGCCATCGCTGGTAAATAGTATCAATGGCCAATGAGGGTCTGGCTGGAGAATCTTGCCTACATGCTCGGGGTTCTACTGATCGCCATATTTGGGGTCGGGAAGGAATTTTCCTCCAGGGTAGATTGGCAGAGGCCCTGGAGGTTTTTCGCCTTCCTCCGCAGCATGGGGCAGGGATCGCTAGCTGGAGGATTCTCTGCTACTTGAAGTCTCTAAACCACAGGATTTGGGGACTTCAACAGCAGAGTCAAGGGAAAGGGTTGGGATGGCTTTGTGGCCTGCATCATGCAGGAGGTCAGACTAGGTGATCATAATGGTCCCTTCTGATCTTAAAGTCTATGAGTCTAACTAGCTCTTTATTTTCTCTTATGGTAAATTCTGCAGATTTTGATCTTTAATTGTACAACAGTGCCCAGTTAAAGGAATCTACCTTAAAGATGGGCTTTTTCTGCATCAAACCATTGCATCCTCAGAAATTTCTTAAAATAAATAACTTGAAAGGAATAAACTTCTAGTACTGTAAAAAGTTAAAATTATCTGGCTAACTATATTTTTCTACATAAACCAAAATATATGTAATAAGACAATAGCTCTTAACCACATTTTTCTATCAACAGGTATTAACTTATCTAATGTCATCTGCTGTGATATACCTAGGATTGCTCAAAAACTTTGTCTAAACTATTTTTGATGGAAAATAAGGTTTTTGACAAAAACAAACTTTTTCATGCAAAGTGTCTTTCTATGGAAAACTGCTTTTTGTCAAAAAAACTCCTAAACTTTTTTTGTGTTGATTTGACATTAAACTGCCATCTCCTGAGCCCCTGCGATTTTCCTGTATGGACAGTTTAAAGTTGAAATGATCCAACACAAAATATTGAATTTTGATTTTTCTCAATAGAAATTTTTCAATTCTTCACCCTAAAGTTTTCAGTTATCAGACTTTCAACAAAAAGTATAATTTTTCCATGGAAATTTTTTAAAGAAAAACAGATTTTTATTTTCATCTAAATTTTCTGCAGGAAAACATCCCTTTTTCTGACCAGCTCTAGATTGTTGTCCTATTAAAGCAAAATTCATGGTTGTTGTATAGAGTCATAGGGTTAGAATGAGAATCTTCTCTCAGCCCATAGAAAAGGGCAGTACGGTGCTGCCCCAGGAACAGACCAGGAAGGGAGTTGGCTATTAATAGCCACACTTCTTTCCTTGGATCCCCACGTGCTACGGAGGGAAATAATTTGCTGCTGTTATGTATGAGTAGCAGATTACATCCCCTGCTGTACCAGCTCAGCTGTGCTGGCTGATGCATTGGGGTAGAGTCATAGTTCTACCTAATCTCCCACCCAATGCATCAAGGTGTGTAGCAATCCCATGTAGGCTGTTCTGTCCCCTGCTGTGACACGCTTATGTAGCCTGTGCTGGGAAGTAATGCGGTGTCATATTTTCTTGTACAAGCACTTGAGGCAAGCCACAGTTTAGTGTGTTGTAATTGAGTTTCATATGGGTGTGCTGCATGACAGGCCCCGGGGTTGACGTGTAGCTGCTCTGTGGCTGCCTTCAAACCCATGAGCTGGAATAGTGTCTGCAGCCTCTTTTGCAGTCCCTACTTGGGGACTTTCAGCTACTAGATCCATGTATTCACATGGTATCCAGTGGTACCTTCTCTGGTCTGTCTGCCAAATTCCCTTCAATATTGGCTTGTTTATTGCTAACTTTTCTGTGCCAATGTTGAGCTCCCCTTTGGTTGCAGGAGATGCAGAGGTCCTCTGAGTGGGTGGTCCACCTATAACCCCTCTTGTGTAGCTCACTGTGAGGCTTACGTGATGCAGATTCTCTGCCTTTCATTGCCCTTTTCCCTTAATACAGTAACAAAGCTGGAATTGCCCCAACCAACTGGATTTTCTTATCCGTTAATGGATAATCAAAGGATAGTTCAAACTAGTCTCAGCTTGTGGGCAGCAGCAATTTCAGAAATTGCTTTTTCTTTTGGGTAAATGTAATTTTAGAACATCTTCAACTGGAAAAACTACACTGTTGACTTTGGGTAAAATTAAGTTTTGAAAATAACTCCAAGCAGGTAGGAAGCAACACTTGGCTATAATCTCATATGCCGAAATTTTATACATCAAGGTGAGACTGGAGCTGACTCTGATACTGATGAAGATGCAGACCGTGGTGGAAATAAGACCGGAGTTGAATCAATCAGTCAGTGAGTATATTTAAAAAAAAAAACAAAAAAAAAACTTGAAAGCGGTTTTGCTTTCCTCTACCTCAGTTCACAGTAGAACCAAAGGCCCCAATACCCCCTCGAACCTTTACTCAAATGGTTAATCCAGTTGAAGCCAATATGAGTGGTATTGTTAGGGTCCAACTCTACAAACCTGTACTAACACTTTATCTGCATTGAAGACAAAGTTGTATCGTAAATCTCTCTTAGACAGACCCTCACAATTGTTAGCCCCATCACTTTCCATTAAATAATTTCCATAAATGAGTCCTACCAAAACCAAACCATTGTATTGCTCATTTAATAAAAAGAAAGTTTAGCCTTAGTGTGACACTAAAACAGTATATACCTTACTGGATGATGATGATCATGTGCAAAAATTCTGCGTAATGGCAAATTAACTAAGACATTAACTACAGAGATCTTGCAAGGGAATTGCACGAGCACTTAGGCCCTGATTCTGCAATCTTATCCACACAGATGAACCCTTGAACCCATGCACAGCCCTACTTTGGCACTGTCCAGTCATCAAAGTCCACCTGCACTGATCTAATTGTAGAATCAGAGCTAAAGAGAATAGATTAGAATAGAAATACCTTTCATCCTTTTTGCAGAAATTGTATGAAGCTCCTTATCAGACTACTTAGTATTTGTTGTAAGAGCTTAGTGGGTTTTTTTGTGTGCATTGTGCTGCTTTGCATATTTAAGATGCCATTATAAAGAATTCTGATTTAGGGGAATATTTTCATCTACGCATGTGTTGTAGTTAACATTAATACCCATTAATACTTATGTGTGCAAAAGTAAAACCAGGAAAATATATCACTTTCATCCTATATGAATCTTGAAGCCCTTTACAAACTGAGAGCCTGATCCTGAGGTGCTGATCACCCTTTGTGATGTGCTGAATGCCTCCTACTTTTATGGGAGTCAGTGAGCTAAGTACTTTGTAGCATCAGGTCCTAGATATGTCAAGCTGTCTCTTCGTCCCTTCATCCACCACTGGAAATCTAGCTAACAGCCAGTGAAATGTTCATTGGGGTGAGGAGGGGATCCTGTTGGCCAAGGATACTGAGGGATTATCCTATGCTTCTAAAAAGTGCATAAGATTTTAATGGCTGTGGGGAGATGAGGGGGTACCCCTGTTTTTAAGGTTTGAGCTAATAGTGAAGTGTACAGAACTCAGTCTATCTCAGAAATATAAGGTTCTGTCAAGATTGAGGATCGTAATTCTAGTTGTTTCAAAACTAGTGTTTGAAGCAGGTAGTCATGACTTCCAGGCAAAATAAATTGAATAAAAATGGTATTTATGTGCAAATAAAATAGTTAGTGACTTTAGGGGGGAAAAAACTAAGAAGAAAATTGTGGTGTAACTTAGTGAATAAAACAGTAAAAATAAAAATATGAAGGGGAAAAAAGGGTTTATCATTTTTAACTAGTATATATCTGAACAGATTGCAAAATCCATTTGCTCGTAGATCAGAGGCTTTCTCAGGGGAATACTATTAATCTCCGCAGAATCTAACCTTCAAATTTAAAAGAAAGGAATTCTTCAGCCCTTATGGTTGTGAAGATAACCTTCCAGACTGGAGCCAAATATAAATCCGATCATCACAGTGCAGTCTTCCAAAGGCTGAAGACATTGGCCAATTTTTATTCTGTTGTAGTTTGACAAAACAATGAGAGAGAACACAAGAATATTCGAGCAGAGTCTTGACAGTTTTCACTGTGGCTATGCAGAACCTTGTGGGAAGCAGTGAAACTGACAAGAATCTTGCTAGTTTCAACTCTGCAGCTGACAGACAAAGCTATGAGTAGCAGGAGTAACACTGTAATAAGTTCCTGAGGAAGAAGGTCAAAAACAGAAGCTGGGCATGCAGTGTCGAGTAGCAGATACCTCTGGCTTCTAGGGATGTAAATACCATTTAAAATGTTTAAATGGTTAACCGATTAAGCTGTGGGGGCCGATCCCGCTGGCCAGCGGGGCCCAGGGCTGGGTGGTGGGGCCTGCTGCAGTGGGGCAACTGGGCTGGCAGGCCCGGGCGGGGTTAACGGTTCAGGCAGGTTAACTGGTCAGACTAATGCTTACCGGTTAACCTTTTACATCCCTACTGGCTTCTGTGAAGGTAGAAGGCCAAGGGGGTGTAGAATACTGGAGACACTCACACCTCTTGCAGCAGCCAGTATACCTGAGAATGGGTGGGGGAGAAAGAGGAACAGACAAAGGTTTCTTTTCTCCCTCCTAGTAGTCAAAGAGAATTCTGGGGGAGTTGGAAAACATCAGAACTGCATACAAGCCACAGGTTCCTGCAAAGGATGAAGTCCCTGAACAAGGTGCAGGCAGGGGATGTGGTCACAGTATCTTGCACCTAAGTAGGCTTAATCTTTGGGCCAGTTTGTGTGAAGTAATTTTTCCAAGCCATTTACAAATGAATATAAATTGAAGTTGAAAGACAGTAAGAGCTTTTAGAAAACAGTCTTTCAGTCGGAACTGCACCATATCAGGGAGTAGACCGCTTGAATATGGCACTCTTCAGGAAATAACAGAAAAGCTGATGTTAAAGTACATTTAACATTTTTCCAGGGATTATAAACAATGTTAAGTTGTGTAAGATCAAAACCAGTTCAGTACAGCTTTTGGGTTGAAGTGACTTGCTTCATGTAAACTGTTACCTTTTCTATATTCCTCAATTATATTAATGAGACTACATTAAAGTTTTTTTTTTTTAAATCCCATTTGTCTTCTCTGTTTTCATAGACATGTAGATGTGAAGAACAGTCCCAGTGTGTAATCAAAGATTTATCATACTTTGAATTACCATTGATCAATTAGATTGCATCTTCAGTCCTGCTGACTTTTTTTTAAATAATCACATCTATTCAAAGTCAACATTTTTGTAAACTTTTAAAATTTCTGTGGATAGATGGGTTTTACTGAAGGCATAATTTTTGTCAGTTGTCAAAGGATATCAGAATACACACAGTGATTAGATCTGATAAAATAAAAAGAAAGCTGTGTGCTCTGGCCTGGCAGTTAAGAGCAGAGGAACTGGAGCCAAGAGAATCTAGGTTCTGATTTCTACGTAACCATTAATTGAACTCACTGTGTTCTTTCAGCAAGCCTCATGGAGCCTCAAGCCCAGCACCTGACAAATTAGATGTAAATCAGAAATGGGCTAAAAACATGATTTCTTGGCCCTTGGAGGAATAGTTTGAGACACCTACTCTGGGTACACTCAGAGAAGGCAATTCAGGAAGAACATTGTTTGGAAGGCCTCCAGGCTTCTACAAGATGTTGTGAGAACACCACCTGGCTCCTCTGCAGCCCACAGATGCCAAGGAAAAAAGTATTCTTGCAATCCCCCAGAACCTATTACAAGACTAAACTGGGGAATCGGTACCTGCTGAAGGAAAATAGGAAAGCAAAGTGGGGGACTGACAAGTAGCTGAAGAACTCACTTCCCAACCTCAGTACAGGGAAGAAACAGCTAGCCAGCTTCGTAGACAAATACTAGTTGACTGGCTCCCTCAATTAACTAGACCTCATTTAGCAAAAACCTTGGAATGTCCCAAATCCTTTGGCTTAATGGTGTTGTATTGTAAAACAGCAGCAAAGAAGCAAACAGTGTTGTAAATAGTATATTAAAGATCTGACATTTGCATGTTAAGAAACTGCACACAGCTCTGAAGCTACGGAACAGATCTATTAGGGCAGTGTTTCTCAAAAGTGGCCACCAGCAGATTTTTTTGCTGCCACGACAGCCTCCAAAGCAGAGATTGGGGGCACAAAGCAGCAAGACCCTCCCTGCAGCGCCCAGTTGTTGCTGCTGAATACTTTTTTCCTTGGTATCTGTGGGCTGCAGAGGAGCCAGGTGGTTTTCTCACAACATCTTGTAGAAGCCTGGAGGCCTTCCAAACAATGTTCTTCCTGAATTGCCTTCTCTGAGTGTACCCAGAGTAGGTGTCTCAAACTATTCCTTGATGGATCACTATGTGTGTTGGTAGATGGGGGGCCAATATACTGGATACCGCTAACTAATAATCATGTATATTCTCTATGTGTAATGCAGTCAAGTTATCTTTGCTGTGAGAACTGTAATTGTGTGGTTTTTTTCATTGCTGTGTGGAAATATTCAGTGTAACATGTTTGCTTTTAATCAGTCACTACTTATAGGCTTTTGGTCACCTTACTCTCATGGATGCAGTTTTCCTTTGGTTTTGTTTAGGAAGCTTAACAGTTTGAAGATTTATTTTTGTTCTAACATATTTTGCTTCCAGATACAGGACTGCACCCAGACATATTATCCTCAGCTGGTCTTTATTCCCATAGGATAGGATGTTGAACTATACCATTTGGGACACAGGTACTGCTAGTCACATCAGATATGAGCAGCACTATTAGCATGTGTTATCTGTTCACTGATATTCTATTCAGGTTCTTATACTGCACCCATCATCATGACATCAGAGCTCCTTGCTGTAGTATGTTAAGCATTGTGTCCAAGATTTTCACATGTGGTTCTTCCTTTCATGTGGATTTATATTCTTTTTTTTTTTTTTTTATGGATGTGCTGTCTTATGTTGATGTTTTAGGGATCACCCAGACCAGTAAGAGGTTGTCACCTGCTCTGTAATCTTCAGGTGCCTTAACACTGTGCTGCTATGGCTCAGATCTCTGACACGAGGAACCTACCCACAAGCACAAGGTCTCAACTTCCCCTAGCCTACTTACTCCTTGCAGGGTGACATCAACAGGCCTTCCTGTCCTGAGTCTCCCCAAATCCATCCTCACTGAGTTCTTAACTACCGGACACTTGGACTGTTCCCCCTGGTTTGTCACCCCCAAAGTGTGAAACCAGCCCCCAGATACCAGCTTACTTTGGCCCTCCACACAGTTTGCAAACAGAGACTTACTTGGGGTAAAAATAAACAAAAGGCTTATTTAATAGAAAAAACACAGATTCAAAGATGAAATAGGAAGGGAAAGCAAACATGTACCAGTTATGCAGAAAACAAACACAGGCTCAACCTTAGTCTTTACACTTCTATATTAGATAAAATCCCTTTTCTGATACAAGTTACTTATTGTCCTTGAACAGCTTCCTAGCATACCTCGTAATTGTAGGGGGGAATCCAGCATTTCACAGACCGCTTCCTGCTTAATATTCCCCCCTCCCTCCTGCCGATGAGGTGCACTGCTATATTTTGTACAAGTTGGAGTTTCCCGTAAACCAATAGCTTCGTCCTTGTCCGGGTAGATTCCATTGCTGTAGGCCAGTGGGCAGGTCACTGAAGTCAGGTGATAGTCTGTCAGTATGGGATGTAGTTTTCTAGCCAGCCTTCAGTGGTAGAATACATTATTTGAAGATGTTGGAGTGTGACAGCATAGAGTTGCAGGGAAGTCCAAGAGCACTTGTAAACTCAGGACTTACTTGACCAATTATGGGTATGTGTCTTCACTGCACTGTGACATAATCTTGAATTGTTTTCTTCTGTCAGTCAGCATAACCTCCATCTTGCTTTGGTTTAGGATCAACCAGCTGTTCATCCTTGAGCTGATCTCTGCCAATACTGACCTAACTTGATAGCAATGGTGGTGATGTGTTGCTAAATTGTATAGTTAGATGACTGCCCACACTTTGGTTCCTTATGAACTTTATTCAAGAGGCCAGATAAACCAATGTCAGTCTGGTTTATTGCTGTAAGCCAATAATATAGTACAGGAAAAGAGTTCTGTATGATACCAGTGTCTGGGAAGCCGTCTCGTGCTGCGATGTTATATTCGTATTACGAGAAGATGTGATCCCAAAATTACACCTTTATTTACATGTCACTAAAATCCAATCCATCACTTTGTCCCAGTTCCTTAACTTGTTGTTCTGTTTTTAAACTTATCTTGGTTTTGGATACTAGCATTCCAGGTACTGGTCTGTGAAGTTACTTCTCTGTTTTGTACTAAGACATAGAGTGAATGTATCTTGATTTTGACAGGTTTCCTATCTGCTTATGTCAAATGCTTACTTCAGCAAATGCAAGGAGTTTTGGGAACTTAGAATATTGAACAGAGTTATAGTATCAGTCAGTTTAGGCTATATCATTGTTACAGTATTTGGTTTAATGTTATTGGTGCTTAATGCATACTTATCTGTATGTGTATGATACGGATAATACATAAATTGATATGCTGGCTAGCCTGCATATGTATACATATTAGTCAACAGTTTTCTTATATTGTGAAGGATGGATAGATCTGTATGTCATCTGCATGTTGTTGGCATTTGAGCCAATGATGTCTTGCCAACAGGATGGATTTGATTTAAATCAAATTGATTTAAATCACTAGTCAGTAAGGGATTTCTACATAAAAGTGCATTCTTGTTGTGTGTTATAACCTTAATACATATTCTTCACAACTCAGAGATAGATGTAGGTTTCATTTTTATAAGGTACACACTATACATTTTTAAGTGATTTATTTTGTTTTACAGCTGTATCAGAAAATGAATGATTGCTTGGTTATTTCATTTACCAAAGGTAATTGAAGCAGATATTAAGTCATTGGGAGGGAAACTATCTCCAATTCAACAGGTTAATCATTAATATTTGGAGGATTTTCTTGCCATGCTGTATTAGGCAGAGAACATCACCAGACAGACATATAAATTGTTTTATTTAACTAAAACAACAACGTTATGTATTCTGGATTTTTTTCTTCAACAGCAAACATATATTTTAACAAAATAAGCATATGAATTTTTTAATTTAGTTAAACATTCAAGTTTTTTAAAATCAGTTTTTTTTTGTTAAAAACAATGTTAAGTGAAATATTTAAGAAAACAAAAATTAAATAGACTATGTCAGCCGTGGGAAACATGAGAAACTTAAAATATTGGCTTCTGCAGCTAACTCAGTCATCTTCACCTTCATTTTCCTGTTTGTTCATAATCTGGAAAAGAAAAACAAGCTTTCCTGCTTTTTCAGGTCCCAAACAATTTCTCAGTTTGGAACTAATTAGTCCAAAGGAAGAAAATATTCTTTCTACACTGGCAGAAGAAGCTACTGCTGTTAAAAGTGAGATTATCACTTGAACAGTCTCTGAATCCAAGTGCTTAAGTGACTTCCACCAGTTCACTAGTGTGACTTTCTTTAAAACATCACCAGCAAACATATTTCTTGAATGGTTCACCCGTAGCTCTGAAGTTTATTATAGTTGGCATTATGGAAGGACAATTGCTGGATGTCCATGTCATAGCCAACTCCTCTTTTTCAGCAGTTAAGGTTTAATCCCCGGTTCTGAATATTGAGAATATTTGCAAGAAAATGAGCTAGGGATAGTGCTTGTCCCATTTGTTTTTTTTAATGCTTGTAATTTAACTCTGTCATTGCATATTTCTCCTTTTAAGATCTCACTCAGTTCCTTCCAGATTTCAACAGCATGAGCAATAAAACAGCTGTTTCCCTGCATTTTGTTCAAGGCTACTGAAATAGGCTTCAGGGTACTCAGCATGTTTTCAACATTTCTCTTAAGCCCAATGTTGAGAACTTTGGCTGTGACAGTGCCATCTATTTTTTCACGATTTTGTCCACAAACTGTCATCGGATTAGGCCTGTTCTGTAGTGCTCAAAACCATCCACTACTGAGTTCCATCGCACCTCTTGTGGAAGAGTTAACTTGGTTCCTCCCACTTTTTTCAGAGCAGCTGCTGCAAAGTGGTGGTTACAGAAGTATTTTGCAATTTCAACAACATTAGCCTTTATTTCTGGAACACTGAAGTCTTTGGCTAGAAGGTGCATCAAATGAGCTCTGCAATCATATGTTATTAGCTTGGAACTCTCTTCTAAATTTCTTCTCATCTTGGATACATTTGCAGCATTGTCTGTGACCAAGCTGCGTACTAGACGTTTAAACTTTTTTTCACAGTTTGTTATAGCCTTTACTGCTGCTACTTGTACGTACTCTGCTGTGTGCGCATTTCTTGATGTATCAGTTGTTTCTATAAGGAAGACATTCCCTTCTCCTGTTGTCACACAGGATTATTGTGGATATTGCTCCGCCCATCAACACTCAGGTTAACAGTTTCGCTCTCTAGACCTTTTTGCACACTGCTCAATTTCTCTTTCATACACCTTATCTAGCAATTTGCTTGCGACATCTGTTCTGCTGGGTGGACTGTATCCTGGTCTTAATGACTGAATCATGTTAATGAAGTGTGGGTTCTCAATCATACGGAAAGAGTTTGTTGAATAAACAAACCGGGAAATTTTTTCAACAATTACCTCTTTTTGTAATCTGCTGGTTCTTATCACAAACTTATCTGTTTTTTTTTTCTGGATTCTGGAGATTTTTTTTTTTTTTCTTTTTGCTGCAGGTGATATACTGTTGCTATGTGACATACATGATGTAACTGAAACACTATCATTGGCAGATAACTCTGAAACTATAGAAAATGATGGTGATCTTGAAGGTGGATAGTCTTCAGAATCCTGATGGATTCTCCTAAACAAAATAAGTCAATGCAGTTATTTAATTATTATTACCATACTGCTCATTTAGTATTGCTCATTGCATTCACTGACACTCAGTACTACTTTAAAGGTGAAATTGTAATTTATTTAAAAACATTTTTGCTGTTAACAAGCATGTTATGTTATCTCTGGAGACACAAATGTAAAGTTTGAGAACTGCAAAACTAAGCATCTCTGCTGGTATCTTCTAGACTGAGCACTGAATCCCATTGGATAGATGGAAAGATTAACCTAAATAATCTATTCAGAAGCCCCTGGGACCCCATAATATTGGGTCCCTAAGCCATGAACTATTGGAACTCATTTACAAAACTTTTCTTAAACATTACATGAATATATTGTCTCATACTATAGAGTTAGAATTTATAATCCCTATTCCATGATGAGATATCTTTGAGCGCTAATATATCTTAATTAAAACTATCTTTAGATAGGTTTTTTCCCTCAAAAAGCATTTTTATCAAAAAAATCCAATGTAAATAAAAATCCGATTTATTTATTTATTTATTAAAATCATTGATTTTTATCCACCCTGCTTGCCAGTGCTTCTAGTGGTTATATGTAAATATTGAATAAAACAGGAGGAAAAAAAGATCCTTGTGATACTTGGCAAGTGAGGGTGTCTGGTGGTACAGGTGCAGTTTTCCATCACTATCCTTTGGGTGTGTCCTTGAAGGAAGGACTCAAACTATTTTAGTACATTTCCCCAGGGTTTCTGCCACCTCTGTCATGTGGGACAACTACATTTCATGATCTGCTGTGTCAAATGGTACACAAAGCTCCAGAAGAAAGGATGCATGTCTGCCCTCCGTCAGTTGACAGGAGGATATCTCCATCTACATCACTAATGACGTTCCTGTTCTCTGTCTTGGTCTGAGTCCAGTTGTACGCAGTCTAGTGTATTGGCTTCACATCTGTATCATGCCTGGCTTTAGATGCTAGAAACAATTATTGCATTGGACACAAATAATTACTAACATCTAATATTTTGAAGTGATTGGGGAAGAGGGAAAAGCATATGCAGGTGGCAAGAGGACAAATGGGAGTGGGGAAAAATGTGCAGGTGAGGAGGAAGTTGTATACAACAGAGGAAGGGAAAAGGAGATACAAAATAAAAGGATTTAGACCAAGAAAATACTCACCAGATACAGCAGCTCTTGTCAATCAGGTAAGTACTACCTCCAGATAAAAACCATATCAGATGTTGAGGAGGCTTGAGCTTCTGATCTAAGGAAGGAAAGCTGGGGAATAATCCTTTTGTTTTGTTTTTTTGTTTAAATTGACTCCTATTTCTAGTTACTGGTAGGACATTGCTGTAACTTCTTAATGAAAACGTCACACAATCTCCGATCTTTAGATGGACCCTTTTATTAGTTCATTTCCTTTCTGTTCTCCCAGCGTGGGTGGTGGAAGTGCCTTATCTGGTCGTCCAGCACAATTCTTTAGTGAATTGTGGATAGTAGGCACTATCTCTGATATGCTATACTTTTATAATTTTCTTTGAGACTCAGCATAGTGGTGTCAGACACTCATCTCTGGTCCTATGTAAGATATTTAACCAGCTTTCATGCCAATCAGATTCTGTAGAATCTAAAGTGGTCACTTAAAAAAAATTATAGTACTTATGGTTGCAAAGAAAGAAAACTTGCCAAATGGAAATCAAGTGTAAGTGATGCAGTGTTGTCTTCCACAGTTCACAGACTTTCTGAAATAACATGGGTTGTTGAGTTTAATGATGGCATTTTAGAGCCAATTATTCAAATAAGGTTGTTGTGCAATAGTTCACCTAGCTTGCATAGTTTCTACATTTGTGTGCACAAATCAGGGAGAGTATCGTGCTTGCTTTTCCCCCCACTGTGATGCAGCGTACAACGGTAACTTTACTAACACAAATTTAGTTGCTACCTAAGGGCCTTGTTCAACCCTGGAAGTTGATATAAATCTCCCATTGTTATCTGAAGAGGATCTATTGTAGGCTAGTATAGGACCCCCTATCTTTGTGATCATACGAAAAAAATTGCTCCTCTACACAGAATTTGACCCCTCAAACTTTATGAAATACGTTATTTTTTTTTTAAAAAGTTTCTTTCTAGTATAGTGCATTAAATTAGTTTATAATTCCAAGACAAGTTGTAAACTAGAAAATACTGTAAGCAGTTCAAGAATTTTCAGAAACACAGTACTTGAAGCAGTTTTGTTTGTGAACATAGGCAACATATAAAAGCTGTAAGCAATGTAATGTCCTTTGTTTCTTTTTACTTTGTAGTATATAGAACACAAGAAAACAAGGCTTTTGCTATGTTAGTCTGACACTCATAGCTTGTTTTGCATTTGTCCAAATTTACTGAGGCACATCCTGTCATTCCGATTAATGTTATGCCCTTTCTAATGCAAAATGTAATAAAAAGTACCTTGGACTTTCCGTTCAAAGAAAACATCAACCACAGGGATTTTGGTACATTTATAAAAATTTGCTCCTTAATCTGCTTCAGAAACAGTTGCGTGTTGCTATTTTTCAAAATGAGCATTGCGGCTTTTATACAGATAGCTCTCTTGCTTAAACAAATTTGTAAATTTTGGTTGCAGTGTTTAATACTGTATATAATTTTTGAAACCTAAAGACATATCGGTTTTGATTACAACTTTGTAATACTAGTTGGCCCTCATGAATATTTGATTATCTAAATATAGGACCGGATCATGCAAATAATCTTGAGCATAGTGCATAATGCTGGTAGGGACTATACCAAGTATTGCCAGCACTGATGTTTAATATGTTGATTTTTAATAGTAATTCACAGACCACTGTGATAATACAAAAGACTTGTTCACTGCAATTAAGTTTTGCATGCAAGAAAATACAGTTCCTCAAAACTTAGGCCCTGTCTTTTTTTTTTTTTTAAGGGCCTCACCCTGTTCTTTGATTTTATATTCACAAACCACATGCACAACTGCACCAAAAATCCATAGATGTCTAATAGCCTGTTTCCATCTGTTAATCACAGAGACTAGTGATTGAAGGGCATTGAATTACAGGCATAGTTAATTGCAAGTACAAAATCATGCCTGCAAAATGAGTCTGCTTCTCAAAATCAGGCTCTGACTGTTCTCAATGTGTAGCAAGGAGAATCTATTACAGTGTTTCTCATTCTTTTTGGACACCGAGAGCCCATGAATCAGGTTGCAGTGCATACAGCTGAGCTCAGCCAGAGCTGTTGGAGCTGCTTCTGTAGGGGTGAGTGCAGGGTAATCTCTGCGCGCGTGCACACAGTCACACACACCCTGGGCTTCCCTGAACCCTTCCCCTGTCACACACATCTTGGGCCTCCCATGCGACCCTTTGACATATTTTGGAGGCTGAATTTTGGGTCTTGAAACCTTGGCCTAGTAAGTCAGATCAGTCTGGAGTCCAATTCTGTAACATAACTAGTGCTTATTATTTATTTCATCTGTCGTCATCCTCTTGGGGGAAAAAAAACAAACCACCTTCCCTGATACTTCTTCCAAGAGGAATATCTAAGATGATGTGTATGTATTAATTCTTGTCCTGTAAAACTTGATTCTCTTATGTGAAACAGAGAAGAAAATCTGAAATAACTGTTTGAGCCTTGCCAAGGAAAGCTCGGTGTGGGAAGTCCTTTGCTAGCTTAGAAGGAAGTCTGTAAAGTGAAACTCAGGGCTTGTCTACACTGGCAATTTATAGCGCTGTTACTTTCTCACTCAGGGATGTGAAAAAAATCCCTCTGAGCGCTGCAAGTTTCAGCTCTGTAAAGCACCAGCGTAGACAGTGCACCAGCACTGGGTGCTACGCCCCTCTTGGAGGTGGATTTTTTTTTTTTTTAGAGCGCTGGGAGAGCTCTCCCCCAGTGCTCTGCCGTGTCCATACAAGCCACGTTAAAGTGCTGCCGTGTAGACTAGCCCTAACTCTTGTAAATTTACCTTCCTTGTCCTTCCAAAGGAAGGAGATGAGCAGCCTAAAAGAACTAGGCCAGGGTTTTCAACCTCTTTTCATTGCAGCCCCCTAAAAAAAATTCAAATAAAGGTGTGGACGAATTTGGAAATTTTAGATAGTCTGCAGACCCTCAGGGATCCATGGACCACAAGTTGAAAACCACTGAATTAGGTACGCTTCACTTTGCAGCTGCTGTCAACAGCAAGCAGCAAAAGAGGGAAGGTGTTATTGTTTTGGTAGAGAGGGTCCTTCCAACCTCTGTTTTTTAAAAAAATGTATAAAATGCAATAGAACACCACCAAAACAAGGGAGAATGGCAAGGAGACCCAAGGGAAAAATGGAAGTGGAGGAGCTAATTTACCAAAATTGGAAGGATGAGAGGAGGGAATCAGCTGAAAAAGGAGGGCAGGAGAGAGCTGTGGCTGACTTCGAAGATTAGCACTGACTCCCTCATAGAGCATGACTCCCTGATTCTGACTCTTTTCGTTCCCAACAGCCAGGAGGCACAGGGAACTGCAAACTTTAGCAGCCACTTGTTAGCCAAGGTTGATATGGAAAATGAGGATATGAGGCCTGCAGCCTCCAAGGCATTGCCTTAGTGTTAGATCCAGCATATCTCCTGCTCCCCACACCTGGGGGATATGCTGAAGTTTGCCCCGCTTTTGTATCTGCTTTTGGCTGCTGGGTGTCTGCTGTTTTACACCGGTGTAAATTAAGAGTGACTGACTTTAGCCCACTGTCCTTATGCATTTGAATTCTTTTTATTAATATTAAGAAAATAAAGCAAATATAGACTGCTCTGCCACTGCTTGGCCACAAGATGGTGCATGACACCTACTTATTAAAATCCAGCTGGTGAAGTTTCATCAGCAATCCAGTCAAACCCAACCTATTATGATAAAATAAAATGTATTGTAAAAGATTGCCTTTGGGACCCTTTTTTTGACAGCAGGTGGTCTTTACAGCAAGGATGCTGTTTTTTCCTTTTTTTTTTTTTTTTCTAAAACAGTTGATATGGTCTAAATATCAGGGACACATTCTGCAGCAGGTTTTGCTACATAATTTCCAATTGACAGAAAAGTCTTTATTTTTTGTTAGGTAAAAAGAAATGTAGCTATTTCTATTACTTGTACTTAAAGCAAACTGCATAGTTAGAAATAAGGGGTTGCTGTGAGGTTGCAGCCAAAGGGGTGATTCTGATTCTTGAATGATATTTTGGCTTTAAGACTCAGGGCAGCAGAAGCTTTATTACTGCAGAGGTGACACTGCTTGGCATCTTTCTCCCTGGAAACTATTTGATTGTGTCAGAGCTGACCCTGCTGCTTGCCAAGGAGCAACGTCGCCATCAGCAATGGAAACAGCCAGTCAGTTACTCTCCTTGGCAATAGGGAAGAGTGCAAGTTTTTGGGTTGTGTTAACCCTCCCCCTCCTCGCCCCCTGAGGCTGGGGCAGGAAGGAAGGAAAGTCTAAGAACCTGCTTAACATGTTTAAAAGATCACATTAAAGCAAAATTAATTTTCTCTTAGAATTTCTGGTTTTGGATATAGCATCGAAGAGCTAATACAGCCTGAAATGTCTGACCTTCCAGAGACAAAGCAAAAATCATTTCTGTGGGGAAACATTTGGGTGGTTCCTAGGACGAGGGAAGCTCACATAAACAAGCTCTCTGTTCAGCATAGCTCTTTCCCCACTTGGGCTCTCTTCCTTCTTATCTCTACCCCCTCTGCCATCCTTCTGCTGGAAATGGAGAGCCAAACAGAATTGAAACCTTGGGATTTGGAATAACATCTCACCCAGCTTCAGCAGGTAGGAAACATACTAGAGAGAGCAAGGAAGCGCATGATCCTCACCCAGTATCTTGCAAAAGATACAGTGACTGTGTGCTATCAAGACAAACATTCATTTTTTTGCACAACTATTGCATCTGTGTGTGCAAATGCCCAGTCACCTTCCTAAGCATTTGTTTGCATTGTTGTGATCACTATATGCATGTCTTTCTGTGCAAACTTGTGGGAGAAATGGAGGGCCAATCAGAATTGATTACAATGTCTACTACTAGTGGGGGAAGTAGCCATCAAAATAGATGTACCCTTTTTTGCATCTGTGTAGCAAATTGGGGCTGGTTAGAAATGCTGTACAAAATGAAGAGATTCCCTCCCAGTTTTATTAGCCTGACATTCTAAACAGAAACACATCTGTGATTATTTAATAGAAAAACAGATCTGCAGCCACCTTGTTAAGAAAAAACTTGTATAAGGCCATAGTTGAAATGTAACTAAGTCTTGAGTATTGAAACTGTGAAATTAGAATATGGTAAGATCTATGGTAATACTATCTCTTTTTTTTATGGTCCCATTTAATACCTACAAGCAGGTTGGTTGCTTTGATTACATGTTAATATAATACATACTACACAAACTTTAGACAAGAAAACAGCTGAGGTATGAAATTGGGTAGATGAATATAAAATAATTTTACTGCCAAAATGCTCATTAAACTCAACAATTGGATTCTCTTATGATTTCAGGATCTTGCTGTAAGCAGTGTCTGCCCTTTTCAGGCGCATCTAACAATCTCTCATTTACACTTCCCCGCTTTGTATAAATAATGTCATTTGAAAATTGTAGGTAGATAGCAGGCCACAAATGTGTTTCCAGGGCTCTTAGGCTATTTTTTGTTTGCTGCTGTGCAACATGAAGTAATTCCAGGCTTGACACCTTAGAGTGGGAGGGTGTAGGAATCTTAGAATTAAAAAAAGGTGAATCTTTTAAGGTAGGGAAAATAGATATTGAACCCAGGTCAATAGTCTGGCTGAATTTGCTTTTTAAAAGCAATTCTTCAGTGGTAACATTAGTTTCTGGTGAGGGTGAAAATAGCTACTTAATTCTAAAAGTAAACAGCAAATATCCCTTGAATGCAACTGAAACTAGATTTTCGAAATTCCTGCCTGTGACAATTTATGCTGCATTTTGCAAATAAGCACCTCCATATTGGGAAGATGCTGCCAACTATGATTATTCATTTGTAGGACCAGTGCAATGAGGATAATTAACTTTGATCTTGTATGTCACTGAGGAAAGCAGAAAAATACCATAGTGTTGTAAAGTGCTTAAAATAGTTATAATGTATATGTAAACTCTTGTTGGCCCCTTTCATACAGAACCTGCCTTATTCAGGCTATCAACAAATACTACACGCTAATGTAAAGGAAATGTTTCTTTGAAATAGTCTTCCTCACTTTATATAATAAAATGTGCAAATTAAAATGTGTTCTTGTTTGTTTCCAGACAAGACAACAATGTAGATTCTACTTCTTCTCTGAGGGAAGACAGCAAACTGGAAGGTCTGGAGTCAAAACAAGGTATGTATTAGAGAAAGCTAAAGTCTTGTGTTCTTGGTAGTGATCATTTCAATAGCCAGTGACTGTCAGCCTGGATACTTGAACTGGAGTAATAATAACAGTGACGCATCCTCCGTGGAATCAAATGCTCCCAGACATCTGTGCCACCTAGACAGTATAGAAATGGAAAAAATGAGTAATCACTTTTTTAAGACCAAAACAAAAAAACAAAACCCAAAACATGGGCCTAATTTTCAGAAGTGCTGAGCAATCAGAATTCCCATTGATGCTCCAATAGGAGCAGAGTGTTCTTTTGAATGACATGGGGGCATTTGTTGCCTTCATGCTGAAATATTGACATTCAAAAGTCCTCCCCACTGTTCATTTTTGCACTGTACCCATAGTGATCTGTTGTGGCAGAAGAGAGTTTGGTGGGGTTTATGTATATTTAGACCCTACTAGTGCTGGATCACTAGACCAGGATCTTAAGATCCTCCTGTTTCTTCCCTGGACTCTGTAGGAAAAATTAAATTGAAAGGTTTTGGGGAAGTGTATTTTTATCATGAAGCTGATGCTATCTTTTCACTTTGTTCAGTAAGATAACCATTTGCAGCAGCAAGCGATTAGGTAAATCTGTTGTATAAGCAACTAGCCATTCATTGCTCTTCCTAATTCCTCCAGAACTTCAAGTCCTAATAACATAATAGTAACTGTCCTGAAGTAGACTGTAGGTCCATTTTTAACTAGTGGGGTGAACTGACAAAGCAGTTTTCAGCAGAAGCATATCTTCAGATCCATAAATTAAAACAAGTAGCTATAAGCAAAAAACAAACCCTTTAAAAACCAACCCAAATCCTGCCTCAGCTTGGGGTCCATGCAGTTCTCAGTATCACACTCTGTGCGGAGTCCTGCCTTCCTATAGGCATTCTTCTTGCTCCCAGCAGATATTGTTAAAGCCTCTTCCCTGAGCACAGGTCCAACGGAAGGAGAAAGGATGGCAGTAGAGTTTTACTTTCAAAATAAGCAGCCACCTGATTTCTCCTAGGCTGTGTGGCTGGTTCAGAGGATCTGCAATCCTGGTTCCCATCCCACTCCTGCCCCTCTGAGTCCTGCAGGACTGGAGCTCTTTGTTGCTAGGGGAGCATTACTGAAGCTCTGCAGGAGCACAGTTAATAACTCAGCTGTGGGAGAAGGGAGTATAGATGAGGGGAAGCAAGACTGCAGGCCCTCCCACTCTCCTGCTTCTCATTTCTGGCCATCCAGCTGAAGATGAACTTTGATCATCTCTCTCTCTTTGGATGTAAATCATTCTAAATACTGATCACCTTCCTTTGGATTCTTTCAAATTCCTTTTTCTTGATGCTGGTGTGACCATAGTTGGCATTCCATCACTCGACATAATCCCTTTACAACTTGCTGCCAAAGATCTATCTCTGCTGAATTCGGTTCATTTCACTTAGTCAGTGTTTCTGAAAGTGTTACTCACTTTGCAGGTTCAAACTGTACGTAGGGAAGGTCTGTATTGTACATATCTCTTTAAAGGCAGTGATTATTTGGGGCCTTATCTAAAAGAAAGTTATGGAGTACCATGCTTCTGTACTCCAAGTGCAAACTGAGCAATACTCTTGAGTTCCAAATTTTGAGAGTAGAAATACAAACAAGCCAGCATTTGGTGTGATCGCACCGATATGGCAGCTTTTGGTGATCAGGTGGGGACAGATGAGCCTTCTTTTTTTTAGCTTTCAGGAAAGAGAGGTACAAAATCAGCTTTTCATTATCACTATGGAATCATTCATTATAGAATCATTCTGGTGATTCTAGTGTCTTTGTTTTTTTAGGACAGACAGAAATGCACTGGGTTAAGCATTCATGTACTGCTGTGATGGGCACTGGATAAAATACTAAGACAGATAGTGATGTACTTTTGATTCCCTACTGTACGTTGGAAGCTGCTTTTAACCTGCCTCAGCTCCTCTTTTAGCTCGGCTATTTCATGAACACTGTGTAACAACTGCCAATATTATTTTATATATGACACTAGAATTATAGCTGCTTCTATCTCAGCCTGTTTATTTTCATTTGGACTTACTATACATAGTAATGTCAGAAATGACTTTCAAATCAGTAAATGCTGCAGATTCTCATGAACTGTATTCCTCTTATGAGGAGCCAATATTATTTGCTTCCTGCAACTTCTATTTCACAATTGTGAGTCCTATCTCAACAGCTTTGCAAATGGTTTATTTTTTTGAAGTAGCTAGTGAGGGGATTTAAATGGAGGGAGGAAGTAAGAATGTCATAAAAGCTGCAAAATTGTTAGGAGCAGCATGCCATGACTTTGTGAGAAACACTTTAAATATTGCTTGTTGCACTATATGGAGTGACCTCGGAATTGACAGATTTCCTGCAGACCTCTTCCACTCTTTCTGTGCTATCTCAGGGAATTGATGACTGCTGCAGGTGATTGCTTCATTGTCCTTTTTTATGACTTTATCAACCACGGTATCATGATGGCTTTGGGCAATGACAGCAGCGCTTCTCAAGATGTTAGCTTTAAAGAGCTTTTGAGAATTTGGGCATAAATTGTAAAATATAACTTAGTAATCATTCTTCTTCCATGCTGGAGCCTGTGATGCTATAGGGAAAAAAAAGGTAGAAAACAAAGCGGGCTAAGCAGAAGTGAGTAAAATATGGTTTAAAAAGGAATTAAGTGTGCTAAAATGAATTTCACAACTGTAGCTGAAGGAATAAGTACAAGCTATCTAAATGAAAAAGATAATGAGAAAAATGCCATCTGAGACTTTTATTACTGTGTAAAATTACAACCGCAAAAGAGGGAAATGAAGCTCATCGGCTAATTAAACAACATTTGTAGGCCAGTGGTTGTGTGATTACTGTGCACTGTGCTGCCATGGAGACTCCTAATTCTCGAAAAAACCCAGGACAGCCTGTACCTTTGCAGGCTGGGCAGCTCCTTATTCTATACAGACAGTGGGACAGGAATTAATGACCCAGTTTGTTAGTAACGTTCAGGTTTTTCCACCCCCTCTTTCTGATCAGTTCGAAAGCGAAGATTGGCAGTAAGGCTAAGCATGCTCAGAGTTTAACTTCTGAACTTTGAACTAGGCTCCTCAAATACAGTTTGTTTTCTTGCCCATGGAAATGTAGTCGTGCTAAGTAAATATGGACTGGTGCTTCGTAGCAAGACAGAAAAATTTCCATTCCTTAATCTTAATGATTCCCATTCCTCTTTCTGTGAAGTTAAAGTTAGTAAGATTTTGTTCAGAGTCCACTCATCCCTTTCTGTAGGCAGAGAGAGGACGAGTGAAACTTGCATCTGAGGTAAAAACGCAGTTTTTGAGGTTGCCGTGAAGGCATTTTAGAGACGGCAAACTACCTCAAACACATCACTTCTGTGGTGTTGAAGACTTTAGTAGGGGACTGGTGGGCCTTATATATCAGTGCTTACTGCAAACTCCTCCATGTGATGTTGAGGATTAGAAGAGGACACATTTTTCATCGAGTTAAATTGTTTTAACCAATATAACCAGTTTTTGCTCCCAAAAAAGTCATAATTCACCTAATAAGTGCCACAAACCAAAAATCCTATATATCAATGTGATCAACAATGCTAATCTCTGGAAGCAAGAGTTTATAGGAATTTGACCATTTTCCCATACCTGACTAAATTTATGATGATCTTGCTCTTGGAAACGTGTGGCTGTGTATGCTTTACACATCGTATGCCGTTTACATCCATGTTCAGTAACTGAAGTTACAAATCTGGGACTGCACATGTTGAGTAGCTAAGGCCTCGATTCAGAAAAGCATCCCTATTTTGGACAGCACTTAAGTCCTGAATAGGGACTTGTGTGCTTTCTTAAATCTGTACCAAAACTCCAGAATTGAGGATGTGTATGTTTCTTTTGAACTCTTTTTATACCAGCACGCAGGTTTAAGTTTTTATTTAGGGTAAATAAAACCCAACTGACTATCTTAAATATGCCTCTAGTGTTTATAAAACAACTTAAGGAAACTTATTGTTGACTAGGTAGTTGGATGAAATGCCATTCCTCCTCTTTTTTTAAGCAAGGAAAGTGCATTTATTATATATTTTTCTTGGTGTTCAATATTGATTTTTCACCCCCTCAGGACAACAGTTATGTCATAAAAGCCAAGAAAAATATATTTTTCTAAAGATTTTCCTTCCCTGCTCATATGCAAACATGCGCACACTCCAAAAAGCATTTCTTCTAACAGTTTAATAGAAGGGGTAGAGTTTTCTAATGCGTTCTTCTTCACTTAAAAGTAAAAATTGATCTCTGGCAAAATTTGTTGCTTAAACTTATTTTGGAACCAGACATTTTAATTTCAGTTGTCCATATCCTACCTGCTAATCTTCACACAGAATTTTCATCGAATGAAAGGAATTCTGTGCAAAGTTCAAGGGGAATATGGCCCATTATGGGTATGGAGAGTTTTTCAGTTCTCCTTCCTGTTTTCCAGAAATGCCTCTCACCCATGTAGCTGCATTCTGGTTATATGCTATACAACCAAAGGCACCAAAATATGAACAAGCATCTCTAAAGGCAGACTTCTAAAATTTCTTTCAGAGATGCATACTGTGCTGTTATTTGAAGAGGGAGGGAGAATGGTTCATGTTGGGACTAAAACATATGCTCTCAGGGGAATTGTCATTAGTATTTAGAATGATTAGCAAAATCCTTTCTGTGAGTTTTGCAACAATAAAATATTAAATGTGAGCATCTTGAGGAAAATCCCAGAGATACAAAGACAATTAGTTAAAGGCATCAAACCCCGGCTCCCTGCTGTATTAGACTACATTATCAATGTATTCTTTATAACCTGAGCTTTAGTAAAACTCAAATTGCCTGGTGTCCAAGAACAGCAATTCACAGAGGAAGTACTGCATTGGTTTCTAGTATATCAGTGGCTTTGTTGTTGATGAGCAATACTGGCAGATCAATAATGCTTCCCAGCCTTGGAGATTTGAGATTTAGGAGCTAAAAGAACAGATGGAGAAAACTAGTAATTCTTAAAAGTCATCCACGGAAAGGAAACATTTTTAAAGCAGTTGGCAAAAGGCTAATTTTAAAAAGGGAAGTTTAAAAAAGGAAAATTACTAAGCATTGTTATGCTATCTAGATGTTTATATCCTAATGCTGATATGCTCTGAAACTATCATTTTGTTTTGTCGTTATGCAGTACAGGACCTTACTGTGTATGAATGTACCTTTTGCCTTATATCTTCAGCACACAGTGAAAAGTTATTTGTATTTTTAAAATGCATTTATTTAAATCTAGAATTTCATTTTTAAGACTATTTATGAATTAACAGCCTTAACTATTGTATAATGACCCTACCTGGAGCCACTATTAAACCCTCGGAATCAGTAACTTTGCCATTTTGTTGTAATAAATAACAATATTTATTTTAAGCAATATTATCAGAGCGTATCCAAAGATAAAAATGATGCCCAAGCACCAAGTAGTTGCGGAGCCAAGGTGTCAAGAATGATAGTATCTCTCTCTTTACGGTGAAGTTGTGAGTATTGGTGATGGAGGTTTTGCTAGTTTTACTTAATATACTGCTTTTTCTAATTAAACTCGTCCTAATAAACCTCTGCTTTTAATGAAAAATAAAAACCATCACCAGCATTTCTCTTATAATTTTACTGAGCTGACCCAAATCCATCTGAAATACTTCACTAAAAGGCTTAGATAATTGTATGACTTTTGCATCGTCATTGGCTATGGTGTTTTTCCTTTATGGTAATTTGTAAAGTAATCAAAGTATTTTTAAACTGCATTTTGAGAATTAAATTTACTTCTAAAATAATAAACTGTTCCCCACATCAGCTTTGATTTTGTAATGCAGAAGCTTCATTGTAATATAAAACCTTATGACATTTTTAATTAGGAAAATAGATCATGTAACTCCATATGATGGAATAAATTTTTCAGGCACTGCTGCTTTGGTATATTGCATGTTTTTCTAAATTGGAATAAAAAATGCATTAAAACTTGTCTAAATTAAATCAGTCTTAAAAGTTGGGGGAGGGAAAAGAAGAGGAAATACTTGTCTGTAATTTATAGATGGCTTTTGTCATATTCTGAATCTGAAGAGAAACATTTCTATGCAGAGGCAGTTTCTAAGATGAAAGGGAATTTTTTTGTTAGGCTCCCTGCACTGCATGGTTATTTGTTACATTTGTGTTACAGGCAAGGGAGAAGATAGTGATGTCCTCAGCATAAATGCAGATGCATATGATAGTGACATAGAAGGCCCATGCAATGAAGAGGAGAGTCCAGATGTGCCAGAAAGTGCTGTCAGAAGTGGAGCTGGTCAGATAGATGACCTTCAGAAGGACATTGATAAAAGCGTGAATGAGATACTGGGGTTGGCAGAATCCAGCCCAAAGGAGTCTAAAGCAGCAAACTTGGCTGTTGCTCCATCAGAAGATGTTCAGCCATCAGCACAGCAGCTGGAGCTCCTGGAGCTTGAGATGAGGGCCAGGGCTATTAAGGCTCTGATGAAGGCTGGCGATGTAAAAAAATAGCCCTAAGCTTGCTTCATTTTAATATTTTTTATATTTGTTTTGAAGGGTGTGATGTCTGTTCTCTTCAGTGCTAAAGTGCATTTGGATTGGGCATGACATTCCTCATTCAAACCCTTTTGTGTATCCTGACCTGTGGCTTAAATTGTTGATCGTTGGTTTTCATTGCCTTTGGCATGCTACTTCTGTGACTTATACAAATGGATTGGTTTGACACTGCACTAGATCAGTGTCTCTTTTTGCTGGGTTATCACTTGACATGAATCGTGCAGAAGTCATAGATCTATGCCAGGATTCTGGGTGCCTTTAATAAAGGTTAAACGAACACTGTAGGTTCTTCATAATTCCTGTAGTTAGCAATTAAACTGCTAATTTATTTGGGTTTTTTTTCCTCCTGAACTCGTTAGCAATTTAAGTAACTTGATTTCCATGTGCTTCTTAAAAAGGTACTATTCTGAAGAGGTCTTCTGTGGCGTGACAGTGCTCATATCTGCTTGCAACACTCTGATATGATTTGAGATGTTTATTTCTCATTGGGCCCCAGCTTTTATGAATATAAATGAACTAGTTAAAATTGAATGACAATTTACTTTGGGAGATTAACAGCATGCTTAATTTTTAGAGAGCTAAAATTGCTAAGAAGAATGTTTTTCGGTAAGCCATCTAAGTTAATTATTGTTAGAGAAAGTAATTCCAGTGACAAACTATGCTAGTAGGTGTTTTTATACTGCTGGTCATTTTATTTGGCTCGTCTCCTCCCACAATTATTTTATCATGTACATCTCAGCTGAAAACAGGAAAATGAATGCTTTGTTTCTCTCATTGTGAGATTTTGTTAATTCAGCACATCATCTTGTGAGATTGGATAATGCAGCGGATCAGAAACTGTTTAAAGATTTCTGATTTTGAGCTCCAGTTTTTGATATTTAACTGATTTAATCTTTTCAGATCCCCTGTAAATAGCTTTCTAGAAAGACTGTGTAATTTATTTTTATGCATTTTTGTAAGGATTCAAAAATCATAAACTCATTCTTCATTTTAAGGATGTTTCTTTATAAATAATTGCTTTTATACAACTTGTTTTCCTATAATTTGGTAACTGCAACAAATTAATTTTGATTGTTTAGAAGTGGTGCTATTTTTATAATTGAAAGTATATTTAAAAGAAACTTTTGATTTTTGTTACATCCCAGGTGTGAGTCTAATTCTTGTTAAATATTGTTAAATAAAATAAATGGTTCATTACATGTTGCTATATTGGATTTTCTGTTTGCTTCTTATGCAAATAAGCAAATGAGATGTTTATTAAATAGTAAGAAAACAAACTAGTAACTCCTATATGCTGTATTTGAAATGTTTTCCATTATTTACATCTGCAGGCCTTGTTTTAGTGATGCACAATGCCCAAGATGTTCTTACAAGACTTGAACGAGCTTCCTTTAGTTGGTAAATATGGGGGCATTGACTTTGGTAGCAGGTTCTTTTTGTGTGGTCTTAAAGATGAAGCATTTTTGTTGTTGTTGTTTAAAATAGTACCAACCTATTGCAGCATAAATTTGCTTGTAAAATAAGGACACTATTAAATGCAGCTGAGAGGATTCGTATGGTGAGTACTCTTCAAAGGGCAGAAGAGGCCTGAGTGAATTGCATCTGGTTTAGTCACCATATTGATGACCCTAACTTTTATCTACTATATGTAGCAGTTGGAGGATGTTCATCAGAATGTATGTGTGAGGGAGAATGGACCTAACCAATTAATTACTGCACAGAATCCTGCTTACCAAGTCAGCCTCTAGTGCTGTAATTTTATCTTATTTTCGGGGCAATTTGGGATTTCTTTGCAGATGAAGAAAAGAAATATGGCAGAAGGACAGCAGATGTGCCTGGGAAATTCCTAGACTGTAAAGTCACAGGAGGGTGAGGTCGTTTTGCTATAAAATCTGTTTTCCTATTGCTGTAAATGTATAATTCCCATAATTAAGGCATTGAATACCTCATGTATGCCCCTTTGCATGGCAGTTGAGCATCTCACCTGTAGGGACATTCTCCTCTTAAGTTATACTAGTGCAGCCGCATATACCTTGCAAGATTACACCAGTATAGCTGACAGGAGAACTTGATCCTTAGCGTTTGCTCCTGTTGCTCTTCCGTTTCTAGTTTGCATTTGCCAACTCTTCCAGCTATTCTCCATAGTATTGACAATGCTTGTCAAAGCCCAGAAAATATAACCAATAAAACATCTTATTCTTAAAACTGGAGAAAAATGAATGGTAATATCAGTGGTTAATCTCTTGTGGTCTGTGTTGATCACATGACCGTTCATTCTGTTGATGAGATTGATAGGTGCACCCCATCAGCTTGTGTGCTGACAAATGTTTATGGATTCACAGCCTCCCTTACCTGCTGGCACTCTTCAACAACATCCTCACCACAGGAAGGGTGGCTCCTTCCAGGCCGCAACTCCCATGGCTCCCAGGATACGTCTGCCAGGTCGTCGAGTCATGAGAGCTTATTTCACAGAGCAAACTTCGCTGAGTAGGGCATACCTCAGAGGAGCTCTGCAAAGCCAAAATGTAAATTGACTTAAGCTCGGAAATGCATGCTGAAGATAGTCCGTTATGATCTGACTGGTTAGAGCATTCAGTCCATGAGGTTCAACTTTCCACACACAATCCATAGTATCAGTGATGCATCCTGGGTTATTGGCAAACCAGGAAGTACTGCCAGGAGTAGTTCCAGGGATGATTCCTTTTTTAATGGTAAATTAAAATACTGCTTTACTCAGTTTTCCCATTGTCTGGTTAGTGAAGGCATTAAAGCACTAATTTCTGAGTTCAACTGCATTTTCATATTGGCTTTTCAGGTCACCTTTAAGGGTTCAGTTTATGGTGTATTGATATTTTAATTTCAAAGGTGGTTATTTCAAGGTCTATAGCAAGAAATCCCATATTCTGAGCTTTTGTTAATGTGGTACAGCAGAGAAAAAGGTTTACTATGCATGTGATAAAGAAGGTAAATAATTGAACTTGAAATGGAAAAGAGGAGGAAGGGTTCCAGGAAAATTAAATAAAGATGTTTACAAAGAAATAATTGTCTGATTGTTTGTGTATTATAAAAGAGACCACATGTGATTGATTACTCAAGGGCTAATTCATTTTTTGGATACTGAGCTGTTGCTGCTATGGTTTAGGGATATATATCAGCCGCATTACACAGGCTTCTGCATTGATTCATCCTCTCTTTAGTCACTGTGCAATTAAACTATTCAGTGTATTTTAAATGCATACTAGACCATATTTTATTTCACTTTTAAATGTCTCCTTGTGTTTTTCTCTTTAAAAATAATTTTAGTATTTCACATTAGAAGGTATGGCAATTGGTTTGGAAAATACAGTCCTGAATTATTTATGGAATACTCTTAAAATAATTTTACATTGTTTTTCAATTAGCAAGTTGGAGGCCTTAGCTGATTCAGGATAAAAAAAAAAAAAAATCATAGCCTAGTAGGATGGAAGCTTGGACATTGGTCAGTATTAAGGGAAAGACCATGCCTCAACTTTCTGAGGACCAAAGAAATAGTTTATTAAAATGAATCTTTGCCGCCCTAGGAGTTCCTCTTTTCTCTCTGCTGGCAAGACTGTATTTGTATTATATAAATAAAAAGGTGCAACTCCCCAGAGAGTCAAAAGTACCAATTATTCCTGGTGAGAGGCTTTAATGTATTTTTTATGGTGACTTGATAGAGGGAACAATAATTAGATTTCAGAATGTCATTTTTAAGAGAAAAATTATAGGCCTTTCCACTGAACAATTCAGATTTGTTTGTAGCTTTCTTTTTATTATAGTATTTGCTCTTGCAGGGAAATGTTTTGCCTAAAATGCTGGGAAACCATAGTCTTGGATAATTTGTTTTAAAACATCTGTGCTAAGGTATTTTCTCTTTCACTGTTCAAAATAATAATTATTATTAATGACAATGTGTTAAAGGTTTGATGACTAATATCAGTTTACTTCATAGGATTTAGAAAAGCAGCGCACACACACAAAGCAGGTCACCCACATAGATAACTTGGTTAAAATGCTTCCATTATAATGTGGTGGTTGTTAAAGGCCATATTAAGCACTGTGCTCCAAATCATACCAAACTGGCGAACCAGGAAAATATTTCTATAGGGGGAGGCCCCTTTGACTGTGGGTGCCCTGCCTGCAGTTCAAGAGACTACAACTCCCATGAACAGCAGCAGCAAGGGAAACCTGCAGTTCTTCGCTGCTGTGATCGGGCAGCTCGTCACTCAGCTAATTGGGTCTGAAATCATTCAAGGCTATAAAGATCATGTATGCCCATTATTGCTAAGCACAGCTCAAACTACAAAGGCTGAACTATATATCATTCTTACCCCTGTGGTGTAAGTATCTTAAGGTTTTAAAAAATAAAACCATTTCTTTTTTTAAAAATAGTGGGTTTTGCACTCAGAACCTAATAGCAAACATAGTATTTTATAAGCACTACTAAGCTTTACAAGCATTGCTTTTGCTTTATAAGATCACTGACATAGGTAAGCATTGTGCCCATTTTATGAATGTAAAATAATTGTAGGTGAGAGTTTTGCAACAGATTATTTGGTGGGGAGGAGAGATGAACTGGTTAAGTCATCGATGCAGAAACGTGAAGAAAATGAACATGAGTTTAGGAGCACAGATACCAAATTAACAACTGATTATGAAGCCCTGCAGTTTAGTCACGGTAATATAAACCTTCATGTTTATTGCTAAGTCAATCTGCAATATGTGGAGAAAAAAAGTTTATTATGGTTACCTTATTTACAGCCAAATTTAAATGTTAAAATACTGCAATTTTTTTGTCAAGTCTCATGTTTTATGGTCCTTTCTTGCCATTAATATTAAAATATGTAAACAGGATACATAAAAGGTGAAGAAAAATCTGAAGCCTGTAAAAAGGTTTTTGTTGCATACTAGTTAATCAAACTGACTCTAGTCAGAGGGGGAAAGAACCAAAGAGCATAACTGTAAATATTGCCTGGTTATTAAACTGTAGAGGACAAGTAATCATCTCTGTTTAAAAATGCATGTTCATATGGTAGACCATCCCTTTTTTAAATGCATGGTAAGCGTCTGTCCCTTTCCATAGGATCTGCCTTGACTATTGTCAAAATTTAAAGTTGAATTTTTGCATCTGGTGACCCTGCAGAGTTGCTCTTGGTAACTATTTTAGATTGTAAAAGTTTCTATTTCTATAAAATTGCAGTTCCCTCTGTTTTGTGGCTCCATGCAGCCTAATTTTATTCATGATGTGTGGGTGAATTTGAGCTATCAGAAGAAAGGACTAGTAAACAAGGCTAAATTCTGCTCTGTTAAAGTGATGTAAATCACCCACCTTTATATAGTTACTCTGAATTTAAACTGGTTTTAGCTGAGAGCAAAATTTGCCCCTGTGGGTTTTAACACTTTAACTACTGGAGTCCGGAGTCCCTTATTTATTTGTATTACAGTTAGATTACCGGCAGGCCCCAATTGAGATCAAGGCCCATTGTGCTATGCCCTATACAGGTATGGTAAAACCTGGCCTACAGTTTTTGTACCAAATTTAACTATTTAGGTTACAGGTATGTTTTTAAACCAAAATAGTTAAATCGGCACAACTCCCAGTGTGGAGGTAGCTACATTACTATAAAGATGCCTTGCATCGACATAACTTATTCCCTTACATTTATAGGAATAAGGTACACTGGTACGAGCATTTTTATAGCAGTATAATTGCATCCACACTAGGGGTCTGTATTGCTTTAACTATACCAGTTTCAAACAACTATAGTTAAAGCAATACAAAAACTGTAAAGAAGCCCTAAGACTATCTCTGCCCTGAAAAAACTTCTAATCTAGATAGACAAAAAGTGAGACAGGAAATAGCATTATACCCACCTAACAGAGAGAGAACTGAGACACAGAGAGCTTAAGTGACTTGCCCAAGATCACACATGGAATGTGTGGCAGACCTGGGAAGAGAGCCCAGGTCTCTTGAGACCCCATGGCTCTTAGCCCCAAGATGATCCTTGTAGTGTCAGTATAGTTAGATTGTGTTGTTACTAAAATGGGAGTTCCTAAATCTCCCTCTTTGTTAAGGAGATACAGCAGCCAGCTTCACTAAAGTGCAGGCAAGTTCATTTGATAAAATATCTGTTAATATATTTGCCATGCATTGAGGCAATATCTATGCAGAAATGCATGGAACCTAGACTGGACATAGCAATGGAAAAATTAATTGGAGGACACATCCTGCCACAGCTAAGGCATAAGTCTTTTCCAGCTTCAATTTCTGTAAAACCTTTTTAAATGTTCCAAGGACCCAACCAGCTCTATCCAAGGATCAACTTTCAGCCTACCACCTTGTATAACAGCATAGCCATTGTTCCTTCTAAAGGAGCTGATTTGTTAAAGGAATTCATCTTCATACCAAACTGAAATATGGTAGAACTGTTTAATACTGGAAATGACTAGTTAGAATGTTCAGCATTAATACTTGGGAACTTAAATATGTGTGGGTTTTTTGCTTCCCTTCAAAGTACAGCAGAACTTCAATAGTTCCTACTTCGGCTTATCTGCAAATTCGATAATTCTTTCAAAAAAACAGCATCATCCCACTACTGCTTAGGAGAGGTTGAATAAGTATTACAGAGAGGTCTCATTTCTAAGACTGTTGTTTTAAGAATATTTTACTGACGTGCTGTCATATTATCCATAATAAAATTGTCAAAATAAATTAACAAAGCACATGTGATGCCGTGGCCACCGCTTTTTCATCTCTTACTTTCTAATTTGTAAACCTGGGGCTGTTCATGCCATATGATCCACATGGAAAGACACTGAATTCATTGTAGCTGCGCAGTGGTAACAGGGACCACTTGCAAGGATCAGACTGCAGGGCTGGTGCCCTAAATTGGTGAATCCTGTCCTTGGTGCTGATTAGCCAGAGTGTACACCACCAGAATATTAAAATCACTGTGCATTTGAGAAAACCACCTTGCTAGTTCAATATAGATTTCATTAAATAAGAGTCCTCAATATTAAATAAATTAGAATACTTTTTCAGTACACCAGTCTGAAAATGCACCTCCGCTTTGCTATAGCCAGAGGTTAGCATTATTTTCTGATGGCAATCCAACCCAGAAACAATAAAGGAGGAGAGCGGTGAGCTGCTTGACCACCAGCTCCACCTCCCTTCCCATTTGCCGCAGAGGAAGATAATATCACTACTGTTCATTAAATAGCAATAGGCCAAAGAGAATGAACTTGGTGAAGTGAGATCTATGGTGGATGAAAAACTGCAGGCCTCATAAAGCTGTTTGGGGTATAATATATGCATACCATTGAAAGCTGTAATCAGTCCCAAGAATCAGTGGGCAGTGTTTGACACAGTAGAGGTGTAAACCTGATCAGAAATGCAATTTAGAATAGCAAGCCCTTTATGTTAAGGATGGCACTGGGGGGGGAGAGATGAAGGAGAACCACTATTCTCCAAATACCAACTTTTCTATAGGCCTCCAAGGTTTGCATTTAGCAGGAAGAAGGATTTTTCAGGTTAATTGCGCAAGTAAGGCAAACCGTGAATCCCTTCATCGGGAACATAAATTCCAAGGTCTGCTGCTGTTGTGTTTAAACAAATGTGGCATATGCAAGAATAAATGAAGTAATGAAACACATACTCATTTGGGTCTAGAGAGAGAGAGAGAAGCTTACCTCTCTCCCTCATTTTATATGTAACACACACCCTCATATAAAAGTGAGGGTTTTTCATTCCCCAGGCCATTATACACAAAAGAGAGGAGATGTTTTACTAGACCAGTTTGGTCTTTGCAGCTTTCTGTATTTGTATTGATAAAGTGTTGCAATCAACACTTTGTCTCGCTTCCTCATTTTAATTTTTTTTCTGTCAGTGAATCTCAGTGGGGTACTCTAAACTGTATTTTTATAAATGTCCTCTTTCCCTGCAAACTTTTATCTTCAGCTAGTGAAAAAGATTAATAATCCCCTTACCTTTGCTGCAAAAGGTTTAATAAACAATGCTTAATTAAAACAAGAGAAGCACAATAAACCCAGAGGGTTTTGCGTTAGCGGTGCAGATTCATGTCATTTTTCTTGTTTGTTGTGTGTTTTTAAAAATGGGGTTGGGGGAAGGACTTGGAGAGAACTTCAGGTTTTTATATTTAATTGAACTAACAGCATGTGCTGACAAGTAATAAATAACAGTGGCATGGACTGACTAAATAAATTGGTTTCCTCAAGCAATGATTCATTCTCTGTCTTTCATTGCCATCAGGTTAAGAGACAGCTTCTTTTTGTCACCGTGCAGGAGAAATATTTGATAGTGTAACCATCCTCTTTCCATTCCAGCCTGGGCAGCCCCTTAAATGCATTGAATTAATATAAATAAATAAAAATAGAGCAGTTAAACAAAACTTGTGTTGCTCGTTGACTGATGAGAAATCCCTAAAGAGAGAGTTGCCAAGAAAGCATCCTGCAGTGATTCAGCTTAGTTTGTAGGAGTGAAATGCAGGATGCTGACTTTTGCAGAAGAAGCCAAAATAGTATTGAATAATGGAAAATGTCTTTTATCTTTGTAGGTTCCTGCTAAGCACACATTTAAGAACAATACAGATAGGTCCTGATCCTGCAAATGCTTTTTGGTAGTAGATCCATATCCACTTCTGGCTCTGCAGAAAAATCTTGCAGTGTCAGTATCAGAGCTGAGCAACATTTTGAGTGCAATGAACATGGTCAGATGTAGATACTGTGATCCTAGATGGGGCATTATTGCTACTGAGCTTGGCAAATGTTGGAAGGTTTTAATTAAAAAAAAAAAAATCAATAATTACCTCTTCCATATAATCAAATAGCAGGATGACTACGTCACTTGGGAGGAAGAGAGCTAAGGTGAACTTTTCTATGCTAGTGCGACTTCCAGCTGAACATAAAACTGATCACATCACTGAATGTATATTAGATAGATCTGTTCATCTTCACATTACTATTCTACTGGTTTCAAACTTGATTCTGGATCCAGTTCAAGGGTTTGGATCTAATTTTTAAGCACTTTAAATGGGTCAGAGCCTGGCTAGTTGAAAGACCACCCCATCATCAAGAACGAACTGGGACAGCTGCTTGCCTTCTGTTGTGGAACTCATTTTCAGAAGGGACCATAAGGAGCCCGAGCCTGACCAGTTGCAGAGCTTGATACAAGACATTTCTTTGCACGAGCCTTCCCTCCATACTGAGATGACCTGATATCACTTCTCACTGACATCACTTTGATTTATGTAAGTAACTGCAACTGAACTCAAGGAATCTGAACTTAAAGTCCCTGCTGAACTTATTACAACTTGTTATGTATTTAGTGCCCAATTAACCATCATGAAGGACATTTAAAAAGGGCTAGAAGGCTGTCTCCAACTTTTTCATACCAGGGACTACATTGTATTAAAGATTGACTTGGTGGATCCCTTCCTCTCCCATTTGTCATTGTCAGAACTCCTCCTCAACCATTCACCATCCCAACATCTCTGTGGCAGTGTCTTATATGGGAATGTAATATTAGCCAACCAGTTCTCTTTGGGCTACCATTGGTCCACAGATCACCATTGCGGAACCACTGGATGCACACCAAAACCTTGCTGTTTATAAAGGTGAAGGGAAGGTGACTTGTCACTGGTGCCAAGCCTCAGCAGGTTCTGTCTATCCAGATACTTATATGGCTCCTGTCAGTCACTGTAGTATCTGAGTGCTGGAATGTTTTGGGAATGTATCTGAGGTTCACTGATGTTTTGGGAACACCCAGTCAAACAGCAGCTTTGTTACAAGGTAAGTCATGTTAACAGGGTTATAAGATTGCATATCCTTTTCAGTACAGCCTGTCTCCTTTGTAAACTTAAATAAAAGAGGGTTCGTTCACCTGAGAATTACCCTGGCTTTTGTAACAGGACTACTCAATGCAGCAAAAATAAGTCTGTTCACAGGATTGGAGGCTAGGAACTTAAGCTCAGATCTACGAAGGTACTTATTTTCTTATCTTCCCTGGAAGTTAGATGTCTAAACATCGTTGTGGATCTGGGCCTTATTGATTTATATAACTGTGTCCCTGAGGGGAGAGGGAACAGAGAGACTCCCACTGATTAAACAGGAAGTAAGGGAGGAGTAGAGCATGTCTCCATCCCATGATACCCTGCCTAACCTAGTTAACCTCATAAAGTAATGGACTTAAATTGCAGCAAGGGCGGCTTACGTTGGATATTAGGGAAAATGTCCTAACTGTCAGGGTGGTTAAGCACTGGAATAAATTGCCTAGGAAGGGTGTGGAATCTCTATCATTGGAAATTTTTAAGAGCAGGCTAGACAAACACCAGTCAGAGATGGTCTAGATAATACTTAGTCCTGCCATGAGTGCAGGGGACTGGACTAGATGACCTCTCAAGCTCCTTTTCTGTCATATGATTTTATGATCACTTGACTGCACTGGTCACATGTAAATTTACTCTGCAGTAGAAACAGAGTGTACCCTTCTTCAAGTCTGATTGGGCAAAGGATAGTCCTAGAAAAAGACAATTATTCTACTAAAGATAATAAAACCCAATTCAGATGAGTGTGGGAGTACTTGAATGATGTTATGCAATGCAGCTACTATAAATTAGACAAGTTAGTGGTTGATTCTAGCTTATACCTCTGTCTACCAAAACCATATACAATATTCAAATTCTGTATTGTGCTATTTATAGGGGGGGTTAAATTCCAGTGAAAACGTTTGCAATTAAACTAATAGATGTTCCCTTGCTGTGGTCGAAACCTACATAGGGCAACACCCAGAACCTAAAAGTGAAGTGAACGATGAACAAAAAAACCTGCTTTTCATTGGCCAAGCTGAGTTAAAAGCTGACAGTAAAGAGCATTGTAACAAGGTGGCTTGCCCGGAGGGACGGAGAGCCTGGGGCTAAACCAACCTGACTACAGAATGAGCCTCACCTGGGGGGGAGGGGGAGGGGAAGAGACTCAGACCATTCCCCATAAAGAGCAGAAGGTGCATCTGCCCCTTTAGAGAAATGTAGCAGCCGCTAACATAGCAGGACAGTTGGGTCATTGGACTGCAACAAAACCTCGCTGCTGAGGCGGGGTGTGCGTGTGGGGAGGGGGTTAAGTGAAGTTTTGGGGTTTTCATAACATCTGGCCCCCACCTCAGAAATGCAGCAAAGATGCTGGCTTGCTAGAAAGGTTGTACTTGTCCCTGGAGGCAGCTCTACTATCACAGGATAAGCAGGGCCAGTGCACCTGCCCCCTCATTAGCTGCCTCCCAACTGGGTTTAAAGAGAGAGAAACCTGATGAATGCGGCTTGCCTTAGCTCAGATTGAGTCAGTCAGGAAAAGGGCAGGGGAGAGCTGCCGGAGACCATGGGGACTGTGGAAGGACCCGAAGGAAGCAGAAGGTATTTCTTGGGGGAAGGCTGAAGGTCGGAGAGCAGCAATAAAGGTTTGCTGGCTGTCCTCCCCAAGCCAGAGGGCCAGGGCTAGAGACACTTGAAGGCCAGAGAGATGTCAGCAGGAGACCACCTCTGCTGCTAAGCCAGGGCCAAAAAGCAGCCCTGGGCTGAAAATAGGTAAGCTCCTCCCTTGCTTCTCTACCGACAGCTCAGTGCTGAAGGGTTGGACCCAGAGGAACAGTGAGAGGGCTAGGGGGAATGAGGGATGCTCCCTGGTGAGAGAGATCTCCCAGAAGAGTGGCTGTGGGGGTTCCTGGTTAAAAGAACAGCTTTGAACTCCCTCTGGAAAGGCTGGGGTGGCTGTGCTGGCCAGGAGCGGCCCATGCTGGCTAAGGTGGAAAATGCTTTCCATGCCCAACCGCCTATAAAAAAGCTGAGCAGCACAGCAATTTGGCACCCCCTGGAAGATGGTGCCCAGGGCGACCACCTCGCTCACCCACCCCTGAAACTGGCTCGTCCTGGTAGAGGGACAGAAGAGGACTGACAGTCTGGGTGTGACAGAAGATGCCAGAATGTGGTATGTGTTACGGCAATAGATAAGATGCCTTGGATTTTAAGACTACTTGCACTGGGGTGACTGATAAATGGACTATTTGCCCAAATAATAAACGAGCCCCAAGGAGGAGTATTTTTGAGGCAAGAGAGCCTGATATAGAGTTATTGGAGACTCTGAAAGGGGAAACTGAGGTGGGGTCTGTTATGCTGTGGCCTGCAGCAGGAGGGTACTCCAGGCAGGGCCCCCATCATCATACTCCCAACCTAGTACCTGAAGGTGAATAAAGATATCAACCTGATTCTACTTATGCCCCCAAAGAGGAATGAAAATATCCCACTGCTATGTCCTGTGCTGAGAAGAGGCCACGGCCTATTTCTTCAGCTGGTGGTTATGAAGAAGAGCCTTCTTAGGATTAGGAAACCGCATGTGAGACTGGATAGGTGTGGGGAGGAAACCCTTTGAAAGACAAAACACCAGATGAGTCATAGCAAGTTCTGATAAAATCAGTGACTGTCAAAATTTTCCTTGGCTAAATGATTTCATTTTGCGCTAACCCGTTGCCCCTGAATGTGCATACTGAAGTGACTCAGACGACAATAGCTTTAAGCAGTTTATGCTGCCTAAGTGAGAGGATCTTCAGGAATTAATCTTGCAGTTCTCTCTATTATTGTACATCACTGTTTTCTGCCCATACAAAGCCCATGGTTTAGAGAGTAAGGAAGGGGCTGGTGCCAAGTTGTCCGAACTCCCAATGTGACTTTGTTTATCTGTGCACACAGTTCGTTTTAGGCTTCAAACTGAACACCTCTATATCGGTTCTGTTGCTAACGGGGGAAGAAAAATATAACAAGGGACATACTGATACTTATTCTGTTTGCATTTGCTTAAAAGGAAAGGAGGACTCTAAAATTGGGCAGAAAATGGCCTAATGCTGGAACTGAAACAGTGTGGAACAGCAGGAATACAACTGAATATGTTGCTTTTGGTACTGCCTCCCCTTCCCCACCCCCGCAGCTATCAATAGTGTGACCATCCCTTCCCACCCCTACAGAATAAGGGATAGGGAGGATGGTACCTTACCACTTATGAAGTCCTTTATGGGATTCTTATAATGTGCATTAGGGATGGATTTCACCCCACTGCAGAGAGCTAATGGGAGGCCCTAAGCCCTGCTGACTCCTTCCACATAGAGGTGAATTTCACTCTCTGAGCAGGGAACGTGATTGGTATTTGCTTAGTAATATCTAGAGAGAACTGCAAGTGTATGCATGCTCTTTAAAGAGCATGTAAAAATGCATGAGCCCAGGACCAAATAACTTAGCCAAAAGCCTGAGGCAGCTTTCTCTGCAAAATTCCCATGGACTTCAATAGGATTGTTGCACAGGTTGAAAGTGTGAAGGGGGACTGAATCAGGACAAATGTAGTGCACCCAAGTGCAAGGGGTTGGGGAGGTCCAGGTAGAGAAAGGCTTTGCAAAATAAGTGGGTTTGAAGGGGATGCTGGCTTCTGTCCTTGGTATTCAGAGATGATTTCAGCTTTATTAACCAGCTTTTTTCCTAATTGGCTGATTATTATTTTTTTACGAGTTAAGCCAGCAATAAAAATTAATAATGCAATTTACACAATCTTAATTTGGGGATGGCTTTAATGAAGATTTTTCTTGCCGTTCTTGAGATTATCTCTGTTCCTAGTACATACTGTAACAGGCAGAGAAGGAATCAAGCTGCTAAGTTACAGGGTAAAATTTCCAAAAGTGACTAAGTCTTGTTGAAAGTCACGGGGAGCCTGGTTCCTAAGTCACTTAAGCCTTTTGAAAACTACACGTTCTAGCCTGGCCAAGGTTTGGGAGTATTTGGATATTGGGTTTTGGTTCAAGCCTGTCCCTCACAGGAACCAGAACTAGATTCATTAGAAGTATAATTTAGCTAAATTTAGGAGAGAGAAATGTGGAGAAAATCCGGTAAATCACTGGTGGCGGCAGAGTCAGCACCTCCAAACAGACTTAGGGGTGTCATATGAGTTAATGCCTAAATGCCCTGGGGTTGGCACATTCTAGCGCAGGTTATGTTGTTTTAGAGTATTAAGCACTATTACAGATCCTCTGCCTAACAAATATAAGAGCTTCGCCATTGTCACTATGCTGTATGCGACAGTCAGAACTTCATGGGGGTACCCAGGGCTAGCACTGAGATCCAAAAGTCCAGGCCCCTACCAATTGCTGTTTACATGTATTGCGGTAGCACCTAGGAGCTCCAGTCATGGACAAGACCACCTTGTGCTAGGTGCTGTACAAAGACTGTGTCTGCCCCAAAGAGCTTCCCATCTAAATATAAGCCAACAGATGGTTACAACTTCTGGAGAGTACAAGTAAACAATGAGACCATATTGTCTATGTAGACAAGGCAGACATGGGGGGGGAGGGAAGAGGTAGAACATGAGTGGAATAAACAATGTGACGGCAGTAACCATCATGTTAGTGCCACCATTTTGTGGGGGAGGAGGAAAGAGGGGAAGGATGTGAGAGAGACATGGAAGGAGTGGAGAAGGGGTAGGTATGGAGTGAAGCTGAAGTGAAGAAAAGCTTTGACTGGACTGTCTAGAGATCTAACTGTCCCAGCTTTGGCTGCTTCTGGTCCTACTAGGTGGAGTCTGTCTGGCTCCTGTCTGCAGCCCACATGGTGGGAGGGAGGAGAGACACAGCCTGGGTCCTAGTGCCCCAGAGTAGGGGAGAGTGTCTCTGTGTCTCCCCTGCACAATTCTAGATCCAGAGGGATGTCCCTGACTGGGGCCATTTTCCACCCTGCACCAAATGCATTTGAGCGAAAGCAATTGGCAGTATATAGCCTATGACACAGTCAAGCAGTTCTGTTTCCCTCCTGTAGAGGACAGTAGTGCACACATTAATCAATTGCAGTACAACTCATTCACAATAGAAAACTTTTAGTAATATTAACAGGGATTGTGTAAAAAGATTCAAGGCCATGACAGTGTAGGCTTTCTTATATCGCTTAAATATATTCTTGCATTGCTGCACCGTGTGACTTTGATTTCTATTCACGGAGATACCACTTAAACATTAACAATGAAAACAAAATAGGCCGTATTTATAGTATACATATTACAAAAATTAGCATATAAATAAACAGACACTAGAGAAAATAATGTGAAGATATTTTGTTGCTAATGTAATTTCCTCAAATGAAATAGGTAGATTCTCCCAAATTACTGACCAAAAGGGTTACTGTGGTGAGTACAGGGGAATGTTTTATTTTCCTATTTCTGTGAATTCCAGCCAGTTTATAAAACATGTGGTTCTGGGAGATCCCTCATTGTCTGTGCTCAGTAGTAGAACTTCAGTGACTCAAGGGGTGGGGGGGACTCTTGTGTACTTACACAATGGGGGAAATAATAAATTGTTCAGAGCACATCACAATGTTTGGAGAAGCCGATATAGTGACAGGACTAAGGGTCTGATACTCCCACTGACTTCAGTGGGCTTCGTATCTGGTTTCCCAGCATCAGTTTCACTTCTCCTTGGAGACTGTTCTCTAGAGCTGGGCAGAATTTTTTTGGACAAATAGTTTATTCACCGAAAAATGGATTTTTGGGGCTGTCTGAAACTATAGTTACGAATTTGATACACATTAATTGAATAGCTTCAGCCCAAAAAACTACTTAGGCTAGATGCACAAGAGGGCTTAGGTGCCCATCACAAAATGGTGACGGTATCCCAGCGCCCCTTTTCCTATAGCCCCATGATTAAAGCACTCATCTGAGATTTGGGAGACTCAGATTCCAGCCCCCCCCCTTCAGTGCAGGGATTTGAACTGCAGTGTGGGAGGCCAAGTGCCCTAACCACCAGGCTATAGGGTACTCCAGGGTGGGTCTTTCTCAATCTCTGCTGTTGAAGCTGTTCCACTTTGTATCAGAACTCAAATCATGGGCCACGGGGAGTGGAGAGAGAGGAATGACTCAAGACACTCACCCAGGAGAGGGGACACCTGAGTGCTAGTCCCTGCTACAATGACTGACTAATTATACAAAAGGGAACAGCTTCCACATTGTGCTAGGTGCTGTACAAACACAATAAAAAGATGGCCCTGCCCCAAAGAGCTTATGATCTAAGTTTAAAAAAAAAATCAATCCCATAATTTTCACTGTCACCAGCAAGCTGCCCTCTGATTTGAACAAGGGACCTTTGGCACCATAAACACAGACTGAGCATTAACTCCTCCTGGCTTGTTTTGCTGCCCTTCTGCTGTCCCTGCAAGCTTTAAACTAACCTTGAATAGATTTGGCTGCTTCCCCCATTTCCAGTACTTTATATTCTTTAACCTCAAGCTCTCAGAGCATCCCCCTTGTGGTTTTTGAATTGCCTTTTATTTTTTTGCATTATTTTTTTCCAGAGAAGCTCTAGTCTGCTATGCTTTAATTATAGAGTCTCTTAGGATTTCCCCTAGCTGCCTTCTGCACACACAGCCTTTCTCTCCCTCTGTACTTTCTGTTCTTTACATAATCAGCCTCTTGGCATACTAGTCCATGGCTGCCTATGCGCAGTCACCACAGTCATATGCTTACAGCACACAGTAGCTGAAGCACTTAGCTAAGAACTTGTGACCTTTGACTACAACTAATGATGAACTAGAAGGGAGAGCTGCTCGCTCGGTTAGTTGAGGGGGCAGATATCCAGGTGGAGAGATCACATGTTCTATTCACGAGCAGGCAGTAATACAGATAACCAGGCTGCTGAGAAGCGGAACTTTTCCAATGCCAGGCTGGATTCACCCCAGCTGGTGCTAGGAAGTGTAGTTTGCCCAACCTGGGGCTAGTCTGGCCCCTTGTGCTCCAGGAGAGAATCATCCATGGAGGAGGAAGTCTGATGGTGGTTCCACTGTGGTCCACCTTTGGGGTCTAATCTAGGGAAAGCAGCTTTAGTTCCTAACTGGGCCGCCACAGGAACCACAGATACATTGCATTTCCTGGTTGACAGGGTCTTGCCCTCTGCTTTTGGGGTTCTGTTAACCCTCTTGGAGCTCCTCCCTCACAAACATAAGGGTGAGTGTTGCAGTCTCTCTGCAATCACCACTATGACCTGGTGTAACCTGGCAGAAGCCAGACTAAAAGGGGGGGGGGGGGGCGGTGTGCATCATTGCAAACTGGATTGGCATTTATCTGAATCTGCCAGATCAGAGTAGGGGAGATGACCCCAAGAGGGTTAGCAAAGCAGAGGAATTAGACTTTAGTGCATCCTCCCAGAGAGACAGATCTTTTCAGTGGTTGGAATCAAAATTTCCCATTGAAATTGGTAGGGAGTTCTGCTCACAAACCAATGGCATGCTCTGGCCGAAGTCATGGCTTCCCCTTTTGGTGAATCTCCCCGACTTCTTAACAGCACACTCTGCCTTTCAGCTTCACCCCTGCACTAAGGCATATCTTACCAGGAAACCTTGAATCCTCTTATCTAAAGTAGAGCCTTATTTGTGGGGAGGCAGGAGGGTATCTAGAGCTGCTGTGTTAAATGTGTGTCTCTGCATTGCATCCTTTTGAAGCCTTCTGCTAACTCACACTTGTATATGGTGGGCTGGAGATCCTAGTTTTTACGCAATCCCATTATTGATAACATTCCATAGGGTGGTACCTCCAAGAGATACTTAATGAACTTAAAAAAAAAAGTTTTGAATATAAAGGTTATATTATCAACAACCGGTCGTTTGAAAGAACTAAATAGGATTATGAAGATTATCCTTCTTTAACAATGCCTTAAATTTTTATCTCCTTATCCTTTCCTCATTGCTTTCTCTCTCAAGACATTATGGTTTATTGTGTCTCCACTAGGTACCTTGCATGTGATTTACACACTGAATGGCTCTGCTTTCAGAGCAAGTTAATGATATAATATCCCCATTTATATTCAGAGCAGTCAACACTTTCTAGCTCTCAGAATAATAAAACCACCTGCATTTAATATACATGGAAAAATGAGAAGGCAAATAGCAGATATGGCACAATCAGATAAGTGTAATCAGATAAAATATCACAATATTATAGCAGATCAGCATCTGGTAATGACTTGAATTTTAAAAGACTGACAAACAGCATGGCCTAAAGCAATCAGGCATACCTCATTCGGAGCTACTTATCCCAGATTTGATTGCTCTTCTCATATGTTTCTGGCAGATTAAACATTCAGGGTTTCTTAGTTTAACTCTTCTAGCACTGGCTCTCTTTAGTGGAAAAAACACCAGCTTTTTACCTTTTTTCCTCCCGCAGCAGAAAGCAATAACAAACTGGGTAAGGGAGAAATGAACCCAGCTCCCCTCAACTGTTACCGTGAACTGAGCCAAGTTGTTAGCAATCTCTCTTGATGTGTAGACAGTCGTAGAAGACTTTGCATGCTCTCTCTTTGCATTCACTGCCATGGGGGGCTAGTCATGGACACCGTGTTTGAAACTTACACATTTATTGCTTTGGATCACTGGGGCAGCGACATTTTTATACCAAGTACTACTAAGCGCTATGGGGCCCTGATCTTAATTGGGGTCTCCTAGGCACTACTATAACACTAATCAAACAGCAACACTTAAGAGCATGCACTCTAGGCGAATTTGGCACATTGCCTCTAGCTTAGTTATTTCTGTGTTTTTAGCAGCAACAACAAACCTCAGGTTTTTAATCCACCCACTGAACGAACACTGTAGAATTCGTTTAGAAAAATGTCTTTCCACCTCTTATTTGAACGAGATGCTACTTCTACTAGGAATTAAAGCAGCCTTGACTGCTGATTATGTACAATGGACTATTGCTGCAAGCTCCCTCATGTACACGTTGGGTAATGCAAGCATCGGTGATGTGTAGTTGCTCTAATCTCCTTTCCTTTTGGTTTGGCTTCCCAAGTGACACCACTCCCAGAAAGCATATCCCTTGCCTAACATCTCAGGATGGGAGAGTTCATTCACTCCTAATTACTGTGCCAGCAATCCGACTTTGCATGCTGAAAATTGAAACAGTGTGTCTCCTGAGTACATCAGGGTCTACATCCTCGTTCTTGAACTGAATCTGTTATGCAAGTGTTCTTTTTTCCTTTAATATCACAGTACCTCGGTGTGCATTTGCCCTGTGTGTAGTGGAGCATCAGGCAAGTGCTTCATATAACTAAAGACACGCAACAATGCAGCATCCAGGGAGGGGAGAGAATGCACATTAGCCATGCTGGGTGGCTTTTTTTTTTTTTTTTTTTTTTTAAACTCATTTGATCTCATCTTTAATTCTAAATGTGGATTAAAGGCAACATCTGTTTCAGACCTTATTTTTTTTCAAAAGATCTTGCTACAGAAAATTGAAACTTGCTAGTTATTTTTTTTTGGGGGGGGGGGGGGGAGTTTCCAAAGTAACAAAGTCGAGAGAGAATCACCTGTCCAGCAGGGCAGGGCTAACAGCCCGAAAAGGAAATGGAAAGAGAGCATTAAAAACAGACGCAGCATTGGTGGTTATCTGAGAATGAAGTCAAGGCTTATCTTATCTAATCAAAGGGGAGAGTAGGCCCCTAAGGCTCATTTCAGTTCAAATTGGTATGTGTCTGATCATTAATTATTAATATTTTGGATACTTTGCATATATAGAGAGCCTACATCTGAGGATCTTGGCATGCTTTATAAATGTAAACTCTCCAGAGTAGATGAAGCCTTTAAACACTGCGGTGAGTGGAGGGTGGGAAGAGGGCAGGTAACTCCACCACCTCAGGAAGGAATTGTCACTCAGAAACGTGTGCCCACACTGGGGACAGGGGGGAGGAAGGTGGGGATGGATGAAGGGATGGAGTGGCTCCTTGCATCCACAACCTGTGCTTGTGTGCCTTATACAGTCTGGCCTTTAGTATTTTTTTTTTTTTTAAGTCTGCCTAGGTTCATGAACCTCACAGTGTTGGAGACTGATGCTCTTTATTGGTCCACAGAGCTGGTACACCATAGGGAGCAGCAACACAAGCTTCTGCCCCATACCTGTGTCTCCATCCTGACTCGGAAGTGTATGGGGATCGTTCACATTCACTGCCCGCTCAGTCTGTGGTGTGCGTCTTCTGATACGGTCAAGGAAGGTGCCAACAAGCTGTAGTGTGGTGGGTTTTTTTTTTTTCTTTTAAATGTGGACATCTGTTTTGTTGTGATGGGATTCAAACCACCATTGGAAAGGTGGCAGAGATTTTCTGGTCAGTGGCAGTCAGGCTGTTCGAATAAGTGAACTAGAGGTAAAAAATTGCTATCCCATTACCAATTCCTAAAGCCATACAGCTCTCCGGTGAAGTCTGACTCACTGACCATACACGACTCTGGGCCTGCCCTTTCCCATCTCTGGGATGCATCTGCATCCCTTCCTCCTCCAACGCACTGCTTATACCCAAGAACGGAGGCAGCTGGGTTTTACACCAGCCAAGTCTTTCCCCATGCTGGGGGGACTGCTCAGGTGCTAGTTTGAAGCAGTTGTGTCTCCCTTATGCACTGGTAGAGCAGCACAAAAGGTTTTTTTAATACACCATGAAAAACCTGTGCGATAATATTTTGCATGCCAGCAGGGAAGAAGATCTTTAGTCCTGTTTAAAAATCCCCTATGTGTCTGTGCATTTTCTGGTTTTCTTACCAGAAGTGGACACACAGAAATGGCTCTTGTGAGGGTCCCACACCAACTGAAACCAGGAAGCGCTGGAAGTCTTACAAGATCACCAGTCTGCTTCCCAGATGAAAGGAACTTCAAGTAACAACAATAACCTATGGATAAAACAGCTAAATTTCCAGATGCTCGAACAGTATGAGAGTCACCTGTTAATTTTAATCTTTTTTTTTTATTTCAAATGCAATCTATTTTATTAATATTTGTATCAGCATTAGGAAAATTAGCAACACCACATAACATTTTCAAGATGCCTAACTCTAGATTAGTTGTAATATTTAGTCTATTTGGATTTTCCATCTATGTTCTTTAGCCAAAAGAACCAAAAAAACAGCCAGTTGTTAGTGGCCTGATTTTTTTCAGACTGGCTAAGCATCCACAGCTCCCACTACATTTAATAGGAGCAGTAGGTGCTCGGCACCTCTGAAAATCACACCATATGTCTGGGACTTTCTTAGGTGACTAAGGGAGTAAGGTGAAATTGATGGGCTTTGAGTGCCTATTTCCCTTAGGCTTCTTTGAAAATCCCAGCCTCAGTGCTTACATTTAACACACGCTCTGCATTAGTGATGCTTGCTCCCTATTGGGAATGATTCTCAATAGCAAAACTGTCCTCTCTTGAGATTCTGCACCCATGTCCTTTCCACTGTTTTGTTTTTCACTTTTGGTTTCAGATCTGGAACATTATGCACACCCATGTGTGCGAAATTGAAGTGTTTCTGACTGAAGCTAGTAAATTAGATGTATCTATAGCTCTTTGATAAATTGTTGCTCCCAGAGTGAGGGAGGAGGGTGAGGAAGGGACACTTCGAGGGGAGAAGACAAAGGAGTAATGGCAATATGATGATTGTCACTCATCTTAAAGAGGGAGCAAGTGGTGGAAATGATCAAGAGTCCGTCCCCCCCGTTATCCCCCCTTGCTCACAATTCACCATAAGGGAGACATTTCCTGATTTATTGCTTGAAAGGCTGCCATATCTCTTCATCATTTGGAGGGGAACTTTTTTTAATTTGGGTAGATAAGATCTCAGGCAGCCTGAAAGATATTTCAGCCGAAGAATGAAATATCAGAATGGGAAACCTGACATCTGAATGTCACAAAAGCAATCTTTCCACACGCTCAAAAAAAAAAAAAATTGCTAAAATGGAGCCGGGCCTTTCAGTATTCTGCTATGCTTTCAAAGACAGAACTAGGAAAGCAATGCATAAAATAACAGTAGATATTATGCTTCCTTCTATACACCCATATGCTGTATGACACAATAGGATTGCAAAATGAGTATAGAGTCCTATTGCTGCAAAAGCATGCCTTCCATTACCATTAATGGGAGTTACACATGCTTGTTGAGGGTGGGGGAAAATATACTCCTCTGCTATTTAGTTCTGAGTTACTGTAGATATTTTGTACCAGTGATGTGACGGAATCAGTTACAAGAAATCTGATACCATGGTGACGGGGGCCAGTATAGTGAGCTAGCTAGATAATGGGTAGTTTGTACCTCTGCTGAACTCAGAAGACTAGTTTTCATTAGGAGTACCTCCCTGAGATACAGCCCGGAGAGCGCTATAGAATATATATTAATCTCTATCTCGGATTGCTGAATAACTCTGCAAAAAATCCACATGAAACCTATTTTTCAGGTAGTGGAAAAACCCAGGCATTTCAGAGAAGTTCAGAGTTTGTTGGAAAAAACCTTAAAATATCTCTTATGACTTGTGTATAGAAAATATCTTTGGAAAGTAACTAACTAGGATGAATAATGAGGACTTCCATTAACATATTTTACAAATACATCAATATTATGGCTCAGCATGTCCTTGTTCCTGTTCAAAATTAGTAATGACAGATACTAAGACCCTATTAATATTTTAATAGGCTGATAGGCACAGCCAAGCATGCAGCAAAGAATAATATAAATCAGTAGCCAGGTTTATAAACCTTAGTGAGGGTGATCCTGGGGAGAATGAGATGTGTATATAAAAAAAAAATGTTCGGGTCCAAGCCAAAGACCTAGTCCTTAATTCTCTCCCTAAAACTTCAGAGGTATAAGAATCCGTTTCCAAATCTCACGTCTGGCTTCTGGCTATAAAATGCGCAGAACCAAAGCCCTGGATCCAAACATTCCTGAACTCAGTTGCATAGGAAGAGTTTGAAATCCCGATCCCAATTTTGTGGCGTAGGTCCATCTCTCCCATACATCTGTATTCCCCTTCTCCTACATTTGTGACCTTGGGAGATACCAGCAGGGGTGCTGGAACAATTTGTATAGTGGGGGTGCTGAGAGCCATTGAACTAAACTGTAAACCCTGGATATGATGGAAACAACTTCAAGCCAGCAACCCTAGTTCCAGCATCTGTGGAGCCTTGTGTATTTCAAAGTTTCTCCTCCGTATCTTTGTGCCCAAATTCTAGACCTGTGTTGAAATGGAAAATACTACAAAAATTTACAAAAACGTCATTCTAATTTTGAACATATTTACTTTAACTGTTGCATTCACCTTATGCAAAAGACTCTAGAGAACCAGAAATGTTCATAGAAATTGAGATGTTCACGTGAATTTTGGAGAATATTTGCAGAGGGCAAATTCTGAGATCATCAGTCAAGTATTGGTGCCAAAAACCTGATTCAGAGTGTTATGCGTAGTCAATAAGGGAAGAGAAACATGCCATGTGATCTACACGTCTAATGCACAGCTTGAATTTCCAATATAAAATGTCCATGATTAGTTGCTTGTGAAGGATGTAAAGGTTGAAAACTTACTTGCCAAAACATTTTTGCAGAAACTTTGAATAATAAAGGATTTGAAAAAATCAGAAGGATAATTCAGGAACAAAAGAGGCACAATTCATTATTCACTGTGAATGACTCAGTTCTGTTGAGAAGCTATCACTCATACTTGAATGGGCTGGGTCATGATTGACCTTACGAATGAACAATAGCTGTACCTATACTGTGTATCTTCTAACCCCTCTATGTTAGTGGTTTCCTGGGATTGACATTTACATGTCAGATGAAAAAAATATATATTATATAATGAATCTCAGAAAACTGAGATATTAGATATAGTGTATTTCATTGGGCTGTTGTATTTTGGGGGTCTCGCTTTTAAAGCAATCTTAACATCTCTAATATTGGGTGCCTCAAAACTCAGATGTGCAGATGCAAATGGAGCAGTTAGCCTAGTTGCAAGGAGATATTTTGCTTGTGGGGTATCATTAGAGTTTTGGAGCATTCTAAAATGTTATGGGCATCCTAAAATGTGGTCTTTCAAACTGGGTGCCCAAAACTCCTGCCAAAAGGTTTAGAACACCCTCCACTCCCATTGACTTTAACAGATGATGAAGGTGCCCAAAACCAGACAGATTCAGGCCCTTAGTGTGCAGAGGCCCAGTCCTGTTCTCAATGCAGTTTGATTTCAGTGGAGTTACTGCTAATTTGCCCTTAGAGGAAAATGAAGCCCAGAGGTTTTTTGCCAGTGAATTCAGTGGAGGCAAGAAAGGGGTCCCGATTGTGTCAAACTGGCACCTTCAACCACTCCTAAGAGCTCTCTGTTACACACCAAAATAAATGATCAGATTCTCTAAAGGACTCAGGATGGTGGCTACTGGGCACTTTCAAAACTTTAGCCATAAGTGTCCTAATGGGAGTTGCAGGGAGCTGAGAACTCCTGAAAATCTGCCCCTGATTTCTGGATGCTGAGCGATCTAGAAAAATCTGGCCCCAGCTTTACAAGCCCTTTTTACATTTTTTTTTAAAGCTCTTCCTTTTAAAACTCCAGCCATTTTAACTCTCCGATGCAGTGTTTGAAACATAGATGGGAGGAGAGAAGTTTTTCTTGCAAAATGGGGAAAAAATGGATAATATGAACAATGAATCAAATATATTCAACAGACGAATCTATTACTTGCATATAACAAGAACAACATGACTAAATCTTAATGATTTGTATTAAGAGATTCCACACAGCTAAAAAAAATTAAATATCTTAATATTAAAATTGATTTTGGACCTAATATGTAATCTCTTAACTGAAGAAAAAAACAAGAGAGGTGCATTTTTGTCCTTAAAATTTCAAGATAGATGGAGATAGAGCAAGCATACAGATAAATCACAGTCCTGAATGGGTTGCCAAATAAGGTCTATTATTAATCAAATGCAAGGGAGATGTTTTTTGTTTCTGATGGAGTTTGAAGGGGGAGACTGAGGTTAAAGAGGAGACTTCTACTTGTTCTATGTTGTTTGAATAACATAAAATAGCCTGGCTTGTCACTAGTGGTTTGTTGTTCCATAAGGAAAGGTGTGTTCATTATTTAGCATTAGCAGCCTGTTCTTATTGTGTAGTTGGCTGATGTGGTGAGTTCTGTCATTTAAAAAAATGAATACAAGCTATGAAGTTCAACCCAGGGCCTGGTCCAGAGTCCACTGAAGTCTATATTTTGAATCAAGTCCTAAGAATTGGGTTCCCTCACTTGGAATCAGCTTCACTGGAATCATTCTATCCATCGTCCTCCTAATCCATAACAACATACATTTCCTGACCAGGTCCTCCACAACAACTACTTCCCTTACTCTACATATGAGTACTCCCATTGACTCCTTCAGTGCTGTCTAAGTACTTAGCCAAGTTGTGTGCATTTGTGGGTTGGAATGAACAACTGGATTGTCTTTCATCTTTGAAGGGCTGATTTCTTTCTTTCTCACAAAGCACAATCCTGACTGTAGCCAGCTTAAACAGGAGACAGGCCCTGGCCTGGGATGCAGCATGAATTTGGTGACATGACATGCCCTGCCTACACTTCCTTTTGTAGACCAATCACTGCTTTAAAAAAAAAAAAAGATTAAAAGGTTAGTTCTTATTTGGTGCAAAGGTTATCTTCTGAATGTAACTGCAGAGCCTTATGGAGCCCCGGTTGACCAGTTGGTATATACTGCCATCCTTGCAAGTCACAGCTGTGCCCTTGGTTACTTTTTGCCAAATCCCTTCCAACATGTAAGTAGTAATTGCCCTCACTGAGTCTATGGCAAACTTGATCTTTGACTCCTTTTAAAAATTAACTGGGTGCAATGAAAGCCTCTGAAAATGTTCTTAAGGTGTGAGAACACCTCTTTGTTTTGGGGCTAGGACAGCTAATGGAAGGACAGTCCAGGGTTAGGGTACTAGCATGAGACTTGAGAGAGCTAAGTTCTAATTCGCTGCTCTAATTTGCTGCTCTCTCTCAGGCCTTCATGTATGACCTTATTTATACCCAGATGTTAGTATTTTTGTGGTGTTCTGCCCCATGCTGACATGTCTCTTTATGGCTGGAAGTTGAAGCTAGACAAATTCAGACTGGAAATAGCCATGCATTTTTTTCAGTGAGGGTGACTTACCACTGGAACAATTTACCAAGGGTTGTGGTAGATTCTCCATTCCTGGTAACAATTAGATCACCATTGGATTTTTTTTTTAATTATCTTGTGGAAGTTCTATGGCTTGTGTTATACAGAAGGTCAGATTAGATGATCACAGTGGTCTCTTCTGGCCTTGGAACCTATGAAGTCAACTATCGTCTGATGGCATTTTTCCAGTTTTTTAGAATAGCTCACATATGAGCTAAGAACTAGCCTGAGAAACTCCCATCTGGTGTGTGATTAGAACCTGAAAACCATGTCTGAGGATGAAATTGTCTCCAACTGTAACTATAGTGGTGCAGTACCAATGCAATCCATCCTTTATAGCTTTACCTCCAACTATTGGCATAAAATGCTACCAGCAAGCTTAACATAGTCTCTTCTTTACCTGGCTTCTGGTGATGAGATGCCTGTGTGAAAACCTGAATCTTGTAAAGAATGAAGAAAATAAAAAGGTGACACTCTCCTCTTTTAGTAGTTTACTCTGATTTTATTAATGGTATTGCTTTGTGGGGAAAAACTCAATGGGTTCCACCTACTATTGTTGGCACATGGTGAAGGTCAAAGTCTATTGTTACCAGTGTAAACGGGGAGTAATCCCATTGGCGCAGTGGAGTTACTCTCATTTTATGCTAGTATAACTGAGAGCAGAATCTGGCCTTAGGTCAAGATGAGGAAAATCAACTTCATTACTTAAAAGAAGCATGTGGAGAAGGTCACTAAACTCTGTGGCACTGGAATCTTAATGAGTGATCCAAACAACAAGAGGGTCAAGGAAACTTTTACTTACATGCACTACTTTGCACAGTGCTAAAAGTGCTTAGTTTTTGTGAGCTTGTCATTAAAAGTGCTGTGTTTTTGTTACAGTGCAGGAGGTAACTTTATTTGCAGTTCTCTTCTGGGGATTGAGAATAGAAACATTTCTATTGGGACTTAGAATCATAGAGATTTAAAAATGGAAAGACCTTTTGGGTCCAGTTGCCAGAGGCGGCCTGTGTTTTTTGCAGTTAAAAGCAGAAGCGAATATTGGTATGTCTAAATATTAGTTATCTATCCATTTGCAATCAAAAGGTAGTTAGCTCTCTAGGCTAATAATTACACCTGCAAATTGTGAGTTCAAAAACAAAATGGTTCAGTTTTCAGGTGCAAAATTGTACCCACAAAAAAGAAGGCTATGCTAAGACCAGGCTGGAAATTCAACTTATTAGGCCACCTAGTTCAACCATCTGCCAGTGCAGGAGTGTTCTGTGCTACACATTTCCTAGTGCGGTGTTCAGTGCAGTTTTAAGTGCTACAAATTGTGTGGTTTCCACCCCTGCCTTTGGGTGATTGTTCTACTGTCTAACACAGCACTTCCCAAACTTATGAAAGTTGAGCCTCCTTTCAGAAAAATGAAACCATTGGAGCCCTCTCCCTCAACTCCACCATGTGTTAAAAAGGCAGTTTGGCCTTTATATATACATATGTATATGTTTACCATGCCCCCCATTTTCAAAAATGCTGGTCTAACAGATCTCTCTGGGGCACGGGTTGTCTTTTTGTTCTGTTTGTACAGTGCCTAGTACAATGGAGTTCTGGTCCATGACAGGGGCTTCTAGGCACTACCATAATACAATTAATAAACCATCTCACTGTCAGCACACTTCCCACAAGAACTGCCTGCCTCCAGAAGAAAACACATATGCCCGCAGTTCCTGCTGACTTGCTATGACATCTGGTGTGGCAGCTGTTCATGCATTCATTTCAAGTGTCAGTCTTGAATGAACAATGGCATATCAGGGTCAACAGCTATGTCCCCCCACAGAGTGGCAGCAACTCTGGGATAGAGACACGTTGTCGATGAACTTCAGACGCCCTAACTTACACACACCTGTTTGCAACCTGGGACGCAGATCCTGGACTAGGCTTAACAGGCTGCTGATTGGAACAGCCAATGTGGCTTCTACAACAGAGAAATTTGGCTTAGCCCAATCTTCAGAGTGACTGTGGAGCTGCAATACAGACCTAAACTGTAGGGGAGGAGTGCACAATTAGACTGGAGGATGGACTGCAACACCTTACTCCCCTTGATGTTCAGCCATCTAATTGCTGCATCCATCTAGATGGCAACCTGTGACACATAGGAGAGGAGAAGAACTCCACGAGTGGTCCCACTGAAGTTGGAAGTAGTCATGTGACTAGCTGCTAGGGTTGCCAGCCCTCCAGGATTGTTCTGGAGTCTCCAGGAATTAAAGATTAATCTTTAATTTAAAATTGTCATGTGATGAAACCTCCAGGAATATGTCCAACCAAAACTGGCAACCCTACTAGCTGCTGACCATTGTAAGTAGGAGTTAACAAACTCGCCCAGGGAGGTGTCCATCATCTCCCTGTTTCTTGATCCCTGTATCTCCAGCCCAGCATTTTTTGTAACAAATCACCCTACTAATTGGTTTCTACTTTGATGTTTGTTCCAGATCTATCCCTTCCATTCATTATTAGCTAGATTCTGCAGGTGAACAATACCACACTTCATGAGTAGCCCTATTGCTTTAAATAGGGTTGTTCATACAGTGAAGTACTAATAAGTAGGGGGTGGGGAGTGGGAAATTTGGCCCTGAAAGAATATCTGTGTTGGATTATTTTTCCATAGTTGTGTTGTGCATTTTCCCAAGTTGATATAATTGTTATTCCTTGCCCAAGGGGCTAAATACTGAAGTCTTAGTTTTACCCAATATTTACGAAGTCTGAATATAAACCATAGGCCAGTTTCTTTAGCCTTCACTCACACAGAATAGTACTTTACTCCCATTACAATCAATGGGACCACTTGTGAGGTGAAATATTAGTGTGGGGGTGGGGAATGAAGGCGATTAATAATAAAGATGTGATATAGCATTAGATGGTTGTCTGGGATGACTTGATTTTGCCTTGCTTTTACATAGATGGACCACCTCAGTTGGTGTAAATTGGCATAGCTGTATTGACTTAAATGACGTTATGCCTTTTACACTAGCTGAGGTGCTGGTCCGTTGTTTCTAGAAGCTCTTTGGATCAAATAAAGTTGATCAGCAGTCCCTTGAGTCCGTCTTTTATATAAACCATGGTGAAACATGATGGTACTCATACTGCCTGCTATAAAACTTTCCTTGGGAGTTTAGTTGTTAAATGCAGTCGCTCTGATTCTGTTTTGGCCATTATTTGTATCTTTTCATTCTAGGTGACAGAATCATTTTTTAAATGACATGCCATGTGAGCTGGTTGTGTGAAGAACAGTGAACCACCTTAATAAATTATAGGTGGATTTATAGGTTCTGCTCAGGGCCATGGTAGCAGGGCTGAATTGAAAGGACAAGCGCAATTCCCCTTCAGATAGGAGAGCTCCATTGGCTCTACATATATATAAACTGCAGTTGAAATGGACATAACCTTTTTTCCTTCACTCTCCCCCCTCCCCCTTTATATATATATTTCAAGGTGATTGCCCTGAACCTGCATTACAGTTTGTTTCCCTCTGTTACTTCGATTTATTAAAAGCCTGCACGTAACAGAAGTGTGTAGGTAGGTGTGTATGTGTGAAGGACCTGATTCAAAACTTATTGAAATTCATGGAAACACTCCAGTGAATTCAATGGACTTTGAGTAGTTTTGGGTCTGATCCAATCTCAGAGAAGAGTAAGTGCTATAGGTTTCAGAAAATGTGCCTGAACTACTGGTGCATGGTTAGTTGGCATCCTGGCCCCAGTGCTCATCCTGCCCCTGCAATGGATCAAATATGGAGGGACAGAAACATTCTTCATTGTTAGTGCAATGGCTGATAAAGTGAATGTTCAGGGGAGGGGTTATGGTTAGTCTAAGCACCAGACCACCAGTGTTTTGTTGTGGGGGTGGGGAGGAGAAGGAGATGCACCACATGAGCACAGTCACATCAGCAATCAACAGTAGCTTTAAGGCTTGAGGTGCTTCTGTTGGATGCCTCTGTGATGGCAGCACCACTGTTCAGCACCAGTCTTACAGCTGATGTGTTGGGTGAACATAGGGTTGCAAACTTTCTAATTGCACAAAACCAAAAACCCTTACCCCACCTCCTTCCCTGACCCTTCCCAAGGCTCTGCCCCTTCTCTGAGGCCCCGCCCCCTCATGCTCGCCCATCCTCACTTACTTTCACTGGGCTGGGGTTGGGGTGCGGGAGGGGGTGAGGTTTCCAGCTCGGAGTGCGGGCTCTGGGTTGGGACTGGGGATGAAGGGTGCAGGGGTGGTGGCCCAGGCTGGGGCCAAGGGGTTTGGAGTGTGGGAGTGGGCTCAGGGCAGGGGGTTGAGATACAGGAGGGGGTTCTGACCTGGGGCTGGGGGTTGGTGTGCGAGTGGGGGTTCGGGCTCCAGCCAGGCAATGCTTACCACAGGTGGCTCCTGGTCGACTGCACAGCAGGGCTAAGGCAGTCTCCCTGGCTATGCACAGCTCTCAGAAGCGGCTCCGAGGCTGAGGCACGGCCAGGCGGCTGTGTGTGCTGCCTACGCCTGCCGGCACCATCCCGGCAGCTCCCACTGGCCGTGGTTCCCGGCCAATGGGATCTGCGGAGCCAGTGCTCAGGGCAGAGTCAGCATGTGGAGCTTCCCTGATCGCACCTGCGCCTACGAGCTGCAGGGACATGCCAGCCGCTTCCAGGAGCCATGCGGAGCCAGGGCATACAGGGAGCCTGCCTTAGCCCCACTGCACTGCCAACTGGACTTGTAACGGCCTGGCCAGTGGTGCTGACTGGAGCCACCAGGGTCCCTTTTCGACTGGACGTTCTGGTTGAAAACTCGACGCCTGGCAAGCCTAGGTGAACATGCAGGCAGAGTGATTCTGGCCAGGGTGTAGTGCCCCAAGGCGGCTCCTCCCATATTCCAGTGCGTGCTCGCTCCATGCTAGCGCTTTGGCTCAATGCTGAATCTGAAGCACGTGTTCCAGTCCATAGGTAAGCCAAATGAATAAAAGCACCACAGTGTTAGAAGCTTCCATCTGTAAGGAGCCCTAGTCCTTTCCCTGCTATCAAAATAACCAGATATCCTGGCTTCAGTGGGGACTTCTGACCTTGTCAAGACGTTGCCATGTCCTAGGTCTGCTGCCTCGTGAGATGCAGGAGGTCACAGGGGGGTGATTCTAATTCCCAAGCACTAAAGGAGGACAGCAACAGGAATGTGAAAGTTTGTAAGCTTTTTGGGGCAGGAACTGCTTGGTTCTTCATGTCTACACGGTGCTTGGCACAACGGGGCACTGCTCTTTGTTTGAGGTTGTTGGTATTCCTGTAATACAAATATCAATTTTAAGAAAAAAGAGCAAAGCTGTGTATCACCATGGGAGGCCCAGTGATCATTGTAGAGTGTGTTGTGGAGCAGGTGGGGAACACTTGACTGTCCTGATCATTGTGAAGTTATATTAAGGTTCCTAAAACATTTTCTTTTGAAACCGTCTTTGCTATGAATGTCCTACCCAAAAAACATGTAGAGGTCACTAGTGAGCAGTGGGAAATGCTGATATTCCCTCTGCAAAACATCTTTCAAATTGACCATTAATGGAAAATGTATTTTGCACCATAGAGCAAATTGAATTGCATTAGAATGCTGCGCTTTAACTGGAGTAGTGAATTAGATGAGAGAGATAATTTGGGGTGCATTTCCTACTGGGTATAATACCCAATTTATTTTCATTTACGTTAATTTCTTTACATGAGTGACTGCAAGATGCATTAAACTGTTAAATGCTGACAATTCCCAGTTGTTAGATGCAAAAATAGAAATGTTTAATGAAATATATATATACCCCACTGATATGGATGATATTGGTATGCAAAATAATAGGATTGTGTTAATCAGCCATGCCATTGGATTTTGTAGGGTACTGCAAATGTTCAAAGGGTCCTCTTGGAATGGCAAAACAAATACATTTAAACAGGATTTAATAGGGTGATATGATGATGACACCATGAGTGAAATACTAGGAAATGAAAACCTACACTTGGGTAGACCCATCATGGGACTGAAAGAGGGGGAAAAGCAGCCTCTGTTTTGGTTGTGAATCATCTCCCAGCCAAATCAGTGAAAGGTAATATTCTTTTTAATTTATGCATCTCATTGCAATATCAATTATATCTGCCTAATATCTGTCCTACCTAGCTTGCCTATTAGTGGAGGAGCAGCTAGGGAGCAGCGTGCTGTGGTAATATTGAGTAAGCAGGTGATGAGCTCTGGGCGATGCAGATTTAATTCTGAACGTGCCATCTCATAGAACTGGAGGCTGTCAAAGTCTGCCTTTAAAACCAGAGAGGAGGTAAGTGCTAAATCTGAATCTAACCATCTCTAAAATTCAGGAGGAGGGTTGGATTTGGTTCAAGATGATCACTACTTAATACAAATAATAAGCATTGATTGAAACTGGTTAATTGATGCGACTTTTACACTAGCCTTATTTGCACTTAGCCTTACTTATAACAGTAGCAATAAAAATTCTTTGGGCCAGATACTGATCCCATTTATTCTGGTGTAAATCCAGAAATCGCCATTGATTTTAGTTGAAGTTACTCTCAATTTACTTCAGTGTAAATAAGAATGGAATCCTTCCGATCCTTGTTTAATGCATTTTCATGAAGCTAAATTAAATATAAAATTGACTCTTTGTCACCTCAGAATACAATTGCGTCGTACAAACTGTTGGAACTTCTTAGAGTTGGAAGCTACGTAGGACACAGTGCCCACTGATATAATTTAAAAGGTGTCTGCAAATGGTGCTTAATTTGGCAGTAAAGTTTAGAGGAGCTAAATTCCTTCTGTGTTTGTTCGTTCGTTTGTTTGTTTTAAAGGTATTTCCAATATTTACAAGTTGGGAATTTATTATTTTTCTTTAGCAACGTCAGCTGTAATTTTAAAATTTAACAAACACATTTCCTTTGTGTAACACTTAGTGATTTAACTAGACCCCTTGTCATTTTGGGCCAGATCCTCAGCTGGTGTAGATAGGCGTAGCATTGTTGGACAACAATGGAATCACCTGCTTTACACCTGTTATGGATCTGACCCATAATATATTTTCCTTTACTAGAAAAGGCCGGAATTATTATTATTATTTTAGCTACAGAAATGACACAGGTTATTAAACTAACACCAGAAGTGAATATAATCAGATCTTGTATATAATTAATGAGCTCTGCCTTAATGTGATAGCTTCTAGGTGTAAGTCTTGCACCTATAATGATCTTCTAACCTAATAACACTGGGAATAATGAATTGGCATGGCACTGTTCTTTTGTGACTGGGGTATACCTATAGGGTTCTATTTTACCACCCATATATATAAAAATACAATAGAATGTAACATTTTCGAATGAGAAAAGCACAGCCTTCCTGTATATAAAGCTGGTATTGAATAGCGGGTAACTGTGGAAGCAGCACAAACAAGACTTTTAAAATGATTGCGACTTAATGTTACAAACCCTTAGCTATTGGCAAACATTTATTTCCAGGATGCAATTGCTTAGCTTGGATTCTTTTGGATAATACTGAGGTGAGCTAAGCTCTGTAGGTTAAATTCTGATCTGGTTTATTTCCTTGCAATTTCAGTTCATTTCAGTTATCTTGGATTCTTTTCATTGGCCTCTAAGTCAATGAAGCTTTTTACTTGATTTTTTTTTTTCATTTTGGTTAAGGCACTAGACTGGGACTTGGGAGAACTGGGTTCAATTCCCGGCTCTACCACAGATTTTGTGTGTGTCTTGAGCAAATCTCCGAGGGCCTGATCCAGCTCCCATTGAAGTCAATGACATGAACTCCCACTGGCTTCTCTATATCAGGATCAAAACTTTAGGGCCCAGTCCTGCAATGTGCTGAACACTCTCAACCCCATTAAAACCAACTAGAGTTGAGGGTGCTCAGTATTGCAGGATCATGACTTAATGTCAGGGTTGTTTGTTTGTTTAAAAAAAAAGGGGGGTAGGGTGTCTATTGCTTCCCTACCTCACAGGAATTCATTAATGAGGATAAATTAATTAATACCTGTGTGGTGCTTGGACATTCTAGTACTGGAGACCGAGGGACAAATGTTATAGATCACTTGCAAGTTTAATCTAGTGTAAATGGTGGAGTCTCTGTAACTTGAAGTCTTTAAATCATGATTTGAGGACTTCAGTAACTCACCCAGAGGTTATGGGTCTGTTACAGGACTGGGTGGGTGAGGTTCTGTGACCTGCAATGTGCAGGAGGTCAGACTAGATGATCATGATGGTCCCTTCTGGCTTTAAAGTCCGAGTCTATTAAAAAGAGCTCAGTTTGCAGCTGCTCCCATTGTGACACTTACAGCCAGGTTTTCAAAGAGCCGGAAGTGTTTTGTTTCGAGGCTTGGCATGAATTGGACTGCCAGCAGACATGTTCATGAAAGTGAGTACAGGTAGGAGCTCTGTAAGGTACTTCCACAAAACTCTCCTCTTTGCTGATGGGCCAGAAACTTATCCCAGTTCTGGGATAAGCTGTTGCCAGCTTTTGTTCAGGAATGTGTCATGGGTTTTTTGATGTGGGGGTCTCCTCCAACTAGGAATTATGTTCTAGCTCACTCTCAAAGGCTTGAACTCAGGATCTACCTCTCAATGTGTATCTTCTTGAGAGGGATATCATTCATTTTAGTGACAAGGTTACCTATGTTCTAGATGAATTTGGTGTCTCCTAAGTGAAAGAATTGTTGAAAATGTTTTAGATCATAAACACGGACTCCTGTATAGAAGGAGTTATTTACACACAGGGATCAATCCCACAGCTGCATATGCTCATCCTGTGTGAGTGATTATTTTTGTTTTTCTATGTTCCTCATTTGGAATTTTTTTCCTTGCGTCCTACATTTGGACCGTAGCAATCCAAGAGATGTGGCTCAGATATCCAGAGGTGAGGAATTATTATTCACACAAGTAGTCACATTAATGTGACTAGTTGTATGAGAGAGGATGACTCATGAGTATAGTGGTTGCAGGATCAGGATCTAAAAGAATAACTTTCCTCTTCATTCAGCTCCTGCTTGGGCTACATCTAGCAAACAAACAAAAATCTATACTGTAACTATGAAACAAAGACCTAGCATAATCTAGCACAGGCTATTGATACCTGCTAGTCTACTATTAATCTCTCCTTTGGAGCCTCTTTCTCAAGTTTCATTCATTTGTCCTCTTTTCTTAGTCATAATTGCTTGAAAGCAAGTGCACAATAAATGTGTATCATAACTATCAGCTAATCACCTCTTGAATTAGAAATGGAAGAACTCAGAGAAATTCACGGTTTTGTCAGAGAAACATCCTCCATTTTGAAACTTAAAAGATTGTAATTCCAAAGGGCTCCATCAGAATAAAACCTATTTCTTGCTACATGCACCATCCTATGCTTTCTGCCATGTAAAAATTATTACAGCCTTCCAGATCATTATTTGTATTGGAATATCACCTAGGGTATGTCTACACTGTAGCTGGGAGTGAGCCTCCCAGCCCGGAAAGATGGACTCTCATTAGTGCTGCTTGAGCTAGTGGGCTAAAAATAGTAGTGTGACTATTGCGGTTTGGGCTGTCGAGTCCACCCCAACCGCCTACGCTTCGGAGCTATAACCATAACATCAGCACTGCTATTTTTAGTGCACCAGCTCTAGCCTTGTTAGTGTAAGTCTGTCTAGCTAGAGTGCGAGGCTCGCTCTTAGCTGCAACGTAGATGTCTCCCCACAGGCCCCAACTGAGACCAGCACCCCCTTGTACAAGGCACTGCACAAAGACAGTGAGAGGCAGGCCCTGCCCTGAAGAACTTGCAATCTAAACAGACCCAAGAACTGGATCTGAATACCCAGTTCAGATTCAGATCCTGATTTCAAATCCCAAAGAACAGGGGTGAAATCCTGGCACCACTGAAGTAAGTTACAAAACTACTATTGACTTTGTTAGGTTTGGAATTTCACCTCAGGCTTGATTGGCTCTAATGTTTTAGCTTGAGAGATTCAGATTTGGGGGTTTGGTTGGAACTCATCTCTAGTTGTGTCAGGAATCTGCCACCAACCACTGAGCTTTGCGTGGCTTTGAAATTCTCCCAGTGTCAGCTCCTATATCATCCTCGATATTGTGACTACATTTAACTTCAATAGCAAACAACGAGTGAGAGCTTCTGACCAAATGCTGCTCACCCTTTGTGCCCATGGAGCATGGTTCTGCATTCAGACAACCGATGTAGCAAAAACTCCAGCTGCCATGATGTTTTGTGTTAGCTGGTTTGTGCAGAGATACTGAAAGGAATAGGGAAATTCCGTCATAATACCTCTCTAGATCATGTGTGCTTATACCACTCACTCTCCCCTGACTGAAATTGGATAAAAGCACTCCTGACATGGAAACCATAAAGTTTATTCTTCCTAGGACTGGATTTGTGAGCCATGCATTAATTATAGGCACTGACGATCAGGACAAACAGCTGCTTGGACATTAAGAGCAGAATTCCTATCTATGAATCATCCCACAATGCACATACTGCACATGGTCTCTTGGCTACCTGCACTTATGACCATCTGTTTTAATGGCAGTCACCCACTCACAAGGAGGTCAAGCCCATGCCATAAAGCATATGTGCCAAGGAAACATGGTTTAGATGGGTGGCTTGCATAATACTTCAGGGGCTGCATTTTCAGGAAGCCTTTCCTCTGACATAGCATATCAGTTATAGGCTTCTTTACACTTGAGGACCTCTGTTGACACTTACAATATCTCAAGAGTCAAAGATAGGACAACATAGAAATTGCAGGCTGCCAAAATACGTTATGTAGAAACCATCTTGGAAAGCCACACAGATCATCTGAGGTGTTAAAATATATACAACAAGAAGGTATTGTCAGGAGGTAATTGACAATCTGCAAAAGCATATCCTCTACGGCTCCAGTCACACCGGGGCTTCGGCAATGTCAACTGCACGGCTAAATGGAGCAAATTTGAAGATGCTGTGAACTGTTCTCCGGAGCAGTGAGATATTAACCCTTGCCTTTGTTTCTGTATTGATTTTTCTATGTTAAATAAATTGATTGATTTGAGCTGAGTTACCTGACATAAAAAAAACCAAACAATTGAACCTGTGAGTTTTTCTGTTGGTGACAATCAACAAGAAGCACTGAGTGATGAACTACTTTGTTTGTTAAACTATATTAGTCTTTGAGCCATATCACTATTGGCTTCAATTGATTGATTCAGTGATTGTCTACCTGAATCTGAAGAGAACCTGAGAGAGAGGTATACTGTGCCCAGTTTTCTCAATTGAATATCAACCCTATAGCTAGTAATTACAATTTTTAAATGTCAACATTGTGAAATAATCCATTGCAAATCATTTTATAGAAGAAACATCCAGGTAATGTTTCTCCCATAATTCCAAGCCACCTTCCGCATCTTCTTAAGTGCTAGCCTGACCTTATGTAACTGCCAAACCTTCGGCTTCCACCTTGATAACTGCTGTGATGTTCTATGTGATGTTGATACAATAATTTGTGACATAGAAATTTAAAGGCAAGGTCAAATGAGCAATTAGTCATTGACTCCTTCACTCACTGTGGCTCATTTGCATCCATTGGCTTTACTTCCTGTTGCTTAGATAAACTGCACCACTCTCTTCTGTGATTAGGCTGCAGGGAATATAATTCATTGTCTGTCTTTCAGGAAGAGTAGTTAGACTGGGACCTATCCACTCTTGCCAATGTTGCTTTGTGTTCATCTTCTATACATTCCTTGGAATGATTAGGGCCTTGGCACTTTATCCACCCAAACTCCAACTCCACCAAATCAGTTAAGAGGGAAGGAATGGTTGCAGCATCTACTTCCATTCTGAGAGACACTGTGGCCTAGAAGATGGTTCACAGAAATAGGAACAAGGAGACGTGGGTCCAAGTCTCAGATCTGTGCCTTGACCTTAGACAGCGGCAGGTGACATGATTTTTCATTTCCCCTTATATAATATAGGGTAAATAATAGTTCCTTATCTCACAGGTGCACTGTGAGAGAAATGTTTTAGGAGGCACTTGGGGAAGTTCTCAAATGGAGGGCTCTAATGCTAGGCATTATTATGATGATTATTTATTATTTTATTAAAGCTATAGTACATTGCCCGTATCCTACCTTGTAGTTGACAACTACAGAGCAAGAGGAATTTCTACAGGAACGATTGTTGATGATCATTGTGTGGAGTGGGAGGAAGCTATAAAGTGACTTCCATCCAGAACATATGCAACAGCCGATCATGCAGCCCATTCCTAAGAAATGAGGGTTTTAAGGAGAAAAAGGGTTTTAAGGAGTCCAGTGGCTGTACGAAGAATGTGGTTATTTAGTAGAATGAGTTCACTCTTTAATAGAAAGTAATCCATTTCAGAGAAATCATTGCACATAATTTGGCACAATTGAACTTCATCTTTAACCTTTTACTATGATTTATGTGATTAGGTCACCAGAGGAAGTGGGTTTCAAAAGCATGATTAAACACTTTAAAGGAATAATTTCAGTCTTCAAGCACCTTGTGGAACTGCACTTTTCAAGTGTTTGTCCTTCCTCATCAAACTGGCTGTGGTAAAATGTGGAAACATTTGCCTTGAAGCATTGTCTTAGATTTTAAAAATGAGAAAGTTGGACTAAAGGAATCGCCTAATAAATGGGACTGTGGGCCAGATTCTGATAGCTTTACGTTGAGTGTATTTTACGCATTCACCCTTTGACTTCAGTGGGACTACCAATGAAATAAGTGACTGCTCAGCGTGAGTAAGGATATCATCATGTGGTCCTATACTAGTAGATACATTATCTACGCAGTGTGCTTTTAAAATATAGGTTATTAGTATATAGGAGAGACAATGTCCACAATTATAACCAACAGCTGCATATCTCCCAACCCAAAAAGTTTGCATAGAAACTTGGGCACAGTTCTGAAAGATGGTTTAAATTCTGAATTTGCTCTTTTGATAGCTTTACCTCTGTAATGATTTTTCAATGCTAAAGAGGATGTATGCCAGCCTGGGCCTAGATTCCATCCTATTTGCCTCTTAGCAACAATGCCAACATCTAGTGAAAGCCACTAACTATTCCTGTAGTGGGTAGGTGGTGCTCCATCAAAGTTCACCAGCTCACTGAACAGTGATTAACATTTAAAAAGGATGCAAACTAGACTCTTAATTAAAGTTCAGTTAAGACTTTGAACCTGTTCATTGCCTTTGGAAATAATCAGAGCAGTAGGCCGCTTCTCACCAAAAACCATCAGAAAAAAAACAACCCCCTCCTCTACTTCCCACGATGACTGTTCATCCACACAGATGGGCCCAGGGCCCCAAAAGTGGGCCTGGAACAGAAGTTCTGAACACAATGCAGTTTTAGGGTTGTTTGGATCTGGGATTTGGAGCTGGTCCATTATTCTGGTGCTGTCTGGTAGTAACTCCTTAGTTGTGTCCTAACATGGGCTTAAAATGGGGCATGATTTTCTGTTTCTCTGTAACAACAGGTGTCCACAGCGTGAAACTTCAGAGGGTTAGTTAATAACTTAAAACCTTAAATTTGCACACCTTTCCCAAGGGGTGCCAGACTTCCATCCCCTCACCTCTTTAACCACCCTTCTACAGTCACTCCCTTACCAAACTTCTCTCACACCCTGCAAAATCAATCACTACACCAACTTCTAGTGTTGAGAGGAAAAAATAGTCTGAAGGGTGAAAACAGCAGAGTTAAAGTTCCAGTACACGCTCTGTGGTGTACAGGAGCTGTCCTGTATGGCAGTAGAAACAGAAGGAATGTATGGTTAAGTGGCTTCACTTTTTTCCCTTTTCTTGCTTTTGTGGGATGTGTGTGAGCCCTATCTTCTTCACAACAAAATATTTTGTGTATTGCCAAAGAAAAGGGGCAAATTAAAAATGCAGATCGAGATCTACTTTAGAATTCTGAAGAGCACCACAGGCTGGGATTGCATTTAGGGTCAGTTCTTTATAATAGGTCACACGCTATTTGATGCATGACCCCCTATTAGCAGCTTTAAAACAAGCTTGTGTCTTATTGTTATATTGTATCATCTAATTATAGAACCAAACTAAGAACCCAATTCTGTCTAGTACTAAGTATCCTCCTTGGCTACTGTAGTCAATGGGAGCTGAAGATCTGTAGCACCACACAGGTTCAAGTGCATATTTTCCCCCATTGCTTTTAAAGGGATATTTGCTTCTATAGAAACAATACAATACCTGAGAGCAGGACGGGAAGAGAAGGATATTAAATCTCTCTGCTCCTTTCCTATTGATATGTTCATGTAAAAGATTTAAAAGGCCCCATGAGACAGACCAACAAAGGCAAGGAGTGTAGGCTCAGTGCCCTGACTAATATTCCTTCACTCAGTTAATTACTGCAGTTTAAATGCCAGTGTTACAGAAATTCATGGTAGCCTGTCTGTTTTCACAATGAGGCCACTACGATTCCTTGCGTGTCAGTGCACTTCAAGAACATAATATATTGCTCCATAAACTGCTTTGAGATAATATGTCTGTGGGATATTAAATGTTATATATCAGGATCCCTCACAAAATATTCTTTGTTTATTATTATTGTTTTTTTTTAAAGAAAAGTGATGGAAAGGGCAGACGGACTAATATCTATTCTGCATCCCAAATAGTGCTATAGAGAACAACAGACAATGCATTTCTTTCAGATCTTTGTTGTCGAAGATTATTTTGAAAGTCCAGCTTTCCTGCATGATATAGTTGATCTGTAAAGGAGAGAAAAAAATTGAACTAAACTGCATGGCACTTAGGACTGAATGAGTTAACTTTTTTTACTAAGATTTTCAAAAGAGACCAGTCATTTTGAATGCTCAACTTGAGACACATTAAAGGGGCTTCATTTTAGGAAAATCAGGCCTCTTTAAGATGTCACAAGTTGCCAAAAATCATTAGACACTTTCGGAAAAACTTGGCCATAGAGGCACTGAGCTCCTGCACCTCCCCTTGAGGGTCCCACACTTTTTTTTATTTAAAACACGAAGTCCAACTTCAGAACCAGCTCACTCTTTGCCTGAGTGAATGGCCTTCCTTTAATAACCACTGGGTTTTACTTCATCAGACTCCATCATTCAGCTAACGAAGTATGCAAGACTTCAGGTGCTGTAAGAAAATAAAGTAACTCCTAATGTAGCACTGTTCCTCAATAGACTGTAACCTTCTTTACAGAGGAAGGTAAGTATCATTACTTCCATTGTGCAGTTGGGAAACTGCAGCACAAAGAGATGAAATGATTTGCCTACAGTATGTCAGCAGCAGAGGTCGGAGCAGAACTCTGGTCTCCTAATCTCCAGCTCAGCGCCCTGGCCTAGGGTTGCCAGGAGTCTGGTTTTTGTCCGGAACACCCGGTTGAAAAGGGACCCTGGCGGCTCCGGTCAGTACTGCTGACTAGGCCATAAAAAGTCTAGTCAGCATTGCTGCTGGTCTAAGGCACGCTAGTCCCTGCCTGTCCTGGCTCCATGCTGCACCCTAGAAGTGGCCTGCAGGTGTGGTTCCTAGGTGTGTGGGGGGAGGACCACAGGGCTCTGTGCACTGCCCCCACCCCAAGCAGCGGCTCTGCACTCCTATTGGCCGGGAACTGCAGCCAATGGGAGCTCTGGGCAGGGGTAGAGTGGAGTCAGAGGGCAAAAGCAGCGCGTGGAGCCTCCTGGCCCCCCACCTATGAGCCGGACCTGCTGGCCACTTCCGGGGCACAGCATGGAGCCAGGACAGATAGGAGCCTTAGACCTGCAGCACCGGTGACTGGGAGCCACCTGAGGTAAGCTTGGACCTCAAGCCTCAGCCCTGCCCCCCCCCAACACGGAGTTTCCTCCTGCACCCCAAACCCCTCATCCCTGGCCCCACCCCAGAGCCTGCACCCCCAGTCCAGAGCCTGTACCCTCTCCCACACCCCAACCCCCTGCCTCAACCTGCAGCCCCCTCCCACATTCTGAATCCTTCTGCCCTAGCCTGGAGCCCTCTCCTGCACCCCTAACCCCTCAGCCCCACCCCAGAGCCCACTCCCCCAGCCAGAGCCCTCACCCCCTCCTGCACCCCAACCCCCCGCCCCAGTCCAGTGAAAGTGCATCAGGGTAGGGGAGAGTGAGCCACCAAGGGAGGGGGAATGTAGTGAGCTGGGGACAGGGCCTTGGGGAAGGGACAGAGCTAGAGTGTTCGGCTTTGTGTGATTAGAAAGTTAGCAACTCTAGTGTGGCCACTAGACAATACAGTCTTCTGTATATTTATAAAAGGCAACATTCAAAAATGGAAATGTGGTAGTGCACCATTCCCTTCCCCCCTCCATTTGGTCTTAAATGTCTTATAGTGCTGAGCTGGAGCCGTTCCTTTTTTAAAAAAACACTGTCCAAAGCAAATGTAGTGCTCATTAACATTGCAAGAGTGGCAGCCTTGGGAGTGAAGTGCCTTATGTATCCACAGCACAAGTACAGCATGGGCAGCAGCAGCGGGTGTCTCAATTCTAATCTGCACAGTTAGTGACTAATTAAGAAGTGTCACCCTATTAATAGTTTCCTTTGTTTATCTTTTAAAATCCATTTTAGTAGTGTACAGAGAGATCAGACCCTGACACTTTATTAAACCTCCCCAAAAATGGGAGACAAATTGTAGTAATAAAAAACAAACCTAACACTTTTTTTTGGTTTCCTTTCATTTCCTCTAAACTCTTTTTTGCTTTCCTGAGTCAGTCCAGTGCTGCATCCATAGCAACAGTCGCTGCTGGGGACAGGACAAGATGTCTTCTGCTGTCATTAGTGCTAGCGACTGTTTTCAGGTGTTCAACACTTCTTCTAACACAACCTGCCCACTGGGGGTCATTCCCCTTGGGAGCAGCCAGTGCAAAGAGGAACCTGCTGCCTACTTATGTACATACGCACACTTCTCACTTGCTGCCTTGAGGCTAGGAGACTTGCTGTACTTGTTAGTATTGAGACAGTAGCAATTGTCCTGGTATGTATTGGATATGAGTCTCCACTCTTGCATCAGTTTTATGGTGGGGTAATGTGATAGAAGTCAATGGCATAAAATTGGACTCACTGACTGGAGATTTGGATCCCTTATGTATTGCCCTGCTGTGCAGGGCATAGTTTTGATATTTTGAACTTTGTTAATAATAATAAAAATCCAGTGTTGGGACATGATCCTGCCCTTGACTTCATTAGTAATGCTTATATTAGTAAGGATGAGTAATAGCTGAAAGATCAGACCCTTTGTTATGTTTTCTGGGGAAGAGAGTACATATGAATGTACTACAAAATGCACCAAGTTGCCTGCAAGAAATACCTCAAGGGAACACCACAGTCTCCTGCCCCGGCTTCCAGCCCTCCTGCTGTGTGCCGGCCCACTGCTCCTGAGCCTCAATGAAGAAAGCTGACCTTGCAAGCTGCCCATCAAGAAGCCCCGTCGCCAGACCAGCAGAATGGGATGCTGCGATCGAGAAAGTACCTGCTGCCTTGGGGAACATCACCCAGGGCCTCACCAGCAGGAGGCCTGTCTCACCCTCGCATATCGCATATCTCCATGCTGAGACGACTCAGTGCTGCCTCGCCACCAGTCCAGCACCTCCCCGTCTCCAAAAGGATCAGCGCCCCACCGCGCATAGCTGCTTGAGATCCTGTCGCTGGAAGGGCCAGCGCCACCCCTTGGACCACCCTGCGAACTCCAACAGCTGGAGGAGCGAGTGCCACACCTCAGACTCCCCTGCCAGCTCCAGCTGTCCAAGGAGCGAGTGCCACACCTCAGACTCCCCTGCCAACTCCAGCCACCGGAGGAGCCAGCGCCACACCCCAGACCGCCCTACAAACTCCAGCCATCACTGGAGGAACCAGCCCCGCTGCCAAACCAAAGCACCAGGCCTTCATCGCCAGACGGACCAGCATGGCTCCCAAGTCCATCCTGCGGGACACTGCTTACGGGAGACCTCATGCTCCACCAGCAACGCCACCATCCTGCCTCAGCACCCAACTGAAGGGAATCCTAACCCACGTGAGAGACGGCAGGCTGACCACGCAGCAGGCTCAAAGCCTGCACCAGATGAGGTCGAGGACCCTGAAGACCACGGCCGATGGTGAGGGCTGCCACGCCGTGGTAGACTGCCTGGACTGAGGAGCTACAAGCGGCAGCTTCCTTTGACATCTTTGCCCTCTTCGTAGACAGGCTCACCCAAGAGCTGTCTGTGGAAATCGCTTCCAGGAGGAGTTAGAACCAGGAGAACGCCGCGCCTGCCCACAGAACGCCTGCTCCGAACCACAACACCACCACCAGGGGAGCCAGAAGTAGAAATGCCAGCCACCGCTACAATCCAGCAGCGGCTTCCAAGATCCAAAAACTGTACCGGGAAAATTGCTCCAAGGCCACGAGGAAGATCCTAGATGGGCCCTCATCCTACTGTACAATCCCGTCCGACCGTCTCTACAGCTACTTCAATTACATATTCAACCACATAGCCCAGAACAATGTGTAGTGCCCCGAGTGCCTCTGCCCTCTGCCCCATGTCGAAGACGCAGGTGTCCTGGAGACTGACTTTATGCCCAAGGAAGTGATAGCCAGACTCTCAAAAATAAAAAACACAGCTCCTGGGAAAGATGGCATCCCCTACAGCCTCCTGAAAAAGCGAGACCCCGGCTGCCTGGTCCTCACCATGCTCGTCAACCAGTGCAAGTAGTTCTGCTGGACTCCCAGCTCCTGGAAGAAGGCCATGACAGTGCTAGTATACAAGAAGGGCAAGCGGGACAACCCCAGCAACTGGAGGCCCATCTCCCTCTGCTCCACAATGTACAAGCTGTAGGCCAGCTGCCTGGCATCGAGGATCACAGAGCGGTCGGTGAGCAGGGGAACCATCAGCCTCATCCAGAAAGGCTTCATGTCCTTGGCAGGCTGCTATGAACACAACTTCATCCTCCAAACCACCATCCAAACAGCCAGAAGGGCGCAGAGGCAGTGCGTGGTAGCGTGGCTTGACCTGGCTAACGCCTTTGGGTCCATGCCCCACCACCACATCTTTGCCATGTTCCAGGAGTTTGAGATGCCAGTGAACTTCCTTCGTGTGATCCGAGAGCTGTACGAGGGATACAGCACCACCATCTGCTTGGTTGATTGGGAGACAGCCGAGATCCCGATCCAGAGCAGAGTAAAGCAGGGCTGTCCCCTCAGCCCCATCATCTTTAACCTCGCCATGGAGCCGTTTCTGTGAGTGATCTCCAATGGCACAGATGGCTTCAACCTCCATGGTGAGAGGGTGAGCGTCCTGGCTTACGCGGACGACCTGGTCCTGGCCGTGGACGACCCAGATTGCCTCCAAGGTATGCTAGACACCACCAGTCGAGCCGCCGACTGCATGGGGCTCCACTCCAATGCAAAGACATGCACAACTCTCCACACTGACGGTAGCAAAAGGGACTCGGTGCAGGCGATGGGGTTCCATATCCTGGGCGAACCCATCATCCCCCTGGCAGAGAGGCAGGTGTACCAGCACCTCGGCACACAAATGGGTTTCTGTGTCCAGCAGACACCTGAGGACACCACCCAGGAGATCTTGCAGGATGCTGCCAAGATCGACGCCTCCCTGTTTGCACCGTGGCAGAAAATAAACTCCCTGAACACCTTCCTGATTCCCCACATCTCGTTCGTCCTAAGGGGATCGTGCCCCTCAACAAGGCAGAAAAGATAATCCGGCAGCTGGTGAAGAAGTGGCTGTTCCTTCCCCAGAGAGCCAGCAATGAGCTGGTCTACATCGCCCACAGACATGTCAGTGCCAACATCCCCCACATGGGCGACCTGTGCGACGTCTCTATGATCACCCACGTCTTCTGCCTGCTGATGTGTCCTGACACCACGGTAAGGAACATCATGGCGAACGCCCTGTGTTACGTGACAAAGAAGCGGATTGGCAGAGCCCCCTCCAACCAAGACATCGTCACCTTCCTGAGTGGCTCCCTGGATGGTGAATTCGGATGGTATGGGTGCGACATCACCTCATTGTGGTCCTGTGGTTGCAACGCCATGCGTCACCTGGGGAAGCACATCGGCTGCCCATGGGAGTGGTGCGAGGAGTGCCAGGAGCTGGGAGTCCTGGTGCTACAGATCAGGTCCAACGGCAACGCCATTGTCACCCTGTGCGCCAGGGGCTTGCTGGAGAGGACCCTGAAGGCTGCTGTCCTCTCGCTGTACATGGAAACCCCGAAGTGTAAACCGGACCAGGGTAAAGCCTTCGAGTTGACCAGCAAGTGCGATGCCAGCAACCACTTCCTCGCCGGGGGAGGCTTCACCCATTTTGCCAATTGGCAGTTCATCCACCGTGCCCGACTCAACTGCGTCCCACTCAATGGAGCCATACACCATGGGAACCGAGACAAGCATTGCAGGAAGTGCGGTTACTCCAACAAGACTATGCCCCATGTCCTGTGCAGCTGCAAACCCCGCTCCAGAGCCTGGCAGCTACGCCACAACACCATCCAGAACTGCCTAGTGAAAGCCATCGCACCATGCCTGGGGGGTCACCGTGAACTGCGCCATCCTCGGTACCGACAGCCAGCTGCGGCCTGATGTCGTCACCAACGAGGCCCAGAAAAAGATCATCCTCATTGATGTCACGGTCTCCTTTGAGAACAGGACCCTGGTGTTTCGCGATGCCCGAGCTCGTAAGCTGGAAAAGTACACCCCCCCGGCCGACACCCTAAGAGCGAAGGGCTACAAGGTGCAGATGATCATCGGAGCCCTGGGCACCTGGGACCCCTGCAACGAGCATGTGCTGCGGACCTACGGGATTGGTTGACGCTATGCACGGCTCATGCGGTGCCTCATGATCTCAGACACCATCCGATGGTCCAGGGACATCTACACCGAACACATTACTAGCCACTGACAGTACCAGGAGGCATGAGCCGGAGTGACATTGTGCATTGACTACGAGAAAGGGACCGAGAGACTTTTTCCATTGGACCATATGAACTGGAACCATAAACTCACTGAACGTTAAATCTCACCAAATGAGGGTCAATCCATCCTCATCATCGTATCCACTCACTATACTCCACACATGGACATATCATCCATTATATGAACAACATACCCTCATATCTCAATGTCTGTACTTTGACCCATTAACCTCTTACCCCGAATCGGGGATATTACCAATTATGTATTCCTTACGCCATCCGTTCTTAAACCGAACTTTGCACCCCTTGATAATCTGTACGTTATTCCCTGATAACCAGAAACTTCTATGCTTAAACTCTGTATCGTTCACTTTTTAAAAAACATCATCCTAATAAAAATTTTAAATCTGGAGAGAATATAGGAGCATTGTACTAGACCCAAACTTCCAAGAGGGTCCTCTGTCTCACTTATAAAGACCTAAAGATCTCTCAAATTTCCCCTCCCAAACCACCCAAATAATGCCTGTTTTGTACGTATTTATATGTGCTCTTTTTGATAGTATCTAAGTACCTGATTGATTAGAAGATTGGGAGTGTGGTATAAAGGCCTTGAGGTCCTTTGTTGGCAACTGATGCCCCCCACAAAGGGACTCTTTAAGGAAGTTACTAGTTACCAGAGGCCCATGAAAACAACAAAGGAGTCTGGTGGCACCTTAAAGACTAACAGATTTATTTGGGCATAAGCTTTCGTGGGTAAAAACCTCACTTCTTCGGATGTGAAGAAAGGGTTTTTACCCACGAAAGCTTATGCCCAAATAAATCTGTTAGTCTTTAAGATGCCACCAGACTCCTTTGTTGTTTTTGTAGATACAGACTAACACGGCTACCCCCTGATACTAGAGGCCCATGAGCGATTCAGAGCCCTCCTTCCTGCTGGCTGGAGGAGCAACAATACTGTCTTCATAGCAGTGCAGAGCACTAGTAGAAACCAGGCGAGCTGTGATAACTCCTTCTGAGTGCATAAGGAAAGGTGATAAAGCTTATACAAAACTTCATAGTTATCAGATCTCAGACTCTGGGTTTCGGAGAGAAAGTACCATGTTCCATGAGTAATTTTTGCATCATTAAAAATTAAATCTCATAAGTATAATGATTCAGACATCAAGCCATGACAGTATCTGCCTGATGATGAACTACTGTATGTTAGAAAACAATTCACTGGTAATGGTGCAATATTTTTAGAGATTAGACAGAATTTAATGGGAAAGAAACTATTTTACCTCAAATGTTTTCAGCTAGTAAATGGCAGGGGAAAAAATATATATCATTCAATAATGTTTTGTTAACTTTTCGCATCTGTCACAGTCCTTTGTCCAATGAAAGCAAATATTAGGATTTTTCATACAACAGACATTTATTATTAACTGTTGATGCTATGCTCAGCACTGTACAAGACACAAATAAAAAGATAGCCTCTCTCAGAATAACTGACTATCGTAGGCAATTTGTTGTGTGTAAATGGGCTGTTGCACCCATGTACAACGAACAGACGGATAACAATGGCCTAATGATGGCAGCCTGATCTATGAAAATAGTATGTAATTATATATAATATATATATATGTATAATTATCTACAGAGCCCATTACTGTGCTGTCAGCGTATCCCAAAATTATAACATGTACATGTAAAAGCTGTATTTATTTCTCTCTCTCTTTCTCTCTCTCTCTCCTCCGGTCAGCAGAGATTTGAATTCTATGTTTTGTTTGGCTGTATTTAATGAGGCTAGTTGGAAGAAAGGGGTTTTGCATTTTGCCCTGGAGGCGCTGATGTTCTTGATCATTGTGGGAGCAAGATCAAGACTTGTGCACCAATTGCTGAGACATCTCCTCTTCCTGAGAAAGGAGAGAATGGAAGCACTCGTGTCATGCTATCCAATCCAGCTATGCCCTGTGGACAAAACCACAAAACCCCATGGTCAGTGGTTTCATAGGCTGCTTGAGGTTGACTGTTTCTGTTTGAGTGCAGCTGTTGTGTGAAGTCACAATTGCACAGGGTGAAATGTTGCAGTCCAAGATGAAGATCGAAACCTTGACTTTCACTTATAGTTCACTTGGGAGTTGAATAGTTCTCTCTTCCTAACGTAAGCCCTTTGCATGAGAGTAAGAGTTTCCACCAAAGCTACATTCTGTAAAAGCGAAATGCAAATCAGGAAAGGGAGGGGGGGCGGAAAGGAAAGCTCCTGAGAATGACAATTACTGGTTAACTGTAAAAAATGGAGAGAATAATTGAGACAGATGACCAGATTTAGTAAAAATAAACTTCATCATTAAAAACTAATTAAATATTTGCATTTCAGCATTAAGTTTCTGCTCAAAAGTTTGGGGAACAGCAGGGTGACAGTGAAGATTATTGACTGTAATTTGCTGAAGTTTTTTAACTTGATGAGTTATGTGCAATGTATGGATGCTTTACTCGGTTCTGCATAGCTGCTTTATTATTCTTTTAAAGTGAATCATTTATAACTGTTCTCCAAGATCTTTTATCAGCCACTTATCTCCTTCAGCTGGACTTGTGATGTGGGGGGATAAAATGAATTGCTGGCTAATATTGTGAGAATTAATCGGACCAGAGCAGCAGGAGAGTAATGACTTACTTACAGTTGAAAATTTGCATTTGGCAGCAAAAATGCAACACAAAATATAGGGAAGTTTTAACCTCTATCCCTGACCTTAACACTGACAAATGTCTGTGACACAGTGAGCTACAAGGTATTTGCTTCATATTGTAATTTTGGTTGTCATTAACTAAACAGAGCCATTTATTTCTTTTTGGAAGCAAGTTCAGGTTTCCTAACTAATTCCACCCTCCTCCCTGCAATGTCTTCAAATCTTTCATCCATCAAACTAGTCTATTTTCCTCAGAGCTTTGCTACACTATTACAAACCTTTAGACTGATAATGCTTTCTTCAAGATTCTGCCCCCTAACTTATAACCATGTATTTACCATCCTGGCTTTCAGTGCATCAACATCGGAAAGATTTTGAAAATGTTACTGATGCATTGTTGGAGTGATTTCTGTAACACACATCCATCTTTCTATCCACACATTGGTCTCTTTCAGATCTCCAGTTTAGTTTCTTGGTTCTTAAATAGTGTTGGAAAAGCTGAACCCATAAGGATAATTTTCTGTTCTTAATCTAAACTAAAACAGCACAAATGCTGCAAAAAATGCATTATGAACGTTAGTTCAAATAAAAACCACAAATTCATTTGATTGTCATGACCATTATCATTCATCTTCAATGAACATTTGAACTAGTAATGTTTTATTCCAAAGAGTGTAAATGGAAGTAAAAGTCTCTCAGTCTCTAGTGCAAATAGATCTCCTGCAAGAAAACCTTCATGTAGCTGTTAGAATGTTTTGGTTCCATGTCAATTTTGCTAGCTTGGACATGTGAGGGAAGATTCGCGCACCCACAGAGAGTTAATGCACCTCTGAAAAGATTGTGCTCTGGTCTATTCCAGGTGTCCAGTACATACCTACTCAGTCAAAAGATGGTCTCATCTGTTTAAAAAACAGAATCTTTGGGCTGAATCCTGCAATCCTTATCAGGCCAAACCTGATTGGCTTTAGTGTGTCCTAGTGGACAAAATACTAGAGCGTATCTTGGGAGACCTAGGTTCTGTTCTTGGCTCTGCCGCTGGGCAACCTTGGGCAAGTCACTTCAAACTGCTCTGTGCCTCAGTTTCCCCATCTGTAAAATGGGATTAATGATACTGACTTTGTGCTCCTTTTAACAGACTTTGAGAAATACTGCTGAAAAGTGCTAGCTCAGAGCAAATTATGATTTAATCAGAATTTTATGTGCGTGAGTTATGCAGGATCGGGCCCTATATTTTTCATTAGACTGAGACTGGGTGATATAAAGAACTTTTTTGATCTATAATTTTCAGGATCCATAATACATTTTTATTCTCTGTTTGCAATATGCAGCAGAAAGTAATAAGATCACCTATTATGTTTTGAATAAAAACATCTCAGGCTTGTCATGACTATTATAGTGTAAAACAAAATTATCAGGAACAACTGCTAATCCTGTTGGCCTTTGATTAGAGTCAAGTGTTTCTGTGATATTACAATCTGGCTGTGCTATGAATAAGTCAATGTAATTTGCTCTGAATTGTAAATGCTCAAATAGGAATTTTCCTGCTTTTCTGTATTATTTTTCTTTTAACTGTTAGAATTTGAGACTTATGCTGCATGTTTAGGATCTCCCAAACATATGAGGTGTTTTTAGAGAGAAAGCCAAAAGCTACAGTGACAGAAGAAGAAACACTATGAGTAGGGGTGTCCTTGTATAGTCTCTAACAGAAAATATATTGGTTCAGAGAGACATCTCCATACCAAGTTCCTGGCCATAGTAAAATCTGTGATTTGCCATAGTGATTTGCAAGGTGCAGATGAGAAGGTTTTTGTTGTATGATAATATCCCCTGCTAAAGGACTCTTCCTAAATACTTTACAGATACTGAATAGGTAATGAGATGAAGAACCTTTCACTTCTTGGTGATTTGTTTGAACCTAGTCCATGTCAGTAGTGTCTTACATCTGGTGGTGGAGGAAAGATGGTGCGGGGGTTGTGGTACTTGTTAGGTAGTGGGGAAACCTAGTTTCAGTTCCTGCTCTGCCACAGACTTCCAATATGACCTTGGACAAGTCAGTTAGTGTCTCTAGGCCTCAATTCTTCCATCTGTAAAGTGAGAATAATACTTCTCTACCTCAGACAGGTGTGTTCTCTTCAAAATACATTGAATATTATGAAGTGCTCAGATATCTTCTTTTTTTTTTTTTTTAATGGGGGCCACACAGGTACCCGAAATCAGTGGTTCTCAAACTTTTTTTTCACGGACCACTTGAAAATTGCTGAGGGTCTCGGTGGACCACTTAACGATCTTTCCAAATGTTGTTTGTACCGTTAGCTAATTATTGTTAAAGCGCTTTGGATAAAAGCGCTATATAAAAAAACCCTTAATAATTAATGTTGTTTTGTTCTACAAATAAAAGCGCACAACTCATATTTTAATATCAGCAGTCTTACCTTTCTAATGTGATGGATGTGCCTTCTCTCCGCTGCCACGGCAGCCCCTGAGCTGGGGCTGGGAAGGAGGGGGGTCTCTCCCCGGCAGCTGCCGCCCTGGAGCTGGGGAAAGTCGCCTCTTTCTCTGGCCGCCGCAGCCCTGCATGTCCCAAATGCCCCCCTACCCCCTCTTCTCACCCCACTGCCACCTCCCACGTACCCCTATTCCCCCCAAGGCCACCACCTCACCTTACATGTGCATCTTCTCCAGGGTCCAGGCACCTAATCAGTGGAGCCACACCTGCACGGCTCCACTAATTAGGTGAGTGGCCCTTCATTCTCTCGTGTGCAGCTGCCCAGGCGTGCACCTTAGAGGGAACTATCCACGGACCCCCTGAATGGAGCTCGGACTACAGTTTGAGAACCTCTGCCCTAAATGATTGCTGTGTAGTGACTTACATGAAATGAGTTTGAATGCAGTGGTGGTGTAGCCGTGTTGGTCCTGAAATATTAGACACACAAGGTGGGTGAGATAATATCTTTTATTGGATCAGCTTCTGTTGGTGAGTTTTACAAGCTTTCATACTATACAGAGCTCTTCCTCAGGTCTGGGGAACGTACTTAGCTGTGACACTCTAAGTACCTTTCCCAGATCTCAGGGTGAGCTATGTGTAGCTTGAAAGCTTGTGTCTCCTACCTACAGTAAAAGATATTACCTCACCCATCTTCTCTTTGTGAAATGAGTTTGGTAGTTTCAGTCCTATTCCTAATGGACTGATGTCTGCAACAACAAAAATCATACTCTCACTGGACACCGTACTATTTAGAAATGGAGATTGTTTTATAAATGTGATGTACAAAGATGTTTGGCATTTAGTGTTGTCAGAAGTATCAGCCCAGAGGCCAAGAGCAGAATGGTTTTTCCAGGAGTGACTTGAGGCCTACTGGAGAGGAACTAGGGGAATGCTAATGCAGCTGCTGCCTGTGCCAGACCTGTTCTGTGGTCTGTGGGGCTGCCAGTGCAGCACAAGTGCCAAAAAATGTATGTGAAAAGATTAAAAAGAATGCACCCCCCCCCCCAAAAAAAACCCTATTAAACATTGTCAACTTCTCCCTCAACTCCTGATGTACACTGAGTATCGGGGGGGGGGGGGGGGAGGGGGGCGGAAACTTGCTTACATTAAGATCTGTTAGCTTCTACAGTGAGATTCTCACAAGGGAAATGGTAAAAGCCTGGTCATTTGGCACATTTTAAAAATTAGACTGAACAACACATTATTACTCATGTATAATAGGGAACATTGGTGATTGGCAGGGAGCTGGGCTGGATGACGTATGGTAATAAATGGTATGTTCCATCTCTAGATTCCATGAACACTGTAGATTGCTCTTTGGACAAACAATAAATAAATGGGCATTAGTATAGCTTTGAGGTTTACTTTTAAATGTAAGATGCACTTTTCTTGTTCCCTGTGTATTTTGCTAACAAAACACTAATTTTGGGAGAGGGTGGGAAGAGACGGAGATTTGCTTCAGCTCAGGCTGGCTGACAAAGTTTTGTTCCTTTTCATTTGACAAGGCTTGGGCTATTTAGTTTGTAAAGCATCTGTCTAGAATCACAGGTGCTTCTAACATCAATACTATTTACACAACACTGAAGATTGCAAACATATTTACCAAGCTGCCTGCACAGTAAAGCAAGCAACCACGATCCTAACAACTTTGGACCCGTGCTTTTTATGGGCCTGATCCAGCCACCATTGAAATGAGAGCTGAAAGTTCAATTGGCTTCAATGGGAGCAGAATGGATCGCAGTCGCCTCAACCCTCAACTCACCACCTTCCTAAATGCCTGAAGTGGAGGAAAAGTTGGAGGGTTTTTTGATGCTGCCTGGGTGATAGAGACGTTAGAATTTGAGGGGTTGTAATGCGTTAAATTGCAAACGGGAAAATACTCCAAATTTTTCCTCTCTAACAAGCCTTTGAATGGAAAGAAATAGTCAAGCCCAGTGCATTTAGTTGTGGTGAGATTTGTCAAACTAAGTACTCACTTTGAATAGATGCTCCTTAAGCTCTTCTTAATTACAGATATTAGCATCACACTGTGCCATAAAGCACCACTCCTGCCAATTTCAACACAGGGCACAAGTTCGACTAATAAATATTACTCAGTCCTAATCACTGGAAATTAAACTTTCTGAACAAACCTAGATGCTCCCATTCAGCACACACACTTGAAAGTTGATTTCTATCTTGAGCAGCATTATTTAGACAGAGATTATCTTTTATCTCTGTGTGCAAAACAGCTGGATATGTAGCAACTGAAGTTTATTTCTCCTCCTAAGCTTCGGTGCTAAACAAAACCATGTCTGTAATCAGCAGCATGGACATTAAAACAAATTAGTATGCAACACAGACTATTAGTCACTTTTCAGATGTGGACTCAAGACTGTAGCTTCTGCTTTCACCTCCTGCACACATACAATATAGGATTGTTTATTTTCAGTGCAAGCTTTCTGCTTCCCATAATGTTCAACTTGTTTCCTCCAAGCAGTCAGGTGACTCTGACACCTAAGGTTCAGACTGAACCATTTGTACTCAGATACCCTATTCCAAAAGTATTCCTATAGGGCTATTACTCAGCATGAGTAATTGTGACATAAGCTGGCCCTGAGTTATGTGTGTTTGAATCCAAAAAGTAGAAGGACCCATGCTATCAATAAGTGAATACAATTCAGCTGCTGCTATAATGGTCACCATTAAAATTAGCTTTTACCAGCAGTTCCCATGCAACAGCATATGAGACACTAGTTATTTCCTGCTCTGCATGTAGGGAAATATTGCAGTATGGGTCTGATCCATATCCTACTGAAGTCAATGGGAGTCATTTCATTGACTTTAATGGGTTTTGGATAAGGTCCTATCTTAGATACCCCAATGTGGTAACAACTGGCTTTTTGACAGGTAGGGTTGTACTTACCTTAACTGTATGCCATACAAGGCACTGGGTGAATATACACTCTGTCTCTCAGGCCTCTATGTTTATTACATTAAGCTTACCGATGGTTCTGAGCTACAAACCTTGGACCTAGAACCACATGGGTATTCTAAGTTCCCCATAGTTCAAGTGTACTTGGAGCTGGCATTTTGGTTTGGGCCCATTTTCAAGTAAAATGTAAAAATTTAAATGTTCCACTATACTCCAACTTGCAAAACGGATTTCGCGGGTAAGGTCACAGCAAGTCACAATGGTTTCTTAGCATATTGGTTAGGCTTGACCAATAAATGTTTCTGATAGGTGCCCTGCTCTTCCGAAGTTTTACCTGTTTTAATAAATCTAAGGAAATTTCAGTGCATTCTGACACTAGGGTTGCCAACTTTCTAGTTGCACAAAACTGAACACCCTTCCCTGAGGCCCCACCCCCCACTCACTACACCCCCCCTCCATCGGTGGCTCGCTCTTTCCCACCCTCACTCACTTTCATTAGGCTGGGGCAGGGGGGTGGAGTGCGGGAGGGGGTGAGGGCTCTAACTGGGGGTGCAGGATCCAGGGTGGGTCCAGAAATGTGGGGTTTAGGGTGTGGGAGGGGGCTCTGGGCTGGGGCAGGGAGTTGGGGTGTGGGTGGGGGTGAGGGCTCTGGGCTGGGGGTCCTGGCTCTAGGGTGGGGCCAGGGATGAGAGGTTTGGGGTGCGGGAAGGTGCTCTGGGTTTGGGGGGGCTCAGGGCTGCAGGAGAGGGTTGGGGCATGGGCTTACCTCGGATGGCTCCCGGTCAGTGGCGCAGTGGGGCTAAGGCAGGCTCCCTCCCTGCCCTGGCTCCATGTGTGCCCTGGAAGCAGCCAGCAGGTCCAGCTCCTAGGTGGGGGGGCCAGGAGGCTCCACATGCTGCTCTTGCCCGAAGGCTCCACCCTCCCAGCTCCCATTGGCCGCGGTTCATGGCCAATGGGAATGCAGAGCTGGTGCTAGGGGCGGGGGCAGCACGCGGAGCCGTGTGGCACTTCTGCCTAGGATCCGGACCTGCTGGCCATTTCCGGGGCACAGCATGGAGCCAGGACAGGTAGGGACTAGCCTGCCTTAGACCTGCAGCACCCCGACTGGACTTTTAACGGCTCGGTCGGCGGTGCTGATCGGAGCTGCCAGGGTCCCTTTTCGACCAGGTGTTCTGGTTGAAAACTGGACACCTGGTCACCCTACTTGACACATAAATGGCTCTTTTAACACAGATAAGGGGTGTTTTACTAGGACTTTGTTAATGCAAGTAGTGAGTGTGTTATTTTGGTTTCATATTTGCCACAGAACTGAAGTGGTTGCAAAAATGTTTTCAACTGGTTCTGTGTGGTGCAAAGCCAATGTGAGGGACAGCCATGTTTTGTTTCTCCCCCTTCACAAGCCAATGTAGAGATGAAAGCCTATTGTGAAGTCTTCTCATGGTGAAGGTTTCACATGCAGCATGTTCTGCAAACATCCCTTATTAGTCAATGCTGAAGAATAGCTCTGTGGAGCTTGAAAGCTTGTCTCTCTTTAGCAACAGAAGTTGGTCCCATAAAAGATATTACCTCACCCACCCGCTCTCAATGGCCAGAACACCGTTTGGAGCAATCTCTGGATAGAGCACACAACTTGCTCTCTAAACTAGAAGGGGAAACTCCACATTAGTGGTAGCAGTCAGAGAAGAAGCTAGGCATGAACTCAGCAATGAGTTGGAGGACAGGAAGCTGTCAGCTCCCAGAATGACCTGGCAGATACCACCCAAGCTTTGATGCAAAATAGCCGTGTAAAATTCTGTTCATCCAGAGTGATTAATATTTCTAGACAGGGAAGTAAAATCAGATTTATTTTTTCATCTTCGTGGTAAAAGGTGGACAGACTTTGTATCTAGGCTGGAGAGTTTTGCAAGGTTAATGTAACCGTTGAACGAGAGATCCCATTTGGGTTGTAAATAGAGTAAAAATATTATTGCACTGCATATCAAAATGATTACAATATATTTTGGTAGGCTATGTACAGGCACTTCAGTGTTTAGGGGTCTGATCATCCCTGAACCTGGTAGGAACCCAGCAGACTAATCTAAAGCCTTAAGTGAAGGATTTATTATTAAAATAGGTGAACGGATCTAAGTCCTAAAATGTCCTCTCTTACAAAAGCCTCTCAGTCCAGCTCTGTGTCAGCACTTAGCCTTATTACTGTCATCTTCATTGTCCGTGTGGAAACTGAATTGCGTGTCACACCTGCAAAATGTGTGATAGTGGAATCAATCCAAATCAACGTATAATTGACTGTAGGAGGAATTTCAGATTCTAGGTTACACTACTCTGTACTTATACCTGGCCTCTTCATGAATAAGGGTTTGAAATTTCATCTTCATTGTCAAGAACTAATTTCGCAGAGCTGAAAGAATTACGACAAGTGTGTTTGTTTCTTGGGTCTTTCTTCAGCTTTAAAGAGAATTTTGTGCTGGGGAAGGTGCCAGATTGACCACGCTGGAAAATGAACAGGCAAATCAAACTGCTCCTATCCTGTGCCTAAATTCCTAACCTTGGAATTGCTTGTAGGGGTGTGTGGGCCTATTTGGTCTTTAACCTCCTGCTGAGACCAGCTCAGCACAATTGACCGCAGTGGTCTGTCTTTTTTTCTTTTTTAACATGGACACTCGGCACCTAATTCACTAAAGTGGTTAAGCGCATGTGTAACTTGAAGTGCATACAGAGTCCCATAAGCACATGCTCCAGAGCTTAGCTGGATGTGGGCCTAGGAACGGAACTGAAGTCATTTCACACAGACCACAATGAACAACCATCGGATGGCAAAAAGACTAAGCTCCTGCTGACTGGGACAGTGTTCCGACCAGTGGCATAGTCAGCATGGGATATTTGGTTGGGCCCCGACTTCGGGTGGGTGGGCAATTATGGGGGGGAGGATGGGAGGGCAGGAGGGATGGGGGGCCCACCTCCCCCCAACCCCTGCAGCTGACCTTGCTCAGGACAATGGATGGATCCTCTGGCGGGGGGAGGGGAGGGGGGCCGGGCATGCACCCAGCTGCCTTCCAAGTCCCACCGCCCCAGGCCAGGCCTGGCTCCCCCAGGCGGCAGGCCTACGTTTTTTGAAGATCTCCTCTACCACTTCCGGCTGCCCGCTCGCTTGCCCTCCTCCCAGTGGCGGATTAGCCACTGGATCAACTCGGGGCCCCGGAAAAATGGGTGCTCCTAGAACCCCATCCACTCCACCTGGTGCTCCTGCCGGGAAACAGGGTGGGAGCACAGGGACTAGCCCCACCCCTCCATTGCTCCAGCCTGGGAGTGGGCTTGGGGCATGGGACTTGCCCCGCTCCACCTGCCCGGCCCTGGCAGGAGTGCCAGGCAGGCGGAATGGAGCAAGCCCCCACACCTCAACCCTGTGCCCCAGCTGGAGCGCCGGGCAGGTGGGCAGAGCAGGGCAAGCGCTGGGGCCAGGGCTGGGGGATGGGCATGTATGCTAAGTGGGTGGGACATGGCCCACCCGTGGCTACGCCCCTGGTTCCAACCAGCGACCTATCAGCCAAAAACTCCACAGTCCATTATTATTCTGTTTAGTCAGCCACAGCTTTACTTCCTGATGCAGACCTATTCTATAATAAATGAAAAGATCTAATAGTTTTCTTGAGAACTCTAGCCAAATTAGAAATTTACCTACAAAAATAACAGGATCATAACAGCTACAGATGGAAAAGAGATACTCCGTGATTTAGTCCACTCTTCTTTCAGAGCACGTTACAGTCCCTGTTAGCAGAAATATCGATATAGATATGGGTCTAAACTAAAATCCTGGGCTGGAATAACTCCAAACTGTCGGGAGCTTAAAACTAGATGCAGATTTTGCAGTCTGAGCCCATTTCTAATCAAGAGGAAGCATATACTGTAAGAGATCATATCTGGAAGGGAGAAGAAGCACTAAGATGGAACACCTGTTAGATGGTGTTGAACACTTTCTAGGATGTATTGAACTAACTGTAAACTACTTCTAAGGTTGAGGAGCCTAATGTAAGAATGCTATTGGCTTGTTTTCAGTAGCACCATTTTTTTTTAAAGCTTGGGAAGGAGGTAGCAGATTCTCTTTCACTCTATTGTACTACTGTCAGTCTTGATGTGGGAGCCGGGCAGCTAGGTCTGAATTCCCACTATTCGTAGAATCAGAAGGGATCGTTGCTACTCAGTTATGCCTGGCTGAAGACGCTGCATTTTCTTCTATGATGTATATGTCACTTTTCATTAATTCTGAGAGGCCTGCTACTTTAGAAACCAGGGTAAACAGAGTAGTGTATTGGATTAGATCTCTGCTGTGAATAAATTTATTTCCCAGCAAGTGTAAAAAATGAGCAAGGCCAAAACCCCTCAGAGCAGAAAATGTCACAGTGATTGCTAATACTTACTGCGCAGAGAAATGCCTAATAAAACCCCTATTAGGATGTCATACCTGCTTACTAGTGAATTCTCCAGAAAGTTTATTTGATATGTCTAAGCCAATTATCAAAGTCTTAGTGATAAGAAGCAGCTCACTGGGCCCGAATGTGTCAGAATAGAATGACTAAATTGTGGGAATTCATGGGCCTCTGCTTTGAATAATTAACTTGGCTCTTTGTAGAAAGCATACACTTTGGAAACTAATTTTCTCTTTGCACAAAGCATTTTGCCCTTGCATTGCCTTTGAAAAGTAAACTGTTTAACTGTGAAGTTATTCCTGCCGTCTTCATTCTATTTGTCTCCAAGCTTTCTTCTTCCTTATTTCCCCCTTCTCTGTGCTCTGCTTCTTGCTGTTGTTGCATTGACTAGACTTGATGCTTGCTTAAAATTGCAACATGGTATAATGTCATTCCCCACTAAATGGAACGTGTACTTCTGCTCGGCATGGGCATTGTAGTGACAGGTACCCCCCACTCCTTTGGTTATACTCTAAGAATGGCAACTTTATGCCAAAGCAATAACTTCATTAGGTTTGTTTGTTTCTGTTATATGGCAGAAGGTGTACGCTAGGAGACTGAGTAGCTTAGTAGATAGGTATTCTGATACTGAGCCTTGCACTTCTTGGGTGAAATCCTGGCCCCATTGAAGTCAATGGCAGTACTCCCATTTGACTTCAGTGGGGCCAAGATTTTGCTCCTTAAGACACTAATTTGAATTTGTCCCAGATTGGTAGCAATTACCAAAGGTGACTGGCTGTTTGGTACCTTATTTGAAATCACTCCACTTCCTAGTGGACCTCAGAAGAGCAACCGCCATGAGGGCACCTTCTTACTCCAAGCAGTGGCCACTCCTGGTTTGGGGTGAGGCTCCTGGATGAAGTGGTGTAGGGGATCTTCTGGTACCACTGCCTGTCTGGAACCCATGCTCTGTATATACAGAGAACTTCATTCCACAAGACAAGTCAGGCACCATACTTAACCATGACCTTCACTAAACACAGAACACCACTTTGCTTGTGTTCATGCGTGCAAATAAGTTTTAATATTAGTAGTTGTACTTACTTGTATCATGCTAGTGCCCAAGGACCAACTGAGAATGGGGCCCCATTGTGCTAGGCACCGTACCTAGAGTCATAGACAGTCTCTGCCCCAAAGACCTTGCAATCTAAATTGACAAGACAGACAAAGGGTGAGAAATGGGGTCTCACATTCAATCAGAGTGAGGAGGGTGATGATTTGTAAGTTTCATGTTAGTTCCTGACTCATTTTTTTATTTAAATTCTTTCAGTGGGGTTTTGTTAGGAAGTGACAAAGGAAGGGAAAAGGGGGACATAGGTAATGGGGATAAGGCAGTAGGAACCGGAAAGGGAAAGAGGAAGGAGAGCATGGAGGATAGGTGGAGCAAGCCTGAGGTGAGGTGGCTGCTAGCTCCAACCCTCTCCTGTCCCTTCACTAGCATAGTCTGATGATGTCATTAGTGTCCAACAGTCCCTGCTGCAACTACTGCTCATGTCCTCTTGAGAGTTTCTCTGGCCCCAGAGGGCTGGCTGGCTTTTGCACATTTGGGAGAGGGATTAATAGTAGTGACAAAATTGAGAGTTGGCAACATTGTATTAAGGGAGTTCTTACATATTCACTCATTCATGTTTCACTGGAGCCTGCTGTCCTTTTCCAACTCCATCTCTTCTCCAGGTTTAAGCAAATATGAAGCCTTTCTCTCTAGATTAATTGCTAGCCTAGACAGGCTCCATTCTGTTGATGCAAGTCACTGAGTTCACCCTCAAGGGAGCTGTGCCCACTTACATCGGTGATTAATTTGGCCCATTATTTGAGTTTGGAGTGGCCCTCTGCAGCAAATCTCAGTCATCACCACAGGGTAAAATGCAGTGATTAGAATGATCCAGAACGATGGTTGGAACACTTTCTGTCCAAATGAAATTTTGGTTTAAGAAAGTGGGGAAAATTTTGCCGTTTTTCCCCACGTTCCAGACAGCTCTTCAATCTGTATTTTAGAAGAGTCCAATGGGGAAGCAAATGCTACTGGACTATAACAACAACATCCTTCTTCCTCTTCCCGGTTGCTTCCTTCCTCTGTTAGCAAACTGTGCTGTATTAAGTGAGCTGTCAGTATATAAGCCTGGCGTGACTTGCTGATATGTCAGACTAGGTGGAAAAGTTCTCTGGCTTAATGCACTTAAGATAAGAGAATGGCTTCTGCTCAAAGGGAATGTGCGGAAAGATCCAGCAGTCCTCAGTAAGCCTGTCCAAATTGTCTGCCAGCCACTGGAGGATGAAATTGAGTTTAGCACTACAGCATGTACTGCTAAGAGCAAACCAGTGAGTAAATATTTAAAGGATATAGGCTAAGCTTCACTATCATTTACCTGTATTTTGTTTGGATGACAGGAAGTAGCAGAGTGCACTGCAAAGTGAGATTAGGTGCTCGAAATGAGGTTGTAGAGATTAAATGCTTATTTCCTGAGGAACCCTTCATTATGGTAAAATGGTAGAGGGCAGATTTTTGTGAAGAGTTTCCACTTGGCTGCATGATTAAGTGTTCAAGGGACTATATAATTGGCAATATACTTTGTATATTCCTGTGTAAATAATTTCTTTATTTAAACCTCACAATGCATAATACTTAAAAACTTGTCAGCCAATAATTCACAGGAGGTAGAAAATTATAAAAGTATAAGAGCAGGATTAAGGATGTTATTGCAGGGGATGATCGATCACTACAGCTTTCCTCTAACAGGAGTTTTACCACAGAGATGTAATTTGTGAAATAAAAAACACGCAGGCCCAGTAAATGGAACAGCTATGCCAGGAAATCCAAATTATTTTTTATCTGACTTGATTTTCCTTATGTGAAAACATGAGATGAAACATTTTTGCATTGTGGTACATATCCTGCTTATATTTCATTGGCAGAAGTCAAACTGTAGAATGAATGGCTCCACCTTAATCTGGATGGCCCTGTTAAGCAGTTACGCATATTCCCCTTTCAGGGAGAATGTGTCAAAGTAATTTGTGTAAGTAATAACAGGGGGAGCTGTGTGGGTGTTCTGTGTGTTGGAAAAATTTAGGGTAGCTCCAGTTGACTTCACTGAAGCCACTTTTATTTCCACCAGCTGAAGATCTGTGGCTCTTATACTGAATTATTTTATTTTTTCATGCATCTCTTCATGGTTTATACATTTCAAGGCAGGTCCTCAGCTGGTGACAGTTGTTCTATCTCCATTGAAGCAAATGGAACTATGACAACTGATAAGGATCTGCCCTATTCTAATTTAGAAGGATTTGGGGTCCTGTATCTGAATATAAAAGGTGTACGTGCAAATTAATGTCAAATATCTATTTGCACTGGTCTTTTAAAAATTTGCTGTGTGGTTAAGCGGGATAACATAACAGGAAAAAGAAGTGGCAATTGCCTGTATATTAGATTAGTTACAAAGAGAGAGAGATAAGGAGGAAGTCCCGAGATCCCCGTGTAATGTATTCAATAGCAACGGGGGAAAAGTAAAGAAGGGCTGAGAAAGCAAAGTTTATTTTGTGCAGGAGATATTTAAAGAGTATACATACAACAACCACCCCAGAGATCCAACAGGAATCAGTTGCCGGAAGCAGGTTTAAGAAATGGTTGATCACCACCTGCAGGACACTTGGAAACATTGCAGATGCTTTCAAGTGGTCACACACAAGGCATGGAGTAGTGTACTAGACATAGGGCTTGATTCTTCACTATTATTAATGAAAAATGTTTTGACCAGCTCCTGTGCTGACACAGCAAAGACATTTAGGTGGAGAAATGAGGAGAAATCAAAACAGCTGGGTGTCTCTTGGAGCATTCCAGTGGAACCAAGCCAGACTCAGCATTTTGCTTCCCAGGGGGAGTCTGTGAATTTTCTCTTTGACTCGTGCTGCCTGAGTGATACATGGAATTTTGGAACTCAAAGTAACGTTCAGTCAAACCCGCAGTATTTCACCTGGTTTTGTTATAAAGAAATTATACCATGAATTTCACACAGTTTGAACAATTTACAGCTTTCCATTGAATCAAAATTAAGCTTGGGTTTGCTCAGAAAGTTTTTGAACCTTAGCGAGTCTTTTGAGGAATCGGGGCTGAGCTAAGAGTTTGTAACAACCTGGTGAGTTTTTTGAGGTTTCTAGTTTTGTTGTGAATGTTTTCAAATGTCTTCAGATAACAAGATATTTCAAGCTATTAATGTTCCATTCATACATCTCCTGATCAGCTAGACCTAATTCAATGCACCACATAGAATTCTGGTTACCTTTTCCTAGGACAGATAGTTTTAGCTTGAAGAGAATGTGAAGTAAACGCATGAGGATAATTCCAGGTTTTAAGATTCTTTGCTCAGAGGAGAGGTTAAAAAGGATGATTTTATTTCCGCTGGACAAGGGAAGACTTTTGAGGTAGCTTCAAAAGTGCCTGGAAACTGAGGGATTAGAAAAGATTGGAACAAGATTCAACTAATTCATCTTGAGCAAGAGGGGGTTCCGAACACTTGGGGACATAATCAAGAATGTAGGAAGTTATAGTAAGCACAGAATTCAAATGTAATTGTTTCCTTCACTGGAGTGGCAAGTGAAGGCATCCAAACAGATGCAGACCTTACAATTGCCATTCATTCTGTTGTCATTTGGAGATGAGTCTACAGCATTAGGCTCTACATGGAGCTGCAGTTTAAATCTCTTCAGAAATCACAACTGGTGCAGAATTTGGCTGGCTTGTTAATTGGAGGCTCTTTCATGAATATAATACACCTGTGCTCTACAAATGGCCTGGGACCTACCTGTCTAAGAGACTGCCTCTCTTTCTGTGACACACTGCCATACTTGTGGTTAGTGGAATTACTTTTGATATAAGATAGGGAGTGGGGGGGGGCAACTGGTAGAGTGTCCTCTGTCAGGGTCATTGACTTTTGGAACTTTCTTTCTTCCCAGGCCCTTTACTGACTGAGTACCTGAGTCTTCCGGGAAGCTGCAAGACATATCTTCTCCTCTTGTCTTTGAGGAGATGGGTGGTGGGTAGGGCTGGTGGCTCTGTGGGACCCTGCGGATTGTATGCAGGGGAATAGATTCATTTGTATGCTATCTATGTTGTTATGTTCAATTCACTATGGAGGAATTGGTGTTTGTTTATTCATGTAGTGCATTTTTAAATAAAGTTCATCAAGGGCATCCAGATCAGTGGATGAATACTCTTGTTAATGGTTGTACAAATAATAAATAAATAGCTTATGTGAGTTTGAGACATACCTGGGAGCTGATGGATGCTGTGACAAAGTAGGGGGTGGACTGAGATTAAATATAAGGAGATGGGTTTGAGGGGCCCAGTTGCTTTCCCTGTGTAGCATGTTTCTCCTTTTCTGCCATGCTTACTTTCTCTTTTGCTTTTTTAAATCTTTCTCCCTCTTTATAGATCTGGGATTTATCTAAATTTCAGTTCCATATAATATTGCTTGTCTTGCAGAATGGCCTCTCTTGTTACAATATGTCATAGTATCAGGGGTATTGAAATGAAAATGAACTGAAATCGCTTGATTTCAGAGAGGATTTCCCTCCCCCATAAGTACCATTATTTGCATTCAGTGAGAGTGGTCAGCACTTACCCTCCAGTCAGCCGTGCTGGTTTTAACTTGTTAATCTGCAAATGCAACTAATTAGTTCTGCTCTGTTTAGGACAAGTAAAATCCACTCTCTCCCCATGGTTTATTATTTGCTAGAAAGTATATGTTTAAAGATCAATGGCTCTTGCCTATAAAATGGACACTGCGTATAATTGCCTGGTGTACCCTGGTAACCTGTACAATTAGAATTACAGTACATGTCTGGTCCTCCCTAGATCACATCATTTAAACTACCGTAGTAGATTTTTATTTTTAGTAGAAGTGTTGATCATTCTGTTGAGCAACTGAAAAGAAAAAAATGAAAAGGGAAAACAAGCTCAAACATTGGTATATTTTAGCTTTGACATTTTAAAAGATGTCCTGAGGCTTGGTGTGAGATTGGATAGCTCAGGTCACTTTATCTTATCTTTTTTTTATTTTATTTTCAAGAATAAATGCTCACAGAGAGCCACATTCAGTTCTGAAGTAATGCTGGTGTGAGTTACAGATTAGGTGTAAGAAGATCAGTGAACTGGTACTGTACTACTGTCACTTGCACCCATTTGACATTCAGTACGTGAACACAACAAAGGTAACTTCCATAAATTAGGTATTCTGTGGGAACAGAATTCAGTCTGGTGTAAAATGGATGCAACTTTTGTTGGCCCTGGCTCATGCTACAGCTGATATTGATCCCGGGAGTGCTGCTGATGGTGCAAGTGTTGAAGTAGTATGTGTGTCACTTTATCTTAGGCTGTCTTGTTAGTTGCTTTTCCAACTACAGCCCTGCAATCTGCCCATGTTGTTCAAACAGTTCTACTCAGTTTGCACACCCACAGACTACATTATATTGCAAATTACACTCTTTTGCATTTTCTCACCGATTTACACCTGACAGGGATCTTACACTGTCTTTTGTCACAGCTGAATTTGGTCCAGAGACTTCCATTGGAGCTGTACCCACTTATATCAGACTGAATTTGGAATACATCCTAAAATGGTGTAAATCAGCATAGCTCAATAAAAGTTAATGGAGCTGGGAGGACTAATACCACCTGAGGATCTGCTCCATGCTGTCCTGAAGAAGAAATGGCTGAATCAATGATAGAAGCAACCAGCAGCATAGTTTCTTTCAAAGGAACATCTTTTCTGATGGGAGACACATATATAATACAAAAGGCAAAGAACATCGGTTTGCAGGAGCACTAGGCTGACTGAACAACAAAAGGAGGAATGGGTTACGTGGAGGCAAATCTGTCTTGCACAGATTCCTTCCCCTGCTTTGGTGAGGCTATTCCAGTAACCCAAATGGAAAATTGCAAGGTATTGGCAAGATAGGAATATAATGTATATATTGGAGAAAAAAAACTGTCCTAAAGCTGGAATATTGATGTGGATAATTATCTAGCTACATTTTGTCTTGACCAGTCAAAATAGCTTAATCCCTCCTGCAAAGAGAGTGGGTATTAAAGTAGATTGCTGTTATTGCCCTCTACAAACATCTACTGTGTACTATAAATGCCATCGATAAGAGCCATCCCCACAGCAGTATATCATCTGCAGCTTTGCATTCCAGCTCTTCTGATCAGGAAAACAACCCAGCTTGGATGCAAGATGTGGTAAACTGGAAAGAATAGTACCTACCTCTACCCACTGATTTGGAGAGGGAAAGATGCTAGCTAAATTCCTTGATGTTTGACCAACAGTGGGCCAGAAACCCAGCTGATGTAAATTGGTGTCAGTAGCATGCGTTTAATTCAGATAGGTCAGCCCTTTTATCCATTGGCAATTAGTACTGTGGGTTTTAAAATATCACGATTTATTCAGGGACTGCCGAGTTTGCATCAGTACAGTACAGAAAATGTGGGGAAGGGATAGCTCAGTGGTTTGAGCATTGGCCTGAAAAACGCAGGGTTGTGAGTTCAATCCTTGAGGGGGCCAGTTAGGGATCTGGGGTAACAACAACAAACTGTCAGGGACAGTACTTGGTCCTGCTAGTGAAGGCAGGGGACTGGACTCAATGATCTTTCAAGGCCCCTTCCAGTTCTATGAGATAGGTATATCTCCATATATTATTTTTTATTAGTCACATTGGATCATGTAAACCTTTAGAGTGCTAGCACTTTCTAGCCTGCTACTGAAAAGAATGTATAGGAGAACGCAGAAATGTGTCTACCATCTCCAAAAGGTTAATATTTGTCATTATTGATAGTACAAATATAGTGAAAGGTACAGGAAATGTGCTAAACACCCCTATTCAATCATACTTTGAAACCCAGGCCCACTTATTTAGGTGCCCAAATAGGGATTTAGATTAACTTTAGAATCCTATTTAAAAAAAAAAAAATCTGGTCCAGTACTAACAAACCAGGGGGAGAAAGAACTGAGGGGAGGGATAATCTGTTGATACCTGTGGCCAATAATGAGTGATTTCCTGGTGTAGGGAATACCTGTGACTTGTAATGCTTGAGTTTTGTTTCAAGTGACACCCCCCTTTCCTTTCACTACTACACCCAGATGGCTCTGTCTCTTTATTACAAATGGCCACATCAAATGCTTTTATGTGTTTTTTTGTATGTTTGTTTGTTTGTTTTTGTGTTCTTTTTTAATCACAAACCTTATCTATCCCCTGCCTTTTTAAGAGAATCTGCACAATGGGAGACTGGCTTCCTCAGGGCTGACTGGACAAAAATAATCTCTCTCTCTGGCCCACTTTTGTGCTTTGTGTAGAAGTTACTTCTGTGTCTCATTCCCCATCTGTAAAATGGGGGATAGGTAAAGTATTATCTCTTATGAGTGTCGCAATGATTGATCAGTCAATGGCTGTGCAGATCCCTGACCATGTTAAATGCCACGTTCCTTTCTGCCTTGTCCAGGGCACCCAAATTTTAATTTCACAAGTGAGGGCAGTTGAGATGGGCCTGATGTTTGTTCAGATACATCATTGCTCTGCGCACCCAGTGCCCCGTGTCTGAAAGGCATTGCAAAACACATTTTAAAAACAACTCCCCTCACTTCAGTGTTTCAGACGCAATGCTGTATTGTCTGTCTCCCTTTGAGCAGAAGGTCATGACTCATGTTCAGCACCCACACATGGGCTCATATCCAGAGCTAACACTGCACTGCAGTAGTGGGGAGAGACATCAGATATCTGTCAGATGAAATGTTAAACCAAGCTTCCCCTCTCCCTGTCTCTGGTACAGTAACTACTGTTTTGACTTTTTGAAAAGATTTGGGGGATAATGCCTTATTCTGGGTAGATCAGGAAACCCCTTTACTCTTAAAGTGATAGCTTTCCCTTTCTCATTAATACTGGTCCTACCACCCAAGGCGGTGTGTGAGATGTCAGTGCACGGGCAAGTGCTGGTGTGTTTGTTTTTACATTTGTTCGCAGTAATAGTATCTAGTTGCTTTTGAAATTATTTCGGCATACTTTGACTATGAAAGGTGTTTTATCAAGCCAGCTCCTATCCTGTTCTGTTCCAACATCTCTCCCCCTAACTAACACTAGAGCTCTCTCCCTTCTGATATTTCCTTCTTCCTCTGACCTTTTCTGACTGAAGTGTATTGAAACCACTTGAAGTCTAGTGACACCAGCTACATGTAATAAATTTCAGAGCTGCAAGTAACCCGAAAACATAGATTCTTTACTTTTTTAAAAAGGTTTTATCTTCAATGGATTGAATGAATTCCTCTTCTAAACGTGACGTTTCTTTCACATTCTGTATCTAAATGTGTGTGTGTGTGTGTGTGTGTGTGTGTGCAGGTGTGTGCTTAATTCCAAAGTCACCTCTTTACTTGTAGCTCTTCTCCAATCCTGATGGGGGTGGGTTTAGAAAAGATGTCTAGATTAAAATACAGTTATTACCTTTTGATGTAAAGGTACAGATTAAAAACACTCGAATGTAGCTGAGTTGCAATAGACACAATTGAAAAAACTTCATCACGCTTGTGCTGTCTTTAAGTGTAATGATTAATGTACCATTGCAAGATGATCTATATGTCCGTAGATTGCTGTTTGAATTACTGTGCCTGCTTTATGACTTATTGTTTCCCCCAGATCTCTGAACATTTTATTTAAAGATCAGTGAGGGATTAAAGCACTTCCTTTTTCTTCTCAGCAAGACTTGAAAAAAGGAGGTTGTGGGAGAAAGAGGACTTATGCTGGGCTGAAATTAAGCACCTAGAATCAAATCAATCACTTTTCAGTGAAGCTTATGAAAACTTTAACACATGTTTAATGGTAAACAAACCCAAGGAATAGATATAAGATAGATAGATCTTGCAGCCAACATATATAGAGATCTATAAACTGCTAGATTTGGTGGCATGGGAGTTAAGCACATTATCTTATTCTGTAGAGGTATGTAGGAACCCAAGAAAAAGAACAAAAGAGGTCTTCAATTAAACTGCTTTTAAAAATGCCATTGTATTAGCGTTTATAATTGTGAGACTAATAGAGAAGGATTTAGGGACAATTTGTTGCACTGGAGCCTTAAAGTTCCACCTGTCTTGTCGGAAGGGAATCTATTCTTTACAGGAACTCATTGTCGTTCAGTGGAACGCATCCTGCAGTGCAGGATATCTCTGGCTGGACAGATGGAGTTTTAAGGCCTCAGGAGGTATTGTATACTTCAGCTTTTAAACTGAAATGCTGATGTTGTCAATTATATGAGCATGCAGAGATCTGGCATGTTCTTAGGCTACTGTTTTTCTGGGAGTGAATGCAAGAGGGAAAGGTTGATCTTTGAAATTCATAGCATTAACACTAGTTGTGTTACAAGAGTCTGTGAAGAGGATGGGCTTGTGAAATCTGGCTTTTGTTTGGTAGATATTTTGCTGCCAGTATTTATGCTGTGTGCTTGGAGAATTTGGGCACTACATTAGCATTACTGAATGTCCGGAAAGATTTTAATTTTTCAGCTATAGTAACTAACTCCTTGTGATAAGGTAACTGAGTGTTGGCATTCTTTGAGGTTCAAATTCAAGAGTGCATTGGATCATTAGTGACTCATTTATTAAAATCACAGGGCCAGATCTTCAGTTAGTTTAAATTGTCATCACTCCATTGATTTCAACTGACCTAGGATAGTATATACAGATTGAGATCAATCCGAAGATGCTCAGACCTGTAACTGAAGACAGGAGAAGTGTTGGGTGATTTGGGAGAAATTATTTCCTACGTTTTCTCTCTGCCAAAGTGATCATTTACAAAGAACATTAGAGGCAATATCTGACCAGCAGTAACTGTGGGAAAGTTGGAATTTTTTAAAAACAACCCCTCTCCTCAACAACAAAATACCTTTCTCACCATTTCCTAATATTCTGTTCTAATGCATGTTTCTCAAAGTTAAATAAAAGGAGTTTGAGATTTAAAAACACTAGAGTATGAACTATAATATGAGGGAGACTTTTTTTTTTTAAAGTTCATGAATATTTTCTTGAAATTTTAAAAACTTGATCTATGTTTTCAAGCATATAATATTCACTTTCTATGAAAATTTAGCTAAGAAGTTAATGGCCAGAATGCTGACAGTGAGGAAAACATTAGGGAATATTTGTGGAAAGTGAATTTTGAACTTGTAATATAATATATGCACTGGAAACCCAATTTTAAAAGTCAGATTAATCCAGTCAGGAAGCAGAAAAATGCTATTTGACTATAGTATCCAATTAAAATGAACAGCTTGAATTTTGAATTTCAGATGTCAGATATACGCAATAAACTTCTCATGAGCAATCTATAGATCACAAATGATTTCCAGACATATTCAGTGAATACATTTGAATAATGAACACATTTACAAAACAATTTTTCACTTGAGCTGGTCAGAAAATGGAATTTCCATCCTGTGGGAAATTCTGACATTTTGAAATCTGGGATGGAAAGTCCAAATTTCAATTTTTTTTGATGGAACAGAAAATTATCCCAAAATATTGAAATGTTTAATGTTAATAATGTTGAAACATTAAAATGTAATATAAAATATTAAAAATAATATACATGCATACATATATTAGTCAAAATGAGAAATTTGGATCCAAATGAAATGAGTATGTAGAAATGAAATACTTCATTTCAAATCATTTTGTATTTTTCCATTGAAAATTGTCAAAATCGACACATTCCCATGAAATATTTAGATTTCAACAAAACACCATTTTCCAATGGAAAACCGTTTCCCTCCATTTTTTTGACCAGCCCTGCTGTTCACAAATAACTTGAAATCGAGGTAGGGTGACCAGATAGCAAGTGTAAAAAATCAGGACAGGGGGTTGGAGTAATCGGTGCCTATATAAGAAAAAGCCCCCAAAATCGGGACTGTCCCTATAAAATCAGGACATCTGGTCACCCTAAATCGAGGAAACATGCTATGTTCTTCAAATAAATGGGTCAATATAAACTGTTTGCTCATAAACACTCAGGTTTCATCTTAACCTATACATTTTGCTTTCAAATCATCCAGGGTTAAAATGAAACCATGCAATTTGATATCATTACCCATGTCAGACATGAATTAGGGTGTCCTTTGGGAGGTTAGGATAAGGGCTAACTTTAACATTTAGAGTGTCCAAAGCAAGTTTCAATTTGCACTAGATTATAGTGTCCTAATGGTATTGAGAGATGGGAGAGATTTTGGCAAGGGATTTAGTCTTTCAAAATAAAAAGTTTAGAATTTTGCATCCCTTAAATAGAAAAATGTCTATAGCAGCACAATCTTCTTGTCAGTAGTGTAATGACCCTACTTCATCATAGCACTTCAGTGTTCATCTCTTTCATATACTCTGGTTGCACAAGAGTCTTGGCAGATTTAGAACACAGGGCCAGAGCTGGGTGAACCATTTGCAGCAAAACAATTTCTCCAGTCAATTTAGCTCCTTTTCCTGTTGGTGAATTATCCAGCTACAGTTTTTGTGTTTCACCTACTTGTTCATAATTGCTCAGCGGTTCATGTGAATATATTGCAGCATATGCATTATTTATGTACTAGTCGCTTCCAAGACACAGTAGACTGTTTGTTGTTGTTTTGTATGTGACTGGTCACCTACGTCATATGCTTCTTGATTGGATGATTGAAACCTTACAAACAAGGAACCAGCACTTTTGTCATGAATGGTAAATAACCTTCTTCATGCCTGCATAAGGGTATTTGCAAGAAGAACAGAAATTCTCCAACTTCTGTGCAAATAAGAATGCAGTGACACAATTAAAAAGAAAGGGCGGGGGAGGGTCCCAAACGTGGTCAAATGGAAAAACATTTCAGAATTTTTATTCATAAATCCATTCCTCCTTTTTGCCCAGTTTTATGTTCATGATTTCTCTTCCAAAAATACAGACACTTCTCCCACAGGAGACCCCTTTGTCTCACGACAGCACTGGCAGAAGTGTTCCAGAAGTAGTAGTCTCGGGGATGGGGAAGGACACCTTCCTTTGTTCTTCAGTGATGAGAGCTAGGCAAACTGCTTTGGTGAAAATAGGAATCATCCCAGACCTCCACTGAATTGAAGACTTTACCACAGAACCAAAACTGCTTCTGAGGCTAAGTATCCATCTCTCTCCTCACGATGGTGGTATCTGCTCCACTATTGTACTCTGGCGCTTCCTTGTTAGTGACGTCCCTTGAGCATAATGCTCCTGGCAATCCCTAAATCTCATGTAGTTTGAGATTGTCCAGGTGCACTGTGTACTCTGGCACACCTATCTGAAAGGTGGCCCATGAATGAGATGGGCACCACAGGGCCCAATACCCTCACTCACTGCTACATGGGAAGGGGAGAGTGAGGGTGAGCAGAAGGTGAAGAATGCTGCTGTGCCAGGGGACAGAGAGAAGTCTTCATACAACACCGCCAGGTATCTGCAGAGAGGCTTGTGAATAAGGAGGTTCCCCAGAGAAGGCTCTATTTGGCTTGGAGAAGCTTCAGAGATACATGACTGAGCTTTGAGTGCTTGTTCACGCTAAACCTGTGATATCTCTGAGCCTGTCTAAGCCAGATCAGACATCAGAGGCAATTACCTGTAGGTCTTGTGACAGGCCCGACACCATTCAACCAGGGTTCAGCTAATCTATAGGCAAGGACCCACCCAGGGTATCCAGAGGCAGCTATCTATAGGTTCCTAAGGGAAGCAGTCTCTCCAGTCTGCTCAACATCACTGCTTGGCTGTGCACTCTCTTTGCTAGTAGTTTCCAAAGACTGTTCGTGCTCCATCCCATGCCTGTTTCCAGTGTAGCCAGTCCCTGCTCCAGCCTGCATCTGCTCCTGCCTCAGCTGGCCATCCAGCATCTCTGACAAAACTGAACCTCACATGTTCAGTGACTTTTCCTAGGTCTTCACTTTCAGTGCCTATTGCTGAGTTATCTAGGTGCTGGGCTGATGCAAGGGAAAATTCTGATGTGGGACCTGCAGCTAGTGTTTTATAACTGGAGGGGGAAGATAGTAAAATGGGGATTCAGCAGGGAAATCCTCAGGACTCAAAAAGGGACCCAGAGAATGCCTTGCCCCAGAAAACAAATACAGTTAAAGACGCACAACAAAATTGAAGTAATATAAATGCCAGATTTTCCAGTATCAACAGCTGATGATGACATTGCACCTAGTAAAGGACAAAGAGGTAACGGGGGTTAAAAAAACCACCCCACAAAGAATCTAATAAATGGACTATATAAAAAACACACTGCAAAACTGCTGCAGTGCAAGCCGGGGTTGTTCAGCTTTGAAAATCTCTACCCGTCTTCTTGGCTTCTAACATTTGCTATCAATTTGTTTTCCTGGCCCAGAGAATAGCCCCAACCGCCCATTCTGAGACAATTCATTTGGAAGCTTCTTCACAGAAGAAGGGCAATAATTCCGTCCAAATAAAACAAATGAGTGTGCCATCCATTTAAATAACTCTGTTCTTGCCATTGCCCTCCTTCCTGTTCCCCCTCCCTCTCCTGGCAGGCCTCTGCCACAGTTTATAATACATTAATGTACATATGGTTTGGAGGACATCTTATCAGATAAGACTATTTTGTTCATGTTTTAGGTGCCAAAATCATTCAGCTTTGCAGTTCCCGCATCTTAAAAGCTCTTGGGATGTCACTTACCTGATAAGGTGTCCCCCAACCACTGGCTTTATTTACTGTGCTCTGTTAATGAGTAGACTATGCTTGGGGAATGCATAATGCTGAGCATAAGGTAAACACCCTCCAAACACACAAGAGTCAGATCAAGATCCTTTTATTATAAGGTTGATTCCTATTTTTTAAGGCAGTGAACATGATGAATTCTTCTTTGCAACTAACTTTATGAAGACTGATTATTCTCTTTGTGGTGGTTTTCACTGGGTTTGACTTGTGTATATGAGGCAATGTTGCACATTCACAAGACAACACTTACTGCCGTTCCCCAATGACAGGATATGTCTGATGTATAACTTAGTGGTGATTACACTGAGATTCAGAAAAGGGACATTGTGTATTTCTGTACAGGCAGCTTAAGCCATAGACTCTTAGGCTAGGTCTACACTATGGGGGCGGGAAGGGGGTCGACCTAAGATACGCAACTTCAGCTACGTGAATAGCGTAGCTGAAGTTGCGTATTTTAGGTTGACTTACCTGGCTGTGAGGATGGTGGCGAGTCAACCGCTGCCGCGCCGCCGTCGACTCCGCTTCCGCCTCTTGCCGCGGTGGATTTCTGGAGTTGCCGGCAGAGCCATCAGGGATGAATTTTATCGCGTTTTCACTAGACGCGATAAGTCGATCCCCAATAGATCGATTGCTACCCGCCGATCCAGTGGGTAGTGAAGACATGCCCTTAGGCTAGGTCTACACTAAGGGGAGGTGTGTCGATTTAAGATACGCAAATTCAGCTACGCGAATAGCGTAGCTGAATTCGGCGTATCCTATTCAACTTACCCCGCTGTGCGGACGGCGGCAAATTGACCGCCGCAGCTCCCCCGTTGACGGCACTTACTCCTCCTGACGAGGTGGGAGTAAGCACGTCGATTCGGGGATCGATTTATCCGTCTAGATGAGACGCGATAAATCGATCCCCGAGAGATCGATTTCTACCCGCTGATCCGGGCGGGTAGTGTAGACTAGCCCTTAGTATAGTCTTGCTGGGTGGGAAATTTCACAGTGCTCTGAGGCAGTCATTTCCCTTCCTGCTCCCATCCCAGGTACTTGTTCAAGCTGGAACTTCAAATCTTCGTGTCACTTTTATGAAGAAGATTATGGATAAGTATCCATTTAGGAATAGCTGTAATGCCCTTTTATGTCCCCTCATTGAGTCAGTTTCCAGCACAGCTTATAAAGAAGAGAGGATTAAACCTAAAGAGGAATTCTTATTAATATATATTTTTATTTGAGCTTGATTTTCAACTGTCTTTCTAACTCTAAACTTTTTGTTCAAGCATGAATACACACACATACCAACATAGGAGAAAAAATGGCTTAACTTTGCTGATGATAGATGTGTGGATCATTGGATATGCAGATCACAGAAGAAAGCCATTCTGCTTAGTTCTAATTCCATCAGGATCATTTACCTTTTGAAGGATAGAAAAGAATGAATTGAAGATCAAAATCATCAGCCTTATTTGGCTTCATCCAAGATTTATGGCATCTGCTTTCAAGGGCAACTAAAACCAGCTGCAGAATTCACATCCATACCACTTTTTCCCTCTTCTTTCAATATTTTATAAATGTTACAGGCAAAGTCAACTGTTGGGGACATTAAAATTAAACATTCTTTTTTCCCCCTTCCCCTTGAAGATTCAATAAAAACTCGTATCGATAGTCACTGTATTTACCAGCCTTGCTGGTATTACCCCTCCCCTCTCCTCTTTCCATTAGTAGTCATGGAATTTATATATGTATAATATATATTATGTATGTACAGTCCATTTGCCAAGCCTGGCTATGACATTGGGGTTTTACACAGTTGTTTCAAAGCAGAAAGCATTACATTTTGATTTAAATTGTTAATAATATAGCACCCATTTATCGTCCGCTTTTGATATGAATTCATTTTTAAACAAACATTTCAGCCCGATGAGTTAGACATTTGAAATGAAGATGTATTCGACTTAATTTAAGTGTCTTGCTGTACAACATAAAAATATCCCACTTTGTTTTTTTTAAGTCTTTCTTTGATCTTTCTGGAAGTAAATAAGGTTGCTGTGCTTTCTTTTAGATGCTTTGATTAAATTTGACAGCAAGAAATATATCTCACATCCATATGATAAAGGAGGACAATATAAATGAGGCTGATATAGTGACTCACAAATTATCCCAAGGATCAAGTATAGTGGGCAAAAATTGATAAGGCAAATTTAGTTTTATATTGCAAGGTGCTCAGGAATGCCAAAGTGATTTTTTTTTATACTGTAATAGTTACTCCTAAAGTCCCAGGAACTTCTGGGAATAATTCCCATAATACATATGAGGCCTGATTGGGCACCTGGTAATCGTATTGGAAAGTACTTACTCATGTGAGTTATCCTGTGGAGGTCATTAGTACTACATGCATAAGTAACTGCTCACCAGTGAAAGTAAGAGTTGCACAATAGGGCCTTATTTTGTGTTTGATCATTGATCATAAGCAACTTCTAGTGGCAGTTAAAGCTGTCTAATTATTCAGTTTTCTGTATTGGCATCCATCACCAACATACCTGATGCCAGTCTTACGCAGGTGTATGAATGCCTTGTTTTTCAGATCTAGTGACCTAGATGAGTGCTTGTGTGGGTGAAATATGAGATGTTTTTATGGAGAATAAATTTAGAACCCAAAGAAGTGATTGTCAGATCCTGTCCTCTGGAGATGTGTGTGTTTTTTTGTTCATGCTTATAAATGTGATGCAGTAACATTTGTGAACAGCTGATTAGAATTTTCACACTAGAAACTCACTTGGACAAACAAGCCCAGAGTATAGCTTGTACACGTGGAATGCAGTTGGAGAGCTTGAAAGAGTACTATGCCCAATAACAGCATTTCTTATGTGCAAAACATTCTGTGTGGTGCCAGTCTGAAGGGTGTGTTAATCTGGATGATGGAAGTATTGACTCCAGGGGGAGATCAGAGGCAGGGAAGGAATAGAACTGAAGAGTTAGACTGGGGCCAAAGCTGGGATGTATTGTGTTTAGAATGTCAATGTGGTGGGTGAAAAAGGGATAGGGACATTGGGAATGGAGAGAGTTGTTGTGATTGAACTTGGGTGCACTGCAAAAAGTGTGATTGTGCTGAAGCTGAGATGGATTACTCTTCTGCTTAATGTACAGAGCAATACTCTGGCCTCCTACCTTACCGGATTCCTGCAGTCAGATACCTCCAGCTCCCAGACACACCCTCTTGTCTTTTATACTGGGTGCCATGGCATTGTTCAGCAGTTGACACAACAGATTTTGGGCCATAACTGGCATTTTGGAAAAATCAGGGTGCATGGGAACAACCTGGTGAAACTCCTGTGGATGAGGAACAAGGACTAAAATGGGAGAAAGTTAGCTGCTGAGCTATATAGAGACCATATTGTAGGAAAGGAAAGAAGACAGGGAAAAAATCAGAAGGGATTGCTAGGGTTGGGGTAAATAGTGATGTAGCTAAAATGGAGAGATCTAGGTTCAGAGTAGATTAGAGACTAGAAACAGGCACTAGAACATGCAAGCATTCAGGCGGCTAATGCTACCTGGAAACACTCTTCAGTTATCAAATGTTCCACTTTCTGAAGTGACTGCTGGATCCAGCACCTTCTGCTACCTGGGGAGAGGAAGTGCACCGTTAGGTTCAGATGCAGTGCTTGCTCCTGCAATGCAAGACACATTGGCTTAACCAAGTTGCTTTAGCAAACCAGATGTGTGCATCAACAGGAGAGGACAAGCAGAGAGAGGGTGCAGACAAAAGGGGAGAATGAGCAGACAAACATTGGGAAGAGAAGAGGAAGTCAAAGATATCAGAGAACAGGTTGGGGAAAAACAAGAGAGGAAAGCAAGATGTAAAAAAAACAGATGAAGAAAATCCACTGGGCCAGAATCAGTGTCTCTTGACAACCATAGATGAGCAGTTCAAAAGCTTCTGTCCAAAACTTCTGACGAAACGAAAGTGTCTGTTTTAATTGAAAAATTTTCACATACGCATTGAAAATCCGAAATCTGTCAGTTTTCAACAACCAAGAACCAAAATATGTTCAGAAGTCTGTCTCATTTTTTTTTAAAACCAACAACCTTAACAATTTCTCTCACACTTTGTTTTCGCTAATATTTTCCAGTAGAAAAGTAAATTTTTTTTACCATCTCTTGAGGTGCTATCTCAAAAGGAGCTCTGCCAAACTGAACCCCAGATCACTTTTCTTTCCACCATTGCTAACAGGATTGTCAGTGAATGGTTTAAGTCCAAAAGGCAGAGTAAAGTACATACCTACCCATGACTGCTCTTTCTCCAAATCTGCGTCCCACTTCAGATGATGGTTGGGGTTGGCTTCAATTGTTTATTCCAAGTAAATAAACAAGGCAGCTAAACTTCATCTTTGACCCTAAATAACAATGGTTGAAAGGGAAGAGGTTCCCATCTTACTTTCCAAGCAGGGAGCTGTCCTGACTCTGATTTAGTGCTGGCTGATTGGTTGTAATAAGACCAATCATACTATGGAAGGATGTAGAGGGGATGTAATTGTACTGTGTGCACAAAAATGGTGAGGAGTGCTAAACAAAGGTAAGAAAAGAATAATTAGAGAAATTCAAGGTGTAGGGGACACATTTAGCTCTGGTACCCAGGGGAAATCCAGAATAACTTCATTGATGCCAATGAGAGTTTTTTAGGCACACGAGGAATGTTCCTGTCTTGATCCTTATTACATGTAAAAATTTAAAACAGTAATTGCCTTTATAATTGTTAGGCTAGATAAGTAGATACAGTGGAGGAATAGTTGGCCAAAATTTTCAAAAGTGACTAGTAAGTTTTGGGTGCCAACTTGGGACACCTTGAAGGGGGCTGATTACCAGTAAGTGCTGAGCATCCATATTTAGATTAATTTATCTTTCACTTAAACATAATAGATTTATTTTTTATTTATTCATTTGTAAAATACTCCTCTCAACATCCAGGATGCTATCCATACTGTGATAAAACAATGTTTTTTTAAAAATGAGCTCAATGCTTAGAGGAATTAGAAGAGAAACAAAATTACTGTAGGGGGACAAAAAGGAGAAGGGGGGAATAAAAGGTGAATGTGATGAAAGGGGACTTGAAGCAAAAATCCTTGCACCAAAGCTTAAAGATAGCCACAGAAGACTTGTGCTGGGACATCCTCAGTAGGGGAGTTCTATGACAAAGGACGTCTCTTCCCTCATCCAGTTTAGATGGGAAAGGAATAGAGAGTAAGGACAAAAGGTCTGGTTGAAAAACCCATTGAAGTCTATGGGAATCTTTACATTGGCTTTAATGGGTGTGGAGCAGAACCAGTGTCACCAGCTTCAAGTGCATTGCAGGGGCATATGGGTGGGAAGAGTGGTGAGTCTAAGACAGTGTTCTGCAGATTATTTTTGTCTAATTCATTTACTCATTAGGCACTTGCAGGAGGATGTTTTGCTGTGATGCAAGACTTACACTTGGATTTAGTGATTGCTACCTCATCAGAGCTGAGCACCCTTCAAAGTTTAGTTAGATTAAATTAATAAAAAATACACTCACCCATTCTCACACACCCAAACACTTGTGTATTTGTTGGCTCTGAAAAGGGTGCACCTGTGGGGGAAAAATAATCAGGCAGCAGTCCTGTATCTGTATTTACTTCATTTTATGATTTCCCCACTAAGAAAGAGCATCTTATTTTATCCCAGCTGGTTTACTCACTTGGTGAGACATACACTGATGAGCTCCTGGGTGCAGAAATTCAAAGCCAAGTGTCTTGGTGCTCTTTGTGCTATTGTTCTGCACAACCACTTTGCACTCCACTCATGGACAAACATGGTGGTCTAAGTGTACACTGAACAATTTATCACTTTGGGTTTTGTTCATTTGTTTCTCAAAACTTGTTAGGTTCCTGTAATAGAAAAACCCAGCTTCTTGGAGCAGCTAGTCCTAGAACCCACAAGAGGAGAGGCAATTCTTTATTTAGCCCTAACTGGAGCACTCAAAGACAATAAGGCTATTGCGGAGAAACTAAATGAATTCTTTGCATTAGTCTTCACAGCTGAGAATGTGAGGGAGATTCCCAAACCTGAGGCATTTTTTTAGGTGACAGATCTGAGGAACTGTCCCAGATTGAGGTGTCATTAGAGGCGGTTTTTGAACAAATTGATAAACTAAACAGTAATAAGTCACCAGGACCAGATGGTATTCACCCAAGAGTTCTGAAGGAACTCAAATGTGAAATTGCAAAACTACTAATTGTAGTCTGTAACCTATCATTTAAATCAGTTTCTGTACCAAATGACTGGAGGATAGCTAATGTGATGCCAATTTTTAAAAAGGGTTCCAGAGGTGACCCCGGTTATTACCGGCTGAAGTCCAGTACCGGGCAAACTGGTTGAAACTATAGTAAAGAACAAAATTGTCAGACACACAGATGAACATAATTTGTTGGAAGAGTCAACATGGGTTTTTGAAAAGGGAAATCATGCCTCACCAATCTACTAGAATTCTTTGAGGGGGTCAACAAGCATGCGGACAAGGGGGATCCAGTGGATATAGTGTATTTAGATTATCAGAAAGCCTTTGACAAATTTCCTCACCAAAGGCTCTTAAGCAAAGTAAACTATCATGGGATAAGAGGGAAGGTCCCCTCATGGATTGGTAACTGGTTAAAAGAGAGGAAACAAAGGGTAGGAATAAATGGTCAGTTTTCAGAATGGAGAGAGGTAAATAGGGATGTCTCCCAGGGATCTGTAGTGGGCCCAGTCCTATTCAACATATTCATAAATGATCTGGAAAAAAGGGTAAACAGTGAGGTGGCAAAATTTGCAGATGATACAAAACTACTCAAGATAGTTAAGTCCCAGGCAGCCTGCGAAGAGCTACAAAAGGATCTCTCAAAACTGGGTGACCGGACAACAAAATGGCAGATGAAATTCAGTGTTGATAAATGCAAAGTAATGCACATTGGAAAATATAATCCCAACTATACATATAAAATGATGTAGTCTAAATTAGCTATTACCACTCAAGAAAAAGATCTTGGAGTCATTGTGGATAGTTCTTTAAAAACATCCACTCAGGGTGCCATGGCAATCAAAAAAGAGAATGGAATGTTGGGAATCATTAAGAAAAGAATAGATAAGAAGACAGAAAATATCATTGCCTCTATATAAACCCATGGTGTGTCCACATCTTGAATACTGTGTGCATATGTGGTCACCCCATCTCAAAAAAGATATATTGGAATTCGATAAGGTTCAGAAAATGGCAACAAAAATGATTAGGGGTATGGAATGGCTTCCGTATGAGGAGAGATTAATAAGACTGGGACTTTTCAACTTGGAAAAGAGATGACTTGGGGTGGTGGTGGGGATATGATTGAGATCTATAAAATCATGACTGGTGTGGAGAAAGTAAACAAGGAAGTGTTATTTACTCCTTCTCATAACATCAGAACTAGGGGGCACAATAAACATTCCCCATCTTCATAGTCCAGACCAGGGGTCTCAAACTTAATTTACCTTAGGGCCAGTGCCAGTCCTCAAATCCTCCCAGCGGGCCAATGTCACTCATGCCGCCCAGAACCCGCCCCCCAAAACTCCGTCCCCCAAAAAACTCCACCCTCACCTGCCTAAGGCTCTGGGACAGTGTTTGGGTGGGGAAGGAGGTCTGGGGTAGGGGATTGCGGTGCAGGCTCTGGGAGGGAGTTTGGGTGGGGGAGGGGGTCTGGAGTGCAGGCTCTGGGATGGAGTTTGGGGGCTGGGGGCATGTGGGGAGGGGGTGCAGGCTCTGGGAGGGAGTTTGGAGGCTGAGGGTGTGTGGGGATGGGGTGCAGGCTCTGGGAGGGAATTTGGGGATGGGAGGGGGTGTGTGGGAAAGGGGTGCAGGCTCTGGGAGGGAGTTTGGGGGTGGGAGGGGGTGTGTGGGGAGGGGGTGCAGGCTCTGGGAGGGAGTTTGGGGGCTGGGGGTGTGGGGATGGGGTGCAGGCTCTGGGAGGGAGTTTGGGGGTGGGACGGGGTGTGTGGGAAGGATGTGCAGGCTCTGGGAGAGAGATTGGGGCAGGAGGGGGTATGTGGGGAAGGGGTGCAGGCTCTGGGAGGGGGTTGGGGGTGTGGCACTTACCTGGGGCTCCAAGGCAGGGTGGGCTGGGGGGCCTCCGTGCGCTTCTGCCCCCAGGCACCACCCCCGCAGCTTCCCATTGGCTGCAGGGGTACTCGGGGCGGAGGCAGCATGCGAAGGCATAGCCCCGCCCTGCCCCTGGGCTGCAGGGCGGGACCCTCAGCCACTGGAGCGAGGAGGCAGATGCTGCTCAGCTCTGCTGCGCTGCTGGGGCCCCTGATGGGGGAGCGCCCAGGGGCAGCAGGTGGGGCCAAGGGAGAGACCCGGCCCCAAAATTCCACATTGTGGAGGCTTGTGGGCCGCAGATGGCCCGCGGGCTGGGAGTTTGAGACCCCTGGTCTAGACAGTGTGACATGTGAAATAGAACATATTTTCTTTCCAGATTGATACTGTTAATATTTCATAGGACAGGTTAATGTCCATGTCCATCATCACCTGGAGCAAATAGAAGGTTATATTAGAAGGAAGGATTGTCTAATGGGCAGGGCACTGGACTGGTTCTGCTCCCAGTTCAGTCACAGACTCTGTGTGTAACCTCGGGCAAGTCACTTAATCTACCCTGTACCTCAATACCCCATCTGTAAAACAGGAATAGTAACTCCTCCTCTGACAAGGGTGTTATGAGGATAAAATCCAGTAATGATTGAGGAGCTCAGATAGTGTGGTGGTGGTAGAAATATATGTACCTAGAACTGGATTTTGCCATTTAAAGTAAGACCAGTGGTCCATGAATCTATTACCCCCTTGCTGATTCAGAAGAAGTCAAATCTTCCACTACCCACACATAATGCACCTAATTAACTTTGCAGAGAGATACAGGGGATGGCAACAAGCAATCAGTGTACACCCTGAAGCACTGTATTTATTTGCCCTAATGTTGTTGTCCATCATTGCTCCTCCACTATCCAAAGTCACGGAGGTTTCTTATTAAATGACATTCTTGCTGAGTTTACAAAACATTTAAATCTTCAGAGCTCTAGCTTTGCTGTTTGGTACCATATGTCAGAGGGCTATCCCCATGGATGAAATGATTATGTGACCCAGCTAAGAATAACAGAATGTGCAAAGTGTTCTCTCAAATCACCATTTTGTAAGTCCTTGAAATATGAAAAAACTCTACTCTGGGAAAGGAGCAATTTGTAGAGAGAGGGAGTTAAATGTGGATTTCCGCTAGCGGTTTTCCAGATCCTCCAAAGGTATCCTCTCTGCTACAGAGTGAAGCAGGGAGGGTGGGGGGAGGAGAAGCATGATGAAGGATGATGCGTAAAAAAGCTGCCCGGAATTTCAGAATATTTTGTATTTCATTACAAACTCAAAAATTAGCCAATCCTACCCAAAAAATGATCGTTTTGCAAACTTTTTGCTCAAGAAAGTGCCCATTTTAAGCAAAATTGTTGGCTTCAAAATTTATAATCTAGCCTGTTTTTCACAATAAATCTCCATTTGAAGAGAATGTAACCATGTCCAAATCTCTGTTGCTAAGGAATACAGAATGTTGCCTCTTCCTGAGAAATAGAAGAGTAACAGACAATGGAGCAACAGTTTGCCAGGACAAAATCAAGCCTACCTAATATTAATACTTCCATCACTGTGGCATCTGAGAACAATTATCCAGTCTAAAAGACTATATTCTTTCCCTTGCCTCATGGACTGTCAAGAAAATCTGTATTCTGAGATTTGTTGTGGGCTAACTGATGAAAGGAGATGGGTCTCAGGTTTGTGCTGCTCATAGTAAGATCCGGGGTCATTTGAATTCCTTATGAAACAAGCTTCTATGGCTGTAGAGCCTCATCCCCTAAACAAGTGCGTTTCTCTGTATGCACAGGCAACTCAACTGCAGTCATCAAGGGCAGTGATTGTGGCAGGTCGTGGTCACAGAAAGATAGATGGGTTTTGAGATACAGTAGTTCAAACTGAGTGCATTTAAGGGCCTTTAAAGACTGCAATGAGAACTTTGAATAGGATCTGGTATTGGACAGAGTAGTTAGTGTGATCTTGCTGCCTATGTTAAAAGACTTTTGTGGCTGAGAAGCAAAAAAAGAAGTTGAGGTTATTTGAGAGACGGAATTTGTTTAGTATCTTTGTTCTGAGGCTTCACTGAGTGAGTACAAAGGGAGAACTCACTGGATATCAGATTAAGGAGAGTTATATTAGTTAGATTGCCTTCTGCAAAATGATACAATAAATGTATTCAGCAGTGCTGGGTGAATATCCCACATTATTTTTTGTTAATAATCCCTCTGAAAAAATTGCATTTTCACTATGTTATGTTTGGTTTCTCTGAATATTCTAGAAGATGAATATGCTATTTGAATGTTCAGCTAAATGCAGATTTTGAGGTGAATATTGGAGATTAATTATGGAAAGTGAAGTTTGAAATTTTACACTGGATTGTTTGTGTGGTTATCTTGATTTTTGCGAGTTATGCTTATCTGATGCAAATATTGAATTCTCACAACAAATTGCTCATGAGTAGTCTGCAGACCAAGAATTATTCATAGAAATTATTCTGCAAGTAATTCTAGGTAACAAATACGTGTGAAAAAAACACAGGCCATTCATAGACAATTCACAAATACAAAAAGAGGCCAAATCCATTGAACAAATGATTTATTAGGAATTATTAATTAATTTGTCTTACTCAGTCCTACTTCGCTTGCCCTTACCCAATAAAACAGAGTGGGAAGAGATGATGAGTAACTATAGCTAATTGTTTTCAACAGTCAGTTTCATGTGAGAAAGAATTGTTGAATTTTTGACAATTTTCATTTTGAACTGTGCTGGATCACTTTTAAAAAAACACGTTGCCCTAAAGAAACAAACATTTTTCTGCTATTTCAACAAGTCTGGCACACTTGCTATCTGCAGATTCTATCTTGCCTCATCTATTTGGTTGGCTATTCCATATACCTCGGCTTAAGCAAAAATAGTGTTCGTTTTTTTTGTCTGGACATTTGTAAAAGAAGCATATTCTGTGAATGATGACTCAAATCCTGTTTCTTCAAATAAAGAATGGATTATGTCTTGTGGCTTTGATAAACTCAAAAGAAAAAGGGATAAATTGTTCAATATCTCACAAAGAACTAAATTCGGGAAGATCTATGCAGAAAACATTAATCTTCTGTTATCACATGAATACTCAACAAATCTGCCTTCAGAATCTAGGATGCCACTCAATAAAATTTATCATTTTTGATAGGAAACCATTAATTTACAACAGTTACACTCAATGTATGGCTCTGCAGTATAAGCTCACCTTTGATATATCTAGGCTTCCTTACTGCACAAAATCCCATTATAGATTTACCCCCTTTTAAAAATGCAGCTCATTATTTGAAACAGAGTTTCCTCTCGTCTAAGGAATAGCTTTTTCTACAGAAGGCGTGGATGTCAAGCAAGGACAAAAAGTTTACTTTATTAGAGATTTTCCTCTTGCTCTTTCAGAAACTGTCCATGTTCTATAAAATGTCTTTCCAGTTCCTTTAGGAAAACATTTCAAGTTTGTTTGTTATATTCCGTTGATCACATTAGGTGCTCAGATACCATGATGATGAATGCAGTATAAGATAGACAACATAATGAATGAAATTGCATGACAGTGGCATCTGCTATATTTGAGGGTCTGTCAATGTTCCCGCAGGCACTCCTTGGTGTATTCACTGACTCCCTGATGTCGCAAAGAAAAGAACATTTCCTTAGGGCACCCTGTGCCTTCTTAGAATACACAATGATTACATTGCATATCCAAAGAAAGTGAGACAAACTGCTCTCTCTCCCAACACCAGCGTTACATTGGCAGAATTTGTCTTGCTGAGTTTGTGTGATGTGGGGTCACACATTTTGACTATATAATGGCCATAGGCACGGATTGGGCCAAATTTAGGCTTGGTGTAAACAGATGCAATTCCATGGACTCGGAATTATTTCTACTTACACCAGGGTTGGCTTTGGTCTGCTCTTTTAGTTTAACTTAACATTTCTAACATCTTCTTTTTCTCTCCCTAGTCCCCTTTTAAATAACACAAGGAAATTAGTGCAACTCTCCCCCTCTCCCCGAGACTGTAAATGCACAAGAGTCAAGAAATTCAAAGGTTAAGCATCCCAAAATAATGCATTTCAGTGAAATTGCCATTGGTGTAACAGAAATCCAAAGTCCAGCCCAAATGAAACTAATCCCAGGGATAAATTTGGCCTGATGATTTAAATGGGAATTTTGCCTGAGTAAATTTTAAAGTAGTGTCAAGTTCAGAATTTTCAATTTTACAAAATACTACATATAATAGCAGTATTATCTTGTTCTTACATCACTTTCACCCATAGATCTCAAAGCAAGTATAATTGATCATAAGTATTATTAGCCCCATATTACAGCTGGGGAAACTGAGGCACAAAGGGTGAGGCCCAAGGTCACCTGACAGGGCTAGAAATAGAATCCAGGTTTCTTGAGTCCCAGTCCAGTACTCTAGCCACACAATCTCCAATATGCATAGGGTACAAGGGAGTAGAGTAGACATTATTATGAAAACCTTGATCCAGGTTCTCTTCTGACTCTGGCTTTATGTAAGTGTCACTACATTGATTATAATGGAGATACTCTTGCTTTACACAGGTGTAAGTTAGAGGAGAGTCAGGCTCCTTAATTTTTGAATTTTCTCACTTGGGACCAGATCCTCAGCTTGCATAAACTGGCATAGCTTCTTTGACTTCACCAGAGCTACGCTAATTTAGGATCTGGCCTTTTTGTTTTAATTCTCTGAACTTTGCCTAGGAATAATTGTTTGCATTTGATTGTTTTAATTTTAAACATTGATACATTAGTAACAGCAAATGCTTCTGCTTTGAACCACACCCCAACTACTGCGTACGATATTTTGATATGACCTGATGTAGCTTGTTTGCTGTGATGATCCACTTATTTAACTGTGCTGTAGAAAACTGCTACCAGACCACAAATTCCAGCAACAGTGATGAATAGTGCTGAAGAACAATACAGACAATAAACAGCATAAGTCAAAGTACTGTGCAAAATAGTGTTGAGCAGAAAATATTGAAAAGCAGCACACAATATTTCTATACAATTTCCTGCCCTTCATGTAATGGTTAATCTTGGGGAAAATAATTCTTTCCGGCAGTAACCAAGTGCCTCTTTGGAGGGCAAGCTTAGCAGTGTCCTTCCTCAAGAGGTGTTAGTTCTGAACAGTCTGTACTACAGATCTTAAAATCCAGCAATTCAGTGTCTCTTCAAAAAGTCAACTTTCCCTAGACTGTTTGCCATCATCTTGAACTAGAGACAGTGAATCAAAAAGAACATTAACAAAGTAATTTTGTTCACACAGATGGATGAGATCAGATGATTCTTTTTTTCCGTGCCTGTGAATTCCTGTTCATATTTCTTTTGGGTGAAGGTGGCCTTTTTCAGATTTATGTTAAGCTGACTAAGCAGTTCAGGCAAAATTAAATCCCGGTATAAACAACAGATTTGGACAGCTCCACTTTGGCCCTGCACTCCATTAGTATTTTTCTGCCTCTGCTTTAACACCCTTTCTTAATCTTTACTGCATGACTCTATAGAACAGCAAACCCAGGCAGTAGTGTCAAATGGCTACGTATACTGCACAGCTCAGTGAAAAAGCTGAACTCAGGTTTGAAAGTCTAAAAGCTATCAAACTTTTTGAGAGGACTATGGTGGGGCACCTGCAAAAGGATCTCTTTCTTTTTAAAAAACCCCAAACCAAAAAAACAATATGGATCTGTAAAAAGCAACAAAGAGTCCTGTGGCACCTTATAGACTGACAGATGTATTGGAGCATAAGTTTTCATGGGTGAATGGCCACTTCGTCAATGGTCCAAAGCACTATGATAACACTACTGTAAATTCTGGCATTGTGCACAAATACTGTAGGATATTGCAATATATTTTTCTAATAGCAGGAAGAAAAGAGGGAGAACTCCTGGTTCAGGAAAACATCCCTATTCAAGAAGGATGCTCAAATACTTCCTTAATTTTAAGCACATGTTCTACTGCTTTCCTGAATCAGTCAGTGTTCAGTATTGTAGAAAACAATTATTCCCTGCTGAAGTCTCTGGTACATGATGGGATGTAACTCTCTTGTCAATCAACACCTTGATACTAAGGAAATAAGCACTTTAGAAATGCTGATGGAGAGAGAAAGAACTGGCGTGAATGTGTTATAGGTATTTTCCAGTGAGAGCTTTCATTGCTTAAATGGAGATAAGATGGACTTGTTAAAACAGGATCTAGGGCCTTGGCTACACTGGCGCTGTCCAGCGCTGCAACTTGCTGCGCTCAGGGGTGTGAAAATGTCCCCCCCCCCGAGTGCAGCGAGTGCAGCGCTGTAAAGCACCAGTGTAATCAGCGCCTGCAGCGCTGCACGTTCGCTCGCAGCGCTGCAAGCTACTCCCCTCGGAGAGGTGGAGTACATACAGCGCTGCACGCTCGCTCGCAGCACTGCAAGCTACTCCCCTCGGAGAGGTGGAGTACATACAGCGCTGCGAGAGCTCTCTCGCAGCGCTGGTGGCGTGACTACAGTCGCGCTTCACAGCGCTGCCGTGGCAGCGCTGTAAATTCCTAAGTGTAGCCAAGGCCTAGGACTCAGGAGATCTGGGTTGAATTCCTGACTCTGCTACAGTCTCACTTGTGTAAAGCTGGCCAAGTTGCTCAATCCGTGACCCTCAGTTTCCCCCGCTGCAGAGTGGAGATAGTAATACTCCCTTATCTAACAGGTGTGGTGTGAAGATAAATTCATGAATACTTGTGAAATGCTCACCTATTACTCATTTCTTGAAGCTGTACATTATTCAAACTATTATTTGGTTGTTATAGGGCCTGATCCTGCAAACTCTTATTCACATGGGTCTCATTGTTCTTTCAGGATTGGATCAGTGGTGCTTAGAATATACGAGGCGTCTTACAGCAAACGATGCGAACAAGATCTGAGTCGTATTTTAAGGGGGAGGAGAATATGGTTTTTAAAACCCGTTAATAAGGGCAATCATTAGTGATGGAAGAGTCATTAAAGTTTGCCATTTTACACTCAGTGATGCACATATTGTTACACAAGAGGTCTAACTTAGCACACCTAGGATTGAATTATGAAAGTGTCGTTTGAGGCCCTGATCCTGCAAGAAGTTGCGTACAGTTGGAACCCTGGTTTGTGCCCATGTTGCAAGCGCGGGGCCTTTATTTGTGCACCTAAAATTTGGGCTGCCGCTTCTGAGCATGTAAAAATTCCTGCCTGCACCACTCAGGTCAGCCACCACCTCTGAGGGTATGCCAATGTAGTTGGCATGTGCTGATTTGAGGCTGGTGATTCCCTAACATTTGATTGCGAATGAAAACGTGCAGGGTGCTGGATTTGAGGCCTTGTTGAGAATTTGGCTTTTAATATTCACAGGAATTTCTGTTTATAATATTGCAGTAAAATGCCTTTAAAATCCCTGACTTCATTATTGTAGAATATTTATTTATTTATATGAGAGTGGCTCCTAGAAGCTGTAATTATATTGTGCTAGGTGCTGTATGTATTTGTAATAAGAAAGAGTCTATGACCTGAAGAAAACCCTTTTACCCTCTTCTGCCTAGCCCTGTCCACCTCTCACCCCCTTTCCCTTCCCTTTTCTTCCCATTTAGCTTATCTTCTGCTAAGTAAAACTTCCCGCTCCCCCTACACAAAACAAAAATTGGAATAAACATGACATTTGCTGCCATTGCTTTGTTCACTCTTCTTGTGTGTTTTATCCCTTCCTCAATCCTGCAACTGTCCTTTCTTTTTAGATAGTAAGTTCTTCAGGGAAAGGACTATCTACTACTCTGTTTTTATAGTGTCTTGCACAATGGGACCCCATTCTTGGTGGTCCCTTAGGCACTATCATAATAAACATGACTAATAATAATAGAATCTAAATGGACAGAGAGGGAAAGAAAGGCAGTACAGTTATGCCCGTTTTATACATGGGGACCAGAGGCACAGAGGGATTGTGATTTGCCCAAGGTTGCACAGGCAATTTATGAAACTGCCAGACGTTGAATCCAAATTTTCTGAGTCCCAGTCTAGTGCTTTCACTATGATACTATCCTTCCTGTCAGATAAAACACATCCATTGACAGACATCAGGTGATGGAAAGTGTGGGCTAGACACCTTGTATTAGGTGTCCATGTCCATGGATTTAAAAAGGGAAAGCACTGCAGTTTATCACTCTTTCCCTTCCTCCCCCCACAGAATGTACTTAGCTGTGCAGGGTATTAATATAGGCCACACAATAGATAAAACAGCATCCCTCTAAATCTTGCAGCTATTGCAAAGCTTTTTAACAAGGAGATGGTCTCTCCAGTCCTGTAATATAATCGAAAATGTCAGTACATCCTCCCAGGAAGGCTTAACCAGGATATTCATTTTGCATGTACTAGAAAAATAATCTCACCCGGTGTGTTCTGCTAATACACTTATTGTATTGTTGGTTATTAAAAACAATATATTCAAGACCATTAGTGGAGGTTCATGATGATGAAGATTTTATATCTGTACTCATAAAAATGTCTCAATTCAACATATTAATAAAATGTGGGTTTCACCCAATTTAAACGCATTTTGTAATTAAGTATGGGAGAAGGATATTGAAGTCCAAGCAGGTGACCAGCAGAGTGATTACTGCCCTGTCCCAAATGGGAAAAAAGGCCTTGGAAATTTCCAAGCAAAGCGAGAGAATGTGAAGGAGTAAGTGGGGACCAGGAAGATAAATTTAAAGTAGTAACCACATCCCATCAAAACTTCCCTAAATGCATTTGGAATTCTAAAGGTAGTCGTGTAGGGTCTGATCCAATGGGCATTGAAGTCAATGGGAGTCTTTCCATTGATTTAAGTGGGCATTGGATCAAGTGCAAAGTTACGTGCTTCAGTTTAACTTGCACTGTAGAGCTACAGTATGTTAACTTGCAATATGCAGTGTTGTTGTAGCCGTGTTAGTCCCAGGATAGTAGAGAGACAAGGTGGGTGAGGTAATATCTTTTATTGGACCAACTTCTGAGAGAGACAGATGAAGAGCTCTGTATAATCTCAAAAGAGTGTCTCCTCACTGAAGTTGGTCCAATAAAAGATATTACCTCACCCACTTCATCTCTCTACTTGCAATATATTCTTCAGCCACTAGATGCCTCTGTGTTCTGGATAGAGTTCCAAATGAGGTGTGATCCCTGGTAAACAAGGGAGACAAAGCTGGAACTCAAATTGGGCGGAAGACTCCCATTAACTTCAGTGGGCTTCCTACCAGTCCTCAGTTGTACAGGGAAGAACTGTAGTGAGATGGTGATGGATTTTTCTTTTTTATTTGAAAGGATTCAGTTCCCTGCTTAAAACTCTTAATGACTCAAACACAATTGTTCTGTTTTTCAAACAGAGAGTGTTTATTAACAAAGGACCAGTCAGCTCAGGGTTCAATATAAAGTTGACCATTTTGCAAATAGGACAGTTATCCTGTACCGCCTCTGTTTCCTGAAACCGGAATGCTTTTTTATTCAGTTCTAGAGGCTTGGCTAGGCTAGGAATTTGCTGCTTCTAGACAAAGTAAAGACCTGCCGATCCAGGGCTGCATGTGACATGAAAAGTGCATCAAAAGATGCCACCTATACTGTCCCATGCCCCACTAGACAAAGCTGAATATGACAGTATATGCCTTTTATTGCACTCTGAGATATGCTGTATAACACAAAATAATGCAGTCCCTGACTTTTTTCACAGCCAATTTTGGTTCAATTATAGTCTCCTATATACGGTGTTTTGAAACAGTTAACTTAATCATAGAATATTTCTACCTCATATTAGGAGCTTGCATTGAATTTTGCTTATTGTCTTATCAATATTACACTTGTCGCAGATTAAAACACTACACGTATAGATGAGTACAATCCTTTCACTATTTTATGGACCCACAGTCCTCCAAAGAGTATCAGAGAACCACATGACATCTCTGAATGCTGGATTTTATAGTTAGCACTCTTGAGTTAGAAGAAAGGTGTCCAAAATCACAAGTAGGCAAAGAGCTTCCTATTGACTATGCATCGAAGGAATCTTCTTTCTGTGTTTTTTCTCTTCCAGCAAGTGCTTGATATATCATCTTGTGTTCATGAAATTTGACACACTTTTTATGCATATGGCCCCAAACCTGCAATCAATGAAGCACATTAATAGTCTCATTAAAGTCAGTATTGGAGACTATTGGGAAGCGACTGACACGTAGGGCAAAGAATCCCATTGTTAGAAAAACCAGACCTCTGTATAGGGGGATGTACAGACACAAACACATTAAACATGACAATTGCAGTGTAAGAGTATCCTAGTGTAAATGTTCCATTGACCAAGGTGTCCCTTCATTTGAGCTTCTTTTCCTTCACCTTGTATCCTCAGGGAAACACCAAGTGAAGTGGGGAGAGGACAACAGGCCAGTACTCTCCTGACATCCTTGGGAGAGAAGCAGGCGATGGGAGGGAGCCCCCAGGCCATTCTGAAGATACCAATGGTAGGTAGGGAAGTTCTGGGCATTTGGTGGGGAGGAAGAGAGAATGGTTGTGAAGAACAAATTTGTGGATTTCCCCATTTAACCTACCTACTGTCCAGGATCACAAATTCCAGAGAACCTGAAAACACAGCCTCATTCAAAGTGGATTCATAGTTTTCTATGAACAGGTTCAGGCTTTAAAGCCATTTATGATAAACCTTAGGTACTGGTTATGAATAATAACCTGTTACAGCTACATTTTGGGTTTCTATTGTATCATTAATACAGCTGAGCAACTAATATTCAGCAAAATATTCAGACTCTTTTCTGGTGGACATTCCACAACTGGGTCATGCTTTCCTTGAATTTACTTGCTATTTGAAATTAATCAACATGTTTTATTGCTAGACTCCCAGTTTTATTTAGACTCCCAGTGACTGATTCACCATATGATACAATTCAGAATTCAGATTTGAGCTGTATTGGCTAGTTATGATTGGTGGCTTAAATCACATGGTATTGTTTGTGTTTTCTGAATGAATGCTAAGTCTTATTTCCCTTTCTCCCACTCTTCCCTCTCTCCCGCTTAATGAGGAGGGCTTGAAGAATCCACTGGGGCTTTGAATCCCTCCTGGGGAGGTAGTAGATAAACAGGGTTAAGGAATTTAAAATTTTAATATTTTCTGGATCACTCAGGAGTAGCCAAAACACCTTTTTTAACATAATTTGACGATTGTTAATTGGCTGTACACAGTGTTTAAATATAATTCTCTCTCATCCCATTCACATAAAGTAGTTGCGTTCACATGCACATTCTTAATTGTGCTGGGTGCAGTCGTGTCTTGTCTGGCATCTTTAATCATCTTTGTGACAGGGCTCGGATAGGAGGTTGTGGGAAACGTGCCTCCTTGCTGTGTCAAGTTGTGCCTCACCCATGTCTTCTGATTGGAGCCTGAGCTCTTGAAATTTACTCTCTGGGAACATTTATGTAGGTGAAACTCATTCACTTGAATGTTGATAGAAAATGAACACAAAAGGGTCACAAATATGGTCAGAATGGAATTAATTTTAGTTCCTGATTTTTGCAACAATTTTCCAGTTCTAATTGGTATTGTAAGAGGTAGCATTTTGGACCATCACTGAAGAATACAGTCATATTCTTCAATAAGGATATAGTCATGGAAAGTAAGGAACTGTTTTTCTATTAACTTTTTTCTTATTTATATTTGCACACGCACTGTCACACGCACAGAAAAAAACAAATGTAACAAACTATACATAAACGTCTCTTAATGAGTTAGCCATTTGCTACCTAACCTTAGCTTACTTAAAATATTTGATTATATATATGAATGGTTAAAATATAAATACATTTGTATTGCACTGTTTAAAAACAAAATGTATTTATAAAAAATCTAGTCTTAAATCTTGTTCTGCCAGATCCTTATTTTGTGGACAGAGAAATTAAAAAAAAATTAGAATAAGATAAAGAACAGATGCAAACTTCAGAGGAGAGAGAAAGAGAAGAGGATGGAAGGGAGTGGGCAAAGATGGTGGTGGTGGTGTGTGGGGGGGGAGATTCAGTTATTTCACTGCTCTACAGCCAAAATGCTTCTGAAATAAATGTAGTCAAACTTTACTAATTCTGAGTCACTGAGAATGAAAATGATGCTTAAAATTGTTGATTGGCTTTAGTTTTCAAGATATGCTATTGGGTCAGTATATACCACCCTTGACTTGGGAATGGCGGAGGATAAGTGAGTTATAAAGGGAAGGGATCTCAATTTAAACCAGAAATGACTAAAATACATCTTTGACTGGATCTATGAATAAATCTATGACTGGGTTTGGACAGTACTTACTTTTTAGGCAAAACAATGAATGATGCAATCTGAAGCTGGTATTACGCCATACATGATATGAATTGCATCATGTTATTCCTAGAAGTCATGGATGATGCAATCATAATGAAGCTTACATCACTCTGTTGAAAATATTGCCCTATATCAGCTCTAGAAATTATACAGTGTGGTGCTCTCTTATTTGTCAGTGTTTGATTTTGCAAAGGGACACATTTCTGTTTAGCCAAAGTGAGCAGAGATGCCTCGTACCCTGTTTCCCCGAAAATAAGACATCCTCCGAAAATAAGGCCTACTTACAGTTTTGCCTCTCGTTGTAATATAAGGCATCCCCCCGATAATAAGACCTCCCCGATAATAAGGCATCCACCGATAATAAGGCATTTTTCATTTCTGAAAAATAAGACATCCCCTGAAAATAAGACCTAGCGCATCTTTGGGAGCAAAAATTAATATAAGACACTGTCTTATTTTCGGGGAAACAGGGTACTTGTGTGAACAATGCAGATAACTTCTGCTATGTTTGTGGTGAAGTGACTTTTGCATCACAAAAGTGCAGTATAACCACTATGGTTAAGAAAGCCTATCACCTTTATTTTGGCTGCAAAATTGGAGATCAGGACAAGAGGTTGGGCCCCACACATATGCTGCAACACTTGTGCAACAAATCTTCGCCAGTGGTTGAACAGGAAAAGGAAATCTATGCCTTTTGCAGTGCCAATGATTTGGAGAGAGCCAACAGATCATGCCAGCAATTGTTACTTCTGCATGGTGCCTCCAGTTGGGAAAGGTGTGTCAAAGAAGAAAAAGTGGACTGTGCATTATCCAAACATTCCATCAGCTATACGCCCAGTACCCCACGGAGAAGGACTGCCGGTTCCTGATGCACCAGAATCATTCTCACTTGAGTCAGACGAGGAAGAGGAAGAGGATAAAACTTCTGGTCCTGAACCATCAATGTCACAGGACCCACATTTTCTCCCATCCTCCTCCTCTGAACCACACCTCATAACACAAGGTGAACTGAATGACCCTGTCAGGGATTTGGAACTACCCAAGAGTAAGGCAGAGCTGTTGGGCTCCAGACTACAGCAGTGGAATCTCCTGGCAGGTGATGTTAGGGTGTCCATGTTCCGTGACCGTCAAAAGGATCTTGTCCCATTCTTCTTCATGGAAGGTGATCTTGTAGCCTGCAACAACATCGATGGTGTGATGGTAGCCCTCAACATCGTTCACGATCCAGATGAGTGGAGACTGTTCATTGATTCATCGAAGACGAGTCTTAAAGCTGTTTTACTGCATAATGGCAATGTTTTGCCATCAATTCCAGTAGGTCATGCAGTCCATATGAAGGAAACCTATGACAACATGAAACAACTTTTGAGGTGCATAAACTATGACCAACATCAGGGGCAGCTTTGTGGCGATTTGAAGGTTGTTGCTCTCTTGCTTGGTCTGCAGACTGGATACACAAAGTATTGCTGTTTTCTCTGCGAATGGGATAGTCGTGCAAGAGATTCCCACTACATCAAGAAAGATTGGCCACTCCAACAGTCATTGGAGCCTGGGAGGAAAAGTGTTCAGCATCCACCACTTGTTGAATCAAGGAAGATTTTGTTACCACCCTTACACATCAAGCTGGGTCTGATGAAGAACTTTGTCAAGGCCACTGACAAAACACAAGCAGCTTTCAAGTATCTCCGTGGAAAATTTCCAAGGTTAAGTGAAGCTAAGATAAAGGAAGGTGTCTTTGTTGGTTCTCAGATTTGTGAACTTCTTCGAGATGATGCATTTGACCATGCAATGTGTGGCCAGGAAAAGACGGCACGGAAAGCCTTCCAGTTAGTGGCAATACATTTTCTCGGAAACAACAAGGCAGACAACTACAGGTTGTTGGTGGAAAACCTCCTCAAGGCATACAAAAGCCTTGGTTGCAACATGTCACTAAAGATAAATTTTTTGCACTCTGATCTAGATTTTTTTCCACTGAACTGCGGAGCAGTGAGCGACGAGCACGGTGAGCGATTTCACCAGGACATTGCAACAATGGAGAAACGCTATCAGGGCAAATGGAGCCCATCAATGCTTGCAGACTATTGCTGGACAGTGACAAGAGATGCTCCATTTAATGAATACAAGAGACAAGCCAAGAAGCGCCGAGTAGATACTGAATAGGACTAAACTATGTACAGAATAGATTTTTCCTTTTGTTTCATAATAAATTGTATTTATATAACCCTTTTGCTGATTTTTAAAGTGTTACATAAACAGGACAGGTGAAATATTATCATGTAAAGCAACCATAAACACATGAAAAGACCTAGGTTTACAATTTATGATTAAAACTCTACTATCTACACAATATACATGACATAAAATGTAAAAACTTAAATATCTTAGAAACAGTAGCCAATCAGTTGTTTTAATTGTCATATTTAAATTCAGCACATCAAAATACATAATAAATAGCACATTTTATCTCTGAAGCAGACGACTTCTCAAAAATTGTAGACCAGTGTTTCCAGGAATTATGTGTTATTTGATGCCCTGTGCTGGGGGGCTTTACTATATTTTGCCCTTTGAAAGGTATAGGCTTAATAATCTAGGAGGTCTTTTTCTTCTTTAATGATTACACCCCTAAAGTAACTTTAAATGGAAATGGACTGTATGTCCAAACATCTAAGTTGGGAGATTTGTGTGGTAGCAGGTAAAGCCCACACAGAAAATTCAGGAAAGTCTTAAGAAGCTGGGACTGAACAATAATGGCTGGGTTGTGTCTTGATTTAGCTTCAGGGAATTGAATCCTTTCTTGAGACTCACTGCTGGAATTGTTGAGACTGTGAGTGTCAGACCGGGGAGTTTATGAAATCTACACAATACCTGATGTTTTCCTAAGAAATATATCTTAATTGCTAACCTGTGCTGAGCAAATAATTAATAAAGAATCATTTATTTATGAATTCCATCACTTTTTTTCTGTTTTGGAATTGTCTACAAGTAGGTCATGATTTTATCCCATATATTTATTATTTCCCAGGTAGTTTCTGTAAATAATGCTTCAGCTGTCGCTTTTTTTGTGATCAGTCCATTGCAAGTATCTGATAGTCAAAATTGAAGCTGCTTTGATTGGACACATGCCACACAGACTGTTTGAGTTACTATGCATGCTCGCTGCAGCAAAGGGAACTCAGCTCTCCCTTACTGCAATGGATTGGATTTACTACAGGTACCCTGACAATGATAAATTCAGTTAAGCTACTATAGGACTAGGTCACACATTATATTTGTTTCCTTATGAATGTATCTCACTGTTAGGTGCAGTGTAGTTGCAGCCGTGTTGGTCCCAGGATGTTAGAGAGACATTAGACATTATTGCCTCACCCATATTGCCTCTGTAAAGGTATGTCTACACAGCAACTAGACAACTACGGCTGGCCAGTGATAGCCTGCGGGTTGGGACGGTCCCAGAACTCTGGCTCCAGCCTGAGCCCGGAATTCTACACAGCAATGAAACTGCCTTGCAGCCTGAGCCATGTGAGCCTAGGTCGGCTGGCAGGGGCCCGCTGTGGGGTTTTCTTTGCTGTCTAGACACACCCTAATATCATTGTTAGAATCCGGTTTCCAATGCAAATATTTGTGAAGCCTGATCTGCATTTTTTTGCTTCTGCAATGTTCACTTATTATTTGCTGAAATGGTGAATTTTCTTGCCAGTAACTTAGTAAAATCAGTTGTCAGAGTATTTTTGGAGGTTCAACATAAAAGGGGGTGAACACAAAGTGCATTTTAAAAAAAAGGTATATGAATATTGATAATATTTTTTTCTACAATAATTGTCTAGCTCTGGAACCACGTGAGCCAAATTCAACCTTGATCTGAAGGAGTGCAGTTTTTCAGTGACATTTCTAGAGCCATGTTATTACTTACCCCAGGGTTCAATTTGGTCCTGTCATTTCAACTTTTTGTTTCATTCAATTCATTTCCCTTTAATAAAGTTCAAGTTTACAGTGTAACAACATTCCTTTGGGGCATTTGCTTTTGTTAACAAATGGTTCCTGTGTGCTATCAGAAAACACTAACCCTAGGGTAGAGACTACAGAATCATGGCACTAGTGACACTGGACTTGGAAATGTGGGTGCTCATTATTATACATACAGTGAGGAACAATGGGGGGAGATTTTCCAAGGCACAAGAGAAGATAGGTGCCCAAATAAGTTCATTGGGATTGGGTGCCTGCCATTCACTTGTGACTTAAAAACTCCTCCGATATTCATAGTCTGTCTCAATCATTGGAATAAGAATGGGAAATTGTTTTTTTAAAAAGGATTCAGTTCGGCACTAAGGCCCCAATCCAGTCAATTACTTCGGCACATGCATTAATCAAAGCACACGAGCTGTCCCATTAACTTCAATGGGTGTCAGTTGTTTAAAGTTACATGTGCCCAACTGCTGTGCTGGGTTGGAACCAAAATGACTGGCGAAAAGGATTCCGAAGGAGCAAAAGGCACGGTCTGTGTGACGTGGACAGCAGTGACAGAAACAACAGTGACAGAAATGGGGTGGAGGAAATAATATTCTATGCTTCGTAGCACCTTTATGATAACTGCTTATTTATTTTCTAACCCCACCCCTCCCCAAAACGGAGCGTTCAGTCCTGCAGCAGCTCACTATGTCATGTTACTAGTTCTGCAGCCACTCCAACGTGGTATCAAGTCCTGAGTGTGGAGGCAGAACCCAAGAATTTACAAAGTGACCCTGTGACAAAACAACATCCAGAGCACCAGCTGTGGATTTGGCTCAGAATATTTCTTAGTTTGATTTATGTTCATCGTGGGCCAGACCCTGCAGTCCTTACTCAGGCACAAACTTGGATCGACTTTAGTGGGGTTTTATCTTAAAAAAAAAAAAAAAAAAAAAAAAAAAAAAATCTACAGGACTGAATCTTTTGTGGTCCACCAAAGAGCAATTTTGTTCCTCCATTAAATTTTGGTTAAGCTTCACATGTCTGGCTCCACAAGACTGTACAAAGGGGATTTTATGTATCTGGAAGCAAACTCACTAAGCACTTTGTTTTCCTTATTAGTAGAACTGGGCCACTGGTGGGTCATTGTGATCACATGCGTACTACAACTGCCTGTGTTGTATCTAAATAGAGGCCTTCAGTTTTTATGACAACAGTCCCTTAACCTTCAGAAACATAAATATTCACCCCAAATTTATAAAACCAGAATCATAAAAATGATGGGGGAGGGTTGAATTTATTTATTATTTAGCTGAGGACATTTTTATGGAGTAATAAACTCCTTTTTAGCCAAAGGCATGTTGTAGAGAGAGAGACTGTTGATGGCAAACAGTAAAACAAGAGACACCTTAAAACTATTAAACCAAAATAATTATCAACTATAAATCAATGCCATAAAATTAAACAGTGTCATGTAATGGATGCAATGTAAGGAGGACAAAAAGTTACAAAAGGCTGAAAATAACATTTGAAAAAGCCAAGAAAATTTCTGTTAAATAACCCCCCTCCAACATTATCTTTGATGGCTTTAGCTCCTTGAATCTTTTTCTGTGCTATTTGAAAATGTGAAACTGACTGTCTGTCCTCTCCCCCCACCCTGCATAATTGTCTTAAGCAACTGAATAGTTGTGCTATATTGATCTTTAGCTACACCAAGCCTTATGTTGGGCATTGAAGGCCTGAGCCAAAGTCCATTGAAGTCAATGGAAGAACTCCTATTGGCTCCAATGGGATCAGGCCCAACCATCTCTGGCTTTAGTGCTCTTCATGTTCTTTTCTTGGGAAGGGGGAGTAATTAATTCACTGTTATCTAGATAGCCGTACCATACTGGTTTCCCCTTTAATTTTAATGGAACACATTAGCAGCAGCATAACTGGGACTGGAGCAGAGGACCAGCCGTGGAAGAGGTGATATATAAAGGACAATGAAAAGAGACCGAAGGACTCCTGTTCTACAACTATGCATGGAAAAATCTCAGTGGCATCAACAGGAGTTTTTTCCAGCATAGGCACTTCAGGATCAGGACCAATATCTATTCCATTATATTACTAGGGATGAAAACACAAAACAAAACAACCCCCCAAGCCCAGAGACACAGGGAGAGCTGGGTAATAGAGCAAGACAGATCTCAATTCATGGCAGCCGAAAATATAATTTAATAGCAGTAAGGCTCGGGCAGAAACTGACAAATGCCAGGTAATTCAATATGAAAGCTTGATGCCGCTTTGAAACTGGTTACAAAAAATTCAGTTTCTCCTTGTTTACTCAACAAGAGCTCATTGACTTCAATTACAGTTTTTCCTGAGTAAGGACTTCAGGCTTTGGCCCGTATGTTACGTAAACTTCTTTCCATTTAATCCCCCATCTCTCTGTCGCAAATGAAGCAAATATTTTTTAAACTATAAAGAGATGCCGAGACACTCAGTGACTTACACTCACTGGGATTCATGCAAACGTTTGTTGGGCAGGTGTTGAGTCATGTGAATTTTTACCCCCTGAGCTGTGCTTTGATCAAATCCCAAAATTCAAAGCTAAACTTAAACTAAACACCACCAAGCATCACTTGTCTTTTCACTGAAACCATGTGAGACTGTGAATTTCATAGAGTCTTGAAGTCAATCCATATATCTGCCCTGATTGGGTTCATAAAGAGGGCTGACTAGAAAACAAGAATTCTGTTTCATGTGAAGTTTTGATGTTTCAAAACTTTCTCAGTTTTCACCTGAGACCTTTTACATTTATTTAGTTATTTGGAGAGCGAGCATGACCCCAGAATAGCAAGTAGCCCAGGAGTTAGGGTCCTCAGTTGGGATGCTGAGAGAGCCAGGCTCAAGTCCCTGCTCTGAATCACTCTCACCTATTGGAGCTGTTTTGCTTTGTATGCATAATATTCATTGGAACAGACATCACATTTCAGGTAAGTGCTCTAACCATGGGGCTATTGGCTAGTCTGAGATTTAATCTCTATCTAGTTTTGGTCCAAAATTCCATTCTGGACTTGAAAACCTTCTTGAGGAAAGCAATAGAGGGTCCTGTGGCACCTTTAAGACTAACAGAAGTATTGGGAGCATAAGCTTTCGTGGGTAAGAACCTCACTTCTTCAGATGCAAGTCAGACTAACATGGCTACCCCTCTGATTCTTGAGGAAAGTTTCATCAAAGCTACTACGTTTTTGCCAAAAATTTTGGTTTTGATAAATTGATATTTCCTAACAATCACAACAACAAAAAGTTTTATGTTAGAAAATCCCTGACCTGCTCTGTCTATAAACATTAGTTCAACCTTTCAACAAATTTGGGCTGTGCTTTGTGTTTTAATGATCACTAGAAACTAGCTGGCTTTTTAATGCATTTTAGGGGTTTCTGATCAAAGCTGAATGCATTTTTGGTAAAATGTAAAGAACTTCCATGACACTCTAATGGAAAGAATTTTTAAAAGAGGTGCACGGGCTATAGGCAAACAATGTCTGTCCATTTATACTCCCAGAACTCCTGTTGAAGAGAGTCTTGTGTCTGTAGTTGTGGAATTCTTCTGCCTGCCTGCCCGCCTGCCCGTTCTGTGCTTGTGTAACACATGCCGATATGGTGTAGCTCTTTGTCCACCTCTACAACATACAGTGGTTTGTAAGTCTGCTACGACTTCAAGAGCAGGAGTGTTACACAGTTACTGCGATTGTATGTGTGAGTTGAGTGAGCACATGCTCAAATGGCTAGTCAGCAGGGCCGACTCCAGGCACCAGCTAAAGAAGCAGGTGCTTGGGGCGGCCAATACCAAGGGGCGGCACTCCAGCTACTATTGGGACGGCACATCCGGATCTTCAGCGGCGGGTCCCTCAGTCCCGCTCGGAGTGAAGGACCTGCCGCCGAATTGCCGCCGAAGAGTGGAGCGGCGTGATTGCGCTGCCGCAGCTTTTTTTTTTTTTTTTTGCCGCTTGGGGCGGCAGAAAACCTGGAGCCGGCCCTGCTAATCAGGATGTTTAAACAGCCATTTGGGCATGCAGTCACTGCAATTCTGGATACAAATACAGACACCTGGTAGTGCATTTGGGCCTAAACATTTGGCTCTGAAAGGGGTTCCACATTATTAAGCAAATCATTTTGTCCTATAGATCTGAACTGAAGAAGCACTTCCTGTCTGCAGCTTACTGCCTCCTTACTTAGGTCATCTTTATAATCTGGAATAAGGAAGCAACCAAAACTTAAATCTGTTTTATTCTTTAGGGCTCAGTCACGAGCTGTATTATGTATCCATGCAAGGGAGTAAGGGGTATGAGGACCCCACTGATTCCTTGCTCAGGCTACCCACATTACAAGGAACAGCATGGAGAAAGAGAGCAGCAGCCTTTGCTGGGCTGTTTCTCATGCATGTGGGTAGAGCCCTGGCTACTTCCTGCCTTCCCCTCTGCTCCCCAACATCCTGGCAAGCACAACTGAGGCAGCCAGTCCGGGGAAGTAAACTCTGATTGCTTTCCCCCTGGAGTAAGTGGGGAACCATCTGAGTCACAATATGTTCCCTGGGCTGCGCCAGAGGCAGCATGTTGTTACATGGGGCTTGTGGCAAAGTCACAGCTATGAAGCCCTTGTTTTAAAAACTGAAAATAAGGTGATAGATGCAGAGTACCCAGAAGCCACCTACTACAGGACAGGCCCAACAAAGAAAATAACAGAACGCCTCTAGCTGCCATCTTCAGCCCCCAACTGAAACCTCTCCAGCGCATCATCAAAGATCTACAACCTATCCTGAATGATGATCCCTCACTCACAGATCTTGGAGACAGACCTGTCCTCACTTACAGACAACCCCCCAACCTAAAGCAAATACTCACCAGCAACCGCACACCATACAACAAAAACACTAACCCAGGAACCTATCCTTGCAACAAAGCCCGATGCCAGCTCTGTCCACATATCTATTCAAGTGACACCATCATAGGACCTAACCACATCAGTCACACCATCAGGGGCTCGTTCACCTGCACATCTACCAACGTGATATATGCCATCATGTGCCAGCAATGCCCCTCTGCTATGTACATTGGCCAAACTGGACAGTCTCTGCGCAAAAGAATAAATGGACACAAATCTGACATCAGGAATTATAACATTCAAAAACCAGTGGGAGAACACTTCAATCTCTCTAATCACTCAGTGACAGACTTGAAGGTGTCAGTTTTGCAACAAAAAAACTTCAAAAACAGACTCCAAAGAGAGACTGCTGAACTCGAATTAATATGCAAATTAGACACAATTAACTTAGGTCTAAACAGAGACTGGGAATGGTTGGGTCATTACACTAATTGAATTTTTTCCCCCCCATGTTAAGTTCTCCTCAGACCTTCTATGGGTCATCTCGATTATCACTTCAAAGTTTTTTCTTCTGCTGCTACTGATAGCTCATCTCAATTGATTGGCCTCTTACAATTGGCATGCGTATTTCCACCTTTTCATGTTCTCTGTATGTATAAATATCTTCTGTCTGTGTGTTTCACTCTATGCATCTGAAGAAGCGAGCTGTAGCCCACGAAAGCTTATGCTGAAATAAATTTGTTAGTCTCTAAGGTGCCACAAGTACTCCTGTTCTTTTTGCGGATACAGACTAACACGGCTGCTACTTTGAAACCTAAATATTCCCCTAGCCTTCCACGAAAGGGTGGAGAGTGCAGACACTATGAGGAGTAAAATCAGTTCTCTATTCAAAGTTGAAATAAGTTGAATTATAAACACTGAAGAGAACAGGTTGGGAGGGGGAGAGAGGGAGATAGAAAAAGTGAAGGTGAGAAGGTTTAAACTCTTCAAATAAATTGAATTTCAATTTAGTTATTTGAATGTTATTTAAGCATCAATTGCTTAAAGGCTTAACAATTATGTAATAAGTATGTATCTATTACATCTAGAATTATGTTCATCCAACTGTACATTGAAAAGCTATAATTCAGTGGAGACGCTTTAGTGTCATAAAATACAAGCACATAGCCCAGGTAGTTTGATAATGTCACCAGAACCCTGAGGTGAAACTGAAAGAGAACAAACCATTTGATATATCGGATCTCACCATTTGTCCCCCAGTCTGTTTTTCTGTTTCCATTCCAGCAACGGACAATACTTGAAACTTAAAGAAGCCTAACCACCCCCCTCCCACACCATGAAGTAACTAACCCATTGTACAATACTGTACACTGGGGTGGGGACTCCTGCCTGATCTCCTTGTTGATCAGTGGGTTCTTTAAAGCATGAGGCTTGATTTCCTTGCCTCAGAGTGAGAAACTACAAATTTGGGATCAGATTTTGCCTGTGCGCAGCATGGGGGTATGGGCGTGTTTAAGGGTCTTAGACTGTAAGTAGACCTGTTTGAATAAAAGGGTTTTCAGTTTGCTGACAATTCCAAAAAATCATGGGGAAAACAGTTTAGTGTTGAACTGAAAACAAAATTTGAGATTCTTCGTGCATCAAAAAGTCAAAAATAATTTTTTCTTTTGGGTCAAGCAAAATGGTCTATATGTTTTGATTTAAAATAAATAAAATAAAATTTGAGAAAATATGGAAACAATCTAGTTTGAAACAAAAAAATCAAAATGTTTACAAGTGTTAAACCAAAATGTTGAGGGTTTTTGGTGTGTGTGTGTGTGTGTGTGTGTGTGTGTAGCGGGGTGGTCACCCCGCTCATGCCCTGGAGGGCTTAAAACAGCCCTGGGAGAGGGCTGGGGCGGGGGGAAAGCTAGGCTGATTGGGGAAAGCTGCCACAGGTGGGGCCATGCTCCAGTCAGGCCATGGCTGGCCCTATAAGAGGGCTGAGGGCCAGAGACTGGAAGGCATTCTCTCTAGCTTTCTGAGAGAGAAGGACCTGGCTGCCTGGGACCTGGGAAGGGTACCTAGGGTGGCACAGTGCTGGGGAAGGGCAGAGGGAGATGGGGAGCTCCAGCCTAGCAAAACCCCAGGCTGCAGGCCGAGTTAAAGGCCTACAAATAGGTACTGGGGCTGCAGAGGGGCAGCCCAGAGATAGGCAAAGGCAGCAGGTCCTAAGCCCCTTGCCGATGATGAGTGGTTTAGAGACTGCAGTCGGCCCCAGGGAGTGGGGGCTAGATGATGACTGGCAGTAGCCACTGAGGCAAGGTGGATTTAGAGGGCTGGGGGTTCCCCTGGGAGGGAAGACCCAGAGTGAGGGGGTACTGTGGTGGGCAGAACCGTAGGCAAAGGGCACAGGGGTCTGGGAGAGACACGGGGCCAGCGGCAGGCGAGACACCGGCCTGCAGAGGGTGCTCTGGGCTGGAAAGATCTAATTCCTGAGATGGCCAGCAGGAGGTGCCATGCCAGTGAGTCTTCGCCCTGCCACAATGTGTGTTTGTTTTTAACCAAAAGACTTGAGTAAAACCCATATGAATTCGCAAAATGTTTTGGTGTCACCGAATCTGTGTGTTTCACCAAAAAATTTCACCCAACTCTCAATTGTATAGAAACTCCTGGGGGGACGGGCATCTTTTTTTGTTCTGTATTTGTACAGCACCAAACACAATATGTTTTTACAGGATCTGGTCCATGACTGGGGCTAATAAGAAGCCATGTCCCCTTCACAGTGGCCAGGCACAGCAGCAGTTCCTCATGATGGTTGCAACATCCTTGACTGCTGGGTCACAGAAAAAGGGGCAGGGAAGGGGGGTGAGGAGACACTATGCCTGTCTCTCTGCACCAGTCTGGAATAATGCAGGGGAGTAGAGTTGCACTGTCCTAAGGAATGGTAAAGCCTCCATGCTATCCACTTCCTGGAGCTCCAGGAGGCATTTGGACCTTACTCATCACCCAGAGTCACATGCTCCGTGCATATTCTTGCCCTTTCTTATTGATCAAAAAGTGATTCAGCTCTTTTATGTTGTGCTTGTTCAAGCTCCCAGAACATTTTTAGCTTTATATGAGCACAGTTTTGGTGTGTTTAATTCGTTCTTTCCTATATGGTAATAAAGAACAATTTCTTGGGTGTTTGCTACTATATATCACTTCCCTTACTTTTGTATGGGTTACTTATGCTCCCTCTTCCCTTCTTCCACCCATTCCCCTCCCCAAAAACCTAAAGCCAACTCCCCCTTTATTTATCTCATTCTTCCCTCTCCTCTCAAGCATATCTGGATTTCTGCTCAGAAAGTCAGGAATTAGAATCGAGGGGTGAGACACTGGCCCCACTGAAATCAATAGGATTTTTGCCATTGACTTCAATGGGGCCAGGCAGGCTCTCACTCCAGATCTCCTGAGTCCCAGTCCTGCATTTTACCCATAAGATCACTCTTTGTCTCTCTGAGCATATCTTCATTGGCACAATATTCAGAAAGTTGAGGTCCATGCACAGTTTTGCACATATAGTTTTGTGCCTATTTTGCATGTCAATGGATGGCAATTGTACAGACACAGAAGGCATTTGCATGCCCAAATGGATGCAATACTTATTTTTATGCTTAAATGCCAGATCTGTGCACACCCTATCTGTAATTGCATGTGCATAGTAGGTGCAAAAATGCTCATAGGCCCCAAGTCTCAAAATCAGACCCTCCAATTCTCGGATAAAAGACTCAAATTCACCATAGAGTTGTGTCCTGGAACCATTTTTTCCTGAATCAGTAATGAAGCCTATAGTGGGGCAGTTGTCCCACTTTGGCAGAGGAGGGGTTAAAGCAGGCTGGAGGGAGCCTATGAAGAACCTGGCCAATCAGAGAAGGGCAGAAAGGCAGCCAATCAGAGCTAGGCTGGGCCCTATATAAAGGCTGCAAAGCAGAGGAGATAGTAGTCTCTTCCTGACAAGCAAAGGAGAAGAACAGGCTTCCTGTAGATGGAGCACCTAGGCTAGAGCAGTGCTGGGCAGGCTCAGGGGAGAGCGAGAGCGAGAGCGAGAGCTCTGGCCTGTTACCTGCCAGGTGGTGGCCCCTGATGAAAAGGGCCAAGAAGGTGTGTGGGCCAAGGGGAAATGGCCCAGGGTACACAGAAGAGAGGATTGAAGGAGGGCAGTAGGAGGTTGCTTCTAGAGAGTCCCTGGGTCAGGACCCAGAGTAGTGGGCAGGCCTGAGTCCTCCCCTTACCTTACCATGGAGGCACATGGCCAATGGACTGTGCCTTGTACCTGAGGCAAGGGACTAGACTTTGGGGTGACAGGTGGCCATGAAGGCAGGTGCAGACTGAGGACTGCTGATACCCCCGGAAGGGGGGAGAATAGAACAGAGGCACAGCTGTAGGGCTGTGTCCAGAAGAGGACGCCACAAGCCAGGAAGCAACACGGGTCCCAGACAGCACAGCAGGCAATGGGCAGAACACCACCTGCAGAGGGCGCTCCATAGCTAGGAGAGAGCTAATTCCTGGAGCAACCAGCCGGAGGCACCATGGTGGTGAGCACAACCCATTACAAAGTCCAGTGGCCCTTCAGCTTTTTCTGATACCTTTCCCTCCCTATCTCCCTCAAATCATTTGTAGAGACACATTTGCAACAGCACCCATTTAACTATCTGTGGTGTACAGAGGAGACACTTGCTACTGTTTAATGATCCATCTTTCTCTCAGTTATGCACAGAAATAGGGAGATGGTGGCCCTATAAAATTATTGTGACACCTGGCACCCCAGTATTCACCACTGTCATGTAATTAGGATATGTTTTGTACAACGTATGCCTTGTGAGGTATCATTCTAAAAGTCTTGATCTGCTAGACAGTAATAGCTCATTGAATTGTATGTGCTATCATTGTATGTGAAGTTATGAAGTTTGGCTATATATGTGTTACTGAAGCATGTTGTGAGGTTGAAAACACCCACAAGCAGCCTTTCAGGTACAACAGTAAAAAGGCCAAACAATGTTAATGGCTTAATGAGGAAATGCAAACAAGTACAAGGATTACTCCAGGAACTGTGTACAACAGAAACCTCTCAGCAATAGCACTACACAATGGGAATGGTTTGACCCAAGTCACAGCAAAAGAGCTTTCCAGCAATTGGGGAGAAGTTATAAAAGGGGGACAATGACATTATGAGGGTACCTCACTCTCCCTACAACAACACACCTAGAAACATGTGAGGGGCAAGGACTGAACTGTGGGAGTGATGGTCCCAGGCTAGAAGGATTTTTAGCCTGTGTATGAAAACCTGGGAAAGTCAAGGGAACTTGTGCCTTAAGAGTCTGCCAACCTGTTTATCTCTCAGGTAGGATATGAATTAGCAAATTCTCACCCTATCTAGTGTGCTAAACTCAGTTTGCGGTTTTGTTTATTTACTAAGGTAATCTGCTTTGATCAGTTTGCTATCACTTATAATCACTTAAAATCTATCTTTTGTAGTTAATGGACTTGTTTTGTTTTGTCTAAAACCAGTGTGTGTGTGGAAATTTTAACCTGGGGCAGAAAGCTGTTGCATATCTCTCTCCACATTGAGGGAGGGGGCAAATTTTATGAGCTTACACTCTACAGATGCAGCGCAAGACGGTTTACACTTGGGGGGCCGGGGGGTTGTGCATGTGTAACATCGACAGACCCTGGTTGTCCACTGGCAGGATCGAACCTGGGACCTTTGGAGCTTAGTGCATGATCCAAAAGCCACCTGGCTGTTAGCTAAGGCTGTAAAGAAAACTCCTTAATCTCTCTCTCTAAGTGGCCTCAGTGCCACTAGAGGGGGTAGAACACCACACCTTGGAGGTATGTGAGATACATGTGCCTTAGCAACTGGGAGGTGCCTTAACTGAGCCTTCCCATGCAGAGTTGATCTCAGCATATGTGTGTAAAGCTGCAGCTGGGTGTGTCCCTACCCTTATGTGTGCTTGTAAAGTGCAGTCTGAAGCCTGGGGGAAGGGTTGGCTAGCTTGCCTCAGCAATATAGTGTGAAGGGAGCCCACGCTGGTGGGTCAGGCGGGCTCAGTGGTACTGCAGTTCCAAGTAGCACCTCGAAGGCTGTGTGTGGAAACCATCACAATTCTAATAGACATTTAACACTGGTAATAGAGTTCTGTTGCTGAGATTGGTTTGTGGTTTCAGGGGATATAGAGCAGGGCCACCCAAAGGATTCAGGGAGCCTAGGGCAAAGCGGGGGAGTGGACACATAAAAGGGCACCACCTGCTGCGGCACTTGTACTCACCGGGCGGTGCTCCGAGGCTGCGGTGGCAGCGGGTTCTTCACTCACTCCACGCCTTCGGCAGCACTGAAGGACCTGTCGCCGAAATGCTGCCAAAGACCCGGAGCGACTGAAGGGTGTGCCGCCGAAGACCCAGATCGCCCCTGGCTGAGTAGCCAGGGAAGGGATTCTCGGCCAGGGCTTGCGGGGCCCCTGGGGCAAATTGCCCCACTTGTTCTCCCCCCCCACCCCGGACAGCCCTGATACAGATAAATGAGGTGCAGCACTATATGAGGTAAAGATCCTTTGCCTTAGATTCTTTTGCCATTCAGGCAAATGTGTTCCTTGTAAAACACTGTTGAATGAAATGGTCCTGGCTTGCTTTCATCATATCTGAAAGCTGATATTTTTGTATCAACTGATTTAAAATGGAAATGAAGCTCTTCCCCTATTTGTGGATATTGTTAAACATTGTAGCTGGCTGCAATTAGGAAGTGTAAATTGGAGTCATCCCTCCACCCAGCTCCAAACCGTCTAGACACTCATAAACAGTCAAATTCACCCCTTCCCCGGGGGTTGCTTTTATTACCAAAAAGGGTTATTCCCAAATACTACATAGGCCCCAATCCAAACTGCTAGACCTGGTAAAGGGATTTTCCAACAAATGACTTTTTGATGGAACAACTCTAGTTTTTCTTCTGAGTGACTGTATCCCAGCAGTTGGGAGCCAGCTCAAGGTGAATTGGGTCAGGTTCTTAAATTGCATTATCAGAACTTGCATCAAACAGGACTTCAAAAGACAACAATCCCGAAGTATGATTGTTATCAACTATCTATTGGGTTTCCTAATAGTGAAAAGTAGCCTCTGTGTTATTTCACAGAAAGAGATTGTAACATACACTCCACACATACAGACTGCTACATGAACAAGGGAGGTGGGGAAAAGGATGTTTGGATATCACAATAGCCTTTGTCTTCAGCTTGAAGAGAGAATTGTTGGTATTTTCAGATGCTCGTTTTTTTCCTATATAATAATGCTTTTCTTCCCTTCATCAAAATAACATGGCAAACACCAGGTGAAGCTATCACATTGCAAAAAAAGAAATCCTGGTAGAAATGATGCCAGTCATGATTAGATAGGACTCTTTATTCTGAGAGAAACAGACTAGAAAGAATGTGTTCTAATGCTCAGTGGCAGGGACTTCTAGAGTGACCCCATTTTGGCTTATATATTGCATATTCTCTACAAAAACTACATTAAGACAATGTCAAGGTTGCCCAGTTAAGCATTCTGACGTCAGGAAATTCAAAAATAAGGCAGAATGTGCAACCTTAAGTCTGTACGCATGCATTATGTTACGTTCTTCCATTTCATGATTGCATGCTAGTTCTCAAAAAATACATAGACTATACATTATTCTGTAAGCTTAGATACACAGTATATGTGTCATGTCTAGCGTAAGGATGTTTTCAGGACCATCAGTCAAGCCCACAGGTTATCTTACAAACCTAGCAAAGCAGACAACCAGTACTTTCTGTACCAGAACCCCTCTCCCCTCCGCTCCATCCTAACTCCAGAGTTCATATCTAAGGAGCAGGTTTATTTCCGCCTGGGTGCTGCATCCCAGTGATCAGCTGAGAGTGACTGGCCAATGATCTGTCTGAGTATAAACAGAGAAGGCTGTACAAAAACACAGGCAAAGACTTAAGTTTCAGGAGACTTTTATATCCAAGATGACAGCCTACTTTTATCAACACCCCTCTCCTTTGATTTGTTACATCATAATAATGTTTTATGGCCAAATGTAAGATTTGGCATCACACACTATATAACTTGTTTAGCTACTCATTAGCAATAACAAAACTATCAATCCTAATATCTGACAAGGACTTGGGGGGGCTATCTTTGTTTACCCTGATTATATTTGACTGGGTTGTCATAAGCTCTCATTGTTACTTCATCCTTGGAACCTCATCCTTAAATCAGGGACATTCCAAGAAATGATATAACATTGTTTTCTACTCCTTCCCCCAAAAAGGGTTATTCAAAGATTTGATGAACCAAACTAAACTAGGCTTACATTTATATTGATTATGCACTTACTAGCTAATATGTGATATCTATCTATCTATCTATACACATAGTCCCTTACCATTTTACACGAGGTAAGTTCACTTAATCATTGTCTCACCCTCTTATATGTAGGAAGAGTTTTCAATGTTGTATATTGACACTATTTTTATTATCATAATAGCCCAATCTGTGTTTATTCCTGGGCGGTGTGTGAACAGACCTTTATTCTTCCATTGTGCACCCTGCATGGGCAGTTGAAGTGTGGAAGCAGGGACTTGCTTCCAGCAGTGCCTCGCGGGGGAGCGAGGTGGAGGGGTGCTGACCAGCAGAATGGGCTAGGTGCTGGCGGTGGGAGAAGTATGCTATACCTCAAAAAGGTATGTTGTTTATTGCTCCCCCTCCCAGAACAATGAGGAAGCAAGAGAGGAATTGTGATCCTGTCTAGCGCTCTTGCAGGCGAGGCACAGCTAAGCACAACCCTTTATACAGGGCCGAGTATGAAGGCTCGGTCTAGCCCTAAGAGATTTGGAACTGCTGTTCTTCATGGCTTCCTTTTTCAAAACTGTGGGCAGGATTCTGGGCTGCTTCTCCTGATAGACACAACACAGCCCCTGAGGAAGGGAGACAACGGTGGCTTTTAGCATTTTTTTGTGTTGCCTGGATTCTGGGATACTGCAGGGGCGAAAACAGTCTCTGGCCATGCTGCAGCCCTAACTTACCACCCGCTTTGTAGTGCGGAATCCCTGCATTGCTGAGTGTTGAGAATGTGCCCCCTCTTGGTCATATCATTCTGTTCTTGTGCCATGGGAATTGTCTTTTGGCCGGTTATGGCCTCTCTATGGCTCCTGTATGTCATTGGAGCAGGTATCCAGGAACCGGTGGGAGGGCCAGAAGCCAGCCTACTGTGTTTAACCGAAGACAGAGAGTCATTTTTACATCATGTACAGTTTAATAATAATGTCAATAGTTATTATATAGAGCTCATAAATAACATGCCCTTACATCAACGTCATCTTTTCAAAGCCCTTTTTAATCATTAACTAATCTTCAGAACATCCCTGACAGATGGGTAAGTAACCATTTTGATGCCCATTTTTCAGATGGGGAAACCGAGGCAAAGAGGCTAAGTGATTTGTGTAAAGTCTGAGCCCAGACTGGAACTTCCTGACTCACAGTCCAGTGTTAAGGCATGGTCTACTAGCCCATTCTTTTGTTTCTCTTCTTAGGAACCAAGACAAAATACAGGGTGGACCATGGGGATACAAAAAGCAGGCGACATAATGGTGGAAAGATCGGTCACCACTTCAGATTCTCCCATCTCTCTAGCCCAAATGATCTAGTCGTTCAAGGCTGACCTTAGAATTTTAATTAAAATTGTAAGGTGAAACTTTACACCTCCTCCCATCCCCCACTGATGGTAGGTGGAGCCAAGGAAAGTTAAGTGTCTGACCCTATCCTACCACAATTTCTCATGTAACCTTTTTTTTAAGTTTCCCTTATTTTGCATAGGGAGTGTGGTCCCCACACCTGCCTCTCTAATGGGTCTTTGACACATTCCTCTTCTGTCCTCTCCCCATACTTCAGCACATTCTGTTGTGCATACAACTGTCTTCAGATGCGGAAGCAGCACAGCCACTAGAAAGGTGACGTCCATCCATAAATGTCATTGGCTGGAGTCTTGAGATCAGAGCTACACAAACCATTATTCATTTACTAATATATCCATGAGGCCTGTCTCTTCTTGATTATCTTTTCCTGAAGAGCAGCGGATGGGAAAATAACTTCTCCCATCTTCCACTACAGTCAAATGGCTTCATACAGGCCCATTTCTGAGAGCTGTCTCACTTAGTCAATGGGAGTTGAGTGCTCAGGACTGCAACTGAGTCCTGCAAGCCTTTATTATTCAAGGCTTTCCCTGTGTGATTGGGCACATAGGGAGGAATGATGGCTCCCTGCTTTTCCTGATTTTTTTTTTTTTTTTTTTTTTTTAAATACAAGTTTCAGCTCTTTCTGCTTGGGATGTTCAGAGTCTATAAAGATTTAATTTCACTGCAGGTTCCTTTCATATCTCTCCGAGGATTTCATATCTCTCTGTCTTCCTTTCAAAAGTCTTTTGCATTGATGGGAAGAAATCAATTTCCGCTATCCAAAAGTTGTCATTACTGGGAATGAGGCACAAATCACTTCTCAGAGTTCCCGCCGCTGCTAAAGGTGCAGCGTGATTCTTCCCTTCACAAAAAGGAAGTGCATGCAATCTGCTGGGTGGAATGGGAACCCTGGTTCGACACTGAATATTTGCAACTGACTGAGGTAGAGCGGTGTCGTCTCAATACAATTTCTCACAAAGAGCATGCAGTGCTCCTGAAGTTCGGTGACTTGCTTTGGGCACCCGGGGCCAGATTTCAAAACAAGGTTTCAAAGCAAATTTTGACAGTAGCCAAGTGAAATATGATATGCTCAGATGAGGCTGTTTTGTCTTTATAAGAAATAATAATTCCAGTGTCAAGTGTAAAGTTGTTGTTTAAAACAACAATACTAATTGCATACACAAACACATGCCAGATCTGTGTAAATCAATGTCGCTTCTCTGAAGACTGGAAGTATAGTGAGAAGAGAACCTTTCCGCTGGTATTTCAGCACCCCTGCTGAAGTACTGATCAGAACCATAAAGCGAAGAGGTGCAGTAGAATGAAAAGTAATGTGGTAAAAGGTTATCTGAGTTGTTTCAGATCTCAAAAGGTTGTCTTGTTGGGTTCAGATGGAGTTCTGCTTGAAGGTCAGTCTTATTTTCCCTTAACTGATTTCCCATCCTATACACTGATGAATGAGATGCTAGAAAAAATAGCCTAGGGGGGAAAAGACTTGTTGGATTCCACTAGTCATGAGTGAGGGCCTCAGAAGGTTGGTATGGGCAAGAGTCATCCTACAATGACTAGAGGTACTTGCTGTTTCGTGCCTGCCAGAGGATCCTCTATCCCTGCCCCGTGGTGATCCTAGAAAAAAGCCTAACTGATTGAGAGAGGGGCCTGGAATAAATAGCAGCAGGGGTTTTAGAACTCTGCCTGAATTGAAGCAGTCAGGTGCAGCTAAGCACCATTGGGTCTGACAGTTAAAGGAAGTTGGTCTATTCCTGATGGCAGAAGAGAAGAGATGAGGGTTTGCTGGCTGTAAGGCAGGATATGGATTTCTGGAGATAAAAGAGCTGCCCTGTTCATTATATTGTTTGGTGTTTAGCCTTCACAGGCTGTTCAACTGCATGCAGGGACAGTGCTCAGACCTGACTGTTTTTTTTATTTCTGTGTTGAACAGGAATCCTGAAAATAAATCCTGTATTTTATTTTACTCAGTGTGGGGCGCCTGTGAAATTTCTCTCTGGCTGCTCAGATCTGGACTTGCTGTACATCCTCATAGATCAGAGGCGTAACCAGCGCTAATTCAGAGACTGTGTGAGATAGGGAGTCAGCATGGGCTAGCAGATGGGGCCCAAGACTGAAAACCAGAAACTTCTGTATGCCAGACATGGGTCCAATCCAAACATTACCAAATATTTGGCGTTTTAATCTGGATTGGAATTCACAAACTGTCTCTGTCTTTACAATGATGTGATATAGATCTTAAATTTTTGCATTGTTTTAAAATCTGGACTTTTTGAGTCCATCCCATCTGTGCTGCACAGTAATTGTGGCTAGTTCATTATTGCCTTGGGCTAGTCACTTTAACCCTGATTCTCATTTTCCATCCTGTGAAATATGGATAATAGTTAACGATCTCTCAGCGGTTGGGCAAGTTTGATTTAGTGTTTAGTGCTTTGAAGACCTAAAGTAGTGTACAAGTGCTAAGTATTGTTATCGCAAACTTTTGGGACAATGTATGTGTTAAAGGGGAAGGGAGGAAAACCCTATAGCTGTCGTGCAGAAGCTGCGGCTCTGAAACTATCAGTTACGTGATGATGGCTAGTGGTGTTCTCTGAAGGAGACTACCACTGAACTTGGCTGTTGAAGCTTCAGGTTTCAGCCTTCTACCTAACAGGATGTGATGGTGGGAAATATAGGAGACTTGGCTTTCAGGAAGATGGTACCCATCTGTGGATAACAGCTGTAGTTGGAAGTGGTGCTACATGCATCAAAATTAGGCTTCCATAACTGAAGACAAATACATGTTTCAGCAAGTCAGTTTGTATTTGGAAACAAATAATCCTCTTAAATATAGTGACACTGTTAGGGGGCTTATTCCTTCACACTCTTACTTCCCTGGTCCTTCTCGCTTGAACAGAGAGCAACAATACCCGAAGTCCAAAGGCGCAAACAATTCAATGTTTATTGGGGTGAACTTCCAGCAAGCATGATTCCATTTTCCTTCCTCAGTGTCCCTCTTCCCAGCTCTGACACCACAGAGCCATCCCTGTTCCCATTCTCCCCTTAGCAAAACATGATTCCAATTTCCCCCTTACTTCCTGATTGACTGCAGACTATATAGTAAAACTTGAGTTCTGCTTAGCTATACCTTAACCAATCATTTTACTGAAATTTAACTAACCAATCCTAACATACTGTAACATGGTTATTTAACCAATTATATTCAACCACCTTAATTGGTTTACACCCAACAAAATTAATTATACAGCAGACAGAAACAATTACAGAACCAGACAGAGACCATGCAAATAAACATACAAAACAATACAGAAGCGAGGATTTCACATCCCAGCTATTGACAAGTGAGTTCTTGCCGGACAGGATGCTATCAAACTAAGTTTACTTTTACATCTTCTAGGCTCTTTCCTTTCTCTGGAGGTGACAGGAATATCAGGACAGAAATGTATTCATAACAGCCCAATAGCACCTTATTTCCACGTGACTAGTTTGGAATGTGAGGATCTGACGGTTCACTTCTTAGCTTACAGCTGCCTCTGCTGCTTAGCCAAAGGCCTTACTTAGCCTAAGAACAAAGCCTCAGACTGTCCCTTACACATACAGAGAGTGATTTTGATTCTCTCTTTTATACCTCTATAACTAGGTAAGTGATAAGAATACATGTAAATTCTTAAAGTATAGGCCTTTACAGACAGGCCTGAATATCTATACCCTAACAGGCACCAGGAGTACTACCAATGGGGATTTCTCAGAACATCTGTATAGGGAAGGGTCCTCTTTCTTAAGTGCCAATATTGGCTTGATGTGAGACCACATATAGCTGATCGTTTTGTCTGTCCTCATCATCTTCCTGCATCAGTCTCTTTCCGTTTGAAAGACTGACAAGTAAATAAAACTCCAAGGTCTTCAATACTATCATTGATAATATTGCTGGTCCTATGCCTAGATTTAGTGTTCCATTATTTCTTATTGGTCCCTTCCTCCAACTAGTGGCATTTCCTAATGCAACTCCTGCTTCTACTGCAGTGTTAAATATAGATTTTGGGGTCTGGAATAAAATCTGGCTACTGGTTGTGCCATTGTGTTAGCAGACATTGGTCATTTGCACCTATTAGCGTTAACATGGCTAGTGTACTGCTCCCCTTCTTACAGTCCTCACCAGTGAAGAGCTTCGGTAAACAATACTTGTGATTTATGCCATCAGGCTCAGTGGCTTTCCCATGGCTTTGTTACTTGCCTGTACTCTGTCAAAGATGCTTTTGCTCACAGTTTTGACTTTCCCTGTCAATTAAAAGTAGAGCATCCGAGGCCTCCAGAGGTAGCACTCCGCTATCTCTCAGTGGAGAACAAAGAGGGGCTATGCAATGAAAATCTTTCCCTGAGTAGCAAACCCCAAAGTGGAACTGCATGCGATGTTTCCTGCCCTGGGAACAGTGTGCACAAAATGGATTTTAGCCTGGAGAGCTCATTCTAAGGGGATACAAACTTTCCAGTCCCTGACGTGGCTTTTCTGGACCTATCATTTCCTCTGAGTATGACAAAGGATGCTGTGGGTGGATGTATATATTGTCCTCACTCTTTCATTATTGCACCTCTTTCTCTTCCTGATTTTTTTTTTTTTTTTTAAATCCTGACTTCACTCCCTGTTTTCATCTCGCTCCCCTATTGAAGGTACCCCACCTCCTCGCTATGTCATTTCCAGCCTCTTTCTTTTATCTGTTTCCCTGTGAGCCTTCAACTTGCCTTCCCTGCCATGGCTTGTTACTCTCTGCCTTTGTATTGGACCATTGTGCTGAAGTGATTTGGCTGCACACGGTGACTTCTGCACTGGAGGAAGGATCATTGGGAATAACCTCCATAAGGGGCTTCTTCCTGATTGGTAGGAAGAGCTGAGTCAATAGACCTGTTCCAGAGCAGAGCTCCACGGGATCAGCAGGACAGGCAAGCAGGTCAGTGCTACCTGAACTGTTAGCCATGCACACCATAGCTTCATACCCAGCAAATGTCGTTGTTTAACATGCCAAACTGTAGCTCCATTCTACATCAACGCACAGGCTAAAATTACACATGCAGCAGATAGAAACAAAAGGTGGTCTCAACTACAAGGGAATGTCACTAAACTTCACTATCTGTACGGGAGTAAGTTAGGAAGCCTCTAACTATTACTATATGCAATCCAGATAATACAAATACATAAGCAGACATGCCAAACCAGCAAGGAAAAAAAACACAGAAATTGGGCTTGTTTTTGGCTTAATTGGCTTGTGAGTGGCTTGTTTCTTGCTGCTGCTTTTTTTTATCGGCTCCCGGCAAGCAGGGGCAAGGGTGGAGAGAGTCAGGCATGCACAGTCCCAGACTGTATGCTGGGGTTGCTGGGGGGATCTAGTCACATAGAGTGTTGGCGTTCTTAAGGATTGGCTTGTTTTGGCCTTGTTTTGAAATGGAATTAGCTTGATTTTTGGCTTGTTGTGAGAGTCAGGGTGCTTATTTACCGCATGAAAGTTGGCATCTGTGTACACAAGTCTTGCAGCATGCATGGTTTTGATGCGAGAAGCCTCATACCATTGAGTGTCCCAGTGACACTCTTATCATTTTAAAATGGGATGTGTTATTGTGCCAGCTGCACACGCTCATTGTGTTGACAGTGGCATAATTATTAATCGTACAGTAGCTAGGGTCCAAAAAAGAATGTGACCTGATTGTGTTAATTAAGAGCTGATCAATCAAAGCATAGTAGACTGTCCCTACACCGAAGAGCTTACTGTTTTACACAAATCATAATATCTTCTGGTTCAGATGTGTTACGTGAGTACAGATTTGGTACCAGCAACGACAGCACCTAAATTTGTAGGGGATGAGCTTGAGTTGCCAGTGGAGAGGAGAGTTTCTCTGCAGCTCTGGGGAATTCATTAGCCAGAAATGACAATTTTAAGAGGAAATCAGAACTTTCTACGTCAGTGAGGCCATTAAAAAATGATTGCCAGAGTTGGCCTGCTGGCACAAAATCAGAGTATCATAAAAGGGAAAAATGACTCAGAGTATTTAAGGCACCATAAAACTACTGTAGCACATTGCCCCATGCAGTTTCATTTGACCAGACTCTTTAAATTTAGTTAGTACCTTTTTCTTGTGGATGATGTTCGGCATTAAACTCACTGGGAATGACGGTTTCCTTCTTGACTTCCTTCTCTTTTTCACTTTTATCTTTCTGCTAATAAAACCCTATTTCCCTCCCGCTCCCCAACTTGCTGAAACTTTTGGAATGCAAATGATAACATTGGAGGGTTTTTATCTTCTCCAGGAGCTGGGTAAGTTTTGTGATGTGGACGGAGAGATTGTGTGGCGAGGAAAACTAATGTGAATTGTCAAAAGATGCTGTTTTCATGTCTACCTGAATTAAAGTCAGGTTGGTTTATAAACAAATCTTATTTATCCATAAGAAGACAACAGATTGTCACTTTATTTATTTATACAGTGTACTTGAGTCACTCTGAGAGCTCAGAAAGCCTCTGATTATGAAACATTTATTTACCTACAGTATTTAGGTAACAAGCCACAGATAAATAGGTAGGCAAATAAGCATAGATCAAGGTAAAGCATGGGAATACTGTACTCTCCCAGAGAACTTCCTCGTTGTGTCCTCAGTTGGTGACTATAACAATGAAGAATAGTTTTCATTCAAACCCTGCTTTCGGTTGGAGTAAATCTGGCTTTTAGGTCATACGAGGCTTTACCTTAAAGAGAGTGTATTGTTGGGGGGTCTTACAAACTCACCTGTCTTCCTCTTCTCTCCTCCACCCCCCCACTTCTGAGAAGTTACATTTTCAAAACTGCCAGGCTGTGTAGGGATAGATCCAGCCACATAAAACCAGAGACAGAGAAACAGGCACTGAACAGACAGGCATGCTCTTCCTGTCCCCTCCTGCCCACTTTGCTTGCAAAGACATATTTTGCTTGCCCAACTCATGCCCACGTGCATTTTTCAGCCTAAATCACATTGGGTCTTACGGACATTGAAACTGGGCAGTCCCACATGATGCTCTTGTGCAGGTGACTCAGTTGCTAGGGCTGGGAGTATTGGCAATAACAATCTTCTTACGTCAGGAAGAAGACACATGGCTGGAGTAAGGTGAGGGGAACTCCCTGCCAGGGAAGTTAAGGAAGGGGATAGAGAGAGAAAAACACTGCCACCCCAAACCAGTGAGAGATGAGGGAATCACAGTCCCACTCCAAACTTCCCACAGTTTGCAAATCTGCATAGGCTGCGATACCCTTTCTTTAGTGTCATGGTGCTGATTCCTCTTCCTTAACCACAAGACCATCCTTCTTCCCATTAGTTGTTCCATTTTTACCTAGAGCTGCACTGAGAACACATTACTGAAAAACACAGTTGCTTCCGCAGTATTTATGTAGCAATTCCAAACCAGGACATAAAGCCAGGTTACTTTAATGTTATCCTAAGGTTTTTGATAAAGTGAATTGTTCTTTTCAGACACTTCAAAACGTATTACTGGACCTATGAGCAATTCATCCTCAGATACTTCTAAATACAAAATTCAAGAAAATTTCAGAGCATTTTGAGAAATCTAATTTTATTTCTAAAACTGACTTGAGTTTCTATCTGTGTATTTCTTTATTGGGTCCAATGTCATGATAATACAATTATCCGAGCACACGTCCTTCATGCAGATATGATTTCTTTCCACTTTAAAACAATGGAAATTATACACAGACTGTAAATGCTACCAGTATTAGAACAATTTCAAGCTGTACTTTGAGATTCATTTTGTTGTGAATTGTCTTGTTGATGATCAGATATTGATACCATACTCCTCCCCATGTTTGATTTCAAAATAAATCACCTCACCTCTTTGTCAGCATGGGCCCCCTCCAGTGGGATTTTGGTTTTTATTCTGATTGCTGGAATATAGCTGACTCCAAATTAGTTAGCTGAGTTGCTTGTAGTTCCTTGTTGACATCTGTTAACCTAGGGAGACCCAGCTGGTTGCCCGCTCTCCCCGCTGAAGGCAGGGCTGGCTCCAGGGTTTTTGCTGCCCCAAGCAGCGCGCGCACATACAAAAGCCGCAATCTGCGGCACTTCGGCTGCAGCTCTACTGCCGCCGCTTCATTCGGTGGCAGGTCCTCTGCTCCGAGAGGGAGTGAGGGTCTTGCTGCTGAAGAGCCGGACGTGTCGCCCCTCTCCGTTGGCCTCCCCAAGCACCTGCTTGCTGAGCTGGTGCCTGGAGCCAGCCCTGGCTGAAGGCCTGCCATGACATTTCCATTATTTCTCTCTGAAGATTTGTCAGTAACTAGTCAGCATTCTTCACTCTAGATAATTGTAATGGTCCCTTTTGGCCTTAAAAATCAATGACCTGCTATCTCTGAACCTTAATGGCTTTCTGATCCCAAAATGCTACTGCTTGGTCTCAACACACTTCCATGTGCAATAGCCTCTTTAGCCCCCTGGAGCCCAGGTTTGCGGCTCCTGGTGTTTTTCATTGTCAGTGACTCAGGGGTGTGTGTGGTACGTCAAGCCTGGGCTAGACTGGGCCTAATCCTGTGAGGCTGCGTCTGAGTGAAGGGAGGAATACAAGGCTCCTTCCCCCACCATACCCACACGCCTCTTGCACCCTTGAGCAGAGGCCAAAAACAATCTCTGGCCTAGTTCTTTCAGCACACAGAGAGTGGGGTACTCTGTCCCCAACACTGGCAGTTGAAAGCCAATTGAGGAGCGGTGTAGTGAGATAAGGATGGTGCCAATGCATTTTATTCTCTGTGGGCAAGCTACCAGAGGGCCTGTACTCATGATCCAATATAACGTACTGGCCCAAAGCTTACCTGTGTAGCTGGCACATGAATACATGCTGCATGCTCCTGGCTTTGCCTTTGTTTGGTCAGTCCAGGATTACTTGGTGAACTAGTGAGGTTTCCCTTTGTTTTCTTGCAGCTGGTGCTCTGCCTGGGGCAGATCTGGTCCATTGCACTACGGCTCCTTATAGCCATGGTGGTTGTCTGCAGCCTCAAGAAACATTATTTAAACAAGCGCTTTTTTTTTAAGTTGTTGCCTGGATCCCCCTCACCTTTGTCCTTTCTTTAATAGTATGCCTCACACATAACCTAGTTCATTTAAGGAAAAAGAGAGGATGTCCGAACTTTGGACCAAAAATTTCAAACTTGGCTGCCTAAAATTAAGCACCTATATTCCTATATAGGCACCTGAACAAGTGGCTCGATTTTCAGAGGTGTTGCACCCACAAACTGAAGCATTGTTGCCAATTTATAGTGAGTGATCAACACATCTGAAAATCAGGCCTTTTATGTAGGAGCCAAAGTATGGATGTACGTGCCTAGGAGCACCCAAGTTTGAAAATTATGGCCTTGATATTTTATTTTTATTTTTTGAGCTGGGCAAATAGTTTCAAAGAATAATTTTTTGAGGAGGAGGAGCAATTTCGCCTTTTTTGGTAAGTGATTGTGATTTGTTTTTTGAGTTTTTCATATTCAAAAAAATTATTCACCATATACTTTTGAATACAGCTTGCTCTGTGGCTTGTTTGCAAACAGTTCTTTGTGTAGTCCGTATTTGAACTTTGGACTAGTTTGCTTGTTCCCACTATGTGTAGATCTCGGTATGTTTTTTTCTTTCCTGACTAGAAGGGCATCACTTTCCCTATCCGTAAAATGGGGATGATGATACTGATCTCCTTTTGTAAAGCACTCTGAGATCTACCAATGAAATGCACAATATGAGAGCTACAGTTTAGAATGTAGTTTGATGCAAACACTTGCCCTATGGAATGCAAAACTTGCGTTCTTTCTGCAGTGCATGCAGGTAATTAGTTCAGTGAACATGTCTGTCTGTAATTTTCATTTGCTAGGAAACGTGTGGAAAACAAAGCAAATATAAAAAATCATATGTAGATTAGTGGGAAGCTTTTTGCAGTATTTGTCTAGTGTTTTTTTTTTTTTTTTTGTGCGTGTGTTGCAGGAGTTGATCTTTCGATGTGCTCTGTATACTTGGCAGAATAGCAACTGGTGGAGAAATAACAGAAAACTAAGTTTTAAGTATTCTTTTCTGAGTTGTACATTCACATTTTCCTCACCAATGGCTGCTGTAACTCATGAGAGCTATTAGTCTCTTTGCAATTGAAATTATTTTTTCCACTTGGCTATTGCCATACGGATAATGGGGGCTTGCAGTCATATGTTTGAAATTACATTTTGCAGCAAAATGATGACAGTCCCAACTAATACACTGAAGTCCATTGTCTGTCATAGTTTCTTCAAGCAATCATTATACAAGTTATGCCTAATTTTTCAGAGCTGCTGAGCACCCACGACTTCAGCTGACATCCATGGAACTGTGGCAGCTCTAAAAATCAGATCCTTGGTATAGTGAAAATCTGACAGTCATTGTAGAAGACTCAGACCTTTTTGCAATGCCTTCATGCAGCCTTGGCTCTAAGGGGGTATCTACACTGTAGTTGTAGTGCCAGCTGACCTGTGCCAGCTGACTTGGTCTAAGGGGCTGTTTAATTGCAGTGTAGATGTTTGGGCTTGGGCTGGAACCTGGCTCTAGGACCCTGCGAAGTGCAGCCCAATCCCATCGGCCAGCCATGGGTTTTCAATTGCAGTGTAAATGTATTCATTGGGGCCCAATTTCCAGACCTAGAAAGCAACAGATTTCCAAACATATCCATCTGATAGAGAATGTCATCCTGCAGGACCCTTGAGTGGGGAAGGAAAAAACCTTTAAGGTACTAAAAGTTAATTTGGAGCTATTTCTATATAAATGATGTTAGACCAAGGACCAGCAGTGGAATTCTATAGCAGGGTGAGGCTATGGGTCAGGATCTCTTGGCATAACAATCTTTCTGAGTATTGTTGCTATAATTGAAAGGGCAAAAGCTACACAATGTACCAGTAAACTTTATTATAAATCACTATTTATGTGCTTTGCAGTGGAATAAATAAAAAAAAAAAATCTACTGCCTTGTGCTTCCTACCTTACAGCTGCCTGGAGTGGGTTTGATCCATGAGGCAATTCACAGATGAACGCCCTCCCTCCACAATACGCGCGTGCACACACACACACACATGCATGCATTTCTCGTTCCAAATTAAAAGACCGGACTGTCTTTGCATGTCTCTGACTATGAAATAGGTTGCAACTTCCGTCACTGCATTCCAGTGCTATTAAAAATGACCATTTAAAAGAAGTCAATAAATAAACAAACAAATCCCCACCCCAGACTCGGGATAACAGGAAACAACTTCTGAGATGGTTTCATCCAGCCATTGTTTTCTTTTATTTCTTTCATGACAGAACAGTAATGGCTCCCGAAGGGACATCACCGCTTTAAGATTTACACTGCAGTCTCTCCAAGGCTGGGCTGTGACACCCACGCCAGATGGTTTCAGCTAAATTGCTGTCAACACCAGCATATTTATGAATTATCTGTTCCTTTTGGAGGCAGGCAGCAGAAGCTTTGGTATATTCCAAGGCAAAGCTACTATGTTGGCAAGATCTGTTCTATTTATTTATTGTCAGTGAATGAAAGCTTGCAACCTGACACTTCATTTTAATAATGCAATTGGAAACCCTTTCATATGGAAGTTTGAAGCCAAGTCACACATGACAGCCTGGTGATGGCAGAAACACACACCTGTTCAAAGCCCAAAGGGGGTGAAACATGGATACATTCAGATCAGCTGTCGATATAGGAAGTTTGCTTTAACTATAGGCTTTGAACATAATCAGCTGAAGGTAGACTTGAAGGAAAGAACAATTTGAAAGAAGCAGAAAGTGCATCAGTTAGCGTGCTTCTTCTGGACCCTTTGCTCAGGGTGAGCAGTTGCTTGTGCCATGATTATTTGTATTAGAGTAGTGCCTAAAAGTCCCAGTCAAAATTAGGGCCTCATTGCGCTAACCACTGCACTTAATAAGAGGTCTCTGCCCAGAATTTGGATAATTAGACAAAAGGAGCATGATGCCCATTTTACAGATGGAGGAGACTGAGGTGTGATGGAGAAACTAACTAACTTAAGGTCACAGAGTCTGTGACAAAGCTGAGACTTGAACCTAGGTCTCCTGAGACCCATGCCAGTGAGTTCACTACAAGATCACCATTCCCCTCAAAAAGCAATAACCCTTTTAGCAGGGAATGTGCCTGATCTGCCTGAGGGAGGGTAGCAGAACTGAGCCCTGTCTGACAACTTCTTAAAAATTATTATTAAACAACATAGCAAGGTTTCCAGTTTTTCTTGGCCAGGAATGTTTTCTTGTAGTCTTTGCCTAGTGAAAGTAGTTTCATCACAATTTGCCCTTTTGGATGCAGATTGACCTTTCCTTTCACACAAAACATTCCATCTGTTTGAGTTGACTTTGCTTGCGGTGACAGAGTTTTTCAAAAACCACACCGTGCTGCAGTGTTACTGCCTAGTGCTGTCACAACTCATAGCCACAGCATCCCTCTCCCCTGCCTCCACCCCCTTGTGCTCTCACCTCTCATATCTCCTTTGCCTGGCTCACAGCTTAATGTGATTACACCTTCCTATTTTGCAATATTCCATGCTAACAAATGGAGGGTAGCAAGCAACTGGATCTTTCTAAGGAGGTGTATTGAAATAATACATGCTTTTTTAATGGGAAAAAAATCTTAAAATATCCTACAGGAACTGAAGATCATTTTGTTTCTGCAAGTACATTCAGTTCAAGATGGATTGCTTTGTTTTTTTCCTTATACACCCCCAGCCTTCATAGCATTTCTCCCTTTAAAGCAGCAGTCCCCAAACTTTTTCTGTCCACTTCTCCATACCTGTAATGGAACCTCTCTGCACCCTTGCCTCTGGGAACCATGGTTGAGGCTGGGGTCTGAGCTGTGGCTGGGGGCAATGATGGCATGGAGCTGGGTGGTGCTCCCTCTCTGACCCTCATGGGGGCTGTCCTGGGACTTACCATGCCCCCCTGAACATTCCTCTGCACCCCACAGTTTGGGGACCACTACTTTAAAGGCTCATGACAAAGGCATTTCAGGTGTGGTGCTGAGTGCCCTCACCTCCAAATGACTTCACGATAGTGAATGTCCCACAGGATTAATCCCACAATTCCTGAGGATCTCAAAAGAGCTTCAGCTCCATAGACTAGATCCTCAGCTGGGGTAAATCAGCACAACTCCATGAAAGCTGACAGAGCTGTGCCAGTCTGCCCTAGATGTACAAAAAGCCCAGTTTACCTTTCACCCCTGGTTCAAATGCCTCATTGTTCATCCATGACATTTGAGAGAGAACTAACAAACAAGAACCAGTCTTATAAATTAATGCAAACAGGTGGCTTGACAAACACTTTAGCTATCAATGCAGATATGGAAGCTGCATTTCTAGATTCTCACAGAATAGCATGGTGTGTGGAGAAAACCGTGTGGAAGGTGAAACGTAAATGGCTGCTTCAGAGACTCGGGTAGCCATTCAGCAAACCACAATAACATTCCAATTTTTTCTGCATGTCAAAATGTAACTACCGGTGCTCCATCTTCTTGTAGAAATCATAGTTTATAAGCCATTTTTCATCAAAACCATATGAATGCTAGCTGATCACTACAAATGACTTTGCCATTAGGACAATAGCTTTGGTATTTTTCTTTCCTTTTCAGTACTGAAACTGCTTTGGAAAGCAGTATAGCGTACCCTGTATGAATTGATAAGTGATTAAACCCAACTTTACATAGATACAGGCATTTGCAAAAGCTCTGTCCATCGGCTCCTTTGTTAGCTTGAATTATTTTCAACAATGGAGGATACATTTGTCAGAGTCATAAGGATACACCAGAAAGGGATCCTGAAGGTGAACTGAAATGCTCTTTGGAAATACATGAATGCAAAAAATATATTAGGATTCCAGAATACTAAGGCCATTGCCTTTGGGACCAGGATTTGGTCTTGAGAGAGAGAGAGAGAGAGTGTGTGTGTGTGTGTGTGTGTGTGTGTGTGTGTGTATATATATATATAAGTTGCCAATATGTACACTTTAAACCTATTATTATTTTATTATGCATATTGTGAAAGTCACTAGAGAGTTGAGACTGGCTCCATATTGTGCTAGATTCTACACAAACATATAGTGAGAAATGGTCCATGCCCCAAAGAACTTGCTGTTAAAATAGATGAGACTGATGGAGTGGCGGATGTAACAAAGTTATTCGAGTGAGGGGTGGGAATTTTAAGTAATATTTTGGTGCAAGTAACTAAGGAAGTTAAGGATTTAGAGTCCTTCCACTGGAACCTTAAAATTATTCCTTTTAATTTACGCTTCATGGTTTGATTTTCAGCTGTTGTTGACGACGAGAGGAAGGCTGGGCTTGTTGTTGAGACATGAGATTGGGACTCTGAAGAACTGCGTTCAGTTCTTGACTGTACTACAAACTTCCTGTGTGACTGTGGGCATGCCACTAAATCTGTCTCGCTACCCCTCTGCACAATAGTAATGCATAGGGTTCTGATGGAAGGACCCTTCCTTGGTTATCACATGAAAAGATGCAGCCAGCATTCAACAAAAACAAAACCACTTTTCTCATAGAACAGACCCCAGGGAGAAGAAATCGGGGACTGGTGATGAGTACATCATGGTTTTCTGCATAGTTGGACTATGTCAGACTTTGCTCGGTGGGACAATTATTCCTCTTGAAGCAGACATCTCTGGACAGGTTTATTTCAGTGCCATATGCTTGAAACAAACACTAAAGAGGAAGGGAAGGAGAATGGGAGCTAAAATAAGACCATTTTTTGTGAGTGTTTGAGAGAAGCAAGTGAGCACATATTTACCCACATTTCAGGATACATTTTAAAAAATTAGTAATTGAACCCTGCTATGCATAAATTTCAGTAGTTCATTTATGAATATTACAGGATGTATATTCTTCTGAAAATCTATCAAACGTGCATATTTCAGGACACTAGTGACTGAAAGCCATAACACTCTGATGGCTACTTGTGAGATGTGAGTTGGTGATCTCAGATTACTTCTAAAGTGGCCATCACAGTTGGCACTGACTGACACCATTTGTGGTAGTCTCAGCAAAGAGACCAAAGTTATCTTCTCTCAGCTAGAGTCTAAGGCACATGTGGGTCAGTAGTGTGGGGAACCTTACAAAACTTCTGTCTGCCCTGCTTCTGGTTCTGAAAACTGAGATCTTTGCTTTCCAGTGTTTTCAATATGCACATTACACAAGCTTTAAACTGCCTGCATATATGTCAGAGTCTTTGACTCAACAAGGAAAGCAATGCTGAGCACTGAACATGTAGGGACTGATTCACTTAGAGATAGGCTTTTGTAAGGCTTAGGAATGGTCCCATACAAAACTATATGGGCTAAATACAGCCCTCGTGTAAAAGATGCAACACCATTTACATCGCTGTCCAAGCTAAAGTTGGCCCGATGGACCTGAACATCCACAGAGTTACTCCAGTTTGACATGTTGACTTCAATGGACAGAAGTAGTGTAGTGTAAAACTGGAGAAACCCAGTCCTGTGGAGCAAATGCTCAGCTGGTGTAAATCAGTGTAGCTCCATTGACAACAGCAGTTTATGAATATGTTGAAGTTTACAGAAGTCTACATAAGTTAGATAAAAAGTACTTAAGAGGCTAAAGCCCCATCCCACTCCTTTTTGTATTGAATGGCAACTACCAGAGATCCCAATCATTTTGAAATTCATTCTGGGGGATTCTTTAAAAACAAAAAAAACCGTTGAATGCAGCTTGTGTTGGCTGACTCCTGAAAACACAGTAGGCACTGTAGTTGTTAACCAAACGGAATAAGATTTCCCTTGTATTTTTCTTCACTGTTAGTACAGATTTTTGTAAAGGTTAAGTGAGTCAGCTCCCTTTTGACTCTGACTATGGATGTGGGTAAAATTGAGCGGTGGCAGAACACTTTAATCTTTGCAACATTCAAGTATGTAATGCAGTGATTATGAAAGGCGCATGGTGAGATTGGCTACATGGTGACACTTTCCAGTTAGCTAGTCTGGTATAATTACGTTCAAAGGGAAACACCTGGACTGTGTGGTGAACATTGCCAGAAATAAAGGATGGGGGAAACAGCTGGAATTAAACACCCAACTCCACCTACCTTGAATCCTGAACTGAAACTCTTTCGGGCTCCAAAACACTTGTTTCACTTTGGGGAGTGGGAGACATTTTTTTGATTCCCTAAACCTCAGTCATTCCTGGTATCAGAAGCAACAATGCTGAAATGCTGCTGGAAAGGGCTTTTCATATGAAATATCAGGTACAGCTTTACAGGACCAAGAGATTTGGATAATTAGGCTAAGATTCAGAAGAGCGTCTAACTTTTTTGGTACACATCCAAACCGAACCTTTGAAACTTTAATGGTCTGATCACTCTTAGAAGCATCTTTAGCACTAGCTATTGCAGAATGTTGCATGTGTGTGCATGCATAAGGGTATGCATTTACTGGCATATGTAAAATGGTTGTAGTACCATATACTATATGAGCCTATAGCTTTCCTCTGGTTGTAACAATGTTAAGGGTCAGGCTTTGCTACTCTTACTTTCTTTGTTGCCTTACTCCATGAAGAGTCCCATTGAAGCCAATGGGATCATTTATGGAGCAAAGTGCTGCCCAACACAGGGATATCAGAATCTGATGCAAAGTGTTTAGTTTTAGCCCCAAATTCTGGTGCAAGGCCCAGGCAGTGTACTGGGAATCTCCAAAGGAGGGAGGAATCCTATTTTCCCACAGCTGTAGAGTTATAATCATGGCTGCTACTACAGACTCAGGGTCAGATCTTCAGCTGGTGTAAATCAGTGTAGCTCCATTGACTTCAGAGCAGCTATATGGGTTTACACTAGCTGAGAATCTGGCCCTTCATGTGTAGTAATCCCTTGTCCTGCCCAGGCTTAAAACCCACCCTATGCACTGGAGAGCAGGGAGCCTCCCAGAGCTCATTTCTGACACGCATTCCTGAACAGGGGCCCTGCATTACATGGCTTCCCGTGTGCTCTGGACCATCAGAGCCTGTGGTTGGGAGGACAGGAGTCCCACTTAGTGATGATTCTACATTGTTAAACATTAACTGACCCTCACAATACCAGTGTAAGGTAGGCAAGGGAGAGTCAGTTCCCCCAGCACTGAGGTAGAACATGACACTCGTTCAACAGTTCAGTGATACTGCACAACTGTTCAGTGGGGAAGTACGTTATTAATACAGAAACAGAACAGGTTGAAATTTGGGATCCCAGGGTCTACTGCTCCAGGACAGCCCCCCAGGCAGATTGCCCTGATGCTGGGGCTGCTTTCATTGCACTGAAAATGTTGTGGTTTTGTTCTGAACTGGAAATATCAAAATTCTCTGTGAAATGGAGCACAGCTCTAATAACCCTGCTTATGCTTGCCTTTATTATGTCTCTTTAGTCTGAAAAACTTCTGAAAATCATCCAGTTGCTTTCAGGAAGATGACTTTGCAATTCTTCTGGGCTTGATCCAGATGGTAGTGGTCTATATGCTAGGGTCTTATGCATTTGGATTTTTTTGTTTTGATGAAGAGTAGTTCTACATAAAACATCTTGTAAGTTGAACTAGTTCATTAATGATAACATTGACACTGTCCTGTTAGTCTCTGACAATTAATGCCTGTTAATAACATGCACCTGGTTTAAACAAAGCTGGAACATTTTTGGAGCAAGCAGGGGATTTAAAAAAATGAAAATCCATCTCTTGGTGGATATGGCTTAGTTTCATGTCAGACACAAAAGCTTGTGTGTATTACTGAACTTTGCTGTTGTCACAAGTCACCACTATTCCAGTGGAACCATAGCCCCACAATATTGTCCATTCCATAATCTCATAGTACTTAATTATTTCTGAATTTGTTGCATTCTATGCTCTGTTATCGATCATGAGCAATAAATATATAAAAAAGGGCCATAATGTGTTATCCATTTAAGCCAAACTCCCCATTGAAATCCTGATGAAATCTGTTTAATATTTGATGGTGTAATTAGGAAATTAACTCTTATTTCCACTGTGTCTTTTTCTCTTTTTGGCCTCTATTTAGCCATTACTGTGATAGGCTGGAAAAACCCTGCATAGATTACAGCTCTGATGACAGAACAAGACAACCTACGTGCTGTAGAACAAATTGCTCCCATAGTAAGCAATAGTAATAATACCTTGTGTTAATTTATCAAAATTAGATCATCCTTTGACTCATTGTTATTCATCATAGTTTGAGTTGCTTTGTCCAAGTGGGACAGGTTATGATCTTAATTCTAAACTGTACCTTGTTATAAAATGGATCACTTAGTCATTATAGATCCAAATTTACCTGTTTCACATAATCTTTCTGCTATCTTACCACTTATTACTGTAAGTTTGTGAGAAATGACGAATCGTAAAAAGAAAGAGGAAACTTTGTGCACCTTTAATGAAATGCCTCCCACATAATTTCACACTTGTTGCCTCCATATTAGCTGTGTCCCTCACTTTTGGGTTTTTGTCATACATTTAAAAGCCAGCGTTTAAGTGGGCCAGTGCCTTAGCTGTCATAAATTGGTGTCAAAGAAGCTTTGCCAGTTTACACCAGCTGGAGATCTGGCCCTTAGTCCTTTGGTAAGTGAAGAGCTGTGCTCTTGATGGTAAGTTCTGTGTTTCAAATCTTCCTCACGCCCAAGTGAAGGAGAAATTAAAGTGTGGGGAAGGGATAAGGTGTGGAAATGAAAATTAAACCAACTTCTGAATAAGGGAACCATCACTGTATAAAATGGGAGCATTATTCCTCTGAATAATAACAGCAAAGTTCAGTTTATTTAGGTTTGACCTGCTCTTTATCGCCGTGTGAGAAGAATGTAATTAATGCATTAAATGAAAATACACTAAGATAAGACTGAAGGGCCTGGTGTATTGTGTATCAGAAGAATGAGGAACAGTCTGTTCGAAGCTTCCAGCTACTGTCTTCTCACTGGATCTGATAGAAAGGAGGATAGAAAATAACCAATTGAGTCCTACAACATCATCTATTTGACCACCACAGAAAGTAATTTTCAATAGTAACTGTATTGCAGCAAACCCTAGGAATGTTCTATGGAAGCAGCCCTTACAGCCCAGGAGGCTCACTTCAGGGAAACACAGTTGCTTCAAACCATTATTTAGCATTTATTCCACCTTATTGCAAATACCAAGATTAATATAAGGAAAATTGAGAAAGGCAGAACTGACCATAGATCCTCCTTGCTGCTGTTACATGAACTCAGTACTGCTTTCAACCTTATCAATCACTCTAGTCTTCTGGTGGGCCTACAGCAAGAAGCCAGCATCTCCAGAACTCTTCTTGTCTGGTTGAAACTTTAAATCCATCTCAGAGCTAGTTTTGATGTGATTAATCACTCTCAGCTTTTTGAAAGCCTAGAGCAAGAAGTCAGCATCTCTAGCACTCTCCTCTCCTGGCTGGAGACATTTTACATCCTACCTCTCTAACCCCTTTTTCATTACTAATAAAATTAATTCCATTTCCTCACTTGCCCTATCTCCTACTAAGTGCCACAGAGCTCTGGCCAGAACCCCCTTCTCCATCTATCCTTTACATCTTGTATGCCTCATTACTGGCTGCAAGTTTGATTATTTCCTCTTAGTGGATGAGCCATCTCTAAATCCCCTTTGGTTCATCCTCTAACCCCGCTAATTCCCTGTGTTGTGTCGTCTTGTATCTTGACTGTCTGCTGCTAGGAACTATATACTGAACCAAAGTAATGGTTCCCTTATGCAGTAGTTGGTTTATATAGTAACTGCCCTCCTATTTCCTACTACTAAACTCTTCTCCAACAGGAGAGCTCCTGCTCTTCTCTTTTGTCTCTGACTCTCATTTACTCTGTTTTCAAGCCCTTGTGAACTCCAAATTGCTTTCCTTTCCCCATCTCATATGTCTGTCCAACAGCTCCAGAGCAATGCCTGAATTAATCCAGACCTTGACCTTACCTCTCTTGAAATCCTCACTTGTCACTCTGTGTTCTCCAGCTCTTCCTTATGGCACCTGCATCCGCATTAGTGCCAGTGGGAGCTGGAGACACTGAGTACCTAATACACTCAATCTTTAACAGACTGCTTTAGCAATTACTGCAAAGCAGAGGTTAACTGAAGACATCAGTTGGACCACAACAGTCTTTTTTTTTTTTTTTTTTTTTTTTTTATGTAGCATGCTTAGAAAATAATTATGGTCCAAACCCTTAAATCCTTACTAGGTTCTTATTCAGAAATCTCTTACTGACACCAATGAAAGTTTAGATTATTATTCTATCCAGGTTTGTATACTGCTCCCACCACCATAGTATGTAAGCACCAAGAGCCAGATTTTTAAGGGTATTTAGGTACCTTAAAGATGCAGTTAGGGACCTAGTAGGAGTTTTCAAAAGCACTTTAGCCTCTTTCCATTTACGTGCCTAACTAACAGGACCATTAACACCATTTTGGGATTAGACACCTAGGTACTTTTGAAAATATCACTAGGCATCTACCTGCATCTTAAAGATACCTAAATACTTCTAAATATCTGTCCCCTGGATATTAAGACTGGAGAAATTGCTTTAGGAATTGGCATGCTAAAATAATACTTATGTCCTTACGGATATTTCAGTTGTATCAGTTTTTGTTTCACTTTTCTCCAAACCATGATTGTCAGATCCCAAGGATTTTGAGTGGACATTCTTCTTCTGCTTGTCTCTCTGGATTCTATTGGTTGGCCTTGCTTGTGAATATCATGTTTTCACTTTGAAAGTCCCTTCAGCAGTCATGCAAGTTTAGGATATATACTAAAACCAGATCCCTTTTTGCAACACACACATTGCTGCAAAAAATAAATTCCTTTACATTTAAAGCCAGCCTGAAAAAAGGAGCAGGATTTTGCTGCAGAAAGTAAATGGTGTATAGAACTTAAAAGCTTAGTTACTTCAGAAACAACAGTAAAGAGGCAATGACAACAGGACCAGTAAATTTCAGAAAACAATAAATTCCTATTTATTGGCACATAGATTAAATATCTTGATATGTGGAACCACAGCTTTGATAATATTGCTAAATTTGGTAGAGTTTTGCTGACACACGTTTCATCATGACAAGATATTGAGAAATGTATGAAATTTATGACATTACAACAATGTGATGTCATCTAACTGATTAAGAGTTTGATGCTTTTTTGCATCATACTATGAAAGTGTCGGAGTGGGGAAGGAGAAATAAGTTGAAAGACAACAACTGGAAGTTTTGAACTATTTAAAACAATGGTATGGATGTATTTCCATTTTAGAGACGTTCTCGTACCTCCCAGAGATTTTAATAACAAATACTGACAGAGACAAGGGACTAGACTAGATGGACAACTGGTCTGATTTGGTATTACAATTCTTATGTTCTTATTATGGCACTGCTGGTGAATGAGAGAAGCAAAACAGCAGACGTGTGATTATAGTAAAAAGCCAAAATGACTCTCCAGTTGTAAATTTCACATTTAGTCTCTCATTTGACACTGGCTCAGTTTACAAATCCAAAGGTGATTTTATTAAAAAAACAAACACAAAAATACTCAATTTGGGGACCCATAAAATAAAGTTTTTGTTTTTTTTTAATCTGCTTCCCTATCAACATTTTTATAAAGATTCTATAATCAGAAATTTTGATGATGCAGGACACACAATGGAATCCGCTCACTCTGCCATATCTGTAGTAGCTCCAACATTACTAAAAACCTGCTTTTATCAATAAAGTAACAGATATAATGCAATGGTGGATGTTGTAGCTTTTTAGCTAATAGTAAGGTCACCATAGAATCAGTTTATCCCCCATCAGGAGACAGTATCCTGATGGACTTGGTGATTGGGTAGTTTTTATTCACCTTTATCTACAATGATCTTATCGATCACTGATCCTGCAATCCCAATGAATGTTGAACCAGAAGGTGATGTTTTCATATAGTCATAGTCATGCTTGCCAAAGTATTTAGAATGGGGTTTTTAAAACCAATGAAAAGATGCAGATAGATGCCTAGTGGGACATTCAAAAGTGTTTAGGTACCTAACACCCACTGATTTTTCTTTAGGCACCTACATGCCTTTAAAAATCTGTCCCTGGAATGCATAATGGGACTTGAGCATCCAAATACCTAACATGGCTTTGAAAATCCCACCGTCAGTATTTTTGATGGTTCCTGGAGTTTGTTCATTCAATGCTTACATCCCACTTTGGAATATTCTCCATCATGGAAGCTTACCAGTGTTATGCATTTTCTAGAGAGAACACAAAAGAATATGCACTTGGCTGTGGTTTATCTGTCATCATGGATGAGTTCAGCATCAGAGAAACCAATGTATTTAGAAATTTAATCTAAATAAGTTTTAGAACCAGATGGAAGTGTACCCTAGAGTTTTAAAGGAGACCATAACAGAGCTTTCTAGATGAATGACATTCATTGTATAGCTGCTTTTTTTTTTTTTTTTTTTTTTTTAAGTTTAAATAAGGCTCCAGAAAACAGTCTGTGAACATACATTTGTGAAACTAAGAAAGACTTGCCAGTATAATTGGCCAGATTCTTTGGTCTGGTCAAACATACTTGGCGCAAGATAGATGTGGGGACATTCCACGTGGACCAACACTTGTATCTCCCCTCTCTGTATTTGTTTGATAAATGGCTTAGATGGCACCTCCCACACTACAAATATCAGATGAATGGCTGATGGCAAAAACTGGGGAAATAACAAACACAAATGGATACTGTGGTTGCCATTACAAACCAGTATTCGCCAGGAGTTACTTTGCAGCAGTGTCTTAGCTATCCCTGTTCCCCCATGCTTGGAATATGAGGCAAGTGCAGTATTTCTGATGTCGCACTGACAAGTCTGCAATTGTTGGCCCCTTAGCAATGAACATTGTTGATTGCATCTGCTTAGATATAGAGTAGCTTTGTGGTATAAATGGCTTGATGTATGGTAAATTAAATTTAATGTGGACCAAATGGCCAGTGATATACATTCTGCACAAGAATAATAAATACATGTACAAATCAATTGAATGGAATTGAAGTGGTATGGTTTTGGAAGAAGGTATAGAGTTATATCTTCTAAGCATATGTTAAAAATTCAATTAAAAACTAAATTGGAAAACTGTAAAGTACATAGCTAGAATACAGTGTTAGGTTTATGGACATTATAAATGTTCAACAATTTCCCTGTTAGTTCCCATTAGTAATATCTCTCTCTTTCTCTCTCATGATTTTTTAAAATTTTTAAATGAATTGCATTCTGCACCAAGAAAACTGTTTCTATTGAAGTCAATTGATGGACTGTACATATCAATGTATATTTGCACTAAATCTGAAAAAATAGGGATTCAAGCCTATGCGCATAACTAATAAAGGCCAAAGAATGCTATCCTACTGTGTGGAAAAACAATCTTTCCAAGCAGAATTTATAGATTCTTGAGATGTCTGTCTCTCACAATAACTTTGTCTTGTGCATCACACGACCATGTCTACACTTGGAGCTAGAGGTGGGATTCCCAGCTTGCATTGATACACTCACACTTTTTTTTTTTTTTTTTTTTTTCCAAGCTGCACACTAAAAATAGTAATGCAGCCGGAGCAGCAGCATGGGCTAGGTGTTTGGAGTACCAACTCACTTGAACATACCGAGGGCAGCTAGCCAATGCTGCCACTGCCTGTGCCACCCAGCTACACTACTACTGTATTTTTAGTGTGCTAACACAGGTATGTCTATGCAGGTTGGTAATCCCACCCACAGATGTAGCCAAAGTCTTAGTATCATGGCAGAGTCATTGCATGGCACATAGTGATTCTTTTAAAGTCGATTCAGTCCTTGTGAATGTCTGTGGGGTTGATGAATTTATACTAGTCTTGTCTAGCTTGCTTTAGAAGCAAAAATCTCTCGGGCTCTCTATTCAGTTGTATCAACCCGTTTAAATCCTCCTTAGAGCCATGGATACTGACATTTTCTTTAGTCTGACATTCTCAACATACCAGTACATAGTGTAGCATGGCTTGCATTAAAGAGGCATTTTGATTGATTGGAGTGGATTCTGAGACTATTTCCATAGTAGTATACATTTTGGAAAGTCATTGGCTCAAACAGGAGCATCATTATTTTAAAAGCAGAGCAATGCACGTTGTGGTATTTGTTTGAATCTTCTGTCTCTGTGTAATGTTTTTATTGGCTAGAAGTGTGTGAAATTTTTTTCAGTCAAATAATAAATTCCCTGAAAAATGAAGTTTCAGCCATCCTGAAACTATCTGCGAGTTTGGGTTGCTTAGCCTCTCCATGCCTCGGTTTTGTGGTGGCACCATGGTAAAGGAGACCATATAAATACGTAAGAAACAGATACAGAACCCAATTTGCCTCCCCTCTACCATCCATCATTTTATCTGATTTATCCAGGCCCAAAATACCAGAAAAAGAAGTCATTAAAACTGAAGGGAACAATTTCAAAACTGAGAAAGGGAAATACTTTTTTTCACACATTATTAACCTATGGAATCCACTCCTACCAGATGTTACTAGGGTTGAGAGGTTGGTAGTATTCCCATGATCAGACATTCTTATGGATAAGACCTGGGGTGGGCAAACTGTCACATCCAGACTGCAGGACCATCCTGTCCGGCCCCTGAGCTCCTGGCCCGGGAGGCTAACCACCGGCCCCTCCCCTGCTGTCTCCCCTCCCCCGCAGCCTCAGCTCGCTTGCTCTGTGTGGCGGGGCTGTGAGCTCCTGGGGCAGCGCAGCTGCAGAGCCCGGCCTGACCCAGTCTCTGTGCTGCGTGGTGGCAGCGGTGGCAGTGTGGCCTGGCTCCAGCCGGGTGGCGTGGCTGTAGCGCCGCCAGCCACCAGTGCTCCAGGCAGCGCCGTAAGGGAGCAGGGAGCGGGGGGGGGGGTTGGATAGAGGGCAGGGGAGTTTGGGTGCTGGGCAGGGGTGTGGATAGGGGTTGGGGTGGTTGGGGGGGGAAATAGGGGGTTGAATGGGGGCAGGAGTCCCAGGGGGGCAGTCAGGAAGGAGTGGGGGTTGGATGGGATGGCGGGGGGCTGTCAGGGGTAGGAGTTCAGGGGACAGGGAGAAGGAGTGGTTGGATGGGGCTGTCAGGAATTAGAGGAGGGGTTGGATGAGGTGATGCGGGTCCGGAGGTGGTCTGGAGGCAGGAAGCGGGGTGTGTGTGGATGGGGCAAGGGTCCTGGGGGGCCGTCAGGGAACAAGGGAGTTGGATGGGGCAGGAGTCTGGGGGGGGGCAGATAGAGGTGGGGGCTGGGCCACGACCCCCTCCCCTAACCGGCCCTCTATACAATTTCCATGCGGCTGTCAGGCCAAAAATTTGCCCGCCCCTGGATAAGACCATTTACAATAGGTAGGATAAAAAATAATTTCTCATGATTCAAGATACATCCCAAATCTTGTCGGCAAATGGTTGAGTTGTATCTTCCCTTATGGTCAGGTTAGTCCAGAATTCTCAATGGCGTTTCTTGCACCTTTCTCTGATGCATTGTCAAAAGCAGCATATGAGAGCAGATAAACCACTTGTCTGATATAGTATAGCAATTCCTTTGTCCTTATGCTGACGAGTTCATTGTTTCCTGTCCTTGAGCTATAATGCCCTGCATAGACATCACATAGTGAAGCAGGACCCTTCTTTTCATCTGCTTTATCTGCTTACATGCCTGAAAACAGCAAAAATATATAGCAGAGTGAATTTGCCCCATGTGCAGGGTCAGCAAAAATGGAGTAGTATGCATTCTGCTGCACTGTGAAACCTAGGTATATTTGGTAGACTACCCTAGTGAGTTAGTTAAGCCACCTCTTGACGTTAAACTATCTTCCACTGATTTGGCTCAGGACTCTGACAAAATATTTGGAGATGATGCGTACTGTACAAAGCTAAATAATTACTTTTATTGTGAAATATAGAGTTAATACTCAGCATTTATAGATCACAATTAACTTGTTAAGTATTAAGAAAGAGAGCCTCCCATGCCCATAGAGTCTGGTAAACATTATCCACCTTTTACATATGGGGCAGCTGAGGCATGGAGAAGTTTAACTTACTTGCCTGAGGTCACAGAGCGAGTCAGTAGCAGAGTTTGGAATATAACCCTTATTTCCAGTCCCACTGGTCTTACCATTGGATAACATTTGGATGCTCAGATATGTACTCAGATACCACCCTTATGAGTGCAATATAAATACCTAAATGGAAATTTCTTGCATTTGCAAACCTGAGCTGGAACTCTAACTCTAACCATTTCAAATCCTCAAAAGATTTGGGTTGGGTTGGATTCTGAAAATGGCCAAGGGTTCTAGGTATAAGAGAAGAGTTTATTCATACCTAAAAACATCATGTCCCACAATTGTTTCTACTGAAAGAGGGATGTGCCCAAACCAGAACCCCAGCTCTGAACCTCCCTCAAACATTGGGAAAGTTTGGATTCAGGGCTGAAAGTAATTTAAAGTAGATCTTTAGAATGCAGCTGAGAGCTCAACCGGAGTCTTGGAAATGAGAGATTTCCATAGCAGGCGTCTGAGGTGCAGATGACCATGCAGCAGGACCCAGAAGAACAATTATTTGATGATCTATTACGGTGCAGTAACAAGAGGTGCAGTAACACTGCAGCAGTCATCAGAGAAGAACTTCTGAAGAGCACTAGACAGTGGGCTGTGATTTTCCTCAGAACTGGGTAATAAGTATTGATTTGCATTTATATAAGAGGAAACTTTACTGTGTGTGTGGAGGGGAGAGGGGAGAATGGCACCAGTTTTAAGCTGTAGCTGTTTGCCCTTGTAGAATCTGAATGCTGTGTGAGTCTGCACACTTGATGAAGGGATTGACCTGTTTCCTTATAAAGGTGCTACAAAGTAATCTGCAAAGCTTTGCTCAGGATATAGCAGACATAATAAATGGCATGTGCTCTGGTCTTTTAGATGGCCAATAATGTTGGAGGATCAAATTCTTATTTCCTCGCCCTCCCTTCCCCCTCTACCCCCAAATCCTGGAAGGCTCATGTAGCAACTAATGGTATGATAGTTGAACTTGCTAATCACAGAGACAGATGAGGTTCCTGTTTTATGAACACACATTCAAGGCTTCCTGTTCTCCATGTGAGTGTGATGGAACTGCTGGAAAACAGCAACACCTTTCTCTGCTGCATGATTTGAGCTGTCAGGGAAGCAGCTGCTTCACTTTCTTTTGCAACACTGATTTCCTTGCAGGGGCTCCAGTGAATGAATTACTTGTGAGGTAATAATGTCTTACGTGCTCTATTTTCATTAGTGAAGGGCGAGTTTGAAAACATAAACTGGACCTATATGGCCCAAACCATTTGCTGTCACTTTTGATCTGTTTCAGTTTGCTTCCATTTGTTAAGAAAGCTGAAAAAACCCAAACACATAGGCCTGGATTCTGCTCTCGCTGGTTTTACATCAGTATAACTCCATTGACTTCAATGGATTTACTTGAGGAGTGAATTTGACCTGTTGTATTTATACATACCAGCTGCTACAGTACTGGCTTTTACATCAGTATTTAGAGCGAATAGCTAATTTCCCACTTCACTCTGACCTCACCCAACCCACAATATTAAAGTAACATTATTAGTTAAGTTAAAAAGCCAGGAAAATTCTGGTTCTAGAATGGCAGAGATTTCTGAATGGTTAATAACAGTAATGCTGAAAATCTTGGCACATTTGGAGCAGACTCACACTAGAGCTTTGAGAAATGTCCATAATCCAGTCTAGAGCCAGGAAAAAATGTGCTTACTTTTGGTATTATCACAAACCCAAACTTAAGACAGGATCTCAACAACATTGCCAGATTCCATGAACTGTTTGGTCAGACTGGGATGTGTGTGAAGGCAAACTGGAGTGACTTGTGTTTTTTTGGGTGGAAATCCGGCTTCTTAAAGTAAGCTGGCAAAATGTGATGGCATCAGCTGAGTTTTACATTGAGTTTTTGGTGTGAAACTCAGGGATGTTGAAGTCATATGACTCAAGGCAGGTTTCCACTATTTATTTGTATTACATTATCATGTAGATGTCCCAACCAAGACTGAGATCCCATTTTGTTAGGCACTGTACATACTTACTGAAAGACGGTTTCTACCTTTAAGTGCTCAGAGTCTGAACACATGGGAAAATCATATGGTGGGAGCAGAAATGGAGGCACAGAGAGGGGAAGTGACTTGCCCAAGGTCACTCAGCAAGGTGGTGGCAGAATTGGGAACCAAACCCAGGTCTCCTAGTCCAGTATCCTATCCTTTATATTGTTCTGATTTCTGTCCTTAACCACCTGTGAATTGAATTTGCTATATTTTGAATAGTAGTAGCTCAGAACTTTTTATCAAGTTAAACCAGACCATAACACTCCTTCCCCTTCTGGCAAATTATTCAGCCTCTCTGAGCTTTAGATTTTCCATCTGTAAGGAGCATGTGGGGGAGAACTCTGATATCTACCATTGGTGAAATCTGGAGTTCAATGGTAAAAGTAAAGTACTCCCATACCGAAAAGCTTGAAGAATGGGGTTTAATACACTCTGTTTAAACTTCAATATGGCATGTCCTGACTCTTGAGCCCTTAACTTAACAACCTTATTGTGACATTGCATCCCATAACGCTTTATAGAAATATGCTTATGAGTGTAAATATGACATAAGTGGAATATATTTTGTGCTAGATATGCCATGTAACATCTTTGCAAAGATTATGTTCTACTGCATGTATTCATCCTATTCATATGCATGCATCATTTTTATATCTGAAGTTATGAGCGTTGGCCCTATGCTTGTATTTAAAGTGTTTGCTGTAGAAAGCACCTAAGGCAGATTTGGTAAACATAGTGTGAAGGGGTTATTCAAGTAATTGGGAGTCCTTGGTTTCTATCAAGGTCCATTGTTAGCCAATCCACATCTGAGCTTTCCTGGGAATGTTCAGGCTAACATGTGGGCAATGGCTTGGCCTGTAAAGAACTGAGTCATGCATGGACATGTGACTTGCCCATGTGACTACAAAACTCCATCCTGTAGCTGTGATTCTACACAGGAGGGGAAAGAGGGGTTTCCACCCACAAGAGACTATATAAGCCCCTGGAAATCCCTCCATTTTGTCTTCAGCTGGTTCAAGAGAGAACCTCTCTACCCCAAAAGATGCCTGAAAGAAACTGGAACAAAGGACAGTAACTACAGGGGTGTGAGTGTTTGCTGGACTCAGACTAGGAGGAAGTCTAGTCTGTAGAAGAAGCTTATTGGAACATCTGAGGGTGAGATCTACCTGCATTTAGTTTCTTACTATATTAGGCTTAGACTTGCATGTTTTATTTTATTTTGCTTGGTAACTTACTTTGTTCTGTCTGTTATTACTTGGAACCACTTAATCCTATTTTTATACTTAATAAAATCACTTTTGTTTATTAATTATTCCAGAGTAAGTGATTGATTGATACCTGGGGGAGCAAACAGCTGTGTATATCTCTCTATCAGTGTTATAGAGGGTGAACAATTTGAGTTTACCCTGTATATGCTTTATACAGAGTAAAACAGATTTATCTGGGGTTTGGATCCCAATGGGATCCGGGTATCTGGGTGCTGGAGACAGGAGCACTTCTTAAGCTGTTTTCAGTTAAGCCTGCAGCTTTTGGGAGATGTGGTTCAGGCCTGGGTCTGTGTTTGTAGCAGACAAGCATGTCTGGCACAACCAGAGAGGGCACTGAAGTCCCAAGCTGCCAGGGAAAATGGGCTCAGAGGTAGTCCCAGCACATCAGGTGGCAGTCCCAAGGGGGTTTGTGACCCAACCCATCACACGTATCACTTCTTTAATAAAGGTTTTTGCATCTATTCTAAACTAAGCTTCTTGTTACACTGTTTGCTACTTAAACTCAGGACATGCAGTTATCCTGTTGAGATTTCACCTGATCCTGCCTCATTGAAATCAGTGACAGTTTTGCCAGGATAACAAAGAGTGTAACAGTATATCACCCAGTATATGGGTGTTGCAGGACCAGGGACTGAAACTGTACTTCACTCTGAAAAGTGATCACATAAAAGTGGCACTTTCTATTTAAACAACTGATCGTTCCCTGTCTTTAAAGTCATGTATTTTGACTTCAGTGATATTTTAATTCTGTTAGCCCTGTGCAACCAGCACAGTTGAGAGAGTAAGCTAGTATTCTGTTGTCTTAAGCGCCATCAACAGAATTATTTAAGTTTCTTTCTTTCAAAATACAGGAGACTATTTATAAAGAGGCAAAATGCAACATTATTTTTTGTCATTTTTAACAATCCCATTTCTGTGAATGTGAAAAGAAACTAGATAAAGTGACATTTCTGCTTCAGACTAAAATCCTCCCATCAACTCAATTTCCAGGAATGTCTAGGAGGGTTGTATAGCAGTTTTATTTCTTACTTTAATTGTTTTAATTGTCTTGGAATGCTCATATACTCATGGAAGTTGATGGGTTGACAGCTGTGAAGATGAAAGCCTTTAAGCCTTAAAGAAATCTAAACTATTGCATACTTATCTAACCTACCAAATGTGCCGTGGGACTAGTTAGCATTTGTATAATGCTTTTAAGGTGTAAAGGACTCCATGACCCCAATTCAGCAAAGAACTTAAACACATGTTGAATTCCCAGTGACTTCAATGGAATTTAAGAATGTGCTTTAGTGTTTTCTGGAATAGGGATGCTTTCTTGATTCAGGACCGACAAGCACCCAAATATGAGTCAGATTTATTTATCCATAGAAGATAATTCTGTCCTCCGATACATCCAAGTAATTGCCAATGACTTCATTGAGAGACCTGTGTGTAAATCTGAGGGCTGAATTTAGCCCATGGTTGATATAGCTCCTCATACTGTCTAGCAAATGCGCCTTAACCTTGCCTCAGAGGACCACGTATAGAAGTGGGGAATGTAGTTCAGGTTCTATCTATGCCCTGTCAATCTTTAGTCTCTCTTAGTGGAGACTGACAAAGGTGCCAGGTGTAGCATTTATCATATAATCATTTGTCCAATAGGGACTAAACAGAAAATACCAACTGATTTGAGGTAGGCCTTCGAGTAGTAACAACCTGGGCTGGATTTGAGTTTGCACCCTAGGAGTGAAAGGCTTTGTGTCTACCACACTCTGAGCCATTTACAGGATTTTTGTACAATAATCCACTCTTATCCGTGCTACTTAGGACTGATGTGTCCAGGGGGAGAAATATAAGCAAACATATGTCTTGTAAAAGGAACAAAGTCATTATATTTTTCCCCTTTGCAATCTCCACATACCGAGCGTAACAGTTGCTGAGCTGAAGTGGGGCTCATAAGAGGCTGAGTTTTAAGGTCTTGTCCTGAGGAAATTACATGAGGAATAAAAAGGAATCTAGCTTTACAGAACTGAGTAAGACTACTAGCAACTGTGTTTCAGATAAAATAAATAATAGATTTAGCTTTGAAAATCTGACAAGCTATGATGAGGGGGGAAAATAAAGCTTTTACTTTTGTTTTAGGACTGCGAGTTTCATGACAGAAATAAAGTGAGTGTGTGTTACATAAGTAATTTATTTGTGCATCTTGGCATTGCAGCACTAATAGGCTTGCTGCCAGGTATTCTAGACTGTAGTTTGTCATGTCTGACTCTTTAGTCCTTTCAAGCAATTGAAGAAATGGCCTTCTGCAGGCTGTCAGTGACAGATACCCACTCGCTCCCATAGATAAAGCTCAATTAGCTCCCAGAGAAAGGATCTTTTAAAAATGCAATGAGCTGCACCATGGAAGATAGGTTAGACAAGTGTTAAACAAAACAAAGTAAAATGTTAACATGGACGAGTGGGCATTCACACAGTAACCGTGATAGGCTCCTTTTTATTTCATGCTTTTCGTTATTTGGTGCAACTGTGATCCAAGAATCCTCTATTAATCCTTATTTAAAATATATATATATTCTGGTATAATGCCTGATCTGGTCTTCTGGTACCTGGTTGGGTGATCCTCCCTTTACCTTGGGAGATGAGCTACTGCATATGAAAGGAATAATGAATTTTGTCTAACCCAGGTGGAACCTGTTAGCAGGGCCGGTTCCAGCTTCTTTGCCGCCCCAAGTGGCAAAGGGCGGGGGGGAAGCCTTCAGCGGCAATTGGGCAGAAGGTCCTTCCCTCCAAGAGGGACTGAGGGAATTGCTGCCAAAGACCCGGACGTGCCACCCCAAGCTTGCTGTGCTGGTGCCTGGAGCCGGCCCTGCATATTAGGGAAAACATATGCAAATAGATGCTGGGTAACTCCATCACTTTGTGAAATATAGTGCCTGTTTATTGCAAAGCATGGCTTTAAGACTGAATCAATGATAATTAAGGAGTCATGGGTTCTCAGCATGAAGATTGAAGAACATCCAAGAAGAGAAGATACTATCATCATGTTAGTAAAAAGTTGGGGAGGAGGGGGGGCGGCATGTTGAGGTCCCTTCCAACTCTGATATTCTATGATTCTATACCTAGGGAGGTGGTGGAGTCTCCTTCCTTGGAGGTTTTTAAGGCCCGGCTTGACAAAGCCCTGGCTGGGATGATTTAGCTGGGAATTGGTCCTGCTTTGAGCAGGGGGTTGGACTAGATGACCTCTTGAGGTCCCTTCCAACTCTGATATTCTATGATTCTATGCCCCATTTCATCTACTGAAGTGGCTGTGCCTAAGGAATAGTGGCTATATTGCTGCTATACCTGCTTTGTATCTATCTGAGATGTCATGCATTACAAAACCAAAATGCCACTTCCAGAAGATTGGGTGGTTTTTTTGCAGGCGTTTCAAAAATGTCCTCACCTCAACTGCAGAGGGGGAGAGCAGCCTTTAACAGCCAATGAGTAGGGTTGCCAGGCGTCTGGTTTTCGACCAGAACTTTAAAAGTCTGACTGGTGGCGCAGCGGGGGCCTATGGCTAAGGCAGGCTCCCTACCTATCCTGGCTCCACGCCTCTCCCAGAAGCGGTCACCAGGTCCCTGTGGCCCCTAGGCGCCGGGGCAGACAGGGACTGGGAGACTCCAGGCACTGCCGACACCCTGAGTACCAGCTCCGCAGCTCCCACTGGCCAGGAACTGCACCCAGTGGGAGTTGCGGGGGGTGGTGCCTGCGGGCGTGAAGGCAGCACGCACTGTGAAGAGCTGCCGAGCCACCCATGCACCTGGTGGCCACTTCCTCGGAGCCACAGTAAGCATCCCCGGACCCAGCACCCCAACCCCCGGCCCAGCATGGAGCCCCCTCCTGCAGCCCAAACCCCTCAGCCCCAGCTGGAGCCCTCACTCCCTCTAGGACCCCAATCCTCTGGGCCAGCCCAGAGCCCCCTTTGCCCCCTAAACTCCTCATCTTCAGCCCCACCCAGAGCCCTCATCCGATCTGCACCCCAACCCCCTGCCCCAGCCTGGAGACCCCTCCTGCACCCCAAACTCCTCATCCCTGACCCAGTCCCAGAGCCTGCACACCCAGCAGGTAGACAGGATACTGGGCTGGATGGACCTTTGGTCTGACCCAGTATGGCTGTTCTTATGTACATATTTCTCTGAAACTCAGAACTACTTCAGACCACACATTGGTTTCCATTAGCTTGAGTCAAAGTTTGTAATCAATTGTGTTCTGTTTTGTTTATGGGTGAAATGCTTGATCCCGTCCTTGTCACAACCTTGTTCTCCTCCTCCTACAGCCCACTTCTTGCGGATACAGACTAACACGGCTGCTACTCTGAAACCTGTCATTATGCAAGGCACTGCATTTAGCCGTATGGAGTGGAAATCCATCAACTTCATGAGCTATGCATCCAAAGAAGTGGAATGTAGCCCACGAAAGCTTATGCTCAAATTTGTTAGTCACTAAGGTGCCCCAGTGCAGAAAGCCTCTGTTCTTTTATTGAATTGATAGAAAATTAAATTTGGGTATATTATTTCCTCAGGTTTTCAGGGACTTGCGGTCTTGTTTGCTACTGTTTTCTTCGTGACATACCTCTCCTGACTTGCTTCTCACCTCTGCAGCCCAATGAATTGATCAGTTCTGTATACATTGTACAATACTAGCTATAACAGCAGAAAGTTAGCGCTGCTACATGAACATTTCATCAATATTTCTGGGGCTGGCATTTGGATTTTGGATGTCCTCAGCAAGGCTCCATACTCTCAATTGGTCATTTCTGTGGACCACATTTAAAACAATATCTGCCGCCCAACACCACAATTTGCACGAGGGTGGACCCTTTGGCAGAAGAGAGGACACAGACCCTTTTAGATTTAGAGGTTCTCCATCCAAAACTGGTCTGAGGCATGTTGCTGATGAAGCCAGTACTGCTTCTACTTTTATATATCTGCTCTGTGGATAAACAGAATACTTCTGAACCTAATGCCTTTCTTGAACATCTAGATTCGCTCCATACAAAAAAGAAAATACTGAAAGTAATGTTCTCAAACAGTAAACAGCTCAGATTTGATTTTAATAGCTGAGTTCTGAACCCCCTAAAATAGGGGTTTATGCCAGAAGTGCTAACACAACCTTAACCACAGCAATGCAAATGGTGCCACTATAATAAAAGAAGCAAGGAAGGTTTTGATGGGTTGTATAAGATCTCTGAACACACTGAAGATGATTTATGGCCAAGCAGACTGAAAATTTAAATGCCTTTTCTAGCAAAGGTTCATTTTTCAATACAACGAGTGCACTCATATATGATTTTGCATTCCACCACTGTACATGCAGTGACAATATAAGGCTTTTCTGATAAGGTAACATTTTCAATCCAAGATTAAAATCTGAGAAACTTGTCAACCAAAAATGATGATAATATGAGTGAAACTGCAGCTATCAAACAAAAATGCCTTACATGTAATTTCTGAAATGGTCAACTTCTTGTAATTTTCTCCCCCTTCCGCCCCCCAAGTGAAGGGGGTTGCCCTCAGGTCATTTTAATATTTTGGGTAAGTATAGTAGAAAACCAGATATTTGAAACTGAAGGAAAAAGTAAATTGTTTAGTACAACTAAAATCAACAAGATTTTGACCTTAACCATTTTGGTTTCTATTACAGATTCCAACCAATAGGAATATTCTTATCTTGGTGAATGGGTCTTGCCATTTGCATAGAGTTGGGAATACACTCCTAAAATTATAGAGCATTGAAAATTTTGAAAATCAGATATTCTCAGTCCTCTAATTATTTATTTGAAATGAATTCTTCCATGTTTCTTTCTTCTTTCTCCAGTCATTGCTTTGACCAACTAACTAGCACCTCTCTTCCAATCAATGACCCATTCTTAACAAAGGCAAAGCTCCAGTGGGGTAGAGTAATTCAAGATATTCATTCACAGTGAAATATATGCTTTGGCCAGGTGCTTATGAGAAATGCATATATCTGCCAAAGTCCGACGTGTGTCTACAATCTTATTGCACAAATACGTTTTTGTTTTGTGAAGCACATCAAAGTGCTCTGAAAAGAGACTGTAAAAATGGCATCCTTTTACTCCACAGATTTGGGGTGCCGGTGGTGCTTACCGCGGCTCCAAGGAAGTGGCCCTCAGGTCCCTGTGGCCTGTAGGCACATGGGCAGCTCGGTGGCTCTGTGTGGTGTTTGCTGCCTTCATGCCTGCAGGGATTCTGCTCCCCCCCCCCCCCCGGCATCTTCCATTGGTCGTGGTTCCCCCCCAAACACACATACTCAGGTAGATTTTTATTGGCACCACACAACTATTGTATTTGGTACACAGCACTGTATTAGTCACCTAGCATCAAGTAGTAACAAAGAACAAGAAGGGGAAAGTGGGGAAACATAGTTTCTAACAATGGGCCTCTGCTTTGCCTCACGATTCTCCTGTTCATTTATGAGGAGGTCAGACAGATGAATTGCATTTGTTCATCAGATCTGATTATAGCCTGTCCACCTCTTTTTTCTTTGAAAACAAAAGTGCAAGTAAGTATGTTGAGTCTTGAGAAGGAGTCACACATAACTCTGAGAAACACTGTATGGAAGCAAAGGCCTGCATTGTCCTCCAACACATTCAAGATATGCATGTGGAGGAGACTCACAGCATGTGGTGAAAACTTTGTTTGTATAATATATTTGTTAAATTAGGCACCAATAAGTATTTTATCTTTATTTTTCTTGTAACCATTTCTGACTTTTATGCCTCATTCCTTGTATTCACTTACAATCTATCTCTGTGTAGTTAATTAACTTTTTTTGTGTTTTATCTAATCCAGAGTGTTCAAGTTGAAGTATCTGAGTAACTCCATTTGTGGTAACAAATTGTGTGCATATTAAACCCTTAAAGTAGGGTTACCATATTTCAACAATCAAAAGAGGACACGGGGTGCCGCCGTAGCCCCGCCCCTCCCACTTCCCACCCCCCTCAGAATCCCCCTACCTGTCCCCTGACTGACCTCTCCTGAGACCCCCCCCACCCTAACTGTCCCCAGGACCCCATCCCCTATCCAAGTCTCCCTGTCCCCTGACTGCCCCAACTGCTCTCTACTCCCCCTTCTCCTGACAGCCCCCCCCAGAACCCCCGACCAATCTAACTCTTCCGTTCCCTGTCTCTTGCCCCCCCCCCGCCCCCCGCCACCAGACCGAGGGAGAGCTGCGAGCTCCACGTGCAACCAAACACTGGCGCTGCTCTGCAGGGGAGGTGGGGGGGGGGGCAGGCAGGAGGGAGGCAAGGCAAGGCATTGCAAAGGGCACCCCAGGTTACAAGGTCGGGGTGAGACAGACACTCTGGATTGTGTCCCAGTATGTCACAGTAAGGAAAGAGTTCACTGCGGATTATAAAGCAAGAAGTATGTATATATAGACCTAATCAGCACATGCTCCTGTTGTCAATTCTTTGTCTGTTAATATCTGATGAATAGTGAATATATTTATACTGGTTCAATCCTCTCATTCTTGGGGGAGGGAGGGGAGAGAGGTAAACAATAGAGGGATAATTTCTTGACAGGTATGGGTAAACTTTAGAGTTGAAGTTTTCAAAAGAGTGTACAAGAGTTAGATGCCTAAATCCCATTGGGCAACTAATGCCTTTAGGCTTCTTTGAAAATCCCAGCATGAAGCTACACTTTCAAGTTCCCACAACTAGAACTCAGCTTATACTGAGACATCTAAATAGTGGGCAGATTTTTCAAAGTGCTCAATTTTTCTGAAAATCTGCCCACATATTTTTGTGTCTGAGTATGGACCAGATTTTTAAAAGAATTCAACAATGTGCCATTTCAATATTAATTATTACATTCAACAGCTAGGTGGATTTATCAAGGAAACCCATTCACTTCTGAACCATTGAACAATTTAAAAAAAATAGTATTGTAGGGTTTTTCCCTACGTTACACTAATATCCTTCAGCGCTGCAGCCCTGTCTGAAACTGTTTTGTTTCCAAATTTAATTGTAACACTTTGCCCATATCATTAGTTGTTAGTAACTAGCAAGATAATGACATTTATTCTTTTTGCTCAGAAGCAGGTCAGTTTAGGTCAGTTTCTTTCTGAGCTGCCTAGTTTGTAGGAAAAAGCCAGATTAATAATCCTTATGAGGCCTCTATGATAGGTGTATTTGATTCACATGCTCCATTGTTTGGTAAAGGTCACCAAGATATCTAGTCAACAACACTTGCTTTATCTTAGCACAAAGAAGAAAGATAAATATTTAGAAAGCCAAAGACTAAAACGTTGTAGAGACATGCACTTTGAAGGGAATTACTCCAGGGTGAAATTCACATTGTGTTCTGAAATCCAAGATGAAATAGAAATAAGAGTTGGTGTACTGGATGGAATCTTGGGGTGAGACCCAGTTCACCCCACATCTGCCTACTGTGGGTTCTTGCATCTTCCTTTGAAGCATCTGGTTGAAGGAAGGCTCCTGGAATAAATAGACCCTGGGTCTGAACCAGTCTTGCAATTCCTATGTTCCCAATAGAATTGGTTGGAAAACCAAATTTCCACCATTTTGAAATTTGTTTTCATTCCAGATTGGAATGAAAAATTGAAATTACTCCCAAGATGAGAATTCTGGGAAAAAAATTCCATTTGGAAACATTGAACAGTTTTGTTTCAATAAGCTAAAAATATTTCATGTTGATGTCAGCATAAAATATTAAATAGAATACAATTTTAAATGTAGTAAATCAAAATGAAATGAAATAAGTTGAAACACAATATTTGTACCTTTTTGAGAGTCAAAATGAATTGACACTTTCCTGATGAAAATTTCATCAAAATTGACATTTTCCATGAAACATTTCAATTTTGACACAATTGTATTTTCTGTTTTTGCTGAAAATGTTCTGTCCAGCTGTATTTCCCAATATTGTGTGTATGTGTGTCGGGGGAAGAGCTCAAAGCCTGTGATATTTAGGTAACATATGCCAAATATTTTGAGGCAAACTTAAAAAAATCCCCAAACAAATAAAAAGATCAGAATTCTGTTTAAGATCTCTAATTTTGAGCCATTTGCAGCTGCAGGAAAAGGTTGGCTTTCAGCATATCCTACCTTTTCTGATAAGTGTTCTTTTGCATTTTGTGTTCACTTCTGGCCTCCACCAGAGGAATCTTTTCCCCCGTTATTTATACACATTACGGCTGGTTGAATTTTTTCTATCTAATCTGTTTTTGATGGAAAATTGAGTTTTTTCACAATTGCATTTTCATAAGTCTGCTTTGTGACTTTTTTTGTCAAAATATTGAATACCTAAAACCAAAACAGTTGGCTGAAAAATTAATTTTGATTTGGAAATGCCTTCATAGTGCCTCATGGGGTTTGAAGTTCAAGTCCCCCATGCTCCTATTTTCTTCTATGGATGAAGTACCTCATCCAGATTTCATCTCTGATGATATATAGGACAGTTCAACAAGAGAGAAAACAGAGTGCATTTTGGGAGATGTGTTCTAGCCAGGGAGCCCAACCCAGGAAAGGTAATTGAGGCATGAGGCCACCGCAGTGCTATTTCTGAATCACAATTTTTGATTTGTCACCAAAAAATCTGTGTGTACTTTCTCCAGGACCGTTGAGTTGGGAGTAGGCTGAAGTGCTTATTTATGGGCAATCCTTTGCTCATTTTGAGATTTAATTTATGGGGTAGGTGCCCTGAGCACAGGATGGGGTACCTATAATCACATTTTAGAGATTTTAAGAGAGAGAGGGAGAGAAGTTTTGGTAACTTTATAATGGAATCAATATTGTACATACAACAAACTGTACAGCCACCTCATGCCTTCATACAGAAAACCCATGGCAGGGCTATAGATGTATGTGGAAAACGTTGAGGGTCCCATTCTCTGTTACATGAATGTCCTTTTATACTGGTCTGGAGATGTGAAAGGCTCTTAACGAGGATTGAAATGCTCCCATGAGAATACCCTTTTGCAGGGCTTTTCTCTAGATGGCACAGAGCTGGCAAAGGGCTGTACATCAGACCTTCTCCCAGAGTGCTGGACTACTTCCCACCAGAGTTGGGGGTATGTCAGGTCAGGAGTGTGGAGGAGTCATAGCCAAAGCTGAGAGCACTTTGGCTATTCCCTTTCTTCGCAAGGGCCATAGGGAGCTATGGAGACAGATCATAAACTAGAACAGCTTTATCAGGGCCTGATAGACTCCTGACTGTCTCAGAATACAGGGAATTCTAAAATGGCTTAAAGTGCAGGAACACAGAAACGGAGAATCAGAGTCTACCTGTGTAGCTGCAATGGGGCTATGCCAGCTGGAGTAGGGGCATAGCCTAGTAAACCTGTGGGTGCTTTGAGATCTGAAGGGAAATTATATGGACCCAAAATGGCTTTTGTAGAGTGCTGGGGCATTCACGTGGAGAGTTAGTCCCTCTGCCTGCTCCCTGGAATCTCTAATGCCTTGGGCAGCATAGTTCCCCTAGGAGCCAGTGCCACCTCATTCACACCTGACTTGCTACTTTGGAGGTGTGGAGCAGGGAATTTCCCCATGGATTTACAGAAAAATAATACCATAGAAAGTAGATTTCCACTCTGCCACACCTCCCCCAAACCTTGGAGACGCAGAATTTGCACAGTGTTTCCCATGGTCTTGGAAGGAAAGTCAGATTATGCTCTTTAGGTTCTTTTTCCTTCCTTCCAACACATTTTTTGCTATTAGACTGAGTATTCTGCCTCTTCCATCCCCTTCTTGCATTAGGCAGGGGGGGAATCATGTTTTTGCCTCAGACATAGTAGGAAAGGATTTCACATGCACATAGTCTCTACAGAAGATGATCCTGTAGAGAGCAATTTTTTCCCCTCAGTATGTTCCTTTTTGTATGAAAGGCAGTGGATTCTGTTTTAATCAGATAGAAAGTAAGGCTTATGAAACTTGCTGAAGAGTAACAGTTTACAAGAAATCTCCCTCTCTCTATATATAAATGTTTATTAAAAGGACTGCTCAGATCCCAGTTTGTGTTATTTACTACTCAAGGATGGCTCTTGAAATATTGTTTTCTTATACAGTCAATAACAGTACTTTAGTGCTTGTCACACACAGTATTTTTTATTTTCATGGCTTGGCCCAAAAGTGGCTCAGGGAGCTTGTTCCAGATCTCTAGCAACAACAGTCAGTCTCGCCAATTTATTATCAGAGTAGCCCATTTATGAATATGAGAACAAAGCAGTACAATATATTCTACAGAGCTGTAAGCGTTGTAGAAGGTTAAATGCATCTGTACAGTATTCTGAGGATAAAGTCACTGCAGGTGTGAAGCTTGGTTAAATTAGTGGCTGGTGAAAAGCAGTGTGAGTTGCATGCATGCTCACAGGCTTATGCGAACAATAGACAAATATTGCAGTTGTCCTATAGCTGCAATTTATTGCTCTGTGCTTCACTCTTCCTTACATCTATAAACTCCATACCCAGTGGTCAAATGTTATAGATGCGGGTAAAACACATTTCCCTCTTAAGAGGGCAAGAAACTCACTCTGTTCCATTAGGATTCTGTATTATTCTTTGCTGGATTTCCTGTGATCTCACAACTCTACTTGCCGCCTTCTTGTACTGGCTGACTCTCTTGGTTTCTGACCACACCTAGCCTTTTCTTAGGCCTGGTCCACACTAACACCCACTTCGAACTAAGGTACGCAAATTCAGCTACGTTAATAACTGGAGCTGGAGTACCGGCGTCGACAGCGAGCACTTACGGGATCGATCCCAGAAGATCAATTGCTTACCTCCGGGTCCGGCGGTAAGTGTAGACCCACCCTTAAGTGCATAACTATATTATGAATTTATCCCAGATAAAGGCCGTTTCTGATATTTAAAGTTGTTACACAGTTCAGAAGGAAGGTAGCTTATTTCTAGTTGAGACAGGGAACACAGTAACTAGATTCTGAAAAAAGGGTTTGTGTGTGGTGTGTGTGTGGGTGTGTGTGGTTTTTTTTTTTGTGTGTGTGTGTGTGTGTTTAGCTGGATGTAAGATGAGTGTGTTTGGGCACAAGGGGACCAAGTTATCCCAACACAGGGATATGGCAGGTCTGGAAATGCAACTGTATAAAGTTGCACTTATTTTGTAGGTGACCATCTGAGAGCCTGCATGAATGCGCCTATGATTTTTATGTGAAATGCGAAGTCTCTAGGTAGCTAGTTGAAATATACGTACACACTGGCCAATCCATTTTACAGTATACCTGTATAAAGGCTCAAGGCTGGTGTTCCATTTTGCTTGCTATAATCAAGACTCATTAACACTGAGGCTGCATTTAGAGATTTGTTGGAAATGGTCAAAAAGTGGCATGAAATTTACCTGGAAATGTTGCCTCAATATTTCATCAACCTTTAAAAAATACAACAAGCTCTACAAGCTGGGTGTTAATAAGGCCTGATAAAGAGACACGAAGAAACTGTCACCATTAATTATTTTTTTTTTGCCTTTCCCACCCCCATAGTAAACTACACTTTATACCTGTCACATAGCTGCCTGGAAACTCTGAGCCCTTCTGTCCCCTCAAAATATAAAATGTTTGCATTGTAATTCAGCCCATCATAGTTTGGTTCCTAGGTAATCTAGTACTCTGTTATCCCATTTCCTTCCCATTCTCCCTCCCTCCCTCTGAAAGCATAAGACATGTCTGCAGAAGGAAACGTGCGGGCTGCCAATGCACACATGAGGATTTATTACATGACATTCTACATATTCATCTTCCTGGTTTAGTCCATAAAGAGGAATGACATTGGCTAGTTTCGCTTACATACTTTTTCCTCCCTTTACTGCAGATAGCCCACAGACAGCTGATCCTACTGATAACAGACTGAGCTTTACAAGTCTAATATCTGTCAGTGGATTTTCTTCTGAAAGTTGTACTTTCTTGTTAGTGATCACGGCTAGTGCATCCCTTTAATACACAGCTGTGAGAGGCAGGATTGACAGGCTGTTTTAATGCGCTTTTTACTAACAACTTGCACAGACTAGGAAGTTGTCAGATCAGTGTAGGTTTAGGGATTGCTTTTTGAAATGTTTCTGAAATAACAAATAATGAGTCACTTTCTTTGATAGCTTTTTTTAATAGATTTTGGAGCAGCTGCACCAAAAAATCTAATGAAGATGTTTGCCTAGGATGATGGGCCCATGCACGTTTCCGTTACTATTTCTGGAATATGCAAATGAGCTTCATACAGGAACATGAAAAGTAAATTTAGTGACAACTTATGGTTCTTTGTTTTTTAATGTCCTATAATGTCTTCTGTTGATGCTTCTGTTACCATCTTTGTATTCTACAATAGGTGCCATAGGAAGATAACTGGTGTATTGAAGGCAATTAGAGGGTTGATATCCAACTTGTTCTGCCTATTAAAAAGGATCTGTTCTGCAGAGAAAGGCATTAACATTCTTGCAATGCGAAGAGTGTGGAAATAGGTTATCCTTGGTGCCTGTACATCTTCCAGGAAGATGTATTTTCAGAATGTTGTAAAAGGGAAATATGATGATCTGTCCTCAGAACTTTAAAACAGGATTATGGCTATTAATATTAGAGGGAAAATCTCACCCACAGTGGCAGCAAATGTACACAATTCATGTTGTAATCAATCTGTGCATAAAGGCTCAGAGAGAAAAGTATGTTGATTCTCAGTCTGTTGCAGGCTAAATAGTAATAGTGATGATCCTGTTGCACTTCTATAGCATCTCTAATCTCTGTATTTATGTACTTTGCCAAGGTGGGTAAGTATTCTCTCCATTTTACAGATGGGGAAATTGAGCCCTAGAAACATTCTGGGACTTGCCTAAGGTCATGCAGTCAGGAATAGAAACCAGGTTTCCCAAGTCCCGTAAACCTCTTCTAAACCTGCCACACTACCAATGGCCCAAAATGAAGGTCATCCATAGAATGGTAGTGCAAATAGCTTTTAAAAGTGACATTAATTTCTATAGAACAATTTTCCTGTAATATCATCTATAAGAAGTAGCCTTTGTAAAGTAAATAAATTCTGATATTAAAGTTGAGATGGCACCACATGTGGGTAGGAAGAAAGTAAATTTGGGTCTTAAATGAAGTTTGTGTCCTTTGTAAGGCAGGGCATTTGAAAAATATGTAAAGAGAAAAGCGTACATAGGAGTTTTAATAGGCAGCAGGTTTAAAACAAATGAAAGGAAGTATTTCTTCACACAACACCTTGCCAGAGGATGTTGTGAAGGCAAAGATCATAACAGGGTTCAAAAAAGAACTAGATGAATTCATGGAGGATAGGTCCATCAATGGCTATTAGCCAGGATGGGCAGGGATGGTGTCCCTAGCCTCTGTTTGTTTGCCAGAAGCTGGGAATGAGTGACAGGGGATGGATCACTTGATTACCTGTTCTGTTCATTCCCTCTGGGGTACCTGGCACTGGCCACTGTCAGAAGACAGGATACTGGGCTAGATGGACCTTTGGTCTGACCCAGTAGGGCCATTTTTGAGTTATGTAATTGTAAAGAAATTTGGGGTAAATACCCGTTTCCTGGAACAGAACTTTTAAGGGACATATAGAGCCTTTTTTTTTGTATGTTATTCATTCAAATCTCCACAATGCTGGTGTGGTTGAAGGCCATTCCCATGTGATGGCTGAATAGTGGGCTCTAGGAAATGATGTAGTGGTTTCAGTACAGTTCCTACTGGAAAAATATCTACACCAGAAAAGTCACCCCCAAAACTGCACAAACTTGGGTCCTTGTAAGCAGTGGTAGTGGTACCAAAGACTGAATAGGCATGGAAGCTAAACTACCCTTTCCTTCCAAAAGGTAGTCCCCTTACAGGATGGAGCGACACGGAGAGGACAACGAAGGTAATACGCCACTGCCATACTAGCCCATAATAACAGCAAAACAGACAACTGCTACTTGTAACTAGAGTTGGGTGGTGAATGGCAATTCTGTTTTATGGGGGATTTTAATATTTTGAAATTGGGTTTTGTTCTGAATAGGAACAAAACCCCAAAATTTCCCATGAAAGGGAAAGCCTGTTTGGCTGCCCTGTAGCTGCAGACCCTGGAAGCCCTGGAATACCTGACTCGGGGACAATTGTCCAGGCTGGCTGTGCTGGACCTGCTGACCCTGGAAGCCTGGACATCCCAGCAGCCCGTCAGATGGGCAAGCTGGCAGGAAACCAGACTGGTTTGGGGAAGATTGTTGTCAAAAATCGCTGTCTCCATGAAACTTTTTAATTTGGACATACTGGTAAATTCTAATATAAAACTGTTTTGTTGGAATTTTTCTGACCAGCTCAACTTGGTGTAAGGACTTTGGATTTTGATCAGCCACAGGTGGAACTGAAGGAATACAATTTGTAGCAATCACATTGTTCCACACATTTAGCCTCCTTTTCTGTTTGCAGAATGTCTGCCCGGAGCCTGTGATTTTCTTTGAATCTTTAATTGTGAGCGAAATTCAGCCCTGTGCAGAGGGCCAGCACAAGGCATAAGTGTGACTGAAATAGCAGGTTACTAATGTGGTGCATGTGGTTCTGGCTGTCCACATGGGAGCAAGTTGCACCTTATTTGAATGTACTTAGCAGTTTTTTGTAGTTATTTTTGCCCTTTCATTGACTGCGCACTGTTCTGTGAGCATTCGGTATCCACCACTAGAAATTCAAGTTTTATTAGTTAATTGTGATTGGCCATATCAATCACAAGGTATTGTTTGTGTTCCCTGGTTAGATACACAATCCTCAAATCAGGAGGACGACTGGGAATAACCACTGATGTTTTGCAGCCCTCAGGGAGAAGCTGCCTGGAATTATATAATTTTATTCTGTGTATCTCACAGTGCCTACATGAGGTAACGTTCCTAGAAAATTTAGGCTACACTTAGATTTATTTGCTGGGTGCAAAGTTTGAATTCAACTTTTTTTTCCTCATCATATTCACATTAGAGTCCAGATCATGCCACTCTGCTCAAGGAGTAAGGTACTACTCGATCTGAGTACGTTTCACTGATTTCAATGGAGCAAACTCTGGTACTAATCAGCTTAAAGAAGGGTACTAGAGTCTCTGTGTGGTTGTACAGTCCCAGCTGTGAACAGTGCATTCAGATCCTTTCTGGCTTGTTTAATTGTCTATGTGCTAGGACTCGGGTGAAGGCCTTTTGAGAAACTTATCCTCATGCTGTGTGAAGCAGTGTCCCAATACGGTGTGATTAATTTAAGCATCGAAATTAGGTGCTCGGGTATCACAGTGATGTGTATGGTCTAAGTGCTTAGGTAGATTAGAAGTGGTCTAATTTAAAATTCACATTCTGTGGAGGTATTTGCACAAGTACTTGTAGTAAATAGTGATAATTGAATAGTAGTATGGCTGTAGCACTGGAGTGGGACTAAAAAAATCTGGGTTCAGTTCTTACTCTGCCACAAACTTATCAAGGTGCCATCCTAACTCCGTGGTTAAGTTTGAATTGACTTTTGCACTTAAAGCCAGGCTTCAATTTTTGCATGTATAAAGAATACAGCATATTTTCCCCCAAATTACCGCACTTACTCTTTGAGTGTTGAATGAATTTCCTAGGAATTTAAAAATAAATACATTAGTTTGGTTTAATTTTAAAATGAGTCCTTTAAGAAATGTACAAAAACAGAGTCCAGTGGCACCTTAAAGACTAACACATTTATTTGGGCATAAGCTTTTGTGGGTAAAAAACCCACTTTTTCAGATTAAGAAATGTTTCACCTCGTGGCAGATGTTTTTGTCCTGAATGAGCTCAGCTCAAGCATTTTCTACCGAGATAAGAATTGACAGAGGTGACTTATGAGCAGATCTGATGCCAAAGGTAATTTTTGAAATTAATTGTTGAGAATTATTCTTCATACTGAATATTCTTCTTTGAGTAGTGTCCCTGTGGGTGCTGCACGGTAGCAGTGTCTGCGTCCCTGTGCTGCTGATCGGAGAACTTTGGTAGCAGTGTCTGTTTGGCCTGTGCACGTGTTGTCCCCCTTGTGCTCGGCCATGAGGCTAACCAGCACTGTGCAGGCAAACCCTCCTCAGTTCCTTCTCACCCAACCTTGGCTAGAGACAGAGCTTTAGCTGTCCATTAGCAGATCGTTAACTTCTTCAGAATTGTTAATTTTAACTACCTTTTTGGAGCTTCCCTTTCTTTTCTTTACTTTTTTTTTTATCTTTTATTACCAAAAACAAATGAAAAGCCCACTTTGTTTTTCTTTGACTCCCTCATCCCCCCCAACTGGGACCCCCCCCAAGACAGGGTATGTCTGGTTCACTGGGCTTCAAGAAGTGCCTCAGTAGCAAGGAATCTATCCCAGTGACAGACTGATATTCTCAGTGCGTTCGCTGTCTGGGAGAGAACCACATACCACGGAAGTGTGGTTTGTGTCCACAACCTAAGCCCAGATCCAGAAAGAATAGGGAACTGAGACTCAAGCTTCTCCACTGGAGGAGGCCCTTCAACCACCCTCTGAGCTGCACCAAGATGCTGGATGGTGGGAAGCACTCTACTTTTAAGGGAGGTGAGCTCAATAAGATGCCCCCGAGCCACTCTCACAAGGCCTCTAAGAAAAGGGCCGTGATCTCCGGCTTGCTCAATATAATCAGTACCAATGGCACCAAAGCCATTTAAGTCCAGTACCCAGGACTTGAGTGGTACCGCCCTGACATAGCATGCTGGGCTGCCTATGGACCCAATGGGCAAAGGCAAGGAATCATCAGTACTGACTGAGCGTGAGAAATCCAGAGAATCTGCCCTGGGGAAGACTCCTTTAGCACCGACAGATTGTACTATCAGGTCCTCATCACTGACTCCTTCGGTGCAGACATCTTGGCACCAACGACTACCACCGGTACCCAAGCCTTCGGCAGCACTGGACTTCCAGTATGTGTCAGACTTTTTGGTGTCTGACACACCAGATTCGCCTCTCCTCAGTACTGGGGCCCCGGTTCAGAGTTCACCCAGCGTTCCAGATTAGCTGGCAACATCACGCTGTGCACCCCCATTTTCATCTACTGAGTCAGATAGTGAGCAAGAGGATGTTGTCTACTGCCGCTCTTCTCATCCACCCTATGGCGCCGAATTCTAGTATGGACATCAACTATACCATCCCTGTGATCCCCAGCCTCCCTGGAATGGGCAGCCATGATATTGACCACTGGGCTCCTTCCCATCCTCTCAATAGCCCTATTGGGACCCTTGGCAGGCACACAGAAACCTAATAGCATGGCCTATCAAGAGCCATGGAGACATCCTCCTTCATCTGCTGCATTGAGGACATCTGAGCCCCCTGAGCAATTAAGAGAGGAACAAGAGTCTGAAGTTAAGGAGGAAGCTACCCTTCCTCCCCCGTCCCCCCCCCCCCCCCGCCCCAGCTGACTAATTTCTCATTTTCCTCACCAGATGAGATGGTGATCTCCCCCCCCCCCCCCCATCGTTGGCAGATGACGTTAAGCTTTTTCAGGAGCTGGCCCAGCGGGTGATGGAGGCACTGCAGATACCATTACAGGAGGTGACAGTCACACCACAAACTAGTGGGCGTTTTACATTCTTCTATGTTGTCCGGAGTGTCCCACCCTATTAATGAGGTGCTCTTGAACCCTGCCAAACTCCTATGGCAACCCCCTGCTTCATTCCCACCAACAGGCAAGTGGGCCAACAAAGTTTTACATGCCAGCAAGACACAATTTCTCTTCTCCCTCCTGCCTCCCAATTTGCTCATTGTGGAGATGGTGAACTCAAGAGGCCACCAGTGCCATCTCAAATCCACCCCCTATGACTGGAACTGGAAGCACTTAGATCTTTTTGGGGAGAAAAACATATTCATCAGCCACTCTTCAGTTCTTTGAGATGTGTCCCCCTACGGGTGCTCCACGACCCACCCTCCTCCCCTCTGCTTCAGAGTTCTCACTATAAATTCTGCAGTAGAGAAGGAACTGAGGAGAGTTCACCCATGTAGCATTGGTTAGCATTATGGCAGAGTGTAAAGGGAGGGTAGCGCATGCATGAGCCGAATGGACACTGCTACCAAATTTCTCCGACCAGCAGCGCAGGGACACAGACACGCCTACAGGGGAGCACCCATAGGACACACATCTCTAAGAAATATTTAGTTACTGCACAAGATGAGTACCTTCCTCTTTCTACTTTAGCAGAGATTGAAGAATAACATACACCTTTAAAGAAATGAACAAAGAATTGCCTTCTTTCACAATTGCTGCTATCTCCGATTCTGAATGGGACTGAGACCACAGGCTGCCTTTTGCAATGATGGCCAATTTCATTCTCTTGCTACTCTCAGTGGTCCTTTCTGTTTCTTGGCAGTGTGAAAGGCCATCTTTCTTATGCGCAGCTTGGCTTCGCTCCCTTTGGGCACACCTGGAGGCAGTGACCATCTTTGTTAATGGAAGCCTGAATGTAGCCTCAGTCCCCTGGCGAATAATGGGTAATGATGGCCATTTTGAAAGAGGGCAATTCTTTGTGGAATTCTCTGAAGGAGAATGTACATGCCAGCTTCTGCTGAATAAGAAACTTTCAATTATGAAGAACAAAATTAAGGCACCCGAACAACTCTGTCTATCTCCTGTAGTGTCAGCATGAGGAACAATATGGAAAGAAAATCAAATGTCTTTAAATATCAGTTTAATCTAATATGGGACCACAAACCCTTAGATATATCTATCTACCCTAATTGTATGGTTATTGTACTATAGGTTGTTTGGGTGCCTGAACTATGCATTTCCATGCCTTGATGTGTTTGGATTTCTTTTAAGTTTAACCTTAACTCCTGGGTTTATAATGCTTATCTCTAGGTGTTTAAAACATCTCTGTAATGTTTTACATTACTGATATGTACTCTGACTTAATTCTCCCTACCTTATTTTTGTCTGGGAATGTATCTTATACTCATCACAACTAAATGACTAGGTGGAAAAACTGTACCTGGGGAAAGTGAGTATATTCCCACCACCAGATCTGCCTTGCCTCAAATCTGAACTATTCTCTTGAGTGCAGCCAGGTACACAAACAGTGCAACATTACTACTCCTCTTGTTAATTACTGACTGTCCTGCATGCTTCGGCGGGCATCATAAAAGCTGTATTAACAGAATGGCAGAAGTTCTTGGTTTGAGGCTGATACAAGAGATGCTGATGGATGAGATTAAAAAGAGGAGGAAGAAGGTGGGAAACCGAAGACCTCCAGAACTGGGCTCTGATTGGATAGGTGAGATCTTTTTGAAGAGCCCTCCTTTCAGGTTTAATTCAGACCTGCATTAGGTAGATAAAGATGAATCTAAATTTTAAATTATATTTAATCTTCATTAAAGTAATTATCTCTCTTAATGAAGAATTTGCTGGGTGGTGGTTGTGCAATAGAGTATAAAATCCTAAGTGAATAAAATTAATTTCATTTTTTTGGGCTGGCTTTTCTGTCCATTAATAAACAAGGCACAGAAACGATATTTGCTTGGAAAATAGTGTGATGTGCTTGTAGTTCATCCAAGACGAATATCATCTGAAATGTGTGGCATCATCTTGCCCTCCCCCCCCTTACCTGCTGTTTTATGTTTTTCTCTAAACACGACTCAAGCCCCTTCTCCCCACACTTTAATTTCTGGTGCCATTTCCCCCCCAGGTGTTCTACTGAGCCATATTCCAGTGATATTTCACACCTAAGGGAATGGACTAATGAAATGGTGTTTATATAATAGGGTGTATTTCAACCTGATGCTCCAGTTTATTAATCACAAGAATAGGAATTAAGCTCTGGCATGCTTATGTTTTGTAATATGTATGAAAATTGCTTATTTATTTCAGTGCTGTTACAATGAAAAGAAACAGACCAGTTCTAAATGGTGATGTATTGTAGTATGAAGCAATTAACTGAATTATGTGTGACCTTTAGTCAGGATAATTTTTTAACTGTACAAACTCTTAGAGACAGTATGAAAGAAAAGCTGATGATGTCTAGGACCTCTACCTCAAGGGAAGGTAGAAAATTGAAAACAGTCTTAATTCAGGAATATCCTGGAAAGGAAATGTTGGTGGAAACAATCTGATTGTGAGAAGAGAAGCTTCTAACGAAGCTAAAGCTGCTTATGTCTGAGAGAAATGATGGTTTTATGGATTGGGACCTGGGAGATCTGGGCTCATTTCCCTGTTCTGCCAAAGGTTTCCTGCGTGACCTTGGGCACGTCAGTTAGTCTCTCCATATATATAAAATGACAATAGTAAGAATTCTATTCTCTCATTCTTTGTGTGCCTTGTCTATACTGTAAGCTGTGCAGGGCAGGGACTGTCTCTTACTATGTGTTAGCACAGTGCCTACTACAATGACCCTGATCTCGGTTGGGACCCCTAGGTGCTACTGTATAATAAAAATAATTGTGTGCGGGTAGCTCAGGAAGATGATGATTTTACTAAATCCCAGTTGATATCTTGTGTGTTGAAACAGGACCCAAGGGGGGAAACTAGTACTGTATGTTACTAGTACTCCTGAATGTTGTAATGCTTTGGTCTAATTTTGGTTTAGTGTGTGGGTGCTGGTGGCCTGTGGCATACAGGAGGTCAGACTGGATGACCTGGAGGTCCCTTCGGGCATTACAATCTGACTCTATTCCCTGAACTATGATTTAATTTCACAGGTTCATATATTAAAACTCGAATATGTACTATGACAGACCCAGACCGGTTGGGTGCATGAGTCTGGTAGAAGGAAAACACACTGGACACTGGCTAAATAGCTTTCTGTTTCCTGAGTGACCAGGGCAGGGGCTACCCCAGAGCAGTCAGGAAGGTCCTAGAAGCAAATAAGTCAGGCAGACTCCATAAGACACCTGGAACCAATTAAGAACTGATTAGAAGCAATAAAGGGAAATGAGCTAATTAGATCACCTGAAGCCCATCTAGAACTAGTTTAAAAAGAAGCCCCTTCAGAGAGGCCGGCTGGTAGGAGCTGGGAATAAGAAGGTGTGTTGTGGGAAGACTGGGAGAAAGAAGGTGTGCAGTAAAAGAGCCAGGAGAAGAAGCATGGTCAGGTACCAAGGAGGGTGCTAGGAGGGGCCGTTTGGGGAAGTAGCCCAGGGAAGAGCTATAGCTCTGGTAGTATAGGAAAACTATCTGTTGCTGCTGCCAATTAGGGTCCCTGGGCTGGAACCCAGAGAAGAGGGCAGGCCCGGGTTTTCCTCCCCCGCCCCGAATCGCTCCCTGAGAAGGAAGAAAGGAAGACCGGGACTAAAGAGGGTTCTTACACCAAACCCGTTGACTGGCCGATGATGAAGGTGGCTCAGTAAGCTGTAACCCTGGCCTCTAGGGGGGGGAAGAGGCTGAATTGAGAGTCACAGCAAACCTCTGAGGCAAACCCTAACCGCCTAGAAGCTCAGGACACCCCTCCCTCCCCCCCGAGGCAAAGCCGGTGCTCTGCCACAGTACATTTAATTTAATTTGTCATTTATTTCGACTAGTTCCCACAATGCACTAGATGCTGTACTAACCGAAAAGAAGGTATGATCCCTGCCCCCAAACTGCTAAACAGAGGTTAGAGGAAGGGGTTCAACCTGTATAAGGTATTAATAAATATATATAAGAGATGGCACCCCGCGGGACCTGACAAAGCTAGATGAATGGGCCTCTAGTTCTTGAGTTAAGATGTGTTCCATGCTGTGTCTTCTCTTGTGTTTGGGAAGTGCCTAGCATGTTGGGGGTGCTGTCACAATCCAAATTAATAATAATAATAATTAATAATAAAGTATAAGTTATGAATAGAGCTGGTTGGAAAAGTTCCAAAGAGACACATTTTCACTGGAATTTGCTGATACAGTAAACTGAAGTGTTTTGCAGAGAGACTTTGATTCCCCCCCCCCCCGACCTTTGCCGGCGCTCCCCTGCCTGAGGGGCGCGCTACTGACTTTGGCTGGCGGCCGCCCCGCCGCTAATTCCCCGCTGACGGAGGCGTGACCCAGGCCGGCCAGTGACCTCGTAGCTCCCCACCGCCCCCTAGCGGGTAGGTGAGCCGACGCTGATCACAGAACTCTAGATCTAAAAGCCTGAGCTTCTACTGCCTGAACTAAAAATCCCAGCTTTCTAGTCCCCTGTGGTGGTGGTGGGGCTTCAGATAGAGGTTGATGAGCCTGCTTGAGCCTTGGCTAGCAGTCTTTTGGCCACCACTAGAGTGGGACAGGTCACCACACTGAGTGGGTTACATTGCAGTGAGTTGACTTTTAATCTTACTGGTGGTTGTGTGTGTGTGGGGCGGGAGGGGGGAGGTTGAAGAGGGGAGGGGAAAGGGATGGGTAAGATCCCATTTTTTTATTTCTGTTGCTTAGAAAGCCAAAGTTTGAACTGTCTCTCCCCACCTCCCCAGCACAAATTCAACCAAATTCCCATATCTGATTATCTGGATCTTTTGTAACTTGCAAATAAAGACTTTGGCAGGTCTCTGCATTTTCTTTTTTTATTCCATGTGTATTAGCACCAGGCTGAACAGCTGCAATGGCCTAGATTTGTTTAATGATTCTCTAATGGCATAAAATGAAATGCTGAGGGGGAAAAAAAGTATTTGGGGTCTTAAGATTTTGATTTGAAAGTAATTAAAAGCAAGCCTCTTTCCCACCCGTGGCTTTTAAGAATTTAAAAAGTTTTAAATGGGCAATTTTTATGCACTGCCTAAAATAATGTAAAAGAATGCATAAAGGTGATCTAATTTCATTACTTTTAATTGGAGCAAGTCTATGCTATTGTCATGAAGCAAATAACATGCTTGACTTCAAGGAAAAAACCAAGGTGAAGACTGCACTGGGACACTCCAGAGATACCACTGTTATTTTTCAGGAGGACATTGGGAATTATTTGTGGTTTTTTTGTAGTTGCTGGGTCCTTAATTGGTGAAGCAACATAAAAGAAGAGGGTGGGGGAGAAGAGAACATGAAGGAAATGCAATCTACACTGTACTAGCCAAGTGAAAGAACGAGAAGATCATTGTATGCTTAGACACACAGCTACTACCTCTCATCCTCCTTGAAACTCACAGGAGGACATGGCATAAATATAGTAACTTATGCATTTCCGTCCATTTGCACCTGGAGGAGATTGGTCCATCTTAGCTCACAAGGTGCACCGGAACACCCCCTAGGGTATCTTTTTTGGCCAAAAGGGAATTCTCTAAGTTTTCACACCATCCATGGTCAGGAAAAAAAGATCCATGTGGTGCAACCTCTTTGTGCTGAGAGAAGAGGGAGTTGTGGTTTGTTTGTTCCTCGCTCCCCACAAAGGCTCAGCCTCATTCTTTCAGGGGCGATTTAGTTCCTTTCATATTAGGAAAGGAAACTGTAGTCCAGGGTTTTCACTCAGTCACCCTGGTGCAGTATCCCTCAGCCATAACTAAACAGAAGAGAAAGGATCACCTAGGACCTCAAAGTCTTTAATATAAATCCATGAGCTTCTGGCAGCTCAGTCGAGAACTTGGCAGCACATGCCACCTTGTGCTTTCCGCCTCCCAAGCTCTTTCCACCATTCACTCCATTCTGCTGCATTACCTTCCTCACTCTCTAAGGCATTGGGTACCTACTACCAAAGGCTTCTTGGTATTCTGCTGAGGAACTCCTGGGCAATAGCTATCCCTCATGTGACTCCACTGAAGTCAATGGATTTATACCAGAGATTAATGTGGCCCGTGCCTTTTTGATTTAAGCCTACATAGTGGACTGCAAAGATGGCTGTTGTCTGGCTGCTTGGGACAGGATTTAACCCTTTCCATACCAATTATTTTGAGGTTCATAGAATCACAGCACTGGAAGGGACCTCGAGAGGTCATCTAGTCCAGTCCCCTGCACTCATGGCAGGACACAGCATTATCCAGACCATCCCTGACAGGTGTTTGTCTAGCCTGCTCTTAAAAATCTCCACTGATGGAGATTCCACAACCTCCCTAGGCAATTTATTCCAGTGCTTAATCACCCTGGCAGTTAGGAAGTTTTTCCTAATGTCCAACCTAAACCTCCCTTTCTGCAATTTCCTCTTCTCTGTTCTCCCCCCACACACACAGAGGTAATGTGATGTACATTTGAGGTAGACACACCATATTAACAGGCTTTATGGAGTAGTGTGTTTTGAAGAGGGATCTGGATGAGGCTAAGGGGGTGCAACTTTGGAGGGAGAATGGGGTTAGGGTGGCATGGGAGGGTGCAAAATGGGAGTGGTGGAAAGAAGCAAAAGGGCTGGTGGTAAAATGGGCAGTGAGGGAGGAATACAGGGATCACTGGGTATAGGAAATGTTGGCAGGAGCAGAACTGTGATGAGCCTTTATGAGGAGGAGGGAAAGGTTTCTAAATGTGATAGGCTAGGCTAGGGAAAGTCAGTGAAATGATTTTAATGCTAGGTAGCATAGCCCTGGAGGGAGAGAAGAAGGTGGAGAGAGAAAATTGTTTTCTGGGGAATTTGGAGAATATCGAACATTCTGATTGCTGGCTAAATTCCTTATTTGCTGTGCAGGACCAAAAAAATCCAGATGAAGCCCCTGTTCTGCAATATTTCATTTTTTTAAAATCTGTTTTAGAATTCACATAAACATTTCAGTTAAATCAAGAATAAGATGAATCAACAGTTGAAGTGAAGAAGTAGATTGCCAGAAGTGTACACTTAACTTGCTGCTGCTGCTGCCCTTTCTGTGATTGGGAACATGCATTATTGTATGGACAAGTGGCTGGTTATGCACTTCACTAATCATTTGTGTGTGCAGGTATCTAAGTTGTGAACATGGCACTGGTAGTTGCACACACAAAACTAGCCGTGCCGCACCTGCCTTTTTTTTTCACACTTGCACACACTCTGTTCTGAAGATCTTTCTCTAAATATATCGAAAACTTTGTATATAACTACAGCTGCACAAGGTCCAAATCTTATTCCAAATTCAAATGCAAAAGCAAGCACCTCCTCAAGAAAACAATGCCATCTCCCTGACAGCTGTCAAAACCCAAGACTTTTCAAATATTGAAAGTACACCTACTACCCTTCTGTCAAGAAAAAAAATCTGCTTCTATAAAAATTCCAAATGATTTCCATCGTTCTCTCAATCCCTTGGATTCCTCGGGGATAGGAAAATGAACAATACAGAACCTCTTGGAGCTGTCCCAGAGTTTCAGCTATGCACTTGACTCAGTGTCAGAAATTCACTTGTATAGATGCGTGTGTGTTGTGGAGGGAAAGAGATGGCAGATGAGCAGATATGATGTGTGGTGACAGGCCTGTGCTTTGAAGGGAGCACTATGTGTACTAAACACTATTTATTTTTTTTATAACTCTCAGACCAGGAGAAAATTTTGTGATAAAACTAAAATGTTATTGTCGGTGTATTTTATCACTGGAGTGCCTCAAGGCCCTAACGGAGCTCATGTCTCCTTTGTTCTACACACTGTATGTACATATTTTAAGAGTCCTTTTCCCTGCAGAGCTCGTAGTCTAAATAAGCGAGATGGCAAAGGATGGGCGAAAGGAAGGAGTTTCTCCATTTTACAAATAGGGGACTGAAGCAAATAGAGATTAAGGGTGGGATCCGTGGAGGGACTTAGGCATTGTGCACCCCTGAGCATCATAGCACCTAACTTTTAGTTGCCTGGAAAATCATAGGAACAACACTGATATCTACAACGCTCAGCTAGGTGCCTAGGCTCCCTGTAAATTACTGGGTGGGAGAGAGAAATCTTAGAATATGATCCACAGAAGCAAGTACACTAGATGTGGAACCTCCTAAGATAGCCAATGAGAGATGCTGATGAGACAGGTGTCTTAAACCCTGCCCCTCTCATGGAGCTAGGTGCCTCCCTGCAGACCTGCTTTGGGTGCCTATCTCTGCTAGTGATCCGCAAGCAGGAACCCACTACCTAGAGTCACACTGCTTGGGCACTTAAGCTGCTGCTTGTGGGAATGAGTTCACTGACTGCCTCGCTCTGCAGAAAATGGCTGGAGGAGGTGGTGGTGGTGCCTACCTTTATAACTTTTTGCCCAGTGGTCGGGCACTTGCCTGGGAGGTGGGAAACCCAGGATCAATTCCACCTTCTCTGCCTGCAGCATGAGAGAGGATTGGAACAGGGATCTCCTGCCTCTCAGGAGAGTGCGCTGACCATTGGGATATGGGATGTTCTGACATGGGGGCTTCCTTGTCTCTCCAGTTGAAGCTATTCCACTATGGATAAATAGTGAAAAAGTGGGGCGGGGAGGGGGGTAGGCTGGACCCAGGCTTGCCCACCTCCCAGTTGGGTGCCCTAACAACTGGACTGTAGAGTCATATCCCTTCATTCTCCGGGTCACAGAGACTTATTTCAGTATTTATCTACAGTGGAACAGTCATTGAGCGGGGGGGGGGGGGGCGCGGGGTAGAAGAATGACTCTCTAGTCCGGTGGTTGGGGCACCCCCCTTGGAGATGGGAGAGCCTGGGTCTGTCCTCCTTCTCCACTCACTCTTTCATTGTTTGATCTTCTTCTGAAGTATCAGGGATGGCCATGATAGGAGATGGGACATTGAACAGGGTGGGCCAGTGCTCTGAGGTGGCACTGAACATTCTCTCTCTCTCTCTCTCTCTCTCTCTCAAGTGCTTGGCTGGCTGAGCTCACAAGGTCAGGGTCTAACTGACTGCCATGGGTGGGGTTGGGAAGGAATTTTTCCCTAGGTCAGGTTGGCAGTAACCTTGGGGGTTTTCCACATTCCTCTGAAGCACATGGGTACAGGTCTCTTGCCAAGGTTATTTGGGTAGATCTCACTTAATCATTTCCCTGCCACTGAGGAAGCCTTAGGCATTGGTGTACCTTGGTCCCTCCTATTCTCTGCCTATGACCCACAATAATCTAGGCTCCTGTGGGCTGTAATACTTTGGTCTCATTTCTGTTGTTGGGTTTACAGGACAATTGCTGGGTGGTGCTGGTGGTCTGTGATATAGAGGAGGTCAGAGTGGATAATTTGGTGGTCTCTTCTTGCCTTAAACTCCTTGACTTGATGGCTAGCTGGAAATGTAACTCAAAACTCCTGGGGCCCAGACCAGGGCCTTAAAATATAAGATTGTCCTTCCAAAATCCCTTTTGTATTCAAACAGTATTTCCAAATTTTATTGATTTGCATACATTTGAATACATGGGCCTCAGTCCTGTAATCCTTATACTGGAGAAAGTCCAATGCACTGTAATTAAGAGCTGTGCACACTGGCCAATGTCCAGAGCATTGGCACTTCTAGATGTACACCATTGCTCTAGGGTTGCCAGGTGTCCGATTTTTGACCAGAATGTCCGGTTAAAAAGGGACCCTGGTGGATCCGGTCAGCACTGCGACTGGGCCGTTAAAAGTCTGGTTGGCATAGGGCTGGGAGGCTCCCTATCTGGCTCCATGTGGCTCCCTGAAAGTGGCACCATGCCCCTTGGGTCCTAGGCAGAGGGATAGCCATGGGCACTCTGTGCACTGCTCCTGCCTTGCCCTAAGCACCGGCTCTGCAGCTCCTATTAGCTGGGAACTGCGGCCAATGGGAGCTGTGGGGGCAGTGCCCGCAGGCGGAGCCAGCGCATAAAGCCACCTGGCCGTGCCTCCACCTAGGAGATGAAGGACATGGCGCAGCTTCCGGGGAGCCCCCCGAGATAAGTGCTGCCTGGAGCCTGCACTCTGAACCACCCCGCACACCTGCCTCAGCCCGAGCCCCCTCCCACACCCAAACTCCCTCCTGGAGCCCGCACCTCCAATCCCCTCTCCCAGTTCAGAACCCCATCCCGCACTCTAACCCCCTTGGCCCCAGCCTGGAGCTCCCTCCTGCACCCCAAACCTTTCATCCCCAGCCCTACCCTAGAGCCTGCACCCCCAGCCAGAGCCCGCACCCCTCCCTGAACTCCAACCCCCAGCCCTAGCCTGGATCCCTCTCCCACACCCTGAACCCCTAATTTCTGGCCCCACCCTGGAGCCCGCACCCCCATCCCAGAGCCCACACCCTCCCACACCCCAACTCCCTGTCTCAGCCTGGAGCCCCCTCCCACATTCTGAACCCCTCAGCCCCAGCCCGGAGCCTCCTCCTGCACCCCAAACCCGCCATCCCCAGCCCCAATCCAGAGCCCGTACCCCCTGCAACACCCTTACCCCCCTGCACCCAAACCCTCTACCCCAGCCCTGTGAAAATGAGGGAGTGCGGGTGGGGGAGAGCAAGCGACAGAGGGAGGGTGGATGGAGTGAGTGTGGGGCAGAGCCTTGGAGAAGGGGCAGGGGATGGGACCTCAGAGAAGGGGTGGGGCAAGGGTATTCAGTTTTGTGCAATTAGAAAGTTGGCAACCCTACATGGCTCTGATTTTTAAAAAGGGATCAGTACTATGAGCACCAAGTATTTGAAACCACTTAGGTGCCTAATTAGCTGACTTGTGGGTGAAATCAGAGAGGGGAATCTAAATGGGTTCACATTTGTGTTCACATCTACATCTGGGTGCAAAACTGCCTCTGCAATATTAGAGACTGTTGCCGAAAATCTGGCCCTATATATCGTGCTCCATAAAGCCCCAGTTCAGGAAGTATCCTCTAACTTCTATCCCCCGGGTAGGGAAAAGTTACCACTGAGTTCAAGGGTTTGGGTGAGGCCCTGAAACTTGGGGATACTTTCACTAACATCAGCTTAGTTGACTGTGGAAGTTTTGGCTCTCACAGTGCACCGGAAACCTATGGTGTTTGTGGCCAGTATGGAAGGAGGGCATAATTACCACTTATCACCAGGCAGCAATAGCGGAACAGGGAAGCTGGAGCTCCTGGGAACTTATCCCTTTTCCTCTGCTTTTGTTGTTTTATCTTTTTAGATTGTAAGCTCTTAAAGGTAGGGGATGTCTCTATCAATATGTGTGCAGAGCACCTGTTTAACAATGGGTGCTACTTCAATGGAACTAATGAGGCATTATATACATGGTCATATTATATGCATACACAAAATAATGCAAATGGCAAGTAGGGAAAAAAAATCAAAAACAAAACAAGACATAAAATAAGAGAGAAAAAGGAGAACCAAGAAGTGGCTTATCGGTGTAGCTCTGAATACATAGAAACAGGGAATGTCATTTATTGTGTTTCTACTATGCCTACGACAACGGGACACAACATGGTTCCCTTTAGGCATTACTGCAATATAAATAATATTTGTTCGCACTGCTCAGTTGTTACTCAGTGCTCAGTTTTTGATAAGGAAAAGATGGACAAGTCTGAGGATTTGAGACTAACCTCGATGAGAACATCAGTTAAAGGTTTTTTAGAACATTTAATGGTAATTTTTGCAAAAGATCACAACCTTTTATTGTAACTGACAGTGATAACTTGGCAAAAAAGAAGGGGGCGTGCAATGATTCATTTTTTAAAATTTCCTCACTAAGGGATAACGATACAATGATCCCTTGCTTTGCGTGATCTATTCTGTTTATGTATAGCTCCAAGGTTTGATTCTTAAGGGTACTCAGCACTCTCAACTCCCTCTCAAGTCAATGGGAGTTAAAGGCACACAGCATCTTTTTAGGATCAGGCTTTAGTCTTCAGTCACACCTGTTAAGTTTTGCTGTGCAAGTATAATCAGTTCAAAGCTCTGAAGAGACTATCTCTTCTCTTCCCCCACCCCCTGCCACTGCTCAGCATGGATTCATGTCACTTCCATTTGCTTATTCATATAGATGAACCTTAACAACAGCAACAGAAGAGAAAAAGGAAAAAAAGGCTCTAATCACTCAAGGAATGCAGGCAATTAATTGGAGGCTGCATACCTGGCAGGAGACGGTTTCCATAATAAAATCAGAGTCTGAGGCTGTGAGATCCTAGGTGGCTAAACTAGAGTAAATTGTGTTGCTGGTGCAAACTAAGGTCAGGGACCATGATACAACAGCATATGCATGACGTGCACAAAGAGTGTGTGGACAAGTACGGAATATAGACGGCAGGAAAAATTTCAGATATTGAGGGTGATGAGAGAATTGGAATGGAGGAAACCTGGGGATTCTTTAGTGTGTCAGTCTTAAAACCAGAGACCGCTTCCTGCAGAATGTGTGATGACTACCCCTCACCTGCGCGCACACACACACTCACTCCTGCTGTGACCTCTCCAATTTGTACATTTCCAGCCCCTGCCCGCCCACACCTCTTGAGCTCCTGCTCCCACTCTCCTGCCAATGAGAAAGGGAAGAGGCTTCCTACCAGCAGCTATTGCTGTTGGAAGGAGGATGATCTTCTATTTCCCTCGCTTAGACCTAACTGCTGGTGGGATTGTGTGTGTTTGTGGGAAAATCTTCATTCGTCCTTCCCCAAAGAAGTCAATCTTCAGTGCAGTCAATCAAGCAGCTACCATGGTTGCTAACCTAAGCTGTTCAAAGAGTTGCTTTACCAACAACTCTTGGATGCCTGTGCCTTTGCATGGTGCTAAAGTACAGTCTTTCTGGACTGATGTTTATCAGGTAATCTCAGAAGGAATTGCTCCATCCCCAGAATCGGGAGTTTGAGAAAAGATGATCAAAATTTCTTGGACTTGGTTCTCATGAGAGTTCAATATGTAGAAACTGGGTCAAACAATCCAAAGAAAGGATGACTTACCCTACTTGCTGAAATATTTGCTTAAAGAAATATGGAGCAGTATGGACGTATAGGGAATGTGGGCACTGATGTCTGACGAACTATGGAGTGCGTCTAAAAACAGACTGCCAAGTTGATGCCTACTCCAGATCTTCAGTCTGGTTTAAAGAAAATGCAAATATTGAATGTTAGGGCTCTAAGATTCAAGATATTTTTTTAATGGATCCCTAAAATGTAGTTCCTAAATCCATATTTATGCACCTAAATACCTTTGGCTGATTTTCAAAAATGATGTTCACCCAAAAAACTGCCACTGATTTCAATGAAAAATGTGATAGCACAGCACTTGTGAAAATCATACCTCTTATTTAGGTGCCTAAAATTAGAATCAGAGCCAAATTTTAGGCACCCATTTATTTAAAATCTTGACCTAATTGGAATGTTAGCAGACTTGTGAGCTTGATCGTATCACATCTCTGTCAATGACTAACGTGGTGATTTGAGTGTTGTGTCAGTGGCTGGTAGGTTTCCAAGTACATCTGGAATAAAGATCTCAAAATTTTGATTGGATGTATTCCTGGAAATTATGTATCACATGACATAATCTTTAATTAAAATTAATCTTTAATTCCTGGAGACTCCAGGACAATGCTGGAGGGTTGGCAACCCTACCTGGAGCACGTGCGGCAGGGGAAAGGGGGCGTGGCCTCCTGGGCCCACCGTGATTGGTCCATCCCCGTTGGCCCAGTGCAGGGTTGGAACACCCCGTCACAGGCTGGACAAAGATACAGAGAGATTTTTATTTTATAAAAAGCGATTCAGCGACTCTCACTTCTGAAAAAAGAAGAACAGGAGTACTTGTGGCACCTTAGAGACTAACAAATTTATTAGAGCATAAGCTTTCGTGGACTACAGAAAAAATTAAGAGAAAAAAAACTTTTGAAGTGATAATTAATTGGCCTCTCAGAGTTGGTAAGACAACTCCCACCTGTTTATGCTCTCTGTATGTGTGTATATATATCTCCTCAATATATGTTCCATTCTATATGCATCCAAAGAAGTGGGCTGTAGTCCACAAAAGCTTATGCTCTAATAAATTTGTTAGTCTCTAAGGTGCCACAAGTACTCCTGTTCTTCTTTTTGCGGATACAGACTAACACGGCTGCTACTCTGAAACCTCTCACTTCTGAGGTATAATACCTGCCTACAGTAAATGAAAGTAGGATTTTGTTTAACACAGCCTTCAAGAAGGGATGAACACATTTTTTTTTCAATGCCAAAGCAGTTGGTCCCTAGGCACTTCTCAAACACATTGACCCTATTGGATTTCAGACTGAACTGCTCTGAACCAAGTCTGATATTGATGGAACTGCAAAGTGACTTCTTGTAGACTGGGCCTGGTATTTCCCAGCAACGACACGTGTCTGGCCAGGAGTTCACATTAAGGATAGCTTTCTGAAAATACACTGAGGGGGAGAGAAAAATCTCTCTTCTCTACAATGATCTTCACTTTAAAAACATTAAAATAGCATTTGTGTTAAAGTCGCACACGTTTTAAAGCCCAATTCATAGATTCCAAGGCCAGAAGGGACCATTGTGATGATCTAGTCTGTCCTCCTTCATAACACAGGCTACAGAACTGGCTATCGCTGGCTATAGTACTTCCATAAAGTAATTCCTAATGCAGATCTTTTAGAAAAAAACATCCACTCTTGATTTTAAAATTGTCGGTGATGGAGAATGCACTACGATCCTTGGTAAGTTGTTGCAGTGTCACCAAATATAAAATAAGTTAAGGGCCCAATTCTGCCCCCTTGATTATTATTGAGAAGCAGCTTACGTTGTATTTCGTTTAATTGAAGTCAGTGGAAGTAATTGCAGAGTAAGTGCTCCTCAGCATGAGTCAAGGTGGCAGAATTGTGTCCTTAATAACTGTGTTTTACTTTCTAGATGACGATTTTTGCCCTTTTTCATGAGAGGTTGCATGATCTTAACTCAAATGTCATTTTAGTAGTTTTTGACTAATCCTACTGGTACAAGGTTACGCTCAAGAATGCCACCTTGAAAGTTACAATCAAATAAAGAGAAAAGAGGTGAAATAAATATTAACACAGCTATTCCCCTTCCCCACCCGCCAAATGAAAATACATTTCATTAAAGCTAATTTGCCCAAACTATGAGCTAAATTGTTGCCTATCAGGAAACTCAGAGTTTGCTTCAGATTGCTTTATTTGGATATATATTAAGGAGGTGTGCGTGTGGAAGTCTTTTCTGCTAGTGGCTGTTGTCCCAACCTTCCCCTTAGGGAGGAGTTTGAGACCATAAGATGGGACAGCAAGTAAGTTAATTCCGAGAGCATCAGCTTTTCATTGATTTCCATCCCTCCCCCAATGATGCTGTGTGTGTGTAATTGCAGGGAGAGGGGGAGAATAGGTCCATTTTTTAGTGCTCAAAAATAACCAATGATGCGACTTGAAAGTGACATTCCCCAGAGATCCCTGGCATCTGACACCTGACGTGTCTCCTCCTCAACTACAGAGCCCAGTCTCCACAGAGGGGCCCGTGTGAAGTTGGGGAGTGATGCCATAAGCCAACACTTCTCCTTTTCAGCACTTCCAGGATTTACCAGGTGCTTGTCTTTTCCACCCATTTCAGTGAAGAGAACCATATGGTTCTATTTTTGCTGAAAACTTGCAGAGTCAGACCGTACAACAACAGCTTAAATTGCCTGGGATTCCATCTTTAGACATTATGGTCAAAGAGGTCTACCTGACCTGACATTGTATGTAAAAACGTTTGTGATTGTCTTATGTGGTGGTGTGGGGAGGAGGCGGGAGTGAATGATGTGGCTACTGTATAAAAAATTCCAGACCAGCTCCGCTCATGACCTGCCAAACAGACAGGATTTATTCTATGCTCATATTTTTTTACTCTGTGCAAATCCTATAATATAAAATATGGAGATCCTTGCTATCCAATTTGTAAAAGTAAGGATAATAAAAAATGGTATTTGCTCATTCAAGATCAGACTTTGATTTTATGGCACATCATCCTTTTCTCTTTCTAAGTAAATCACCCTCATTATTAGCTTTGTAAATGAAGCTCTAAATAAGCCATTTAAGGTTTTTTTGTCTATTAGACAGGACAACAGATTAGAAATCGAATGCCACCTGGGGTTGGAATGTGTTGGATTTCCATGCTAATGCCTTATGCATGTTTTATGCCATAGATTAGCTGTTAATGTGGTCATTGATCATCTTGTGTCATATGTGCTACATGGCCTACGCCTTTCTAGGATGGCCTGGTGCTTTAGTTGGTTTTTGATCTCATTTCCAAATTGGAATTCAGAATCCAGATCCAGGCTTTTCCTTATGTGGTAAAGGAGGTCAGGTTTGTTTTTTCTAGTGAATCAGATCAATTTTCTAACTCTGTTGGCTTTCTATATCTGGTGTAAAAAAACAACAAGGCTCAATATAGTCAATGTTGAAAATGGAGAAAATTAGACCAAAGTCAAGGTCTTGTTTTTTATTTACTTAGATTTATTGTACACATCAGCTATCCAAAACCTCTAGGCATTTGTGGCTATGTTAGAGTATGAAAACTGAGGGATAAGTATCCAGACTGCAAACCAAATCCCAAAGCCAAACTCATCCCGTAATAAAAGTTGTCCTTTTACACAACCCAGTTCTCTCCTCTGACTATCCCATACCCTTCAGCTCACCCTGGGCAAAGCTCAGGAAAACAAATGAACCTGCCAGTATGCCAGGAAGTTCAACAAATGCCAGAGAGTCTCGGAAGGACTCATTTCCAACATCAAGGTGCCCTACCGCTATTCTCTTTTAAACCAGTAGGCTCCTACCTGGAACACTCACTGCTATAGGACTGTGGGCTTGAGTTTATCATCCTTAACCAGACAAGTAGTTGTTACCCATGCAAAAAATCCCAGTGAAGTCAACGAAAGCTACTTGCATGATCAAGATCTGCAGGCCAGGTCTTCCTTTCTTTTTCTTTTTCTTTCTTCTGGATGGAGTTTTGAATTCATTTGTGGGACTTCAGAGGATTGTGTATCAAATTGCCAAAAAGTAGGTCAAAGTACCACAAGTGTAACTAGACAGGTCAGTCAGTGGGACACACGTTGCTCTAGAACATCAAAGTTGTATGCTTAAACTGTTGTTGTGATAAGGTGATTCTATCTGACTTTATCATACATAACAGCAGAACAAAACTCTGTTATCACTGAAAGTATATGAGAAATGTACTATTTGTGTACGCTGTACATTTTGAAAGTACTGTAGGCAGATGTAGTGGGGGTACTGAATAACTAGCCAATTGCCTTAGATAACTAAATACTATTTGCAGGTAGAGAATATATATCAATATTCAAGGTTTCTTGTAGTAATTATAAGAAATAATGCAGATACTGAAGTAACCAATCTATTTATCTGAGATAAAGCTGGCAAGTTGTTCAGTGCCACCACTGTATATTTCAGTTTAAGATATACCTATACCCATGCCCATATTCCAACATATGAAAAATCCAATCAAATAAAATAAACAGAAGATCTTACAACCCCCCTGTCCTTTTGCATAGATCATAATAAAATGGGACAAAATAGTAAACTGCCGATTATTACATAATAGTTTTTGTATGTATTTTTTTATTATTCAGGGATTTTAAAGGTTTTGGAGGGGGTACTGTAAAGCAGGTTTGCCAACGTATAACATTTTATACATGGTTTTCCATTAATTTTTATTCACAGAAGAATTCTAAAGTCCAGATTGATGTGAACAGCAACACGATGACTGTCTACGTTTTGAAAACTTCCTCTTTAAAAGAAATGTAAACTTTTGTAAAGCGAGGTAGAATTAGATTTAGAAAGTGTTTGCCGGCTTTTTAAAATTCATTTTCTAGCAAAGAATAAAATTAGCATTATAAAAAAGTGAATTTAGTTGGTTGTAATGTAACAAGATAGAGTAGCCAAAATACGTACGACGGTATGAAAGAATGTGGTTAAATGTCAAAGGCATTGGTGTGCTGGGAAAGGAAGAAAGCCAACTAAGTGTTAGGAAGTTTGCACATGCTCAGCAGCAAAACGTGGCATTTTTTTGGTGTAGGGCTCATTAACGTTACACTGACTGGAGGCCTCATGCCTTCATAAAGTGACAGTTGGGAACATTTAATTTGACAAGTTCCACCCATTTGTTTTGAGTGATTTTGCACCTCTGATGCTTCATTTATCTGTGAAATTCAAATAGCTTATGTCAGTTGGATTTGGATCAGTGCAAGCCTTCCTTTTGTCTTTAGCAGGCATTGGACCAAGCCCTGTTTGCACATCAGACATGCAAAACCACAAGCTTTCACATTTTTGTTTCAAAGCCACTCTCTCTCTCCCCCTCCCCAAATGAGTCCATGGTTTTCCTTGCGGATGTGCATTTTGGTGCTGGATAATTTGGCCATTTTTCTTCGAAATAATTCCACCAAATTTAGACATATTTTCAAGATAATGAGGCAATCTTTCAATTTTTTCCCCAAATTTAAAAAAAATATTAAGTTTGGGGTATTTTCCATTGTGTTTCAAATCTTTTAATGTAGCCCTGTTCTCTCCAGTTAACAGGAGCTCCAGCCTGCTCTTTTTGGAAGTAAATGTGAATTTGTCCACTGATTTTAAACTGGAGCAGGATTAGGCCCTAACTGGTCAAGATGTGAAGTCATCCCCCCTTGGAAGGACACAAGGAGGTTCCTAAGAGAAGCATAAGAAATGGAACTCAGGCAACTATTCCTTATTTATAACAACCAGAATAGGATGCCAAGAACACCACTGTGTCTTGCCAATGAAGTTAGATGAGAGTTAATTTGTAGTTTGCGTTGTTAAAGTTGGCAGAAATAAAGTAACGTTGATGGTCCACTTCTATGACCTTTCCAGTGACTGCCTGAATAGTAAAGCTGCCAGCTGTGTACTATACTTACTTGCCAATCTTCTCTTTGTGCTGCAAGTTGGGGTATAGCTGTCTGCAACATATTGAGCGCCACAATCATCGGAACTACACAAAGGAGCAGAAAACTGAGTGTCAGAGCTGTGTTGCTGAAACAGCAAACTACAGAGGCAATGGGAGAAGGAACTGGGGACTCGGTGCCAGGATACAAAAAATTTAAAAACCTATGCATTATTCAGGACAGAGAATGGTTGCAGGCCCATGGCAATAAGTTGAGCAATTAACTGATTAACTTCTAATGCTGCTCCAAAAGATTTACTCTAGGCTGTCTTCCTTTCAAGCATCTTAGTAAAAGTCTGCGGCTTTGTCTTGAAAAGGACATGCACACGATGCCAGTGACAGAGCTGTCGCTGTTTGGTTCTTCTGTTGGGACGTTACAATTCTTTTGCTTTTCTTGTCTCCTGTATTTCTGCATCTTCCTCAGTAATATCTGTAAGAGCTATACTTCAACTGAAGTGCCATTCTTCTCATAGAAATCTCCCATAGAAAGTCTGGATAAGTGGGGATTATTTGACCAAATTTCCTTTTATATTTCCCATGCTCACTCACTGCCAATAAAATGCACAAAGCTATAGAAATGTTTGTCAGGTTCTAGTACTATACAGCTGGTTCCATACAGATGAGATGGAGAAGAGTGTACTAATCTTTTCTACTCTAAGTCATAAGAGATTTCACTCATGTTAGACACAGTTTTACCTCGGTCAGACATCACTCTGCTCTTTCCCACTCTTTCTTGCTGCTGTTATATTTGAGACCATAACTTCTGAACCATGAAACTGAGAATGGAAACTGTTTATTTTAAGTTCACATTACTTCAGGAGCCTCCTCTGATATTTAAGGTTGGAGTTGTTCACAGATATTTTTTCCCCTTGGAAATTTTGAGCCTCTCTTGATCCCCTGTTGATTGCTGTATTTCCCTCTCCTCTTACTTCCCCTTATTCTCAACAGCTTTTCATTGTTTGGCAATCCTTTCTCTTCAATGCCCATTAACTTTGCTCCCTGTGTTGGCCAGAAGGATTACTAGATAGAATAACTGATGGACAATCTTTTCAGCTTTCCTTGTCCTCCACAACACTTACAGCCTATGCTGACACAGGATTTGAGACTGATTCCTCTGTAACCAGCACTGTAACATCAGCCGTATCATATGGGGTAAAATCTTATTCCACCTGTAAGCCTTGGCAGGGTGACAGAAAGGTAGAGTTTGCATGCTAAAAACTGCAGCAATGCTTGCTTGTTTCTACTTCAGCCTCAATACCGTGGCCATCACCATAGCTCTCTCTTTCATTTACTACTTTGTTTACCATGAGATTCATTTGGTAAATATGGCAGGCTGGAGTGGCTTAATTTCTGTGTTTAATTTCTTTATTACAATGTCTACCAAGTCAGCAGCCTCCATCTCAATCTGCATCAGGGATGGAAGCGGAACACGGCTAGAATGTACTTCACGCTCATGATCCTAGATCACAATGGCCCATATAGGGTTGTTCCAGCTTGCAGAATTTAAAGAAATTATTCCAACTAGAAATCTTGTGGTTGTGGTAGTCAGTAACACCAAGATTGGTGGGGGTGTAATGCCACGTCTCCTTAGCACAGCTTTGGTGTACCTGATAATTCAGCTCTCTATGCCTCCTGCATCGTGCATCCATGAGGCATTGTAGAGAGCAGGATACCATGCACAATACCATTAGATATATATTTGGATTTAAATTGCACAGATCCTAAAACTGGTACAACTTCCATCGCCTATCCCAACCCTCTCTGTGTGATCTCACAGTCGGTAGTTCATGCAGAAATAGCACATTTTTATTTGCTAAGAATTCCAGCCATTACTGTACAGTTCAGGTTTAAAACAATGAAAGGCCAAATTCTCACACACAAAATATCTTGAACTCCACAGGAGTTCCAGGCTGAAATCAGGAGCATTTTGGCTATTATGTAATATAAATATAAATGTCTTTAAGTGATAAGTACAAATTGGGTGTAAACTTTATTTCTAAAGTGATTAGCGTAAAATGTCTTCTGTAGATATCAATTATGCTATGGCTAAAAGTCAATTAAATAGTACTTGCAGGATAAAATAATGGATTTACTTTAGGTAAAGTTGGAATCTTATTTGAAACCTTTCCCATTATTACAGCAGCCTTGATGTATTAAATTAATTTATCTATATAATTGTATTCATTATATAGAATGTTTCCAGTTCAGTGATGAATATACAAAATAAGACTATACAAAATCAGACTATAAAATATAGGAGAAGCTATAGCTAAAACCAAATTTGTTCTATTTTTTTTATGTAATGTTATATGAACTGCTTCATTCTCCTTTGTTTACTGTTAGTTCATTTTCCCCTTAATTAAATAACAATTTCAGCTTTGAAAAATGAACAGTGATCTAGATCAGGGATTTTTTTCCCCTAAGGGCCAAATCTGTTTATAGTGAAGTCATTGGAAATGGTATTTCCTGTTGAGTGCACAGGGACCAGAATTTAGCTCAAATTCATGGCTAAACTGTGATTTTTATTTATTTTTACTCCTATTGAGTAGCTCCTTGCTGTATGAATACTTCTATTTATTTCAATAGAACTGTCTGAAGGGTGGCGTTCTACTCAGTGTGAGTAAGGATGATTCAATATGGCTCTTGGAGAGAAACAATGAAGTTAACTATGCTTCATGCCTCAATATGCTCTTCATATTTGTTACATTAGATCACATGGCAAGGATGCCACTAGCAATTTGACATGTGTACACATGCTAACCTGTCCATTGCTATTCTGCAGTACACCGCAATACTGTCTTCCTTAACTTGTCAATGACATAATTTCCCAAAGAAGACATATTAGAAGCCAACACTTTAAGACCCAAGGATGCAAATCAAGACACACAAATCCGTGTAAAGGCAGGTAAAGTACTGGTCTGACTTTCAGAGGAACCAAGTACTCACAACTGTTTGACTTCAGTAGGAGTTGTGGGTGCTTAGTATCTTTAAAAATCAGTTCACGTTTTTGTAGGTGCCTGCAGTGAACTCCAAGTGGGTGGACTCCAGTACCATCATGGAACTCATTGCTGGATCGAGTCTATATATGCATGTAACTGCTTAAGTTTAAGCAATTGGGGAACTTTGTTTGGGAATCTTCAATTACAGGAATATATATATATATATATTTTTTTTTTTTTTGTGGGGCACTGAAGACACTTAATTCTAGAAAAAATACTTAAGCTCTGTTTAAGAAACAAAATCTATTGACCAAACTAGGATAATCGCAAATGCAAATAAACCGCCGCTGACATCTATATCATTCATGAAACGCTAGTGCTGGAAAATAATAAAACAGTAGGAACTAAATCATGCCTCCATGCCGAAATACCTGGTTAGCGGCTGGAAACTGCAAAGCTGATCTCATGGAGCTTCCAATTTATTATCCCCCCCAGGTGGAGAAAGTTTGTGGGTCTGAAGAGTGCCAGGATGTATGGTCTCCCAACCTGTGGATCCTGGGGAACCCTATTGAAGAACAGCGATATTTCCGGCCCTTATGGGGTCATCCCTCCATGCTGTTCCTCTGAGGTGCCCTGTTCACGTACAGCATGGCTCGTGAAGGTGCTTTTTGTGTTACCACTGGCCATACACATTATGCCTACCCAGACTTCCCCCTCTGAGGCAAGTGGAGGCATAGAGACTCAGTTAATGTTGCTTAATGTTGCCTGAAATATAGTTATCTGCTTGGATAAACACCACCATGGGAAGGAAAAAGGGCACAGAAAATAGGTATTCCCCCTCTTCCCCATTCCATGGAGCGAGATCCTCACTGAGAACCCAAGGAGATGCTTCTATGGGATTTCAGGTGGAGGTGAAGGCAGTGCCACAGAGCAGGCACTCTCCTCTTCCATATCGTGCTAGTGAGATTTTCACCATGAGATTCGTAGCCAGCATGACTGCTTATATGTAGCTCATCTTTAGCCCAACTTAAGGGGTGTAATGATAACTTGTTTCAAACAAGCTAATTAGCTCGGCTGAGGTGGTCACCTGCCATTATATTGGAGCTATTTCATTTTTGAATTACTGCACTACAACAGTCCTGTTCAGGTTTTAAAAACCCAAACTAACAAGGTTTTCTGGGTGTGGAGCAGAGTAATTCACTATTCGATTTATTAGTTCACTGAGCAGTACCAGCAAACCAGACCAAAAAAGAAGGCAAGCAAAAGAGATAATACCTAGTGACCTATCTCACTTCTGTGACTTCATGTCAGACACCAGGTTCATAGACACGCTCCCCAGTAAGCAAAAGTTTTTTAAAAAAGGAAGTTCAGTTTCCAAATATCGGTGAGTTAGTAGAGAGACCAACACATGGGAAAATGAATTCAGAATCCTAATGAGGATAAGTAAAGCTTTAGAGAAACACTACATTATCCATTACTGTCTAACAAACGTGTTGCATTGCATTCAGAAAATAGTCAAGCTACAATAAGCACTGAGATTTGACAAACATGAAATACACTTTGTTGCCACCTTCCAAACGTGGGCAGAGATAAGCAGTCCTCACACTAAACTTAGTTTAGTCAGATTAATTTGGGCTGCAGGTAGCTTTGTTGTGATGATGTAACACAGCTGAACACACCATTCAAAGGGAGGATTTATCATTGTCCTTAATAGTGCCATTATAGAAATTTTCATATCATGCTCTGACTGCTTCTTAACTTTGTATCTTGCTTGCTAATTGATGTGGTGCGTTCCAGAGAGATGCCATCTCTGAGCTGACTTCAACACCATAGTTGGAGGGGCTGGTAATGAGCCCCACCAATTAAATTACCCTTCCTTTTTTTTAAACAAATACCTTTTGTGGCAAATGCCTTGTGCTCTCCCTTCTCTCTATCAGCACAATGGAGAGAGCAGGATGGGATGGAGGACTGCAGCCCCAGTGCAAACCTAGTCAGCAGCACCTCAGCCCCAGTGCAAACCTCCACCCCACACACCCCAGGGGGAGAGCTGAGTCAGAGGGAATGACGACTTGGCCAGCCTGTGATTTTGAGGAGACAGCAAGTAGAGGCCTGTGGCCAAGCAGGGACCGGGGAGCTTACAAGCTGATGAAGGGAGTGAAAGGGAGAGCAAGGGGGACACTGACCCAGTGAGAGTGTGGGGAATAGGGAGCAGAGCAGAACGGGGACTGTCTGCTCATGTTCAGGAGGCATGGTGGAGGAGCGGTGGAGTTACAGCAAAGGAGCTCTTGGGAGGCAGAATGTATTGATTGGGGAAGGGGACAGCTCCAGCTTTTTTTAGTAGATTGTATTTGGGAGATCAGATTTTTTTTGGATGGGGGGAGGCAAACAGGCTGAAATATTTTGGGGGACTGAGAGGTAGACGTGTGGTATCAAATTGCCAGTCCCAATCCAAACCTGACAACTGGGCAGCAGCCACCTTCTGTGCAAGATAATTTTCTATGAATTCATAATTCATAAATGTGTGCTAATGGCCTACATTGTTTTTTTTCATTATTTTGCCCCTGTCTACGTTGAACTGTATCTCCTACCACGCTTATCCAGTTACCTAGTTGTGTCCCCCCTTTTGGCGTTCCTTACGGAGGGCCAAATTTTGCTTTCTGTTACATCTATTAATGTCAGTGGGTTTGCTTGGGTGTAACTGATGGCAGAATGTGGGTCCATCCCTCCAGACTTGACTAACTGAATTTTGTATTAGAGAGACAAGGTGGGTTAGGTAATATCTTTTTTATTTATTAACAACCTGGGAGAGTGAGATCTGAAGAAGAGCTTTGTGTGGCTCGAAAGCTTGTCTCTCTCACCAACAGCAGTTGGTCCAACAAAAGATATTCCCTCACCCCACCTTGTGTCTCTAATATCCTAGGACTGACATGGCTACAACTACACGGAATGTTGTATTGTCAGCAAATATTGCTCCCCTCCATTATTCACCCCTAGCTCCCTCTGCCAGGCTGTTAATAGATATGCTGAAAAACAATGGGCCAGATACATCCACTGAGTTGAATGGAGTTACACCAGAGATTAATTTGATCCTGTGGTTCTCAGTTCAAGTGATCCATGAGCATAACCTTCTATCTTTCAAGAATCTTTCTCAGCTATAGCATCGCTGAGCAAGGATTTAGAGCTAGTTTCTACAAATCATTCTGACTGGTTACTTGCTAAGGTAGGGGAAGCGTGACAGCTCTGACGAAATACTTCTGTGGATAAAACGCATCGAGGGATGTAGCCAAAACCATCCTTCCAAATTGAATCAGTGTTTGTCAGAGGCCGTAACCCTTTTTGTTAATTCTGCTCTGGTTGCTAGAATGCAATGAAAAAATGACAGATGCAAACAGTAGCCTAAAAACCTACCAAAAATCCAACATCAAAACAATGTGAGGATGTTAAGTGGCATCTTGTGTCCAGAAGAGTGAGTTTTGCTGTGGGAATGGACCAAAACTGTCTGAGCCAGCTCAGATTAAGGTTGGGAATTTCAGATACAACTCTAAAATAAACTGTTTCAGTGGTGGTTTGAATTTTACCCCACTACTCTCACATAGAGTTGTGCAGCTAGCAAAATAACTATGTTGCAACAAATGCTCTTTGATAGTTCTCCTCGCAGTGGCATGTGTTGAGCTAGAGGACGCCAAACATCCACACCGCCTAGGAACAGTACCATTTAACATGGTAGGGCTCTCCAGATCTGTGTCCTACCAAAACCCCAAATCATATGATGATCTTTTGGTAAAAGCTTCAGTAGGCTCACAAGATTTGAGGAGAGCTGATTGAAAAATAGAATTCTGTCCCTGGAAAATTCTGATGTTTAGATATTTGTTTTTGTCCTAAATAGGGCTGAAAGTCAAAATATGAAAACTTTTCATCCAACAAAAATGTCTGAAAAATTTTGATTTGGAAATGTCAAAATGTTTCATTTTGACACTTTCAATGGAAGCAAACTTTTGACATTCCAAAATAAAAACATTTCATTTCAACTGGCATTAATCTGTGTGCCTCATGAAAGTTGTAGTGTCAAGTAGGGCTGGTTGGAAAAATTCTGATGCAACCATTTTTGTCAAAATCTGCCAATTCATTGAAATATAAACATTTAATGGAGGTGGTTTGATTTAGACCAAAGTTTGACAGAATCCAGCTATGCAGAGTTGAAATGCTGACAGCAAAAGATTATCTTGGGATAACTCATAGGAATACCAATTTGCTATGTAATGGGGTGGAAATATAGCTGTCTCGTGTTGGGATTATTGGTGATCACTATCAATGGATTGCTTGATTAAAGGTTATGTGAAACATACAGTTTTTGGAATTTCACATGAAAGTTTTTTTCACCAGTCAGTTTAGGATGAATTTGCATCTGTCAAAGGTCGATTTTATTTGCATTTTTCAGTTAAATGCCTATTTTCACATTGAAAATAAAATGTGCATCCTTTGTAATGTGCTAGATGCAATAGCCATCTGTCTGAGAAATGGGTCCATTTTTGCCCATTTTCACATAGAAATAAGCCTGTTTTTATTTTGATCAAAAACTGACCGTTTTTCACTGGGTAAATGTGGATTGGCCTGTTTACGTTAAAAAAACACACACTTCCCTTGGTGCAATTTTCTGCAAAAACAGACCATTTTCAACCTCTTCGTGAAATGGGAAAAACTTGATTCAACATACTTCTGCATTTTGTTACAAATATTTTATATACATTTAATCTTGCCTCGATTTACATGAAAAAGCAAAGTAGTGTCTTTATACCAGGGTGAGAAGCACATTAAAAAAATCTATTGACAGATACACAGTCAATGTATATTGAAATGCTGAGGTGCTCTATTCTTTACTGACTTGCTGTATGCATTACAAAGGCAGCATGCTTTGCAGGGATCTAATCAAACTGGCCTGGATTCATTTCCCTTTTCAACTGACTCCACAAGTGACTGTAAACGCACACTAATTTTCCATCATTTTCTCAGCATCCTATTTGTACCCAGCTGTGCTTTTGCTTTGGTGGAATATGACTGTAGTGCTTTGCTGCTCTAGCCCAACTCAGAAGAAAAATTATAAAATATAAGTGAGTGGATTTTTTTCTGACAAGTCGCAAAATCCGGTCTGACAGCTTAAAAAAATGTGAGTTGCAGAACAACCTGAAATGACAACACAGGCGACGAGGCAGAAAACACAGAAGCGCAGCATGTTTAGTTTACTTTTTTTGTACAGCTTTTGTCTCTCCTGTTCATTTGTAACATCCCTGCTGCTGTGCCTGGGATCATGCAGAGTGGAGTGTCCTAGACACTAAAAAATTCAGACAGTGTCCAGCGTCCAAATGAGGGACAATGATGATTCCACTTTGCTGGGAGATGTCAGCCAGAAATGCGCCCACACTTCCAAGGATAGGTTGGTATGTGACCGTGAAAGGGGAAAAGCTTTGGCACAGACCACATAGAGCATCCCAGCATGCAGTGCCAGCAGGCAGCTCCTGGCTATGTTCCCTTTTGCTGGCATAAAAGCTTTCCTAGTGGAGCTCTAGCAAGTCTAAATATTTCATGCATCCACTGTAACAAAAAGTTGCAGGAGGAGAGTTAGCTTGAAGATATTTATACTGCTCTGTGTTTACTAATTAAACTTTCTTCCCCTTCTCTCCCCCCCCCCCACCTCTCTCTGCAATTGGGAAATCCTATATTGCCTGGTAAAGTAGATGCAGAGACCGTTCTGATGTCACCTCTACTAGTGTCAAAGGGCACTCACTGTTTTGTGAGTGGCTCAGATGTAAAGCAAGAGGACAATAAAGTGAAGGGCTTGTCTACACTACCACTTAAGTCGATGTAAGTTATGTTTCTCAGGGCTGTGAAAAAATCACCCCCATAAGCAATGTAACTTACATAGACTTAATGTGGTGTCTGCCCTGGGCTGTAGGGGTGGGAGATGCTCTCCCACCAACATAGTTGCCGCCTCTCGTTGAGGTGGATTAATTAAGTCAACGGGAGAGTGTGCTTCCGTTGATGTAGTGCATCTTCCCCAGCTGTGCTACATTGACACCGCTGCATCGATCGCAGTGGCGCTGATTGAGTGTGGTAGTGAAGACTAGCCCTCAGGGTACGTCTACACTGCAAAAACAAACACCCACAGCAGTGAGTCTCAGAGTCCCAGGTCTACAGCCTTGGGTTCACATGGCTAAAGATAGCCAGGTAAACATTCCTGCTCTGGCTGGAGCTTGGAATCTGAAACCTACTCCATTCCCTGAGTTTCAGAACCTGAGCTGGAACATGTAGCATGAGTTCAAGTTGTTTATAGAGAGAGAGAGAGAGAGAGTGTGTGTGTGAGAGAGAGAGAGAGAGATAAATAAAAAAGGACTGGGACTTGGTTCAGTTCTCCAGCACTTAGCACAATGTGGCCCTGATCCTAGTTGGGGCCTGTAGACAATAATGTAACATAATTAATAATAATTGTAATAAGTGTGTGCACAATTCAAGCACATCCGGGTCTTTCTGCAGGCCCTTTTGATTGGGCCGCTCTCTCTCCCATGTCGCCTTTTCACTTGCTCCAATCCACTCTTCTAAATAAAGCTGAGTATGGGGCCAGCCAAAGGCTGGTGTAGGCTGAGGTGTAGCAAGTAAGGCAGCATGCTGCCTGTAGCCCTGAAACAGTCTCAGACAGATGTTGCAACAGGACCCAAGCCACAATTGCTAGATTCCTCCAAGAGAGGAAGCCGACAGCTAGACAGGAAAGGATAGTGAGCAGAAGCCATACATAAATATGCCCACCTGGCATGCACTCCTGCCTCATCAGTAGCTCAGAAATGTCCAGGGTAGGCCTAAGGGGGGGGGGGAATAGGAGAAGCTAGGGTTCACAAGTCATAGCTTGCTTACCCATTCTCTCCCCACATTATTTGTGGAAAGTGTGAGGAACAGGGCTTGAAATGTGCCCTGGCCCCTCCGAGCCTGAGGAATATGCCTATCAGCGCCCATGAAAAATTCCTGCCCTGCCTTACCCCAGTAACCAGGCCTATATTTCTTCCCTTGGCGCATCATCACCCCCCCACACACACACATAATCCGTTCCATCTCCCCCCGAACAAAACTTTACCTAATGTTTCCAACCATGCAGGAATCAAAAAGACTATATATGATATAAACAGATGCATTCTGGACCTACCTCAACATGAATAAATAGCTTTCCCATGCCTAATATGATTTTAACATCCGGTAGCTCTAGATCAGGGGTTCTCAGACTTTTGTACTGGTGACCCCTTTCACACAGAGAGCCTCTCAGAGCAACCCCCTCCCCTTATACATTAAAAACACTTTTTAAGATATTTAACACCATTATAAATGCTGGAGGCGAAGCGAGGTTTGAGGTGGAGGCTGACAGCTCATGACCCCCCATGTAATAACCTCGCGACCCCTTGAGGGGTCCCAACCCCCAGTTTGAGAACCCCTGTTCTAGATCTTGCAAGGTTAGAAACAGATGCAGCATGTTTCATGGGTGTGTGCATGTGTGTGCACATACATGCACTCTCTCTGTAATTGGATTGGATAATACATTTATCCTGGCCTGTTTGGGTACAATTCTACAGTCCCATCCATGAAAATAGTTTATATTTATTATTTGTTGTGCACTGACAGTATCCTAAGTGCTGTGCAGAGTGAAGGGTAAAAATTAACTCTCGGTCTCGTGGTAGTGAAAATTCAATAGAATATTTGCTGGAACAAAGCTGTACAAGCTGTATTTACAGAGCACCCACCAGCAAGAGAAACAGGCATGCACAAGAGAAACAATAAAGTGGATCTGGAGATGGGAAGGAACAAGGAGATGGAAGAAGCTGTGAGCAGGGAAGAAGAAAGAGTTGAGGACGTAGGCCTCAGTCCTGCTTCCATTTTGGTCATAGTGGAGAGGAGCTAAATAAATATGAATGGAAGATGAGAAGCCAGGAGTAGGAGAAACATACAAATCCTTAATTCCTAATCTTCAGGGAAAATAATTATCATGCAGCATTCACATTATTTCCTTATCTGATTATCCAAAACCAAACAGAATCTCATTTTCTGGTTAGGACAATCAAGACTAAAATTTCCCTAGTTAACGTATATACTTCACTTAAAGCCTGTTATTAAGGCTTTGAACGTAATATGCCTGAACACTTGCTTTTATAGTTTTCTCTGGTTAGGCATGCAGGAGTGACTTCACCCAGCTAACAAAGAGTTAATTCAGGGTTCTGCAGTGAAAGGACCCAGACAGAGTGTGAGTTTGGCTTCCCAGCAATACAAATTGTTTTCACTATTACTATAACATAATTAATTTCTTGTCCTCCCAATTAATTAATATCCCTGCTCTGAATAAGTATATTGTGCTGTTAATAGAAGAAGGGCACTTAACTGAAAGTTCAAGTGTTACACCAGGACAAGTACAAGCATGAGATCCAGATTGGAAAAATGGGATACTTAGCAGTTCTACAGCACTTCTCTCGTCACTAGACTGAATGTCTTCATGGCAAGAGCAAACTGATCAATCTCTAAAATGAGAGTCTATTGAAAAACATCTGAGCATCCTAGGCAACCTCTCCATAACTTGAATAGCCCAGCGCTTCATGGCTTTATTTTGTGGACCACTTCTAGCAAAAGCCGAATGGCAGAAATCTGATCAAATGTTTAATATGGGTCTGACCTCTGCAGGCTGTATCTTTAGCAGGGAACAGGAACACCTTCCTTGTGTAACGCTGACAGACCCTGGTCGTCTGTGGGCAGGATTGAACCTGGGACCTCTGGTGCTTAGTGCATGAGCAGGACCGGCTCCAGGGTTTTTGCCGCCCCAAGCGGCGGGGGGGGGGGGGGGAAAAAAAAGCCGCGATCACAATTGCGATCGGCGGCAGCTCCACCGCGCCGCTTTCTTCTTCGGTGGTAATTCGGTGGCAGGTGCTTCCCTCCGAGAGGGACCCGCCGCCGAATTGCCGCCGAACAGCCCGACGTGCCGCCCCTTCCCCTTGGCTGCCCCAAGCACCTGCTTGCTGGGCTAGTGCCTGGAGCCAGCCCTGTGCATGAGCCTCTACTGCAGGGATCGGCAACGTTTGGCATGTGGCTCGCCAGGGTGCTTACCCTGGCGGGCCGGGCCGGTTTGTTTACCTGCCGAATCTGCAGGTTCGGCCGGTTGCGGCTCCCACTGGCCGCGGTTTGCTGTCCCAGGCCAATGGGGGCTGCGGGAAGCGGCGTGGGTCAAGGGATGTGCTGGCCACTGCTTCCCGCCGCTCCCATTGGCCTGGAGCGGCGAACTGCGGCCAGTAGGAGTTGTGATCGGCAGAACCTGCGGACGCGGCAGGTAAACAAACCAGCTCGGCCCGCCAGGGTACTTACCCTGGCGGGCCGCGTGCCAAAGGTTGCCGATCCCTGCTCTACTGCCTGAGCTAAAAGCTAACTGGCTCTTAGCTAAGACTGTGGAGCAGACTCATTTAACTCTCGCTAAGTGGTCTCAGGGCCACTAGATGGAACAGAGCACCGCACCCAGAAGGTGTGTGTGTTACACCTGCATAGGTCTCTCTTTCATGAGGAAGGCATTGATATGTTTCCGGCTTATTCCTAAGCATCATGTTAGGCTTGACTTTCCAGAACTTCTCTGATGGAATCAAACTCAAACCACTATTAGCTTATGAATGGTAATACACATCTGTCACATGGCACTTTTCTAAGTCAACTGCAACAGTATTTTGCAAAGGGGAAGTTATCAGCATTATTCCCCATGTACAAATGGGGAAACTAAGGCACAGGGAGATGAAGGGACTTGCCCAAGGTCATGCAGAAGGTAGTCTCGGAGTTGGGAATAGAACCTAGGCTGCTTGACTCCCACTCAAGTGTCCTATCCCCCAGATCACTCTGGGGCTCTTTGGAAGCCCTATTTTGCTAACACATGAGTAACTTTAGGCACATACTCCATTTGTCTAATTCTCGAGGTCAGGTTCCACAATTTCTTTTTCCTTCTAAATGTGATATACATACAATCAAAGTTATTAGCATGTATTCATTAATGACCAAATGGATGTGGGGTGAGGAATGAAGACCCCTTTATTGTTCTCTGGAAGAAGAGAGAAGCTTTGACATAGGTATTAATCAGGATTCTAGCTGAAGAATGAATGTGTGAGGTACATCCCGATTTTAAGAACTGGAAGCCAAATCCAAAGTAGTGAAGTGTGTAGAATGCTCCCACTCTGTCTAGTCAGATGACTTCTCTGTGACAATCGAAAGAATGTCAGCAGTAAAATTTGAATTGTTGGCCAGTTTGCATAAAAAGCATATTGGCTTCTGCATTCCCTGCAGATCCTACTAAACCCCTTTGGGGTTTTATTTGTGACTATTATAGACCCCACATGAAAGTAAAGATATGATAATGAAGTGCTCTTGTTCCGGTTAAGGTTATAAAAGAGTTGCCTTCAACACTGACAATAGTCGCTGACTATCAACCAAAGTAAATGTATCCCCACATCAGTGAGCAGCTTTAGCAGGTGAGGAAGGATGATCTAGTGGCTTGAGTGCTAGTCTCGGCAGTGGGAGAAGCAGATTCAATTTCTGGTGTTACTACAGGTCCTCCATGTGACAGTGAGCAAGTGTCTCTGTGCCTGAATTCCTTATCTGTAAAATGGGGATAATAGTGTTTCTCTATGTCACAGGAGTGTTCTGAGGGAAAATGCACTAACGATTGTGATGTGTGCAGATAATGGGGGGGCTATATAAATACCTTTGATAAAAAGAGAGCACATGAAGGTGATCTTGTATGCTAATGGCACTCCCTCCCTTACTTTCATCTTAGTACTCCCATGCAAGAGGGGCCCACAGCATTTGATCTCACTCAGTTTTAGGGAAGGGGACTTCCTGAATTTCATGCTGGCGGCAAAGATCACAGCCCCTCCTCCTTCAGCTTGTAGTGTACGACCGAGGTGCTAACTCTGTGGGTGCTCTGGGGCTCAAGCACCCACTGAAAAAAAATTGTGGGTGCTCAGGACCCGCAGGGCCCTGGCACCTGGATGGTGGCCCCGACCCCCACTTAGCCTCTTCCCCCTAAGGCCCCCACTGCTGCTTGCATGGGGAGGAGGGGACGAAGAAGAGCTTCCACTAGCAAAACCAAGAGTCAGTGCCTGTGGGGCACGGAGAATGTCCTCCCTCTTCTGTCTGCTCCTTACTGAACTGTAGACCAAAAAATAAGTTATTGGAGTGTGGCTCACTCATGATTTCATCCAAATGCTAATACATCACACTAAAACTTGCTTCTTTATTATCAAAGTGCTAGTTGTAAATTTGCTGGACCTAGAAGATGTCCTAATGTTTCCAGCTTTTAGCAAAAGATTCATAAATGGATTCTGCAACTTTATTTTTGTCTCTAAATAATCTTCTAATACTTCTACAATATTATAGGTGGGGCTGGCTGCACTGCCTGCTAAGATTGGCTGGCACTTTCTGCTATAAGACCTTGTTTTCAGTTGCTTATAAGTTTGTCCAACTTTAACTGTTGGGACTGAAATTTTACAGCCCAGGTGTATGCCTGAGGGTGAGGGATTTTTTCCCCCTCTCTCCAACCAGCTGTTTCTGCGACTGCCAAAGGTTACCTTTTATACTTACACTAGCTGAATGGGAGTTAGCATGAGTACATGAACACAAGCAGGGTACTCGCACCCTGGGCCCGTAGTGTAGCTCTAGCCTTGCATTGAAAAGTATAAGTAGGTTAATGGGCATTTGAGTCTAAAGTAATATGAGGGAGTCTAATTTGCATCCCCTTACACAGCACTTCATATTTTACTTACTGATCTCTCTACTCTTCTATTGGCAGTGCTTGTGAAAGGTGACAGATTGACGGCTGTGGAAACTGAAGTCCTCTGTCTAGCCACAGAATGTCTCTTTGCATCGATGCTGATCTCATAATAAGCTTCAGTTCTGACCTAGTGGATTATCTCAAAGGACAAGGACAGTTAAGGCTCTGTGAATGAAAACAGAATCGGGCCCAGTATATTTGTTGTTTCTTCTATGCATGCTCATATGTCCTTTCCTAGATTTATTTGTGGCTATTATGGATTACATTACATATCCGCAAGTTTTCTTCTTGTGCTTATTTTTAAGAGGATCACTGAGATAAAGCCTTGGAAATGAAACTGGGTTCCTTTAAAATGCTGCTGAATTTTAGTTTTATAAGTAAAACAACAGCACTTTAAATTTTCTGCCTCACTTCGTTTTCATTTTCTAGTACTTTGTAACCAGTACTCCTTCAGTTTTCATCATTTCCCACTGTGTGGCAGAACTAATCAGTACTGAAGCAGACTTTACCAATTAATTGAAGGAAACACTTCTCTTCTTTTCTGAATGTGCACAAAACCCCAGGACTTTTTATCAGTTTATACAGGTTTGCTGCATGAATGCATCTTCAAAAATACAAATAAATAAATTTTATAAAAACTTTTATTTAGTTCCAAATGAAAAAGTTGTTTTTGTTAAATATTTATTCCAAATACATATTTGTGTCATCAATTGCATTTTTTTTTAGTATTTCACTCAAATTTAGTTTAGCTTTATATTACTGCTTAAATTTATTTCCCCCCCAGCATTTTAATGCTGTAATCACACTAAGGCTGAACAATTTTACTTGGCAAAGCTCCAGTCAGAGAAACTACAGATCTAATCCTTTTGGGAAGACTCGTTTCTCTGAGTTTAATAACAACATAATTTAACTCCCTTTGAAGGCAAATACTTTCTAAATAATTTAAATATTTTTATTTCCTCTCCTTTGTTGGTAATGTGGTCTCAGAAGCTTGGAAATAAGAATTCTTATCCTAACAACTTACTTATTTGGCAGCCATTGCTTTCCTCCTCTATTCCTAATGGGACTTGAAATTAACGTTTCATTTCACTTGCTTGAATGCAGAGGGACTGTGGAAACAAAATATTGGTTTTTCTGTAGGTCTTACATATAAGTTTTTTCTCTTTCTTTATAACCTCTTGAAAATAGTGATGGATCTTCTAGTTTTAAATAGATATTTTAGCCCCAATCCTGCAGTTAGAAGCATATAAGACAGACTTTTATGCCCACGTGTAACTCCTTTGAAGGCAGTGAGCCTCCATATGGCCATAGGGATCCACCTTCATGCATCTCATTGTGGGATCACAGCCTTTAAATGTAGGAGGGCAGTTCTGTTCACCAGCTTCACCAGATGATCTTAAGGTAGTTCAAACTCCATGTCTTCTGTCCTTGATAGGGATAGCCTAATTTGGGCAGTTAATTGATCTGTGATAATTAGCAGGTAAATATGCCCAATGGTCTGTGATGGGATGTTAGATGGGGTGGGATCTGAGTTACTACAGAGAATTCTTTCCTGGGTGTCTGGCTGGTGAGTCTTGCCCACATGCTCAGGGTTTAACTGATCGCCATATTTGGGGTAGGGAAGGAATTTTCCTCCAGGGCAGATTGGCAGAGGCCCTGGAGGTTTTTCGGCTTCCTCTGCAGCATGAGGCACGGGTCACTTGCTGGAGGATTCTCTGCACCTTGAGGTCTTTAAATCATGATTTGAGGACTTCAATAGCTCAGACATAGGTTAGGGGTTTGTTACAGGAGTGGGTGAGTGAGATTCTGTGGCCTGCGTTGTGCAGGAGGTCAGACTAGATGATCATAATGGTCCCTTCTGACCTTAAAATCTATGAGTCTGAGATAGACTATTATTGCTGAGCTCAATGCTCCATTTTATCTCTGACCCTTCTTGTGTATGTTTGTCTTCATGGACCAAACCCCAATGTCTTTGCTCAGTTTTTTATCCATTCTTCATTTGGAGTCTAGCCTAAGAATTGAGCATAAACTAACAAGGACTTCAATATTTGGTGCAACTAATTTAAAATTGTATTCATTCTGGTGATCAGTACAACAGATTACCTTCTCCTCAGGCAGGAAAGATGGCTTTGGTATGCACATTCATTTGAACAAATCCTGAAAAGGGATATTTGAGAAGACAGTTGTATTTAACATTAGACTAGATCCTGGCCTGTGCTCAAGTCCCCTTTTGTCCTGCTCCAGTGATGTAAAGGAGAATTTAAAACTGCCTGAAAATGGCAGTTGAGGATTTTCCAAGCATTGAGGAATCCTTGGGTGGCAAAGTGTTGGCATAGTGGTAGGGGTGTTACAAAATGGGGCAACGGACAGCACCCCTGAGGTTGCTGTAAGTGATGCCAGTGTAGGACCAGCTGCTGGCTGACCTCAGAATCAGATGGAGGGATTGAAATGTGGCATAAAGCCACTTTTGTCTCCTGCTTCAGGCATATTGAGCACTGCTCTGGAGACTTGACGACTGAGCTGATTAACAACTCCAGTTATTAAAAACCAGTGAAATTAGATGGATTAGTTTATCGTCTATTTCATTCTCTGATTGTCATACATACTAGCACAGTGTAATTGTGTTTGATTTTCCAAAACTGCAGGGGACATTTTAAATTATTAACGAACTGTTAAGAATAGATTTCTATTAACATTGTGTTTTGTGAACCCCTTATTAAATCAAACTTGGGCCTCAATTACTTGTTTCCCTTCAAAGCAACCTCAGATTGGCAGTACAGCTCTCTAACAAAGGAAATATTATTTCCATTTCAGAGCATTTACGTCTTGTCTAATCAAAACTGAGAATGTATTTGTGGGTCTGCTTCTTCACTGTCCGGTGTTGGGTGAAGTCCAGCACAAGTCTGAAGCCACGTGTCTTTTCTCCACATGTCTTCTCAGGGGCTTTATGGATCTTCCTGGGAATGAATCAACAGGGTTCTGACAAATCAATCCCAGGGAATTTTGCACTTCTGCCCCAGTCAAGATTAATTTGTTATCTGAACTGATGATGAAGCTTATGGGTCACTGGGAAGGCTGCAATCCAAAATGTGCCCGGAAAGATTATTCAGATCCCAAGCCAATTATCAGCAGAGGTTTTTGTAAGCCCCAAGTGAAACCTGTATTTCAGTATGGGCAGAGAAATCCTGTGGTTTTGGTTTAATTTTAGCTTCTGCAAATCACTGTTTGTGATAATTCTCACATGCCTCCATTTCTGAGGCTTTCTTCATGGTCATTCTCCTTCAGCATCATACATAGTGTTCCCTAGCGGGCTGCTGGGGGATCACTCCCCAGCAAACACCACCCCACTTACCAGATTGCTAGCCGTTCTACTTCCTGGCGTATTAACGTGCATTTTCAGACCACTGAACTTGAGACGGACCAGCAATGTTCAATGCAGTCATGTTAGAGAGATGGAACAGACTTCCCATTTGATTTAGGGTTTAGATAAGGCGTTAACCAAATATACAATAAAGTAAGCTACCTTTCCCATAATGACTATCATCCTGAAGTTTGTACCAATCACGTCAGTCTATCCTATTCACTGGCTCTTCCTTAATAATTTGGGGCTAGATTCTGCCACCATTATTCTCTGACTAGCCCCACTGGTGTCAGTGAGGTTATCTGTGCAGTAAAATACTACTCACTGTAATTTAAGAAACAATTGAGCTTACAGTGACTGACTTGGGATCTGGGAATTCTTCAATACATCAGTCTTGTCATACTAGTCTGAGGTTTTGTAACCTTTTTTTGGCCCACTATGCAAAATAAGCAACATCACCCAGCCTTCATAAACAAGGGACACTTTGGTCTTTCATATAAAAATAGAACAATAAAAATCACTTTCTATGTGTGAAATTGGGCACAATGAGGATGTTATTTTATGCAGTGGGAAGGCCAATAACTATGGCATGTTAGTTGTATCAGAAACATGTTGCTTTTGCTTGCAACATTCATACTGAAAATTAAAGGAACATGTATGTAGTACTATTTGCCCACCACATGTCAGATTAGACACCCTCAATGTGCAGAGGGTTTCTTCTTTAGTCACGATGGTCTCTCAGTAAGAGCTATTCATATCACATCTATCCCAATACACACAGTTGTATGGGAGACATGAATTTGTTTGCTGTTTCTGGTCTCCCCCTTTCTTTAAGGCTTGCCCACTGGAAGGCAAAGCAGACCCTAGACACCAAGCATCAGGCAATGGCATAGGTAATTTAGGAGAACTTAAAAATACTCCATATATAGTTAATTTTTTACCTGTGTACTTATTTCTAAAAAGGATATGCATATTTTTAAAGTGTCATTGCATGTTTAAAGAGGCCCTTGCTAGATGATGTTACGATGATGATGAATATATTGCTCTGTTATAGTACTTTCTTCTCTAAATCTCAGAGTGCTTTAAAAATGAGGTAAGCATCATTGTCATTTTACAGATAGGGCAACTGAGGCACAGAAGGGAAGTGACTTGTCCATGGTCAGCCAGAAGGCCAGTTGCAGAGCCAATAATAGAATGCAGGTCTCCTGATTCCCAGACCAGTGCAACTGGAAGCTGGTCCTGGCAGAAACCAACAGAATCGGACACCTCCTAGACTACGACTGGGGGGGGGAGGACTGGGTGGATCCCGAGCACTCGGTTGGCACATGGGGCCCTCAACCCTTCAGACCCCCCTGTGCATACTCCAGGAGGTGGCAACAGCTTTGAGAGGGTCCTGGAAGAAGGTGCTCCCTGCCTGCCCCTTTGTCATCAGGCCCCTGGCCCATAAGCCTCTCCCGCCCCCCGGCTCCCTCCGTAACCTGAGCCGGCTGCACACCCTGCAGCTGGTTTTCTTGCGAACCGTGCCAAGGGAACAATTTTACAGGCTCGTGCTCCACAGGTTTCACTTCCTCACCCTCATGTCCCGCCCTGATACCAAGTGGCAGTACTTTCTACACGTAGAGGGTGAGGAACCCTGGTGGGCCAGTGTATATTCCACCCTGATCCCATGACCCACCGGGGATATTGGTGGCAGCTCCTTCATGAAGCCATGAGCACGGGTGTGTACCAGGTGCAGTTCACCTCCATTCCTGATGCCTACCCCTTTTGTGGCATGAGCGAGACCCTGGCGAATGCCTATTTAGAATACGCCAGGTTTCAGCCCCTATTCCGGCTCCTCCAGAACCTCTTGTTGAGGTTCTGGCTGCACTTTTCCACGCACCTTTTCATATTCACACACCCTGTGCGTGGACCCACGAAGTCGCAAGATCCCCTCGTCAACCTTCTCCTGGCGCTAGCCAAAGTGGCCATCTACAACACCAGGAGGAGGATGCTGGATGAGGAGGTGCTCTGCGACTGTGGGGCCTATTTCCGCTCCTCTCTGGTCTCATGCATCTGGGCAGAATTCCTCTGGGTGGCATCTGCTGGCTCCCTAGACAGCTTTGAGGAGTAGTGGGCACTGTCCAGCGTCCTCTGCTCGGTGTCCCCCTCTGGATCCCTAGTTCTGAATCTATGACCCTCACTCCCATCCCTATTACTCCTTAGTTGTTCCCCCGAATTCAATTGGGTTCCGGGTCCAGTGGTTCTTCCCACAAGGCTGGGGGAGGGACTTTTAGAAGCAGGCGGGCTTGCACCCGCCCGCCTCCCAGAATTTTCCAATAAGGCTGTATTAGAGGCAAATCTGGTTCTCCTTACTCAAATGAATAGACCTGTTGAAACCAGTTAGGCTACTTAGCTGGGTAAATTGAGCAGGATGTAGGGCTTAGTGGTGTACACTGGCATAGCAAAAAGAACGATTAAACTAGAGGTGTGGCTCCTTACTAGTTACCCATGTATGTCATTTAGTAAAATGTGTCACTGAAGGTTTTAATGTTTGGGGGAGAACAGGAAGCTTATGGATCAAAATCTAGGGCTGACAGCAACTAGGATAAATCAATAAGCCCGTGCACAGGATTTTGGGGGCAAATTCATGCCTGATGTCAATCCACTGTGTTATTGGGCTTAAACCAGGAATTCATTTGCCCACTTGGATAAAAAGCTAGTTGTTGTTATTACTTTGGCATTTAATGAAAGAAAATATGCCATTTACCAGGAACCAAAGAGAATATTATTCTTTTTGAGAGATAGGAAACCAGTGAGATTAACTTTGAAAAGCCAGTTATTACTGACTTCTAAAGGTCCCTTCCAGTCCTTTCTTTGATTTGGTTTAGATCACCAGTTACTTTTTAAAGAGAATGAATGGCATCTTAAACATAATGATTATGTCAACTATTCGTTGTCACACTGGATGCTATCTGAGATGAATCCGTGGTTGACATTAACAAACTGTTCTGAAGTATTGCAGGAATGTGGACATAACAATAGTAAATGGGCTGAGAAAAGACAACCACTCATTTTTCAGAGATGTGGTAGGATATCAACTGAACGTACTAATGTTCAAAGAAGAAGCTGGTTTTCAAGAAATGATATGAAAGCCTGCAGAAAAGGATAGATCTACCAAAGTAGGGAGCTACCACAGTACTGCAGCTTGGCTGGAATATGTCAAAGGGAGCAGAGACATACAGGGAATGTCTACACTGCATTGTAAACCTGGGATTACAGTTGCTGGACTCATACCTCACAGCTGTGGTAATGAGTCCATACTGCACTATGCAGACCTGACTCAGGTCTGGGGCTTGATCTGTGTCCATGATGCAAAATAACAGGGCTTGGTGGGACTTGGGCTCTGACCCACCCTGCCAGCAGAGTCCTGAGTGCTTGCTGACCTGAGTCAGACTGATGTGTGTGTGGCCAGAAGCCAGGCTTGGGCTCAAACCCGAGTCAGAACCTGAGGTTAGTGTGCAGTGTAAATATACCCACAAAGGCTGGTTAGCTGTGAGAAGGAGTCTTATGAGCTTAAATACCAGCAACAACTGGGAAAGCTCAAGGACTATTTGATGATTACATAATATCTCAAGACATTAATGGCCACCATCATCAAGTCTACTCATAGAGATACCCTGAGAATAATAGTCTTAAAAATGTACTGAGAGCTTCTATCAAAAGCTATGTGATTGACTTGTGAAGGGAGAAATTGAAGCTACTGCTGAACAAATGACCTGTAATGTTGGGGAGCCAAAATGAAAAAAAAGAGCGTGCATGCATTTCTTGGAAATGTATAATACACCTCGTGACCTAATAAAATACATATCAGAGACATATCTCAGCAATTACAGATGCTAATACGTGGTCTGAAGACTGGACAATAGCCATTAAGCTGGTGCAAGACAACATTTTTGGTTAGTTTTTTGCATTTGATAACCTGCACATGACGGGTCCTCAAGGGTCAGCTTCAGGTAATATATCGTTTGAAGTGTCCCTTTTTTTTTAAGGAATGGTCATTTCTCTTATTTGTGAGCTGGTATGTTGCCTAAATTCTAGGTATCAGGCATGTGGTAGTCTTCAACACTTGGAAAGTCAGGCCCCAAATATTATGATAGTGATAAGAAATAAAGGACAATGATGAAAGATGGTTTTCTAAGCAACAGAGATATGACTATTACAGTTAAATAGAGCACCTGGGCAACTTATAAATAAGTGGCACATGAGTGCATCCACAAGGGGAATGGGCAACTAATGTAAGGTTAAATGGCATATTCTACCAGTATTTCCATCCTGCAGAGTGGGTCCTATATTATCTGTGGTTCTGTATTAGCATAGCCCAGCTTTATCACCTCAGAAGTAGCCCCAAGAGACATCATGTCTCAGAGGTACATCTAAGTCCCAATTCCCTCCTTGATCTGAGGAGGTGGCCAGTGTGAAGATGGGAGGAACCAAAGCTCACCAGCTTCCGGGAGAAAATAAGCCAATTTATAGCCGTGCTTACTTCTGTGCACCTGGACCCAGGGTTCAGATAGGCCACGCAGGGTGTAAAAGGGTGTGTGTGTGGGGGGGTGGGGGGTGGGACTTACTGCTTATTATTCTTCAGCATAGGGGTGTAGACCAAAGCACAATCTAGCCCTTACAATATCATCTGGAAGGAAATCTTGAATTGGAATAGTTTGAGCAGGCACAACTGCTGAAAATCTAGCAAGAAGCCAGATGAATGTAAAAACCTGATACCTTTGCAATCTAAACTACAATGATCTAACAGAACCTAGTCAACTGCATTTCTATTTTTGTACAATGGCACAATGTAAACTGCAGGTTTTTCTGCGATAGCATGACACTGGGCTTAAATAAATAAATTAACAATTCATAAAGATGGCCTTTTATTTTTGTTTAAAGAAATCACAGATGTTTTTGTCTGTGTTGAACCCTAAGTATTAAAAGGCTATCGAGGCATGCAGGAATTTTTGCTGAGGAACACACAATTAAAGGAAACCTACCTGTTAATAGAATGCCATCAGCATAATATCTGGTTCAGATTAGGGGACATTTCTTAACAGCTAAAGCTACCTTAGCATCACAGATGATAGGATTGGATAAGATTTTCTTAATGCAACATCTCTGTACTACAAACTATGCAAAGGTGAGTGAGGTGTGAACAAAAGTGTACTGGGAAGATGTTAGATACGTTTCAAAATATAGGCAAAGAAATGAAAGTTACAGAAGCATGGTCTCTAAATGCTAAGGATGATCAACATTCAGACACGGCAGATTTTTTTTCTCATTAGCTAGCAAAAAAGTTTTTCTCATAATTTAAGTGTAAGCCTAAAATAATTCTCCATTCAAGTTCCACTAGGGTGAAGTGCTTTGAGATCTACTGATGAAAAGTACTAGATAACAGTTAGGTATTATTATTTTATTATTGGATAGTCTTCTGTCAGTTGTAGTGGCTTATGGATGAGAGCTGGGTGCAATTTTTCAGACAAATAGTTCATTCACCAAAAAAATGCAGTTTCAGGCTGACCGAAACTATTCACAGATTTGGTAAATGGTTTCAGCTGAAAAAAAAATAAAAAATGTCAGAACGAAATGAAACATTTTGACTTTTCTTTCAAAATGTAGCTAGGTTTATATAATAATAATAATAATAATAATTAATAAAAAAGCGGTAAACACCCCAAAATTAAACAAAATTAAAAATTGAAAAAAAATTGTTTTAACTTAATCAAAACACTTTGCTTGACCTAAAACAATTTTTTTTGTTGTTTTCAGTATTTCATTTTTGGGAGAAAAAACAAAAAAGTTCTGTTAGGGGTTGACTCAATATTAATTTTTGGAGAGCTTCTTTAGTTTGGCCAGAGAAACGAAAAATCAGTTCTTCACTCAGCAGTATTATGCGTGAACTAAAAAGGATGATCCCAATCTGTAAAATTATTTTTCTGAAACTCATTTGGATATTAGTTTAAAAGTTGATTTGAAAGGTTGAGGCTGGATGTGAATGGTGAGAAAGATGATCTTCAGGACTAAGCCACAGTTCTGGTTCAAGAACCAAACAAGATCATAGAAAGCTGGGTAGATGGTCGGGCTCAACGGGTAGTGATCAACGGCTCCATGTCTAGTTGGCAGCCGGTTTCAAGCGGAGTGCCCCAAGGGTCGGTCCTGGGACCGGTTTTATTCAATATCTTCATTAATGATCTGGAGGATGGCATGGACTGCACTCTCAGCAAGTTTGCAGATGACACTAAACTGGGAGGAGTGGTAGATATGCTGGAGGGTAGGGATAGGATACAGAGGGACCTAGACAAATTAGAGGATTGGGCCAAAAAAAAATCTGATGAGGTTCAACAAGAACAAGTGCAGAGTCCTGCACTTAGGATGGAAGAATCCCATTCACTGTTACAGACTAGGGACTGAATGGCTAGGAAGCAGTTCTGCAGAAAAGGACCTAGGGGTTACAATGGACGAGAAGCTGGATATGAGTCAACAGTGTGCCCTTGTTGCCAAGAAGGCTAATGGCATTTTGGGCTGTATAAGTAGGGGCATTGCCAGCAGATCGAGGGACGTGATCATTCCCCTCTATTCGACATTGGTGAGGCCTCATCTGGAGTACTGTGTCCAGTTTTGGGCCCCACACTACAAGAAGGATGAGGAAAAATTGGAAAGAGTCCAGTGGAGGGCAACAAAAATGATTAGGGGGTTGGAGCACATGATTTATGAGGAGAGGGAATCGGGATTGTTTAGTCTGCAGAAGAGAAGAATGAGGGGGGATTTGATAGCTGCTTTCAACTACCTGAAAGGGGGTTCCAAAGAGGATGGATCTAGACTGTTCTCAGTGGTACCAGATGACAGAACAAGGAGTAATGGTCTCAAGTTGCAGTGGGGGAGGTTTAGGTTGGATATTAGGAAAAACTTTTTCACTAGGAGGGTGGTGAAGCACTGGAATGGGTTACCTAGGGAGGTGGTGGAATTTGTTGCTCTTAGCGGTTTTTAAGGTCAGGCTTGACAAAGCCCTGGCTGGGATGATTTAGTTGGGAATTGGTCCTGCTTTGAGCAGGGGGTTGGACTAGATGACCTCCTGAGGTCCCTTCCAACCCTGATATTCTATGATTCTATGATTCTAAGACTGCTAAAATCACCAGCTCAGCAAAAGACATCACCACAATGTAAAATTAATTTGCAAATTCTAATTGCTTTAATCATCAGTGAAATATCGTATGAAACAGAGAGGGATACAAATAGGAAAAGGGGCCAAGATCATATTATTAAAATGTTTTGTGATCCATTCCAGGTAGTCTAATGGCTAGTTCTCAGAACTCCTGTTGAACCTTTGTAAGCATGACACACAACAAGGTCTACTGTTAAATCACAGTGACAGTGTGCTTGAGGGGGGCATTCAAAAAACTAGTCCAATGACCAAGGATCATCACAGGTTTAGGAGTGCATTCATGGGGGACAGGTGTCTAGACATATGACTTGATATGACTGACAGGGTCATGACTAGATCTATCATTGATGACATTTCCAGTATCTCCCCCCCTAAATAGGGACAAAAACTGATTGTGGGTTTTTTGTTATTGTTTGTTTTTACATGGATTTAAAGTTACACTGTCAAGTTAAAAACTGCATGCAATTTAGAAAAAATGAACATTCCCTTTGCTTATATTAATAACATCTTCGGTAATTAAAAATTCCTTCGGATTTAAATTCTATTTTATATTTATGATTTGCCACCTCTATTGAGTGACTAGGGCAAATAATAATAATAATAATAATAAAATCACAGAATTGTATTTATTTGTGAATTATTTGCCCTGCGTACAATAATGGAAAAAATGTAAATTTAGGGGAAAAAGGCAAAATTTATCAACTCATACACATATTATTCAGCCAGCTCTACCGGAATTTGCTGTTACCATTGCTTTCATTTAAGGATATAACTGCTATCCACGGTGCTCATGTCAGTAGCCAAATGTGCTGTTGCAGCATGGTGACATTTAATGATATCTGTGTCATATACTGCTATTTCCACTGGGTCTTTCACCCATTTACTTTCATTTCCATAAAATGTCTGAAGCATTTTTTTCAAATACTGATTGCTATATTTTGGATGCCAGCCTGAAAGGGATAGGCATTTGCAATGGCATACAGAAAACGATTGACACGGCATGTATAAATACTTATTCTCTCATGCTTTTGACATGTCACTGATTGTCACACCTATTCTACTGCCAACTCCTTGTCAGCATCTCTCTTGATGTCCCATTAGTCAATTAGGTGTTCATGAATGGGATTGCACGTGAATTCCATTTTTCTGTTACTGCAGCCATCAAGAGCCTTATCTCCCTTCTTCTGGTAATGGGATGAATCCTACAACAGAGTTGTAGTGGAGCGGTTGCTGAGAGAAGCAGGAGACACAGAGGATGGGTATTGAGCAAGTCTGAATTTTAGCAGGGGATCCTTTGTAGGTAGAAAAGCATAATGATGACCTGAAATTGTTCCTAGTAAATAATACAATGGTTGGATGAAGCAGCTGGACTTTTAATAGCAGAGAAAAAACCTAAATAATAAATATTGAGCACCATCATGTTCACTGATGGGCTCTGAATTACTCAGATCCTCCCAGGAAAAGGGAGAGCTTAGTGAAGATGGTTACTGAGTACTCTGCAATGGTCAAGAAAATAGGAAGTTAAATAAGATGTTAAAAAGCATCTACAAAAGAGGCTAGAAAATAGTACAAAGGTGTTTATAAGAGCATTTATAGCAATCACTAATATGCCGGCGCCAAGATTATTGGGTTCATTTTCTCTAAAAAGGAAATAGGTGTTGGTGGTCAATAGACTATAGAAGTCAATAGAAAAACTCCCACTGAATTCTATGGAAGCGGTATATATCGGCAGGATGCAGCAGAAAGGAAAACATTGAGCAGCATAAATATGGCTACCCATATGAATGCCAATGAAGAAGATGATCTCTCTGTGTGTATATTATGTGCATTAAAAGTGAACAGCAGAAAGAAAAACTGATGAGGAATGCTAAATGTATGAGGATAAGGATCATCTCTATCCTAGATATACTCTACACTTGTGTAAAAACAATAATAGGTGAATTGGCAATACTGTGAACAATAAAGCTAATACTGCTTAAATCTCTTTGGAGAGATGGCTTGCCTGTATACTATTGAAGAAATGTCTCAAGTGCTTTTTGATAAAGATGTCAGGAGTGGAATCTGTTGGAAAATGGGGAGGGCAGGGGGGATCATTTTTTTTTGTCAGAAATATTTCTGGTTTTCATCAGAGATGTATTTCAAGGAGTATCTTGCAGACCAGCTCTAGTTGGGAGACTTGGAATTGCACTTATATACACCGAGTCTGAAATTGGTCTATTTTGTTTAATACTGTTGTACAGAGATAAGGGCCAGATTCTCAACTGGTTTATAGCTCCATTAAAATCAACAGAGCTACAGCAAATCAACTGAGAATCAATCCATTACATTACCTGCTGATTATCCAAGTTGGGAGACTGGAATTTACTCTTTATAAGCTTAATTTTCTTTCCCACCATTTGAAGATCTTGGGATTTGTTCCTAAAAGGGAGCTTCTTAGGGGATATTTATGTTTTGTTATTAGAAATGTTATTGAACTTTGGGGATCAATGGGAATGTTTCCTTTGAAACCCTTCTGTGGGCACTATAAAATATTCAAATCAATAAAAATAAATGAAAACAGATTAAAATATCCAGGGAAGGGCAACAAAATAGTTAGTGGTATGGTGGTGTGTGTATGCTATTTTAACATTACAAAAACTAGAACTGTTTAACTTGGGAAGGCAAAGAATAATCAATATAATTTATATTGCACTTTTCATCCAAAGTGCTTTACAAAGATGGATAATACCGAGTCTTATAGAGCTTTTCATCAGATCTCAGAGTGGTTTACAAAGGACATCAATATCATTGTTTTACAGAGAGGTGAAGTGACTTGTCTAGGCTCACCCAGGAGACTAATGGCAGAGCTGGGAATAGAACCTGAGTCCTAAGCCCAGGCACTAGCTACTAGTCCCTACTGCTTCCCTAAATATAATTATCTCCATTTTATGCATGGTGAAACGGAAACACAGACCAGTATAGGGCCAGATTCTAAGCTGGTGTAAATTGGTGTAACTCCACTGACTTCCAAGTCAATAGTCACTTTTTGAAAAGTTAGGTCTAGAACTATAATTTTCGGCCCCCAAAGTTTGGAGTGTTATGTTTCAGGGTCTTGTGCTTGACCCATTAATGAGGTAAGAGCCAGGCATGAAATTTGGATCTGTTTCCAGATTTGGATTCTGAACCTGGGAGGGGGGTTTATCATAGCCATAGTACTGGTTCTGGCCCATCTCTAGTACAACAGGTACTAGATTTAAATGAGGGTGAGGTTGTGATTAAAGATATGTAGAATCTCTGAGGAAAGGGTAGCACTTCAGCATTTTTAGTACATTACCTGTTCAGTGCACTGTACAAATGATCTAATCCTCACCACACCCCTCTGGGAAAGAAGAGTAAAATTTTTCACATGGAAAAATGGAGCTAGCAAGATGAAGTAACTTGCCCATGGAGTCAGAGAGTAATGGAGCTGGGATTAGAACTCTGACCTTTCTGATTCCTCACCCTGTGTTCATTCTTCTAGGTCATGTTTGATATGCACGACATTGTTTCCCTAGGATTTTCCATCTGGTAAACAGAACCTTTGTTGTGCATAAGTAGTTGAGGGCAGAATTTGGCCTCTTATATGAAGGAGCCATAGTAATGTGGTGCTATCACAGATAAGAACTGTTTGGCAACTGAAAAGCTTTGGAGGTGGAAGATCTTGTTTGGGAATGTTGCTCCCCTTGTCCTTAAGGAACAGAAGAGGAAGTTGCACATGAAGTATTATGTCTAAGGAAGTATTTAGTGGGGGAAGGGGAAACCACCCTTCACTATCCAATTTCTTCCTGTAGGTAGCAGAGCTTTTAAAAAAAATATTAAAAGGCAAACAGCTCTAATGCAGATGAAGAGGTGAATTAAATATTTGAACACCTAGATCTATTAAATGAAGGCAGGGATACAGAAATAGCCAAAACATTCAATAAAGCTTACTAACCTGAATATGTGGGTTACCATGACAACAGAAAGTCAAGATCCCTCTTTTTCCTACAAAATTGCCACCCCCAACCCAGCCCTCCTCAAACCAATGGTAGAAACAGCATGGAGTCTTCAAAATTATAAATACTGAAGTGAGATATGAAGAATCTGCAAAACATTTGGTACAGCTTCTGGTTGACATCTCAGTTTTACATCTACCTGGAAAAAATATAAAACAACACTCTCTTACCATTCCATTTAATCTCTGGCTACTTGGAATCGTTTGAAAGATTTCATACTGTTTCCAAAGAAATTTTCTGTGCAGATTACAATAGTACAATAAGGATTTATTAAAGGATTTATTTTATTTATTTAGAAATAGAGGTATGTGGGATATCAGAGATGTGGTTTGAGGTGCTATTCTGTGAATGCACAAACTGATGTCCCTTTGGTGCTAACTAGTTACCATTCTCTGTTCCTTTCAGACTTGTTCGCTTTATCAGAGAGATGCTTAAAATATGCAAACCCACACTCAAACAGAGCAAAGGCAAGCAGGCTGTTCAGACTACATTCTTTTATCACCAGTTGGGGGGTTGTTTGAGGGGGAAAATATTGATTATCCTCATCAGAGACAGAGGCGGAAAGCAAGAGTCTTATCCAGAAATGTGTTTGCAGCAATGTTGGAGTCAGACATGGCATATTTGGTGGGTCTCTAGAATTTCTTCCTAATAATTTCTGTAAAGAAGATTAAGAAATTAGATATGCTAATTACCAATGATATCTGATTTTTCACAATCTCTTCTACCCATCAAAATACGATAGGAAGGATAGGCAAACAAAGAACCTCTCTGATGGTCTTGCTCAGTGACAGGCTGGATGGGGCTTGCTGGGGCCCCTTGTTAGCAGAGCTGGCTTTTGACAGACAAGAAGGAGAACCTCCGCTTTCAATTTAATAAAAAGCAGGGGTGAAATTCTGGCCTATTGAAGTCAAAGGGTGCTTTGCCATTGACTTCAGTGGAGCCAGGATTCCATCCTAAATTTCTATATCTTTTCCTTGTGAAGATAGATTTGAAAACATAAATCAGTATGAACCGAACAGGAAAGGAGCAATCAACTGGGTTCTATTTCTGCACCGTGTGGCTGGTGACCTTAAGATTTGCCCCATCCCCCTCCCCCCTCTCATGTATGTTTTTATGTAAAATGAATCAGTTAAGTTTGGAAACTCCTCTATTAATTGTTCCACCAGAACCATGTGGGGGATGAACCCTGCAGCACTGTACCCTTTGGAATCATAAGGTATATCTAAATTGCAATCACTGGGTGTGATGGTAGCTTGAGACGACACACCTGAGCTAGCTTTAATCTCACTAGTTCAGATCCCAAAACAGTGAAGCCACGCCAGAGCAAACATCAGCATGGGCTAGGTCCCACGAGTAATTATCCTGGGTTTCAGGCAGACTCGTACAATCTGCACTTCTGTTGCTGCTTCACTGTTCTGGGACCTAGGCTAGTGAGTTTAAAACTAGCTTGTGTGTGTCCGCTCGAGCTGAAATCACACCCAGTGACTACAATGTGGACAGACCCATAAATATAATTAACTGAGCTAGAAAAGCTTTGAGGGAGCCCAGTGTAAATTTTTGGCAGTCCATCACTGCTCCTGCATTAAGGATACATTTCCAAATATTGGTGTCTAAAGTGTGCTCATAAAATAGGCAGATATATACATGTACAAAGTATGCATATGCAAAAAAGAAAAATGTGCATTCGCATATCCATGACATGTAAAATGAGTACAGCACATGTGTTGGCCATTACTGGTTCTCTATGATTAAATTTGTGTTCTCTCCGTACAGCTACTACTTAGAAAATTCTGTGCATATTGTGTGAGCCCTTAGAGTGTCACTCGGCTCTAGCAAATGGCCAGTTCGCAGAAATTGAGAAGAGGATCAGTCAGAGGACAACACATGAAAATTTGATTAGTTTACAATTATTTCCTATTAATCTCACAGTACAAAGAGAGTGTGCGTGTATTATGTATACAATATATATCTATATATAATATAATCAGTCACATGTTCTGTATATGCCACAAATGTACCAGAAAACAATGTTGTTTAAAAAAAATTGAAATGTTCTCTATAGCTATTTAAAACAAAATGTGAGACTATTTTTGTATCCCTCCACTTGTGAAGCTCTGGCATCCTTGGTACCATAAGTCAAATACACACTTCAGAGCGTGAGATGAAAATATGACTAATACATTCTTTAAAAACACTAAAAATGATCGAATACAACTCTAGATGAGTTTAAAGACTGATATTTCAGGACCTTCAGGACAAATAGCAAGTTCTGTGTGTCCTGTTGGAAAGGTTGGACTCTCCCCTTTGCCATGTATAAAGCAGGGCTGTAAGATATCAAAGATATCAAACCTTAAAGTTGTCTCCACCGCAGGACTGAATATTGCCAAGACCAATTCAATTTTAGAAGGAAATTCTACATTTAGAGAAGGTTTGAGGGAAGTTTTTGTCCTGGAGTCACCACTGCAAAGTGACTAGTGATAAAAAATACCCTTTCTGTATTTCTATATTTATTAACTGCTCACAAACTGCCTTGAAGCAGTTTTATTTATCAACTGTGAACATGTGGCAGATTTCTAAAAGATCTGATCAATTCCACAACAATTGAGTCTTGTAAAAGACCACCTTGCTACACTTATGTCACCTGTCCCACAGGATCAAAAACGTGAGTGTCACATTCAAGACTATACCATCCCACCTCAAAAATTTTAGCCACTCTTCCACACAAATTTTAGCCACTCTTTCTACCAGCAAAATAGGAAATGTAAGTTCCAAAGTCTTTCCTTTCATGACAAAGCCAGTAAGTAGAGGAACTCTGTCAAATCTCAAATGAGGCTACAACATGGCTTGTGGTCAAGACAGTGAGATGCAAGGGGAAAATATCCTTGCCACTAAAATAAAATTTTGCATGATTTTTGATGGAAATATCAAGTAGTGGATTAAATCTATAACCTGTGGCAGCCGTCTTATGAGATGTTAAAAAAAAAATTTCTTGTGATGTCTTGTGATTGTTTTCTGGGCTAGAACTGCCCGGACCAGCAACCATTTATGACTTTGGAGAGGATTCAAAGGGAGGTGAGATACTACGACCCAGAAACCAACTCAGTACCAAAAAAACCCTCAATGCTTTGACAGCATTGACACCTTTTTCTTAGCCAAATTCATGGCAAAATTGCTGGCTAGTTCCAGAAATGAACTCTGAGATGTCACAGAAAAGTTTGATGGAGCTATGAAAAGAGAATGTTGAGCAAATTTACCCCTCACTTCTGAGTGACTACCCAATGCCAATAAAACAATCGGCTTCAAAAACGAGATAGAAATTGTGGCTAGTGGGAAAAATAAAAATAAAATTCCTTTTATTTAACCCTAGGAGATCAGAGATGCTTAGAGATATAGATACGTATGCAAAACAAGTTCTGTAGTATATTTTGTCCAAAAGACACCATTACCTAATTTCTCTCCTGCAGTTGAAGATATAGATTACAAGTTTGGTTGATAAAGGTGATAATGTTGAAGCAATATACTTAGACTTGTGTAACTCATTTGTCTTGGTACTGCATGACATTTTGATTAAGCAAGTAGAACAATACAAAATTAACATGGCACACATTAAATGGACTACAACCTGGCTGACAGGTCTCAAAATGTAACTGTAAATGGGGAATCATCATCAAGTAGGTGCGTTTCTAGTGGGGTCCTATAGGGATCAGTTCTTGTCCATACACTAATTAACATTTTTATCAACAACTTGGCAGAAAACATAAAATCATCACGGATCAAGTTTGCAGGTGACACAAAGACTGGGCTGGTGGTAAATACTGAAGAGGACAGGTCATTACTGCAGAACAGTCTTGGGTAGGTTGGTAAGCTGGGTGCAAGCAAACAATATGCATTTTAATATGGCCAAATGTAAAGTTATACCTCAAGGAACAAAGAATGTAGGTAATATTTACAGGGTGGGAGACTCTATCATGGGAAACAGTGACTCTGTAAAGGACTTGGGGGTCATGGTGGATAATCAGCTGCACGTGAACACCCAGTATGACACTGTGGCCAAAAGGGCTAATGTGATCATTGGATGCATAAACAGGGAAACTTGAGTCAGAGTAGGGAGGTTATATTACCTCTGTATTTGGCCTGGGTGTAACCAGTACTGGAATATCGTGTCCAGTTCTGGTGTCCACGATTCAATAATGGGCCTGCTAGTCTTTACAAGTCCAACTTCTTTTCAGACTTCCTAATTAATCTTTACAGCTTCCTTCAGAAATCCAGTCAGAAATGAAGCATCTTACATTTACACCTTTGAATTAAGGACTAAGTCAGGTTTGCTAACCCACCTCTTTGGGTCTGATATCTGCTCTGAGACTGCAGCTGCTCCCGGGATATCATTGTATGGCCGACAGCAAGGGGAGATGAGGGAATAGACTGTTCTGACTAGATCTCCAAATAGCCTCCTGCTTGAGCAGAAATCAGGCAGACAGAAATACATGGGACCAACAGGCTAATATTTCTAGAGGACTCTTGTCTGAAAGAACGGAAGGGGAGGAAACTGTGTTTCAGAACATGCAAGCACTTTACAGCGTTAGCCTCTGTAAGGAAGGGCAAGAGTGAAGGAGGACGCAGGGCCATCGCCCAGCTCCTTCTAATGAGCCAATAGAGCTGGCTGGGCTTGGATTAGAGCTGCTGCTTTAGGATGACACAATAGATGCTTTCTGAGGAGGTATGCCTCATGGAAATCCCCCCGGAGCAATGAGTATCTGCACCACCCCCAGGTGGTTTAATGCTGCAATTTAACCTTTTAGGGTTTTGGTTTATATATATATATATATATTATATATATATTATATATATATATTATATATATATAATATATATATATATATAAATTGGGATGTGACACAATGAACTGAATCACTTAGGTTTGATGACACCCACGTGCGTACCAGTCTATTGGAGTGCTTTGTACAGTGCTTCTGTGTATGATTGCATGACCTTGCGCTGTGGAGCTGATGTACACCACCGAAGGTCTGTCTCTCTCTCTCGCTCTCTCTCTCTTGCTGTCCTACATTTTCTCTCACCTTTGGTGTTTTCCGTGTGAGTAGCAGTGTATGTGCAGGCCTATCCCAGCATTCACCACCTCAGAAACATTGTCGCTACTAAAACGGGAAGTTTTTCTTCGCAGTCGCAAATTAACATCCAGCTGACAATTTGTAACTGCCTCCTTGCAGGGGTTTAGAGTTAACATTCAGAGGGGTTTCCAAAGAACCCATTGTGGAAGGAAATAAATAATGTGTTTTCCTGTGTTTCAACAATACGCCCAGCTTCCTGTGTAATCTTGCATTGCAAAACAGCCTTTTGATCAAATAAAATGTCTCACTTTTCCTTTTGTCCTCATAAAAGACTGCATTTGTGATACTGTATTATTTACACTGTACAAGTTATATCAAACGGCGTGGTGGTTATTTTATGTACATTCCTCTTCTCTGAATGGAACAATATAAGTAGATTATACTGCAAATTTGACATTTACAGCCAGTTTAGCTCCTTTTATATATGCACTTTAGTACAATCCTAAAATACTTAAATACCATTTTAGTATTGTACTTTTTAGTGTGGAAGCATTTAGCATGAAGACCTGCTGAAGGCTGTGGTGGAGGTGGGACATTTTTCCAACAGAGGGCAGTGTTTATTTGCTAAACAGTTTGCCTTTCAGTTCTACGGTTTTTCCTTGTGGTGGGTGAAGAACAGAAAAAGGACACTACAAAACAATCCTCCCATCGGTGCTTTCTCTGTTTCATTACTGTAGTTCTGAGCATAAATGCCTTTTTATGAACATTAAAAAAAAAGAAAATCTGCATTTTTTCACATCAAGGAATTGGAGACAAAGTGGAAAGAACAGCTTCTCAGGATGAATACATAAGGTATTGCCCTGAAATGTACAGAGAGATTCAGAAATTCTATTCTCACCCCCCAAACCCTCCACTAAATAATCTGGTGAACATGATGGCATCCACTAGTGACTACAGACAGTGGATAGTTGCTTTGCTTGCAGAGCTTCTGCTTTTTATAATTGGGTTCAGACTACATGACTCAGATTGCATAATCTCAGATGTATAGGGCACATTACCCATATGAGACTATGTTCATTGTACACATGAGGTTTACAGTCTGATCCAATGCTTGAATATAGCATCCCCAGGAGTCAAATTGTGGTGATGGTAATGCATCATAGTACAGTAGTTGTAAGGTACATAGACTGTTGTGAGAGAAGTCTATTGATGTGACTTAGGTACAGTGCATTAATGCTCTAGAAAAACAGTGTATTACATTCCACTTGAAATTGTATCAGACATAAGAAACCCCATATGTAGCTTATATCTAGCAAGAATGTCCTTGGTGCAGGATATTTCATTGGTATTAATTATTGGAAGTTAGTAAGCCTTGGCTGTACTTGCAGGAAATTCCCAGAACTTTGAATGCTACTGTTTAAATAATAAAGCTTGCTGAAAAATAAACAAATAAAACAAACAAACAAAAAACCAAACAAACACAAAACAAAAAGCAAAATATAATTTCATGAAAAAATTGAAAATTTTGCAAGGTTTGAAAATGAGCATTTTCATTTTTCTGAATTTTTCATGAAATATGTTGAATGTTCAAAATTGCAAATTTTTGAATTTTAATTTTCTCCCCTATTTTTTTTGCTGCTATGTGCAATAAATTAATACTATCCAAGTGTTTTTTTCTTCTTGTTTTTCCACTCTGTAAGTTTTGAAGTCTTCTCCAACTTTAGGAAAGTTACAGAGTGGCAAAACGAAAAATGAAACTTGATAACTGCTGCTTTTAACTATTCCAAGCATCCTCAAGTTTTGAAAGTTTACATTGGTAAACTGACAGTGTTTCATTTCTTTTTCTTTTGCCACTCTGTAACTTTTCCATAGTTGAGGAACTTTTAAAAAGTTATAAAGTAGAAAAAGGAGAGAGGAAAATAGAAAACGGGGGGAAGAGGGGAGGAAAACAGCACTAAACCCCTTGTTACCATTCATTCTGTTGCATTCAGAGGTGAAGAAATGGATTGGGGGGGGCTGTGTGACAAAAATGTCAATTAAAAATGGTTTTCAAAACCCAAAACAAAATCTAAATTCCAGTTTAGTGTATCTTTTAGAAATTTCCTCTAAAAAAAAAAAAATCAGAAAGCATGTTCAAAAATGACATTTCCCAGTGAAAGCATTTGTTCAATGAATCCCCATTTTTGGACAGGCAGGACACATATTTATTTGAAAAAATTCAACCAGTTCTATTTATAGTTCTGAAGCTAGGACCTCAGCTGCTGTAAATCAGTATGGCTCGGCTGAAGTCAATAGGCCTATGCAGATTTACATCAGCTGAGAATCTGGCCACTGATTTCCACTCAGATTTTATTTAAAATAGAGGGATTGGTGTGATCTTGTGGTTAGAGAAGAGATCTGAGTGGCAGGGTTCAATTCCTGACACTGTCTCACTATGTGACATAGGATCTTACTGAGCCTCCTCGTGCCCATCTGGGAAGTGAGTATGTCACCTGCCTTACCAGGGTGCTGTGATGTTTGCAAGATACATGTAATGCCTCGAATGCAGGATGCTATACAATACAAAACGTTATCAAAGACTGTTTCAGGGCTATCTGCCAGTCTAGGCTCTCTACAGGAGATCCCTGCTTCTGTGGCGTAGAGAGAGGGATTGGGCATAGTAAGTACGTGATCTTCCAGTCAGTCTAATGGGTAGTGCACTCTTTAGGAAGAACAACTGGTGGGACAAGTCTGTGTTCTGGGAGCAATGAAGGGGTCAGAGTTCATGTGCCACATTGTGTTGCATGGACAGATCTTGGCACAAGGTAATGGTGTTTGACACTGTTCATGAAAACATTTCATCAGGACAAATGCCTCTGAAAAGTGGAAGTGTTCCATGATATCTTACAGCAATAGCATATAGTTTGTCACGTAGCTAAGAATGTATCTTACCTGCTTTACTGGTTTTGTTTAATCATTCCTGGATATACAGAGACCAACACCTGCCTTGTATTGTGCATGGTGCAGTGCCCAGCCCAGCTGGGCTTTGCAATCATACAAGCCTGTGCATATTCTGAGGGACTATTCCCCACTTAGGGACTACCATGTAGTGCATCCATAGTCAGTCAGACCCTCCTTCTCCCTAGCAAGTCAAAAATGATTTGAAACTCAAATATCAGGACTGCATAATCCAAAATGACTAGAAAAGCTAGCTTGAGTGAATGTGGCATTCTAAACTTGGCAAGTCAGTGAAATTACACTGTGGATTAATCTGAATCATAACCGACACATTGGAACTAATTCTATCTTCCTTACATCTCAAGCTCATAAGAGGAAACATTTATAATTCATCCAAAACCTAATAACAAGTTAAGTATAGATCATATTCTTCAAGCAAGACTAACACTGAACAAACCCAGTAGCTAATTATGAACCATGCATCTCCAAACTCAGAAGATCTGTTGGCAAAGACGAAACCAAAATCTCATTTGGATTCAGGATGACAAAAATAAATAAATAAATAAACAAATAAATACCCTTGTGAAATTCAAAAAAGAAAAGAAGCAGAAGTCTCCAAAATACATCCAAATCACTGCCTAAAGGCAACAGCAGCCACTACAAACAATTAACATACTATTGAAACAAAAATTATTAGGAAGGTTGCCAGTCATAAAATTGAATCTGGTGTAAGAAGCTGCACCAAGAGAACAAATTCACACCAGAGATGGGATTTTAGTAACATCTGATCAGCAGTGCTGTAGACCACATATGAAACAGAGGAAACTTAATTCAAACTTCCAGCACTTCTTCCAACAACATAAGACCACCAATAAAATTTACTATCAATTTCAACTGCCTGAATGAAATGGACAATAAAAGTCTTTCAGAAGCTGGCATGAATACAAAAGCTTGCAAAACATTATCCAGTCCAGAACTTCCCACTATAGCCATCTATAAAAAAAAGACTCTACAGAACAGCTTTCTCTATGGGACAACTGATGAATAGAAAAGAACGAAGTTTGTTCTGGCAAAATAAGAACAGGTTCAAAATTTTGCCCATCCTTCATAGTGAACATGAAAGTCTTTTCAGGTTTGGGAAATCTCTCTTCTCTCTTTTCCCTTGCCTCCTGGTATTAGGTCATAACTTCATAAGCACCCTGAGCATTCACTCCCTCTTTTGACTGGTCGACCCAATGGCCTTTCTGTAGCAAATGCACCCAGAGGACAGGACTCGGGGGCTGAAGTTCCCAGTGCATTTTAGGGTAATAGTAACAGATATCCAATAGCTGCATGTATACAGTTATCTGGACAGAAGTTCAGGACCAATGTTCTATAGAGCAACCACTGGGTCTTACCACGGCATTATGAAAGAGTGTGGAAATGAAGCCTTGGGCAGAAAACAGAACTTGCCATAAAAGTAGGAGAGGTGGTTTGGCTGTCCCCAAAGAGAGACAGAATTAATCAGAGCAGGAAAGGGCTACGTGGATTACTGACAATCCTGCACAAAGGTAGGGAGTGGAGAGTCTCTTGGGAAGATGTGGTTTGATGTTATGGGCAAAGGGAAGCCAATGGTGTTGTGTGGAGAAAATGAAAGTCCTGCAGCAATGTGATTAACCTTTTAATAAACATCTCAATTTCTGGATGTTTGTCTGAATTGAACCTGCAATACCTTATGGAATTATACTCTCAGCCACTGATGAACTCCTCAAACATGGATTAAATGCTAAAATTGTTTCAGATAAGATATTTCTAAAGTCCCCACTGTAGATTTGCCTTGTACCATTTTACAGCAGTAAAATGTTCATTTGTATTTGCAACAGATATCATTGAAGGCTTATCGAAAGCATGTTGGCTTTTCTTTAGCATTTAAAATACTGCTGCTGGGAAGAGAAGGAGGCAGTGGGTGGAGCAGGTGGGGAGGATTCCAGTCAGCTGGAAATACAGTGGAAAGGAGATGGGGTAGAAGGTGTTACTCTATGGGCTGTACTGGAGTAGAGTAATAGCTTGCTATTTCTTTCTTGCTTTCCTAAGAACATAAGAACAGCCATACTGGGTCAGACCAAAGGTCCATCTAGCCCAGTATCCTGTCTTCTGACAGTGGCCAATGCCAGGTGCCCCGGAGGGAATGAATAGAACAGGTAATCACCAAGTGATCCATTCTCTGTCGTTCATTCTCAGCTTCTGGCAAACAGACGCTAGGGACTCCATCCCTGTCCATCTTGACTAATAGCCATTGATCAACCTATCCTCCATGAATTTATCTAGTTCTTTTTTGAACCCTGTTATAATCTTGGCCTTCACAACATCCTCTGGCAAAGCATTTCACAAGTTGACTGTGCACTGTGTGAAGAAATACTTCCTTTTGTTTGTTTTAAACCTGTTGCCTAGTAATTTCATTAGTTCTTGTGTTATGAGAAGGAGTAAATAACACTTCCTTATTTACTTTCTCCACACCAGTCATGATTTTATAGACCTCAATCATATCCCTCCCTTAATCATCTCTTTTCCAAGCTGAAAAGTCCCAGTCTTATTAATCTCTCCTCATATGGAAGCTGTTCCATACCCCTAATCATTTTTGTTGCCCTTTTCTGAACCTTTTCCAAGTCCAATATATCTTTTTTGAGATGGAGCGACCACATCTGCACGCAGTATTCAAGATGTGGGTGTACCATAGATTTATGTATATTATATTTTGTGTTATTATTTATCCCTTTCTTAATGATTTCCAACATTTTGTTTGTTTTTTTTGTCTGCCTCTACACATTGAGTGGATGTTTTCAGAGAACTATCCACGATGACTCCAAGATCTCTTTCTTAAGTGGTAACAGCCAATTTAGACCCCATCATTTTAAATATATAGTTGGGATTATGTTTTCCAATGTGCATTACTTTGCATTTATCAACAAATGATTTTCATCTGCCATTTTGTTGCCCAGTCACCCAGTTTTGAGAGATCCTTTTGTAGCTCTTTGCAGTCTGCCTCGGACTTAACTATCTTGAGTAGTTTTGTATCATCGGCAAATTTTGCCACCTCACTGTTTACCCCTTTTTCCAGATCATTTATGAATATGTTGAATAGGACTGGTCCCAGTACAGACCCCTAGACACCACTATTTGCCTCTCTACATTCAGAAAACTGACCATTTATTCCTACCCTTTGTTTCCTCTCTTTTAACCAGTTACCAATCCATTAGAGAACCTTTCCTCTTGTCCCATGACAGCTTACTTTGCTTAAGAACCTTTGGTGAGGGACCTTGTCAAAGGCTTTCAGAAAATCTAAATACACTATATCCACTGGATCTCCCTTGTAAACATGCTTGTTGACCCCCTAAAAGAATTGTCGTTCAAGGCAAGGCAGGCAGAGGGATCTTGCTGGATTCTGGAAGGGTAGAAGAAGAAGTTGTTCTGGGTCCTGCTGTGAGGCAAAGGGAACAGAAGAGGGAACTTGTTTTGTGGAGTGGATGCCCTTCTGGGGAAGCAGAGTATAAGAGGAGGAAGGCTGGCATGGATGAGGTTTAATCACAGGTGAGAGGGCAGGAGGTAGCAGAGGCAGTGTGTATGTATGGGGAGGAAGATGTTGTTTAGGGGAGAGGAGGAAGGAAGGAGAATTCGTGGGAGGGTTGGTTTTTTCCATGGAAAGCATAATTATTGGATTTTGTATATTTCTTGTTAGTTATATTTAATAAAGTTTAGCCAGTTAAATAGTGAAACTGTCTTTCTTTGTGGGGGATGGACTTTCAAAGCGTGCATTAAGGAAAATTTGAGCAAAGAAAGAGTGGCCAACTGGTATTTGGCATCAGAAGTGACAGATTGTACCACGCATAATGTTTAGAGAGAAGGAAAGCACAAAGGCTGAGACTGGGAAGGGCATGGGTAGGTTAGAGGCTTGCAAAGAGCTCATTTAGTGGGAAGGGAGTAGATAGAAATGGAAGTAGAGATGTAAGCAGGGCAGAGCTGAGCAAAGCATTGTAAGGGGTAGCAGTTTATACTTGATGAAAAAGGTGAGTTGTAAGAGGGGTTCAGACAGGAATGTGAAATGGTGCAAGTGGAGGAAGAGCTACAAAATGGTTTTTACACCAAATACTGCTGCCAACTCCCGACATCTCACTCTTCTTGTCTGCAGGGACACACTCTTTATTACTGTTTTCATCATCAGAGCTCCATATTGGATGGCAGGTTTTAACTGGCGTTGGAGGGACGATGTTGCTAGAGGAGTATTTTCTGGCCTATAACTTATGCTTTTGTGATGTTGACCCTGGTTCTCACATGTCTTGCACGCTCTGGTTTGGTAGCATTCTACACTCACTTTGCACAGATGTGAATGACCACACAAGGTGCAGGGCATTAGAGAATCAACTCTAGGCTACAGATAACGTGGTAAGAATCTGAAATACTGAGCAAGAAGACATACTGCAATGTGAAACATTACTCTTTAAAGAGGAATAGCAAGGACTACAAGGTGTGGAATGGTCACTGGTGGGTTCCACATCACAAAGAAGCAACATAATAAGTGTAGCAGGTGGTATAATAGTTTAATAAGAACTTGTTCCACAAACATCACTTTAGTCTAAATCTGGTATAGCAGATCACTGAATCATATGAATGGAAGGGACCTCGAGAGGTCATCTAGTCCAGCCCCCTGCACTCATGGCAGGACTAAGTATTATCTAGACCATTCCTGGCAGGTGTTCTAGCCTGCTCTTAAAAATCTCCAATGATGGAGATTCCCCAACCTCCCTATACTGTGTATACCTTCCTTCAGATGTACTGGAGGAAGGTATATAGAGGATTTGATAATGACCCTGCAGTGTTTTGGGCTATGATTATAGACTACTGTTGCAATTTTGTAAGGATAGTAACGAGGCTATATTATAATCTCAAATATAGGAAAATGCAAGCAGTTCCCTGGCTATATAAATTAGGGGATAAAGTAAAGGAGTAGTCTAGAGCACTGAAAGCCTCAGTTAATTAAGAGACACGTGGGAATTTCATGCCACTGGCACAAAAGACCAGATTCTCATGAGACTGTGCTTTCCTTATGAAAAGTACACCAGTCATGTGAGACTATTATAATTGTAAATATAGGAAGATTCAAACTGCATCATTATTAATTATTATAGTACTTTGTCTAGGCTACACTAAAGTAGTGAAGTCTATTTTTAAGAATCAATCAAAATGGCTCCTGCTGACCCTTTAAAGCAAAATAGGGTTGTTCTGAGCCAATCAGGGAACCAGAAGAAATGCGATGTGACTTCAGCCTCATGATCAATCCCAGGGAACCCAGCTTCAGAATCAGAAATGCTCTCGGGAGAGCTACCACTGAGAATCTGTAAAGCAAACTTGGACAACATTTTTTCAGCAATGAAAAATTGCTATAGAGGGACCACGTTATCTCAAATGTTCTTACAACTTGAAAAGGAAGAAAAATTTGAATGTTTTAAATGTGACTGTAAATCCTTTGTAAAGTTCCAATGTCGTGTTTTAGTAGCATCTTCACTGTGCAATCCCAGCATATGCACCAAGATGATTCATCAGCATGTTCTGCTGCCGCCGATTGGAGAGGCAGTGTGGTCCAGTGGAAAGGGCACTGAACTGGGACCAAAGACACCTGAGATTTACGTCTAGCTTTGCCACTGGCCTGCTGTTATTGCTTTAGGCAAGTCACTTCACCTGTCTGTGCCTCTGTTTTCCCTCCCACCATTTCTCTGTCTTGTCTATTCAGACTTTTTGGGGAAGAAACTGTCTCTTAATGTGTATGAATGGTGCCTAGCACAATGGGGCCCAATCTTGTTTGGGGCCTGAAGGTGATGCCATAATACTAATGCCTGGTTCACACTAACCCCCCATTTTGAACTAAGGTACGCAAATTCAGCTACGTTAATGACGTAGTTGAATTCCAAGTACCTTAGTTCGAACTTACCTTGGGTCCAGACGCAGCAAGCAGGCTCCCCCTTCGATGCCGCATACTCCTCTCACCGAGCTGGAGTACCGGCGTCGACGGTGACACTTCCGGGATCGATTTATCGTGTCTAGACAAGACGCGATAAATCGATCCCAGAAGATCAATTGCTTACCGCCGGACCCGGAGGTAAGTGTAGACCTACCCTTTGACTGCTACTAATAATTTCTTTATGGTCATCTCCTGTGTGTCTGTATTGAATATGAATAATGACAAAAGGAAAGAAGCCATTTCCATTAAGAACAGCAGAGAGAGCATGTATGGTATATAGTGGCACTTCTGCTGTTGCACATTTATTTGGAATGTTGAATGGGGCATTTAGTGAGGATTCTTTAGTCATATCATCCATCAAAACCACACAGTGGAGAGATGGAAGTTAAACAAAAATGAAAACCTGATTGTTGCCCTGGGCATGCTAGAGCTTTTGTTTTCAGGTTCACTTAGCTTAATTTGTAGTATAAAATATGAAAAATAAAATAGTATTGAATCATACATTTGTGCTTATAAGATGCTCATGCTTACAAATACTTACAAATACAGATATAACTAAACCCAAGAATTCTTTCTCAATAGCAACACGACGTGCTAATCAACAGATCCCGGAACTGTTGTAAACATTTGTTTTTATAAAACCTCTTCCCATTCATTGCCTCAACACCTGCACAGTAACAAATGATAAAGGAAATGAAAACGCAAGATCTAGCCTTATCATGAAAGATGTCATGTCATGTCACAGCTGGACTCTTGTGTGTGTTGAATGGGGGGGTATTCCACGATCATTGGACCTGGATGGAGGGGGTCCAGCCTCTCATCCTCTCAAGTTTCTATTATGGCAATGTCAGCAGTTCCAGCCCTGCCAGTCTCAGTGCTGTGGTAGGACAGGTAGATTCATCGCATACTATGGAATAATGATCGTGGCTCTGAAGCACGACTGTGCCAGCTGCCAGTTTATCTGGTTGCCCTACCTACCATGTTCCTTCCCTTTCAGGAGCGTTTCCTGCAGCTCTAAGCTACCTCCCACTTTAGGGGATTACTGATCTCCACCATTGTTTGACAGCTGTGGACGTGCGAGACATAGGGAGCATCATGGAAAGACGTAACCATGTCAGTGGCCATTGGGAGTTCAGCTCGCAAACTTGAGTCTTACCCCGATATTTCCTTGCCAGTCGATGATTCAGAAGGTGCTTGAATTTTCTTTCTGCAGTTCTGCTTTTTGTGTGAGAATTTCTTAGGGAGGCATCCAGTTTATTTTCATTTCCCCTCCTCACACTAGGCTGCTGCCCAGTGGGGATTCCTGAGCTCATGTTACAACCTCCCAAGACTGCGATGAAACATGTTTCCCCCAGCATGTCCAGTCAGCTCCACTGGTGGTGTGGGTGAGAGAAGGGCCCATAGTACTGTCCCCTTTGGTGTGGGTTGTGCCTCATTAGCATTGGACCATCTCTGAAATTACGCGAGTGCAGGGACTGATGTTGTACGTTTATACGCTAGTTCCCTCTCAACTTCAATCAATGACCTCTTGTTTCGGAATTAGTTACTCTGCCAGATCATAAATGTCTTATTGCAGTCAATCTGCTTTTTCCAGGATCTTAAATATATTGTTTCTGAGAGCGGAGTCTTATTTCAAAGATAAGAAGACTAAGTCAATTAGATAATCTTTCCAATAGAATTCATACCCCTGAAGTTCCAAATCATTCGAGCTGCCTTCTACTGCTCCTTCCTTTTCTCTGCACTATCCTGTTTTTTTATCCCCATGTATCAGAATTACAAGTAATGGGCCAGGATTTATCCAGGAGAGAGCCTAATTTTTTTGTATTATTTCTTGGGTCTTTCTTTTAGTTTTAGCCCATTTTCCTGAATTGCTATTTTAAAAATTAATAAGAAAGGTCAGAATTTATAAGCAGTCAGCTCCTTTCAGTAGAAACTGGTTTATCACCAGGTCTTTTGCTTGAATTTTAGACAGAGTGCTTGTTCTTTATAGAATATCATGTCTGCAAGCCCACCCCTAGGAATAACCAGAGCCAGCTTGTGTTAGACCCCTGAAACTCATGGCTGAGACACCCCGCCCCACACACACACACAGTTTTTGGCACAATCTGTATTTATCTTGGAATGCTGAATTCATTGATCTTTGTTTTGTTAGCTATGCCTAATTTTTAGGCCCAATAAAAATCAGTGCACTCCCTGCTTCCCTGCTCTGGGGGAAAATCCAGCCAAGCAGGCCCCTGTCCTCTTCCTGATGAAAAAGTGGCATGAGAGAGTTATGGCAGGTGTCACCAGTTGGCGCTATTGCACAACCTTGCAAGTTGTTTTTCTTCATGTGAGAGCAAATGTTTAGTCATGGGAAGACATGCCGTGGGATTACCGTTCTTGCTATGCCAAGTTCTCGCTAGAGGGAGATGTATGAGCAGCAGGGGAGTGTGCTCTGTGCCTTGGATTCTGAGTACAGTTAATTCTTGAGGAAGAGTTGCTCTCTGGGAACTGGGCATTGGTGGTGGGCTGTGATTTGTAGGAGAGGGCACTATCTGCCTGTTTGTAGCCACCTCTGTTCCAGGACTGGTGTATATGGGTACATAAAAGAAGTTACATTTAGAATATACCAAGATTCTTCTCCACTGTGAAACCAGCCTGCAACCCCAGACATCTGTTGCCATTTGGTAGATAGGTGACTCATGGTAAACATGGAAAGAATATGCAACGTACACCTTGGCCATGTGAAGTGAAAGAGGAACCACCATGTCTGCCCTGCTGGCCATGAGGTAGGAGAGAGTAGAGGTGAGAGGCTTCCAAACATTATAAAGCCAGTGTGAGCAATAGGGCAAATTCCCCTCAAAGGTTTATGTTTCCTGTGGCTACCTTGGGCTTTATTACTTCTGCTGCGGGTGTTCTGCGAGTGCTATATAGAGATGATGGTGTGTAGTATACAGAATGCTGTGTCCCAACACATAAGAAAATGTAGATTGTTCCTAAGTTGTCAGTTCATTGAAGTTGTTGTTACACACTGCGAATGGTGGCCTGAGTCCTGCTCTGAACAGCAGAGTTCCAAGGTTTTGGATCCTAGTCAGAAACTATTTTTCTTATACCACAAAATACCTGTTCTCCACTTGGAGGGTGGTGATACAGGGAAAAAATGGACTTTGCAAACACACAGATCCGTACAAACTAAAGGACACTGTCTCCAGTTAACTGCTGAATCTGTAAATGTATGATATACGATACATTATTTGGGTTTCTTTTTCGCTCCTATTCTTCTGCATTTGCTGCTGCCTCCCATCTCCACTCTATCTGCTCCCACTCTTCTGACTGTGCAGTTACTTTGATACTAGACCCTTCTTGACTTGTTCTGTTACTACAGGGATAGGTCCATTCTAAACACCTGGACAAACAGATCACTCACTCACATACCCTGTGAAGAAGAATGGCTCTAATGCCATGACCCATATTCTGCAAAACATTACATTGACTGTATCACTTACCAATACTGACCTCTTTCCTTTTCTTGGGATTTGGTTGCCTATCCTGAAGCCCACTTGCAATGGATGTCAGTACTCATCCCCCATAGACCAGCATTACTACTCTCTCTTTTCGATACGACAATTTATCAAATGCACTCTTGAAATCCAGGTACATTATGTTTATGGTTTCACCCTTGCCTACCAATTTGGTAATGCACTCAAAGCATTCAAGCACATTTGTCACGCATAATCTCCCTTTTATGAATCTGTGCTGTCTCCAGCTATAATATGTAGCCTACAAATTGGGTAATCTCTTGTCTTTTATCAGTGTCAGTATCTTCCCTGCAACTTAAATCAGGTTTGTAAGATGCGGAGTAGATTACTAGATGCTCTTTTGTGTCTTTTTTAACAGTAGGAACTCCATTTACCTCCCTCTAGGCTTGTGGTAACACTCTTTCTTATGCCCTTGTCCAACAAAGCAATTATGCTTAACTTTAAGATCATGAGAAGTCCCATTGACAGGGCCTTTATGAGTGACTTCAATGGGACTCTCATGAGCCAAAAGCTAAGGATGTGCTGAAGTGCTTTGCTGGATCAGGGCCTTTATGAGCTATTAAAACCCCTTGCTAAGGGTTTTCCTTTTCCCCCAAGCTGGAGGATGCAATTTGTCTGGACCTAGTTGTGTTAAGAAGTGCCAGATGCCTGGTTTGCTTTTTGTTACAAAAGTCCCATTTTCTAGAGGATCATATTACATGGATCTGGGTTTATTTGGGCCTTCAGCTATATCCCTAGCCTCTGTTTGTCAGAGGGTGGAGATGGCAGGAGAAAGATCACTTGATCATTACCTGTTAGGTTCACTCCCTCTGGGGCACCTGGCATTGGCCACTGTCGGTAGACAGGATACTGGGCTGGATGGACCTTTGGTCTGACCCAGTATGGCCGTTCTTATGTTCTTATGTTATCTTAATTAGTCTCTACTGTGTCCTTGGCTTTCTATAGTTTATCCTATGGAGTTAAAGAATTAGAACATTTTATTTTAGTAAACATATAGTTTGTTCTGTATTTCATATATACAAGCTCCATGTCATAACCATTTTGCTGAGCTTGTTTGCTTTAGTATTAGCACCTGTAAGTCCTCTTTTGAACATTTTGACTGAATCTTATTATCAAAAGTAACAATGAATAAACCAATATGACGACAGACAAAATACTGTCCCTGTGTAGCACTATCCTTTTATAAATAGGGTGTTCCATAGAGTAACACCACATGTCCTGATCTGAACTTGTAAGAAGCGTTTCTGTAATTTCTTTGAGATGCTGACACACAACTTGTATTAATACAGCTATGTCTGGGGCTGGATACGATGCTTGGTTGCTGATAAAAAGATCCTCTCACATCCAGGTCATTGGTTCAAATCTAGCCCAGTTTAGCAGCTAGTGAGTTTTCAGTGGCTTATGTGAAGTGGTTGATGGCCTCGCTTCCTACTGGCACATAAAGCATCCACAGTAAAGAAACCTAATGATCATAGTGCAACAACTGTTGTGATAGTTAATTAATAATACATAGCTCTTATATAGTACTTTCATCAGTAGGTCTCAACGTGGTTTATGAAGGAGGGTAAATCCATATTCCTATTTTGCATATGGGGAAACTGAGGCACACAGGTGAAATGACTTTCCCAAGGTCACCAGTGGTAGAGCTGGGAATACAAACCAGGTCTCCTGAGTCCCAGTCCAGTGCTCTTCCCACTAGAGAACACTGCTTTACTCCACCCTATTCAGGTACTAAGCACAAATGCATTCCCTGTACACTTTTGAGCACAGAGTCTTCTCTCTGTTCATGATCATAGGCTCCGACTCTGTGGGTGCTCCACCCCTGGAATAAAAATAGTGGGTGCTCAGCACGCACTGGCAGCCCCACTGATCAGCTTCTCCCCTTTGTCCCCAGCATCTCCAGGCTGCTAGTGGCCCAGCCAATCACCGCCTCCTCCTCCCTTCCAGCATCTCCCACCCGCTGTGATCAGCGGGAGGTGCAATGGTGGGGCGTGCCCGGGGGACGGATGGAATGAGGGCGGGAAGAGGCAGGGTAGGGGTAAGGCCTTGAGAGAAGGAGTGGAGTGGAATGGGGAAAAAGCAGGGCCATTATCCCACTTCTCTACAGCACTGGCCACAAGAGCTGGCCATTGACAGAAGGAGCAAACATTGCACCCTACAACCACCCTATTATACAGCGATGCAGCAGGCACAATCGCCTTGCACACCATGGAGCTGCAACAGTAGTCCATGCCCTTATAGAACAATCCTTCCCCTTAGTCAGCAACTGAGCTAAACTGTCAGATGGGTAAGTTCTTAAAAACCAGTTTATAATGACATTCAAACACAAATATTGCCTTGTCTTCCATGGGCCCGAGCATAGCAAGAGGCATGAGTAGCATGTAGACCACCATTGGGAGTGGATGATTTAAATAATACTCACCAGGTTAAGCATAGTAAAACGGGCACTCCTGGCATTAGAAATACCATGGGCTAATGGTATCGTCAGACTGAATTGGACTGCATGACTGCTGAGTCACTCTTCAAAGTTTCCATGTGTTCCCCCTGCCAATGGAAAGAGGGAGGAAGGACAGAACAAGGGGCAACATTTACACAAGTGTTGAACCAGTAACACAGAAGCATGAGCACTGTTCTAGTCAGCCTGGTGCTTTCCACTAAAGGAATCTCAAAACAGTCTCATTTGATGGCTCTGAGGAGACCTGGACTCCCAGGGTCACAGAAGGAAACAAAACTGCTTGACCAAAAATAAATACACAGACAAATAGAGGAGATGCTCTACCAGCTGCATTTATTTAGTAGTATGTATTTTTCCCTTTATTTTCCAAGGCCATTGGATGGTACTGTATTAACTTAGAGCACAGCACTACCTGGTCTGGCTTCAGGACCATCCACTGCCTCAGTTTCTCAGACTTGGGATCCCCATTAATTTCACTTTCATGTGTCAAATAAAATCCTTCTTGGGTCTGGTTTGTTAACATAAAGTTCAAATGGAAACAAACTCTTACTCACTCATAACTCCTGGTGAAGCTATCCTCCAGTTATACTCCTCACATTCTAGGTTCCTGCTCCCTGCGGGCTTGTACTCCCCAGGCCATCTGACTTTTGATGAATTTTGGAGAGTCTCTCTGAATTTTGAATCCCAATGAAAAAGAAGTATCTAATCTAGAGGAGGGGAAAGAGCAGCTGGTTAATTCGGTACCTTGGGAGTCTTGAGACAGAGGAGAAAAGAGTTTTATTTTTTGCTTACAGATCACGAAAGGGACTTCTTCTAAAAAAGACAATGGATAAGCCTGTTAATAAATGGATTCCAACCAACCACAGTATATCAAACATAATGTCTAGTAAGGTAATGTATAAGAGAAACTGAAAAGCAAGAGGGAAACATTTAGGCAAAGGTCAACCTGGCTATTGACTTAGGAAAAAGGAGTTCATAACTGGAACTGGGTGAAATATTTCAGTCAAGATTGTTTGGGGAAGAAAAGGTAGATTCAGTAACACCAAAATGTTTGACAGTTTTGCAGAACTGTTCATGTCAACTCCCACCCTCCAAAATTCCAAAAAGGTCAAAATGTAATATTTTGAATACAAAATGTTTGTTTTTGGGGTTCAAAAATGCCCTTTTTTTGTTTCAACATCTTCAATTAATAGTCAAAATATTTTTTTTAAAAAATTGCTCAAAATCTAAATGATAAATTTTATTTTGGCTCAGATAAAAGGTTTTGTTCAACATGAAACTTTTTTTTACTTTTTGATGCACTGAAAATTTAAAAAAAAATCATTTTTGGATTGTCATGAAATAATTCGCCCCCCCCACCCCTTTTTTAGAATTGCTAGTGAACTGAAAAATACATTATTTGCACAACTCTAGTCAGGATAATCTATTGGATTCCTCTCATGCTGAAATCTATGAAGCCCACATGATTCTTGGGAAGACACTCCCTTCTGTAATGGACTAGCGTGACTGGCCAGGGAATAACAAGTTGTTGCAAGACATGCTTCTTCCCAAAAAGGAAATCATGAGATCCTTAAACTTTCCCAGTGGTTAATCTTTTGTATGTAACTGAAGAATCAGGCAAGCGTGTAACTGGTTAGCGAGGCACATACACAGTATTGCAATCTATTTCTCCATTATAATTTTACGCCTTCTTTATAGATTCTGCTTTTAGACAGCAATGGTGAAATTGCCTGTTGAACAGGATAGCTTTTGGAAAGTAGGAAATGAATGGTGGCCTCATGCCTAAAACACAGGAGAAAGAATGAAGAGGGCTGGGGTTTCTTTTTTCGTTTTGCCAGACTCTATACGATCATCGCCAAGTGACTTAGAACCAGTTCTGCAAACCCTTATTCATGTAAGTAGTCTGACATCAGTGGATAAGTGAAGATAACCACTGAGAATAAGCTTTTGCAGGACATGGCATTTACTCTGTGTCCCCATTTGTAAAATGGTGATTATACTATTTACCTCACAGGAGTGTAATGAGGTTTAATTTCTTAATGTTTGCAGAGCACGTTGAGATCCTCTGAGGGAAGGTGCAAAATATTGTTGTTAACTTGAAGGGATGCTTCAGCTTATGTCCACAAAAGGAAAAAGGTAAAATGTAAGTGGCATCCTGTTTACTGGTTTTCAATAAGGAAGTGAAACGATGAGCCTCACCTTGGAGGGAACGTGAGGGTACAGTTTGTGAACACTGCAGCAAAAGGCTGCAAAGTAAAAAGATCCATCACATATACAGAGTCCTTGGGAAAATTACCTTATTTCGTCTCTCCAATCACACAATGTCTTCAGCTAATATCATTCTTGGTTTAGCACTGTGTGCAGCACAGAAGCTATTCTCTTCTTTCTCTGATGCAGATGCCTTCCTCTCCTTCCTCATTTTTTCCTTGATCTCAAAGCAGTCTTTCATGACATAGACTATCTTCCTGAAGCATCTTCAGAGCTATGGAGGCAGGTCTGGTTTCCTCCCTATCATGGTTTTGCTTCGATCTTAATGCTTTCTCTGAATCTATACTTTCACTCCTTCCACAAGTCTTATGTGTCAGCCTTTTCTCTTTTCTGCTGATCTTTTCTCTTTCTCTCTGCCTTCTCACAGCATTTCTACATTACTTACCTGTCACTTTCAGGACGATGACAGTCAGCTATGCAGATTTTTGACATCTTTTAATAACCTCCCTATTGCCCCTCTCTCTGCTTGTCTTCACTAAATAACCTTGTGGCTTAATCTCAACTTCCTTCTGCTAAATATCTCAACACTAGTCACAACTCTTGTGGATTTTGGTTCAAATTCTGCTCATTGGAGCAACATTCCTGAACAGTTGTCCCTTGAACTCATTACCCTTTTGGAGTTTTTATTATAAGCCAAAACTAAAGGGGTGAAAAGGAAGGGGGGAGAAATGAAAAAAAGGTGAAAAACTAAAAAGTAAAACCCTCTCTTCTACAGCAAAATAGCTGGGGTGGAGGGGGAGAGTTTTGCCAACTCACCAATGTACGTTAGTGCTTCGAACTGTCCATTTAATGCCTTAAAGGAAAACAGCCACCTTCATGTGTCTTACTACTGTGCCCTATCCATACGTAACCCTCACATTCCCATCGTGTCTTTCCCCATCCTCTTTTTTTCTCCTCCTCCTGACACAGAAGAGCTGTTGGTGTAAATGCTGTGATTGTACCCAGTAGCTGTCAACTGCTTTCTGACAGGTAACATCTCCAGCTGTGATCCAATTGCCAGCAGTGACTCCTGGAGCACTCCCTAGCAGCATTGGGGTGGTTCTATGATGAGGACAGCTCTGTTACAAAGTGGCCCAGAGAATGAGAAGCTCAGGCTACGTCTACACTACAGGGAGAGAGGGGGGTCGATTTCAGATATGCAAATTCAACTACGGGAATAGCATAGCTGAATTCGACGTATCTGATCCGACTTACCCCACTGTGAGGATGGCAGTAAATAGACCGCCGTGGCTCCCCCGTCGACAGCGCTTACTCCTACCTGGGCTGGTTGAGTACTCGCATCTATTCAGGGATCGATTATCCCGACGAGACGCGATAAATCAATCCCCGAGAAATCGATTTCTACCCGCCGATCTGGGCAGGTAGTGAAGACAAGCCCTTAGAGAGCATCAGGACAAAGGCTTAGAAAGCAGCATTGCAGTCTGCATCCTCCTATACCCTAGTAGCTGAGAACGTCATGCCTGCTCTTGCCCTTAACCATCCCAAGACTAAGAAATCCCGTAGTAGCTTTGAAATTCAGGTTATCAGCATGGTGTCACACAGAACTGTCAAGCAAACCATCAGGGTGGCCATAATATTAAAGTATTTTAAAGCATTGTAGTAGTAATAAAATGGCTTATTTGATTATTATCTCCTGTGGTTACAATCTCACTTTTACCCTCTGCGGATTGCCTTTTGTTATCTAGATTGTAAAGTGACAGCACTGTAGTTACAGTGTGTCCCACTAGTTCTTAATGAACGCTCCAATGATATCCCTTACGCTTTAATAAAACAATCACATAGATATAATTTACTGTATTTTTCATAGAGGAGAAGCTATCCCTGGCCATCTGATAGAGAATTTTTTGAAAGTTTGGCATCAGATGGAAATTGCTAACTAGTTTTGAACATCAGATGTTTGGATTAGTCTCCATAGTTTTAGAAGATGCAGGCTTAGTAGAAGATGAAAACAAAGAAAGGGCTAAAGTACATATTCATTTGTTATAAGTGAGGTTAATAAGTTTGGATACTGGGCTTCTGAATTTGCATCATTTGGACTATGTTCTGGACAGCTAGGCACTATGCGGTGTGCTACTTCATTAGCAAATACAATCTCACTTTCCCCTTGATGAGAAAGCGAGGCATTACATTCAGATGTCTGCAGTGTTGAGAGCAATGAACAACATGTTTCAAAATCTTAATGGGAGAAATGCCATATTTCCTGGGATCATTAATTCCTTATCTGGTGTATGCATGCTTGCTAACCAACCCCTTTTGTTTACTTCATATTCATCAATTCTGGTCTCTGTTGCACTCTGTACATGCAGATTAAAAATGCAGTGTTTATTGAAATCCAGAAAAAATGCATATTTTTAGTTAAGAAATGGAAAACAAAGCAGCCATATGATATTTACGTTTAGAGCTTAGTTTTTCACAGATGTCTGAACACAAACTTCAGCCCACAATTGCCAAGGCAGTTGTATTCTTCTCTTGGCAATCACAGCTCTGCAGAAGAGTCTCTTCTTTGCTAATGTTCCTTAGCATATAAACAGGAATGTTGCAGATGCTTTATCAGAGATGGGGCAATCCTAGAATAACCAACCCTCCAACGTGCCACAGGCATCCAGGGTTGCCAGCAAAGATGCCAATTAGTGCCAATTCTAGAGGTGATTTTTGTGATATCAGACCTGCCCACTAGGAACTGAACTGAGATCATGGATTAATTTTGTGTAAACAAGTGAACAGCTGTTTACTAACAATGGTTTGGAGGATTTGATTGTGGACTCCAGATTCAGGCAACATTCCTGTAAACTTCAATAGGATGTTGCCAAAGCCAGGAGTTCAGTACTGGATTCTCAGTGGCTATAGCCTCCCGTGTTACATTTGAGCCCATGTTCTGCAGATGAAAGACTCTGGGTGACATTAGCAATCCCTTGAACCATGCAATCATCAACATATTTCTCAACCAGTATTTTTCCATGTATTAGGAATATAGATGATTTTTGTGGCCCCGTGAAGCCTATGTATGAGGGCTTCCTGATTTGAAGGAACTAGAAATAAGAATTTTGGCTGCCATTCAAAAAAACCCCAAAACACTAAATTTCTAGGGTGAAATCCTAACCCTACTCAAATCAGTGGCAAAACTCCCATTGATTGCAGTGGTGCCAAGATTTTATCCCTAGCCTCTTTCTTGTGGAGATAGCTTTGAGAATATAAACAGGTGTAAAATGATAACTGTTTGAAAGGAAAAAGCGGCCAGGCTCCACCTCTGTACCAGGATATTGGGGATGAGAAGTGTAAAGGGGACATAGCAAAACCTTTTTACTTGGTGGAATTGATTTTGGCCCTATGAGTTAGCTTTCTAACAGCAGATTCCCTCCTACCTTCAGGTATTTGGTATCTACCACAACAGCTATCATCAGCATACATTCAGCCACTAACGAGCAGCAGACAACATATTAGTTTCTAGTCTCTTTGGCTGTTAATGCTCTCTGGTCTTTTCAAAATCTAATCAAGGCAATGTGGCTTGGCTTTTAGTCACTGACTCAGAGGTTGAGGCTGGGCTTTTCAAAGGAGTCTCAGCAAGTTAAATTCCCAAATCTCATTCAGTTTCAATGAGGTTTTGGCACCTAACCCCCTTAGGCTTCTGTTGAAAATCTCCACGTCAATTAATATTTGAGGGGGGGAGGAGGGCGGGGAAACATAATCATTAATGTAATGTTAAGGGTGAGAAGTCAAACACTCAAAAGCCAAGATATTCCAAAATGCAAGACTCAATGAGACCATTATCTGAATGTTAGAGATTATAATAATCTTCTATGTGGAAGTACTATAGTACCAGAGGAAAATTACAAATTTGGCTTATTAATTTATTTGTATTTATATATATTGGTCTTTTTATGTATTTGCCTCATACAATAGTATACATGTATAAAATGCATTAAATGTATATAGGAGTGTGTGTGTGTGTGTGTGTGTGTGTGTATATATATATTACATATTAGTAAAAGTCAGTGGGGCTCTGCAGTAGTCTGCCCAGGCATTGCATTGCAGGATTGTGACCCTGATTCATACATGATTTATTTAACAGTAAATATTATATATTTATATATTTTATATCTCCATATAGGTGTGTACACCATCTAGCACAAGGGAGCCTCTTGGTATGAGTGCAATATAAATATGGATGGTGGGAGAGAAATAAGAATGGAATTGCAGAGTTCAATTAATTTATAACATTTTTTTAAAACCACTCAGAAAAAGATCAAATAAAATTAAGCCTGATAGTGTATAAATATATGAATTCTTCCACTTAATTCTTGAGAACTTTATTGCATTTGTAAGAGTTACTGAAAATGGGCTCTGCTAATGTAATGGGAAGGATTGTTTCCTGAGAGCATATGCATCATTTCTAATGGTGAAATGCAGCCAGGAAATGTATCTCTGTATTTCTGACAATCATCAAACATTGATCAGATAGATTGCTCTGCATCTTGGACAATTTTTTTTAAAAGATTCATTTTCCACCCACTCTACGGTCGTTGTTTTATTAAAAGTTGATTTTAGTGTTGATTTTTCCCCCTGAATGTACAATTGTTGCTGTAATTGAAGTTAATTAAAACTTGCATGATTGGAGATTTATTCAGACTCTAGGATTTCAACTGGATTGCCAATGTACTTGTAAAATAAATAAGCAAGTGTTATTAAAAACCCCAAACAAACAAACCCTGTCACCATCTTCTCATCTATCTTCTCTTTCCATTTTCATTCTGTCAGCACTCTTTTCTCCACTCTCTGGATTGCACCTACAGTGATTTTTTACACATCTTTCAAAGCTGTCTTGTTACCTTCGAGTTTAATGTATAGAGATATGAGGAATCCCTTGTAACCCATTTATACACCTTTAGTTTTCAGTCTCTCAATCTGCCTCCTGACAGCTTTGGATATTTCTTCCTAGTGCTGCTCATTAAATCAGGTTTTAATGTCTGCAAACTGATATTTCTTTCATTTATGTTTCTGTATGACTGAACTTTAAGCTCTTCTGAATCAAATTTGGCTCCCATGTACAGTGGTGTAAAGCCAGAATGTCATGTTTCAGGGTGAGATGTCCTTCTGTTCCCATTGTGATCTCTCCAAGTGCATCGTCTTATGTTAGGCCTCATGCCTGCTACCTCTCTGTGTGGAATCACCTGATTCTCATGGTTCCTCTGACACTTGGTATCTGGGCTTCAGTAGCCTGTGTACTGCCTGTTCTTATCCGACTGGTCTGAATGGGTGCAGATACCTGTGATTTTTGTTCTCCCCTGGAACTTCTCACCAGCGGGTTTCAGTGACCGGTGCAGCCTTCTTAAAACAAACATATTGTTTCTTGAGTAACAAATTATTTCAGAGAAAAATAATAAAAACAACAAGAGGTCCACATGCATGTCTAGCTTGCCTTGAGGCCTTCTAATGTAACTGACCAAAGCAGACCCACTTCTTCAGGCACCCCAGCAGGGCTCAGTTTCTCTTCATTTTAGCACTCTCAACTTTTGTCTGAGAACCCATCTCAATCTCCTACAAAACCTGTATCCCACTGCATCAGGGAGACCTTTTAAAACAGGCCAAACCCTTTGCTCTTACTCTGGGTTTGGATACCTGTCTGGGTTTGGATATCTGCAGTTCCTGTTCCTTTATGGGACTTGTGACCAGCGGGTTTCAGTGACCAGCGTAGCCTTCTTACATAAATGTACGGGTTTTCGAGGAACAAATTAATTAAGAGAAAATGAATTAAAACAACAAAAGGCCTACACCCAAGTCTAACTTGCCCAGAGTCGTATTAATGTAGGTGACACTGTCCTACTAATATACCATACTGCATATTCTCCAATCAGACACTGGAGAATGATGTCACGGGAGGCACAATGCTTAGTGCTACTCAGATTTTGCAGAGGAGAGTAGGTTCCTGGAGGACTGGCTATGTGGCTCCAAAGACCCTTGTCTCAGCTGACGTCTCCAAAACGGAACTCAGCCAGGAAGTCATTGGCCTATTGGCCAGTGGCCTATTGGTGAAAGATATTCTCTGGTCCTGTGGTAATCTGGGGCTAGAAAGGGGCAGGAAGACGCATTCAACCTGTCTGCAAGATACCATTGATATTTTTATACCACGTAGTGGTCTCTTTCCCTGATCCATTTCTTTTCCTCTTCACTGCAGTTGCACCCACATATACATGTTACTGCAGCCATAAGGTTTTAGTAACTTCTGCTTCTTGGATAGCCTCAGGAGAGATTAGGGCAAAGAACAGTGTTTCTGAGGGACAGATAGATAATTTATATGAGCTGCTAACCCACAGGCAGCTCTGCAGCACACCCCTATACAGCAGGTGTGGCTTTCCCTCCTATTTCCTTATGCACCAAGCCAAGTTTCTCCAGAATAGACTGGTCTGCTGCTGAACCACTGCTCTACAGCCAAAATGCTTCTGAAATAAATGTAGTCAAACTTTACTAATTCTGGGTCACTGAGAACGAAAATGATGCTTACAATTGTTGATTGGCTCTAGTTTTCAAGATATGCTATTGGGTCAGTATATACCACCCTTGACTTGGGAATGGCGGAGGATAAGTGAGTTATAAAGGGAAGGGATCTCAATTTAAAGCAGAAATGACTAAAATACATCTTTGACTGGATCTATGAATAAATCTATGACTGGATTTGGACAGTACTTGCTTTTTAGGCAAAACAATGAATGATGCAATCTGAAGCTGGTATTGCGTCATACATGCTGTGAATTTCATCATGTTACTCCTAGAAGTCATGGGTGATGCAATCATAACGAAGCTTACATCACTCTGCTGAACAAATTGCCCTATATCAGCTCTAGAAATCATACAGTGTCGTGCTTTCTTATTTGTCAGTGTTTGATTTTGTAAAGGGACACATTTCTGTTTAGCCAAAGTGAGCAGAGATGCCTCGTACTTGTGTGAACAGTGCAGATAACTTCTGCTATGTTTGTGCTGAAGTGACTTTTGCATCACAAAAGCGCAGTATAACCACTATGGTTAATAAAGCCTATCGCCTTTATTTTGGCTGCAAAATTGGAGATCAGGACAAGAGGTGGGCCCCACACATATGCTGCAACACTTGTGCAACAAATCTTCACCAGTGGTTGAACAGGAAAAGGAAATCTATGCCTTTTGCAGTGCCAATGATTTGGAGAGACCCAATAGATCATATCAGTAATTGTTACTTCTGCATGGTGCCTCCAGTTGGGAAAGGTGTGTCAAAGAAGAAAAAGTGGACTGTGCATTATCCAAACATTCCATCAGCTATACGCCCAGTACCCCACGGAGAAGGACTGCCGGTTCCTGATGCACCAGAATCATTCTCACTTGAGTCAGACGAGGAAGAGGATGAAACTTCTGGTCCTGAACCATCAATGTCACAGGACCCCCATTTTCTCCCATCCTCCTCCTCTGAACCACACCTCATAACACAAGGTGAACTGAATGACCTTGTCAGGGATTTGGAACTACCCAAGAGTAAGGCAGAGCTGTTGGGCTCCAGACTACAGCAGTGGAATCTCCTGGCAGGTGATGTTAGGGTTTCCATGTTCCGTGACCGTCAAAAGGATCTTGTCCCATTCTTCTTCATGGAAGGTGATCTTGTAGCCTGCAAAAACATTGATGGTGTGATGGCAGCCCTCAACATCGTTCACGATCCAGATGAATGGAGACTGTTCATTGATTCATCGAAGACGAGTCTTAAAGCTGTTTTACTGCATAATGGCAATGTTTTGCCATCAATTCCAGTTGGTCATGCAGTCCATATGAAGGAAACCTATGACAACATGAAACAACTTTTGAGGTGCATAAACTATGACCAACATCAGTGGCAGCTTTGTGGCGATTTGAAGGTTGTTGCTCTCTTGCTTGGTCTGCAGACTGGATACACAAAGTACTGCTGTTTTCTCTGCGAATGGGATAGTCGTGCAAGAGATTCCCACTACATCAAGAAAGATTGGACACTCCGACAGTCATTGGCGCCTGGGAGGAAAAGTGTCCAGCATCCACCACTTGTTGAATCAAGGAAGATTTTGTTACCATCCTTACACATCAAGCTGGGTCTGATGAAGAACTTTGTCAAGGCCATTGACAAAACACAAGCAGCTTTCAAGTACCTCCATGGAAAATTTCCAAGGTTAAGTGAAGCTAAGATAAAGGAAGGTGTCTTTGTTGGTCCTCAGATTCGTGAACTTCTTCGAGATGATGCATTTGACCATGCACTGCGTGGCAAGGAAAAGACGGCATGGAAAGCCTTCCAGTTAGTGGCAATAAATTTTCTCGGAAACAACAAGGCAGACAACTACAGGTTGTTGGTGGAAAACCTCCTCAAGGCATACAAAAGCCTTGGTTGTAACATGTCACTAAAGATACATTTTTTGCACTCTCATCTAGATTTTTTTCCACCGAACTGCGGAGCAGTGAGCGACGAGCATGGCGAGCGATTTCACCAGGACATTGCAACAATGGAGAAACGCTATCAGGGCAAATGGAGCCCATCAATGCTTGCAGACTATTGCTGGACAGTGACAAGAGATGCTCCTTTAATGAATACAAGAGACAAGCCAAGAAGCGCCGAGTAGACACTGAATAGGACTAAACTATGTATTTAATAGTTTTTTGCCTTTTGTTTCATAATAAATTTTATTTATATAACCCTTTTGCTGATTTTTAAAGTGTTACATAAACAGGACAGGTGAAATATTATCATGTAAAGCAACTATAAACACATGAAAAGACCTAGGTTTAAAATTTATGATTAAAACTCTACTATCTAGACAATACACATAGACATAAAATGTAAAAACTTAAATATCTTAGAAACAGTAGCCAATCAGTTGTTTTAATTGTCATATTTGAATTCAGCACATCAACATGCATAATAAATAGCACATTTTATCTCTGAAGCAGACGACTTCTCAAAAATTGTAGACCAGTGTGATTAGCTGGCTGACCAGGAGCTTGCATGACACGTGTTCAGAATTGGGGCCTCAATCCAGAGATTAAGCAATCTGATATGTTTTTAATAATAATGTCATCATTAAAATATCTGCTACACAGAACATTATAGAAGTCCCCTTTGGAGAGCTGATAGCAATATAGAAATCAGCCAAGGAGGAATGTGATTCCTGGCTTGGGTAACTTTAAGAACTCCCTCCACTGAACTAGAGTTTCAGCCGTCTTCTACAGCCCGTTTTTAAAAATTGCTTGACTGTCCGATAAAAAACAGTTGCTGATGCACATTGAGCTCAATATCAAGATTTACCTCAAGGCAAAATATCTAGAGAGAGATCATAAAAGAAGCCAATAGAAGGGTTCTGTTCTATACATTTTATTATGAAAAGGAAAAAAATATATAAAAGATGAAGTTGCAAAGCAGTCCCAATGTCACTGCTATGAACTGCTACCGCACAAGTCAGAAATCAGATTAGATAATCAAATCTCATCGCAGTCAATGAAGAAATCAATACGCCAGAAGGGAAAAAAATACATATTTCATTTGATACTGAATTTCTAAATGGTATTTCCAATCCCGTCAAACTTTCTGCTTGCTAGAGGGGAAGGCATTTGACATCAGAGGTGAGTAATAGCTCCACTTATTGACCTGTGATATCAAATGAGGTGAGCAGTGAAACTTATTGAATCATTAGACGATGTATTCTCAGCCAGTGTGATATACGACTCAATACATGCACACAATAATTTTATTTTCAGATGCCTACCCTGGTATAACAATACATCTAATGCTGACCCTACCAGAGCCTGCCTTATATTAATATATATCACTGGACGGTTGTGGAACAAGAAGATCACAGTATTCAAATATAAAGACTTTCTTTTTGGGGTGTTTTTCTACTGGAGTATCTTTGCCTTCATTGACATGTGTAAAATGAGTGGGTGGTCGAAGTGAAGATCTGAGTCAGAAAATACCCACTCCACAAAACAACATTCCCCCTCCCTCTGGCACAACTAGCACCCGGGCTCGCAACCTCAGCAGAAACGTCAAGAATCCAATATAGATTGAGAGTAAGATACCTTTTCGACCTTGAAGATGACCCCTCCAGGAAAAACTAGCAGGGCATTGTGGGAAGCTCACACTGCTAAGATCCATTCAGCACTAGTTGTGTGGCCATGGAGGATTTTTTCAGGACTATCATTACTGCACCGGGCATTAGCTCTAAATATACCTTTAAGTATTTTCTGTAGAGAATATTTTTCTATGGAAAAGACAGAAATGTATGTCTAGAGTGTGCAGAGGACTGGAGTATTCTGTGAGTTACAAATGATGCTTGGGGCCAGGGCTAGTAATTTATAGCAGATAGACAGTGCAAAGTACTCTGCATAAGGCAAACGTCAGGGCAAAGCCCAGAGCTGACAGAGATTGTAGAAATGGTAGACCTGGTCATACAACAGATTACAAAGATGGACCTTGAGGGCAGATGACTCATAGGAGCAGATCCTTAGCCGGTGTCAATTTTTATAGCTCCATTGTGGAGCTTTGACAATGTACACCAGCTGAGGATCTGCTCCACAGATTCTAGGCACCAAATTCATGCCTGGCTTTGATGGGGTTATTATTATTTGTATGACAGTAGTATCTAGAGGCCCCAACTGAGATCAGGGCCCCATTGTGCTAGGTGAATGTACAGACACACAGGCATTGTCTACATGAACACTTAGTATGTGGCAAGATGGGATGTTACTCTCCCCACCCCTGGCCTGCAGCACAGTGCCACGCACTACAAGTTCTGTAGTCTGCTTTGAGCTCCCTCACTTCAAAACAGGAGTAGTCTAAGGCTTGGTCTACACTACCCCCCCCAATTCGAACTAAGGTACGCAACTTCAGCTACGTGAATAACGTAGCTGAAGTCGAAGTACCTTAGTTCGAACTTACCTTGGTCCACACGCGGCAGGCAGGCTCCCCCGTCGACTCCGCGGTACTCCTCTCGCCGAGCTGGAGTACCGCAGTCGACGGCGAGCACTTCCGGGTTCGACTTATCGCGTCCAGACTAGACGCGATAAGTCGAACCCAGAACTTCGATTTCCAGCCGTCGAACTACCTGGTAAGTGTAGCCAAGGCCTAAGGCATGCTAGGGAACTTGTAGGGCAGCATGTTCCCCATGGACATTTAGAGCGCAGCAGGCTAGGGTGGGAGATTAACAACCCAGCTTGCCACAGACTAAATGCTCCCATAGAGAAGCCCCTAGTAAGAGACAGACATTGCCCCAGGGATAAATTTGGGCTTTAAAGTTTGTAATTAGATCTTACATAGTGTCACGTAACAATAATGATAGCATTTTTTAGCTATAGGGAGTCCAAAGCAGCAACCCTTAAACACTGAAGCAGTCCCTATTCATGGGAGTTCTCCCACTGAGGTAAGAAAGGCTCCGATTCAGCAGGATGCTTAAGTAGGTCCTTCTTCTTTTACCAGGACACTGAACTGAACCTCCCTAGGATTCCACTCTCCCACACAGAATATGGTGAATTTGATACTGAGCAAGGATTTCAGGCATTTGGCATAGACATTGGATCAAAATGGGAGAAGAGAAGGTGATCTGCTTTCAGGCAACCAGGGTCCCTGGCCCAACTAAGGAATTCAACAAGAAACCATCACCCAAGGGAGCAGCTCCCTCAAACTGAGAGAGAGTTGAAACAAAGTCTAGAACAGATTTCCTCCCTGAGAGATGTTTGTTTTTCTTTCCAAAAATGCCAGTTTCAGTAAACATTAAAACTATATGAAGAGGCAGGAGGGGTGTAAATGCGGGAGGTGGAGGTTACTCATCAACTGAGGTTGGTGTGAGATTTTATATTTTTCATGTGTTTTTATGTATTTCAAAATACTTTATTTTCATAGACACACATAACATCTTTGTTTCCAGCTGTTTATGACCCAAATAATTTCCTGTGCCAGAGTATTGTCAGCAGGATGTTAAGATGGTATGTGCCGAGAAGTTACAACACACTGATTTTTGTAGCAATCCATCCTTCCATCATACAAAATAAACTCCCCCAATTATTTCTTTCCCACCTGCCATAGACCAGTTTTGCAAAACATCATCTTACCTCCCTCATACAACAAAACAAAAACAACCCCCCGACCTACCCCACAAAAACACACATTTCAAAAATCAAATAGAAAAAGGACCTGACCTGCTCCCATGGAAGCCAGCAGAAAAAAAATCACATTTACTTCAGTGGGAACAGGATTGCCCCCCAAATAAACATCTCCATCTCAGCTCCTTCCATCCTGAATGCCAGGAATCATAAAGCAAAACTTCTTAAAGAAAAAGTTAACTTGCACTTACCCTTTGACAACAGTTTGTATTACAGGGATTGAATTTTATTAAGAGAATTGTTTGCCTGCACAATTTGTCTTCCTTTTGGCAGCTCTGGCATAAATATTTAATTTAATTTATGTTCCAAATTAAAAAAAATGTCTCTATAAAAGCTGCACAATACCTGCCCACCATGAAAAAAATGATGCTTATATATTGCTGTGTGCCATTCCCTGTGAAACATCTCTATATGAAAGCTGACCGTTCTTTTATGGCCTGACATTTTAACCCTTTCTAAGACCCACTGGAGGAAGAAACCTCATGCACTAGAAAAATGCCTGAACAGTGGAATAGATGCCTACCTTAGGGAAAGCGGCAGTTAACACAGGGATTTTTGTTTTTATAATGCTGTGCACCCAGGTACATTATATTACCTGAAGCCTGGAAAAAATTGATGGAGGAAAAGCATTTCAAAATCAATAACACTGGGCTAAATTCATCCCTGGCATAAACCAATTGGAGTCAGTACTGCTGTCCTCCTTCAGGTAAAACTCCTGTTGAAATCAATGACAGTTTTGCCTGGCCAAGACTGCAGGGTTAGGCTCTAGAAAGCTCCCTGCTTTACTTCACCTTTAGGAGCTCACAGCCATACTTGGTGGGGGCTTATCAAAGGATTTCGGTGCCCAAGTTCAACTGAATTACAACAGGAGCTGGGCACCTAACTGTCTTTGAAAACCTTATTGTTTTCATAACTGTTATAGCTACTATACATATCCATGTGCTTAAATATGGGGCTCAAGAATCTTTGTTCTAGCACTCCAGCCACAACAAAAGGACACCAATTTTCCTGTGGAAGAATTTTTCATCCCTAAAGGGTTAAATTAACAACAGGGTACCATCAATATGCATGAAATCCTCAGATGATAATTTTAACGTGTATAATGCACACAGGGTAATTCAAAACAAATTTTAGGACGTTTCGGACAATAAATTCCCTCAGCTAGATCAATGGTTCTGCTGTACAAGTGCTTATTTTCAATTTAAATTGAGTTTAGCTGAAGAAGGATTTTATAGTCAGAAACGTTCTAAAAATTTTTGAATTAGCCTGTGCATATTTTAATAACAATTAAATTGTCATCTGGTGGCTTGCTATACAACTTATTTTGCACAGGTGAGTTGAGATAAGGTTATTACTGTGCTGTCAGTATACTTTGTCACCATTAAAGCTTTTCTTCTTCTATTGCAGATTCATTTTTACAGAGCTAGGATGAATCTAAGTTTTCGATTTAAATTCTGTAGCATACAAATCAAACAACACAGCTCTACCTTAATATAAGTTCTGAAAACTGGGACTGCATGCCATATTGTGTGAGAGTATGTGTGTGTGTATGTCAGAGAGAGAGAGAGAGAAGAGTATGGTGAAATTCATATCAAAGAAAGTTTTTAAATAAAGTAATTCAGCAATAAAATGCTGAGATAAGGAGGTATTCGTGGAATTTTTCCATGATAAATGACAATGGTCCCCTTGAAGTTTCTGAAGGCTGCAGATGTGGTAAGTTCTTGCATCTGTGTTGCTGTACTATGTAGCCACACAAATGTAGAGACCTGCCAGTCTTTCAGAATCAGCAGGTGATAAGAAAGTCCTGACAGCAGCAAAAATCAGGACATTTCAGTTCCTGGTCTTCCATTCAAGTCTAATTCAGTCCTCTGGAGAAGTCTAATTCACTGCTTCGATTTCAGAATGCTCTCTTGATCTCTGATGCATGCTGCAAAACCGGAGCTATTGTATTGCCTTTTAGGAATCTACATTAGCTCTTCGGGTGTTAAATGGGCTCGTGTACAATTCTGCAATGTAGACAATAATAGCCAGTTGCTGAATCTTGCTGAAATCTCATTTACAGCAGAACTTTTCAAGTGTCTAATGATATAGATGATTTTTTAAGTTTTATATCTCAATATTAATTCAGTAGAGCATCATAAATCAGGACTACCCATTCACCCTGAATAAGAACATAAGAACGGCCATCCTGGGTTAGACCAATGGTCTATCTAGCTCAGTATCTTGTCTTCCACCAGTGGCCAGTGCCAGATGTTTCAGAGGGAATGATCAGAACAGGGCAATTGATTGAGTGATCCATCCCCTGCTGTCCAGTCCCGGTTTCTGGCAGTCAGAGGTTTAGGGACACCCAGAGCATGGGGTTGCAACCCTGACCATCTTGGCTAATAGCCATTGATGCACCTATCCTCTATATTCTTAGCCTACATGAAAAGATACAAATTGTTCTAGTGATGTGACTGATTGGATTTAATCTGTAGAACCAGTTTGGTTAACACTGAGCAGCAGACAAAATCCACTTGCAGGAATTAAATGATTAGAAGTCTTAATAGTTAAGATCATGTCTAATATGACAAGTAGTAGGTACCACTGTTTAGAAATAGGGGATTTAATTTAAGGACATCGTTTACACCAGAGAAAAGCTGCCATACCCTGCAGTGGAGGAGGAGTGAAATTCACCCCTCTGTTCCATGGCCAGTTATGTACGGCTGCAGCACAGCCCCTCTGTAGCTGCTGCTCCAGAATACAAGGTTTAATAGAAGGCGTGACCCCTAAGTTTTGGGTTCTGGGCCACTGGACCAGCACAGTTGTAGATCCAGCAACCACCTCCCCAAATACCTCCTCCATGCCAGGCTGTCCATGCGCTGAGACCTCCCTCTGTGGTGTGCAGAGAGCTTCCCTGCATCACTACCTGCACAGCACATAAACACCCACCCTGTGAAGCTTAAGTGGAGCAGAATTTCACCCGAGACAAATCTGAGAAGGTCGTGCTGTAGCCTGGCTGGGGCGTCCATGCAGCTTTCACTCTCCGTCACCACGCTCCGCAGATCAAAGCACTGTGAGGATTTGTTGGAAACCATTTGCTGTTTCTCTAGCTCTTCCTGGATGGGGGGAGGAAGTGGAAGGGAATCTAAACATCCACTGGCCTGTGAGGCTGCTGCAGGGTATCCAGCTCCGTTGACTACAGAGACCTAGGAGTGGGCAATGAAAGGAGCTGATGATGGCATCAATGCAGATTAAGTGAAGATGGATTTTGGTTGTAATGTCTCTCTCCAGGACTGAGAGATTACGTTCATTTCAACCTTCTAAAGGGACACTCACAAGTACTTTTTTAAAAATAGAGTTTAACTTTTGGGGGTTTTTTTTGTACTTTCCACACTTTTTAATAGCTCCTGAAAGGCTTGATAATAAAATTTCTTTCCCAGTTATGTTCTTGTCTGTTTTCCAGATGTTCTTTTAACCCAGTATTTTTAAGGCATGCAAGGCAGCATGGACCCAATTCATTGTCGCCCTGAACCTTGTGTTTCCATTTATGCCTGTGCAGAGTGAGTATAAAACACTACCATTCTGTGTTGATAGTGGTTTCCACTCACTTCGCACTTTGGTACAAATGGCTAGACATAAGATGCAAGGCAAAGGTGAACTGAGCCCTGTGACTTTATTTATTTATATGGCCCCCGTCACCACAGTGTGTGAGGGCCCCACCTCACCTCTGGGATTTAGGAAAGCATTATTCCCTATTTTACAGATGAGGAACTGAGGCACAGAGTTGTGATCCCATGGATGTTCCTGTCCTTGTTCGTGATGCTTCGCATCACTGTCTTACACTGTATGCAAGCTCTGTGGGCCAGTTGGTGCCTACCATGCACTTTAAAACCCCTTGTGTCTGCTTTCTTTTCTGCACTTCTGATGCCTTTACTGTGAGCCATTCCAGAAGAAGCATCCACCACTGCCTTGGTTCCTTTGACTTGCACTTCCACAGCCCATCTTTTCCAGCTTTGCAACTTAGCTTGCAACAGCACTCAGTGTGGTGAGTTGGCCTGCAATCCGTGGGAAAACACAGATACTGCAGTTACGCCTAGCACCGCAGAAGGGGCAGAAAGGGGGGGAATTTAGTTGCACCTTCGTCCTGCCTTGTGCACCCACACAGGGGCCAGTCACAATCTGTCCCTTCGGTTGCAGACTGAACATCAAATAAAGTCTGGAAATGCATAAATTAACCTGCTACAGCAATGTAACTGTGGGTACGCAGCTCATAATCTGAATACTATTTTCTTTTCCTACTGTTCTTGTTATATGCATACCGTAAAATACTAGGTATGAAAAATGTGGCCCTGTGAATTTTGCTGTACAAGTCTCAACTCTTGCTTTTTCTGATTTATTTTTAGATTTTTTCAATAGAAATGGTATGTTGCATTAAGAGTTTTTCCCCCAGAAATCATGCATATGTTTACATATATGAAGAGAACTTAAATACTTCTGTAACTAGATAGTTGGGATTAAGTCAAGGGCTCTCAAACCTTTCCCTATCATCCACTTATTAATAGAAAGACTGACCAGTGAGCCACCTTCCTTTCCATTCCCAGTTGCTCTGGCCATCTCTGCTCCCATTTGTGACACATAACATTTCTATTCTATATAGTTGTTATTCTGCCCTCCTTGGTGTGGCATCTGAGTGCCTTCCAGTAGTGCATTAAGTGCAATGATTACCCACTTGTCAGGTGTAGTTCATTCTTTGTCTTATCCTCTCCCTCAGAGGGAGAATTGTGTGTGCAGAGTAGTGGTTTGTTTTGGGAGGGATTTGGGTGTTGTTTTTTAAATGTACATGTTGGCGTTTATGTTGGAGAAGGCAAGACTGAAGAAGGGTCCCTGCATTTGGACTGGAAGCTGGGGACGTGTATGGTGTTCTTAGTTTTTGCGTGAATTCGTTCCACAGGACTGCCCCCTAAGGAAGCTATGTCTCCTGCACAGATACATTTTCCTGTGTGGTAGAAAATTCCGTTGTACCTGATGAGCAGAACTGTTGACCATGATCCTTATTCAGGGTGCTTTAGGGCCTATGCCATTGACCACATTGAATAATGACAAAGACCTTGAAGTTGACTCTATATTTTGTGGGAAGCTAGTGTAGTGAGCCTGTGTTCTCTATGCAGAGAAGATGCAGTACTCTGTACTATCTTGAATTTTCTAAAGGCTGATGGCTTTGTGCCCATACTGCATTGCTGTAGTCCAGATAGAAGGTGACAACAGGCATGTGTAGCCAATGAATAACTTTCCTTTTCATAAAGCCCTGCTGAACACACATCTGCATTCTTCTCACCCAACTAGTTGACTTTCACACAGCTGATCTTTGAAACACATTGCAGTTTGGCTCTGTGATGTAGTCTTAGTTCCAGCTCATGCAGTTATGGCACAATGAATTGTTAATATTCATCTCCGGTCACCCTGTAGTATCTGACAGGCGTATGTATGCATTACCTATTGTGTAAGCATTGGAAATTCCATACAAACACATTTAGGAGACAATATTGATGCATAGGAGACTTGAAAATCACTTTTTCAGTTGGCCCAGAATATTACTGGTGATTGCACATTGGTTATTAAATGATTTATAGACGTGCAAGATAAATCCATTTAAATTAGGTGAATAGCCAAATAAACGATACACCAGGGGCCAGATCCTCATCTGGTGTTGTAAATAAATGAAACTATGCCAGCTTACACCAGTTGAGGGTCTGGCTCAAAATCTGTGTGTACTCTAAAACTTCCAGGCTGAAGTAAATGGCACAACACAGTGTTGAGAAAATATTTGACATTTTCTTTTAGCAGCGTACATATTTTTAATGCTAGCATAAAATACCATTAGTTGTCTATGCATAATTTCCTAGAATCCTTGGATATGGTATAGCCATTATTTCCATGATGGGATAAACACATACACTGGGCAACTATTGATTTCAGTGGGTTCACTTGGATGAGCTCTCTGGGTGAAATGCACATCTCTGCTGTTGATCAGCATGAGGTCAATGCTCTACTTAAATCCTACTTACATCCTCGATATCGGACTTCAGTGGAACTTAAGTGGTTCATAAGCCTTGGGTTGACTCCCAGGTTGGGGGTGAATTTCACTTTCTGTGAGAAATGGAACAAATTGTCCTTTCAGTTATACCAGAGCTATTCAACTGAACACACCAGTATAGCTATGAGAGTGCTCTGGCTCCGGGTCCCCAAAATATCCAACGCAAGCATATTTTTGCTTCAGATGTTGGCATTTTTTACCACCCATTGTGTCCTAAACAAATATAATTAATATTACAAAAACAGAGAAAAAGCACATATGCCATTTATGCTTGACTTTGCCATGGCGTTTACGTAATATCCTAAGCTTATTCTCTGCCAGGATCCCAGAAGACACAATCTCTTTTTACTCAATTATGTCCCTTTATGAAGGATTTCATTTCATAAACTTCAGGGCTGGAGACCACTCTTTCTCACTTACTAAGCGTGTGCAGTGGTATAGCTATCATTTTCCTTGGGACAAACTGATGTGTACTTTTGTTCATTACCCAGGTGCATACAGTGGCATGACAGCTGGGCATATACCACTTCGAGGGCATCAGAGGGACAGTATGAGCAAACTGTGCTGAGGCAGGTCTCTCTCCAGTTCAGAGCTGTGAGGGAGGCAACCTGTTCTCTGGTTTCTTACCATCTGTTTGTAGCAGGGATTTCCAAAACTGGTTGAGCCAACAGAAGAGCCCAAATGCTTTGCCCAAGCACAAATCTTTGCTGGAGTTTAGGAGAAAATCAGTTAACTCCTCTCTCTCTTTCTCCTTCTCATCACTTTACCTTTCGTTGGCATCTACTGTTTCTCTCTGGGTTTTCCCTGCTAACCATGCCGCAGAATACACAGCACCCCTGGGAAGAGCTGCACATATCACATGCTCTAGGGTTCCTCTGGCATGTTGTGCATTCAAGGGGGAACCTTACCGGTGGGCCCCAGTGTGTCAGGTTCAAAATAGCAGCAGCAAGAATGATCAGTTTGATCCTGCACAGTCCTGCATATTTGGAACTGATCAGGCCCTTTGGGTGTATTCTAATTTTCCTTTGGAGATTTTCTTCTTGTTGTATTTAAAATGTTGCATAAGATGTACCCACTATCTAGTAGGTCAGAAATGTGATTTTAGATTTTAGCCAAGGCTTTGAGAACTGGTGTTAATGACACACAGGACATGTTAAAATAGCCTCCTAGATGTGGCCTCCTGTTAAGAATATGATTACAGAAAATGAAGGCCGTTGCTTCCTCTCCCTGCACTGCGGGTAGTAAGGTTATTGCAATGAAAAACAATGCATTGCAATGCAGATTTCATGGATTTGCTTTGGGGTATTGTAAGGTAACAAGACTCTTTTCAATGATTTCTGCTCTGCGTAAAAGCTTTTGATTGTATCGAATGTACTGTACAGTAGCTGCAGAATTCATGAATATTTCACATCAGGAGATAAGCAAGCTGTACAACAAAATTTCTTTTCTTTTTTTAAGTTTTCTCTCCCCGATAGGTGCATCTGGCGGCTGCTTAGAAAATGTTCCCGTTCTTTGTAAGTATCTTTAGATTTATAGACTCCGTTCCCAGGATCTAATGAAAATTAAGTTATCAGGAGGAGAAATCATCCCATCTGAAAGGACTTGAGAAAGCACTATAAAGATCTAAACACAGAGCTAGAATGGAGTCCTCTGGGAATTCACCCAGGGGAAGAGCAGAGAAATGGGCAGAAATTCTGAGTTCCTTCCTGTTTTAAGCTGCTTGCACTTGTCTTCTTTACATAACCATTTTCGTTTCAGAATATTCACAGCAGAGCTGGGAAAGGTAGACAGGAATACCAGCCAAATCTAAATATGTTGGAGAAGAGATAAAAATAAAATCTCAGCTATGTGGATGACCTTCACATGATTAAAACCTTGAGCGGCTGCATGAAAGCATTTCCAATGCAAGTTTTCTTTCTCCTCCTCTCTCTGCCAATTGTAGACCGTTTCTTGCCTGGATCTAAACTGCTTTCCATTTCTTAAGGGGTGGAAGAGCGAGGAGACAGGGTCATTATTTTTACATGAAGTGTTTAATGTCAACCATAAAAAGAGAGGGCACTTGAGCCCCAAAGGAGTCCATCTGGGAATTCATCCCATGGGGTCTGCTAATCTAGTGATTCGTATTAGTATTCTGTATATGTCAGAATTTTTTTGTCTTGACAGCTTGCATAAGGTGTTTGCTGATACTGTATATATAAAGTGGCTTCTTTAGATACTAAATCCATCCTTGTTACAAGTGGACACAAACAGTAACTGGGGTTGGAGCCAAAGAGAATAGGGAAGCCTTTTGAATCTAGTAGTTAAACTGGACAAATCTAGCCAAGGCAGATTTTTTCCCACTTGATCTGATATTTTTTCAAAGTGGCCACTGGGTTCTTCCATTGATGTGGGGAGGAGTTGAGGTGAATAGAATTTTCAGGGGAGAGAGTAGACAGGAAGCCATTGCATTGGGAAAGGAAACTGCAGAGAGAGTGGTTGAGATTCAAAAACAAAACAAAACAACAACAAAAACCCAGCAACTCCAAAGGAGCAACATACACACACACACACATATCAGCCTTACAAAATTCTACTCACCTGTTCACCTGGGGTGAGTACATTACTTTGCTGGTGCGCATGTAAAATATTTATATTTTTTTCACTATGAGGAGCAGGGGAGTAAATCTTGTGCCTAAACTGGTAACTTTTCACTATCCCTTTGTGACCTGAACAGACAGCCAAAAACTGAGGGTCTAGGAGGTTCTAGTTAAAAGGAGAAATTGGTGATAGATATTTCTTTGCTTCAGTTGTGTTTATTTACAAAGAGTGTATAAAGATCTGGTTATAAGCAGTAGTATTGATCATGCACCAAAAGAAGATAATGTCAATACCCTTATGTGGTTCAGCAAATATCCTCCTATTCAGAGGTACAATACAATGATGGAATGGTGTGAGAATACCTCAGGTGTGTACTTATGGCTGTGTCCTGAGTGTGAGTTCTTCATTGTTGTTGTCGTGCCCCACAAGATTTTTAGCCTAGAATTAATACACTAAGGAACCTATAGACTATCCTTCAGATGCAGTGTATGGATACTCTTGCAATTTATGGCAATCATGTGTGTGCATTTGCAAGCTCAATTTATCTCTAAGTCTTAGTACCATTAATATAAAGAATTGTATGCAACACTTACTCATGTGAACAATCTTGACTTATGCAAATACTCCCATTCATTTCAAGGAGTATTGATGGAATTCATACTACATAGAGGGCCAGGCCAAGGCCTTGTGAGTCATTTATTTTTGTTTTCACTTTTTATGTAATATATATTATGTTCATATATTATATGAATATATATTTCCTGTAATCCGTCTCACCATAGTATCTGGGCACTTCACAGATATTTACGAATGTATCCTTATGACCTATCTTGATGATAGGAAGCATTGTCCAAATTTACAGATGGGGAACTGAGGCACAGAAAGAATGTTTTACTCAAAGTCTATGGCAGAGCTAAGTATAGAACCTAGATCTCCTCACTCCCAATCCACTGCCTTAACTGTTACCCAAGGTTTTTTGAACCTGACACTAAGGTAATTTTTTTAGACAGTTTTAGGAATAAATTGAAGGGGACACAGCTTTTTAGCTTGATAAATTATTGGCACAAAGTTTAGTGCTTTTGCTGACATTTTTTATGAGGTTTACAGCATGCATTTAAAATAGCAATAAAGTAAGATGTTACCATCTGAGCTTATAGAAAACTTTTTTGAATTTTTAAAATTTAATATTTTGACTTCTTTTTTTATAGGTTGCTTAAAACAAAGCACATAATTTATAGTAACCCCTTGCAAACTAACAATTTTCCTAACATCAACAAGTAGCTTCTAACATCAGCAAAAACTCATAATTAGGAACACTCAGATCCAAGATCATCTATTTATATTTTTGCCCATTTTTATAGTTTTATTTTTTTTTATATTTATTAACAAAACTGCAACTATTTCTTATGCCTATACAAAGCTCAAGATATTCCTGACTACATGGTGTTTTTGCTTCCAGCTAATGGTGGCTAAATGCACAAAATGGCAATGGTATTGTCAAGTCAATTCTCTCATAATACTACCACAAGATCTTCCTCTTCAAGGCCCTGATCTTGCACGAATGAAATCAATGGGAACTTTACCATTGACTTCAATGGATGTAGGGTCAGGCCCCGGATCACTTACATGGAGCATTCCTGGTGCAGAAGGTGTTGGAACAGCCCTCTTCACTAAAGTGAATAGTCACTTTAGGCCTAGGCATACATGTGGTTTATTGTAAGCAGTGCATAGGGCCTTATGTGTTATGAATTTTACTTAATAGGACTTAGTAGAGCTGGTTGAAATTTTTTACTGAACGTTTTTCAATGAAAAAACAAGCTGCTTTTTTCAAAACTGGAAACTTTAGTGAAAAGCTTTTTTATCTTTCCAAAGGTTTTCACTCTCCCCCTGAAAATAAAAATGCTGAAATTTCAATTTTTTCTCCTTCCCCATCCGCCTCCTTTTTTTTTTTCCATTGGATTTTTTGCCACTGGATTCAAGAGAATGAATTATGCCTATGGTTTTTGGAGTGGGTTTTTCTTATTTTTCATTTTTCTTTTTTCCTTTTGCCATTGTCTACTTTTCAAACTTCCTCAACTTTGGAAAAGTTACAGAGGGGCAAGAAGAAAAATTTAACTTTGTGAATGTGATATGCTGTAGCTTATCAAAAGTTGAAGATGTTTGGGAAAGTTACGGATTAGTAAAAGGAAGCAATGAAAAGGTAGGAAACCACCTCCTGGCCCTACTTCATTTTAATACAGTCAGTGCGGAAAAAGAGGAATAAAGTTTTCTAAAGATTTCTAAATTTCAAAAATGTAAACAACCACAAAGAAATATTTTGCAAAAAGTTTTATAAAAAAAAAAAACACTTGTTCCACTTTGAAACTTGCAAACTGGAAACAACTTCAAAATTTTGAATTTTTAAATTCAATTATATTTTCATTTTTCAACTACTACTACTTAAGGTGTTTAGGTTATGGCTTAATTGGATAAAGATTACCGGGTTGGGTCCTGTTTGGATACATCTGGATTGACTGCCTATTTACACAGCATTAATTCAGCTCTCCAAAATATGCACTAATTCTTTTGTAACATCTGGTATGCGTTCTTTGTGCCTCAACTATACCTGTGATATCACTCATCAGAGTGATGTAACGCTCAGATATAACACATCACAGTAATCTCAGAACTTGTACAACCAGGTTAAGACAGAAGAGTTTTATCTCAAAACTTTTCTAAATCAGAAGAATTTTTACACGCACACAAATGACAGGGCAAAATAACTCCTCTCTGAGCTCCATCAGACTGACATGAACTGTATCTACTTTTAGTACCGTGTTGCTTCCTGGCTTGTACTGCTGATCTCTGCATTAGTTCAAACTTTCCAGGAAAACTCTGTTCCTTACTGTAAAATTTCCTGCTATTTGACACAAATGTGTGCTTTACATTATGTTAGCTGAGCTCAGTAGTGCGCTAAATATTTCAAACTGTCTGGATTTCCCTCCTCATTTCAGTTACATGCTCCAATCTTGTCTGGCCACTTATTATGTGCACAATACGCTAAAGGATAGGAATTATAAAGTCAGACTCATTCATGAAGTATAGATGTGTTTTCAGGAGCCAGTTCAAAATTGCCTTTCTTGTTAAAACCTTCCATAACCTTGCTCTGGTCTATCTCATAGACCTTCTATTCTGCTCCCTTTATCAGTCCCTCTACTTGCCTAGAACAAGTCTCCTTGCTCTGTGTGAAATTAACCCCTCTGCAGAGTACCAACCTATGCGTCACTTAAGCCTTGTACTGGCCCTCTGCACAGGGGGAAATTTCATCCTATATTTCCTAATATCCCACCAGTGTTGGGGCAAGAACATTTTCCCTCTGCAGCTCCTTTATCTGTGTGTCTTATTGGCTATTTCTTTTCAGGGTTATTTTGGCCGTTTTTGTTTTGTTTTTAAGTATTCATTCTTTTAAGTTCTTTTTGATTGATATTTTTTAAGTTATTAATGGACTGAGCTCAGCTCAGCATAAAGAAGATCCTGAAAATATCCATTTTTACTAGCTGACTGCTCATATTCCTTTTTTAAAAGAAAGAAATGGAATGAATTGCATGCAGGGTAACAACTTGAGTGTCAAGTTTCAGTCCAATGACCCTTATGCTCACTGCTGCTCTATAGAGTGCAAATAAGTACACAACAAGTGGGGTTGAGGGGGCATGTACAGGGCCATGAAGAGCAGAACATCAGCTGTATAAGATGTATGATCCTCTTCTCTGGAAGGTTGCTTCTGAGCTCTCCACAAAATATCTACCTGGCCAGTTATCCATGTGGAGAAAGGAGGTGTGGTCAGATGAGATAGGAAACAGCTGCTCTGCACAATATGTTCCTTTAGGAAAGCTGTGTGTGTCACACATAAATTGCTCCCTGGAGAAGCATTATCTCTTCCTGTATGCTCTCCAACTCCCATCAGAGCACAGTCACAGAGTACAGCCATGGCATGGGGCACTCAATGGTTACAGAGTAATGCCATGGATTGAGTGGGGATGAAGATGGGCATAGACAGAGAAAGAGAGAGAGAGAGAGAGAGAGAGTCTCCACAGAAGTGACTGTGGATCTGTGAGACTGAAGCTTGTGAATCCTGGCCTCAGCAAGTTTTGTTTACCCAGCTGGTCCCATGATCTTGTGGGAGAATGTGCCTCAAATATTGTACTTACAGAGCCATAGAATTTTCTGATTAATTTGATCCCCTACTTGCATTTTTACTCAGGAGGAAAAAATATGGACAAATATTATTTAGAACAGCTGAAATATCATCCTTTCTCCTTCCTCACTTATCCCATCAAATAGGGGGCATGCACTGGAAACTCAGACAAATTTACGCATGGAATTTGCCATACAAGATCAAATCATTTGCCCATCTAGTCTGGTATGCTCTCTCCAATAGTGACCAATGCCTGTTGTTCCAAAGGAAGAAAAAACACTCCAATTCTGAGCCAGTTAGCCAATGCTGTATGGGGGAGAATGGAACTTCCTTACTTCTGTGGCCATGAGTTTACAACTTGACGCATGAGATTAGATTACCTTTGCACACACAAATATCATTAAAAATCATTAAGCGTGCTTCCTATTTTTCATCCTGTAGGCCACAGGTTTTTGACCCCTTCTACAAGGACAATAGATTCTGAACACCTCACTATATTTAATACATATATATCCTCACAACACCTCTGTGAAGTGGCAAAGTGCTGTTACTCCATTTTACAGATGCAGAACTGAGCCATGAAGAGGCTAAATGGGTCATACAGGAAGACTGTGGTGGAGCTGGGAATTAAACCTGGGTCTCTGACTAGCTCCCTAACATCATTCCTTTTCTCCTGAGCATCTTGAAGTGCCTTCTCAAGCTGGGTGGTATTATTCCTGTTTTATAGATGGTGAAACTAAGGCACAGAGAGATTAACGTCAGCATTTTCAAAAGGAGAAAATGGCAGCTGGAGAGACAGCGGAGGATCTCAGTGTGAAGGGAGAGGTGCCAGGAATGGAATGAGCTACAGGTTAGGGGCTCTTTTTGTTGCGTATATTTTCCTAATTGTAACACTGGCTGAATTTTGCCGATAAAAAATTGCTTCTGCTGATTACTGCTGTGTTATTCCTGCCGAGTTATCCCCTTACTTGCACTGAAATCCATAATAAAGAATTTAAGTCTGCATCTACACTGCTCTGCTGTGAATAGCAGTGAGCTTCAAAGCGCTGCACTGTAACTCCACAGCATGGTGCTGACTAAAAGGTTCCTAGTTTGCATTAATATAGTCCCACTGCATTAACGTGAACTACAAACATTTAGTTGGTGGACGTGGCGTCCACTCAGAGGAGATACAGTGCAACACCTTAGTGCACACTCCCATAATTCAAACTGCAGGGCAGTGTAGACAAGCCCTAAATGGTTGGCTGGATGTTTTAGAAGTGCTAAACCCCTACAGTTCTCAGCGACTTCAGATGCTCAAGTGAGCTATGAAAATCTCTTGCATTTGCAAAACTGGGCTGGAAATTTCATGAGTGCAGGCCTCTTGTCGGATTTCTGGCACTTCTGTCTTTAGACCTGGCCAGAAATAAGGGGAGGAAAACCTTTCTTGTGCTATATTGTCACCTCTGGATCCAGTCCTGTCGGAAACCCAGAAGAGGAGAGAGCACAAAAAATGTGTGTGGGGAGAAGTATGAAAACAATTCACTCTTTGCGGAAAGGGTCAGTTCAAGTTTGGTTTGAAAAATATGGGGGATTGTTCAGCAGATCCAGTGGTGGGTGTATTTATAGAAGGAAGGAGCCAGATTTTTAAAGGTATTTAGGCATTCTAAGGGACTCGGGCATAGGCAGTCTGGCCTAGCAGTCACAGCTGGGCTGGGCTCCACATGTCAGAGATGTTAGTCAATGAGCAGGGGTTGGAGGAATTGCTAGAGCCATGTTCAATAAGCAAGAGCTGGAGTCAAATTCAGACCAGTGTCAGAGACTGGTCAGTTGGTACCAGGCTGGAGTCAAGAGGCGAAAGTCTGGGATCAGAGACAGGTGATGCGGTGAAGTCTGGAGTCTGGTGGTCGCCCAGACAACTTCCTGGGGCACCCTCAGGCTAATCACAGGACTGCAGGGTACTGCCACTCAGTCCTTTGGGCAGTACTTCCTGCAGTGCCTATTCTCCACAGTGCTCCCTGGCTGTAGCTGTAACATGGTAGGAACGTCAGCTGGCCCAGGCACTATAAACCTAGTTTCTAGTCCCCACCTCCTTACAGGCACCTAGAGTTATGCACCTAGTGGGATTTTTCAAATGTGTTTTGGTGACTAATGCCCACTGATTTCAAAATTAGGTACCTTTAAAAATCTCACTGGGTGCCTATCTCTATCTCTAGGTGCTTAAATACCTTTACAAAAATGGTTCCTATTTTCAACTGGTTCACCCATTTCTGGAGCCCCCTCTAAAAAGGAAGAGAGAAGAGAACTAGCTTTTTCTCCACATTTTTTTTCAGCAGTAGGGCTGTGCTGATATAAATTGTATGGTGCAACCCCTATACCCCAGTCCAGCAAGAAACTTAAGTACCTACCTGGTTTTAAAGACAAGTTTGCAGATGACACTAAGCTGGGGGGAGAGGTAGATATGCTGGAGGGTAGAGATAGGGTCCAGAGTGACCTAAATAAATTGGAGGATTGGGCTAAAAGAAATCTGATGAAGTTCAACAAGGACAAGTGCAGAGTCCTGCACTTAGGACGGAAGAATCCCATGCACTGCTACAGGCTGGGGACCAACTGGCTAAGCGGCAGTTCTGCAGAAAAGGATTTGGGGATTACAGTGGATGAGAAGCTGGATAAGAGTCAGCAGTGTGCCCTTGTTGCCAAGAAGGCTAACGGTATATTGGGCTGCATTAGTAGGAGCATTGCCAGCAGATCCAGGGAAGTGATTATTCCCCTCTATTCAGCATTGGTGAGGCCACATCTGAAGTATTGCGTTCAGTTTTGCGTCCCCTCCTTCCCCGCCCTTTAAGCTGGACTACTTTGTTCATCGGGAGTCTCCATTTCCTTCACTGCAAATTTCCAGATCTCTTTGGTAACATGGGAAGCATATTACCTGAAGTCCACTCTGTAAATCCTTTTGTGAATATTAGTGGCATAGTTCCACTTATAGAGCTCTATCACGCGCCTCTCAATGAAGAGAGTAGAAGGTTCCCCACCACCCTGGGAACTTGTACTGTCATATGCAGGTGGAAGGTAAAATGTCACTTAGAGCCTGTTGCCTATCTAACCTGTGTTGGTTTTAAAATGTCTTCCTGGATTTGCTCTGTCTTGGCAAGGGGGACATTTTGCCTCACTGCACATCTTTGGTTTAGGAAGTTCCCACTGTTATGGATCTGGTTGCAGCTGTCATTTGCATGGAAATAACAAAAATAGGAAGTGCCCATATTGATCATTAGATCTGGATTCCCTTGTAACCCAATCCCAGGCAGACTGCAGATATGGGACTGGATACATCAAGGAAGGACCAAGTCTGGGTGTTTGTAAAAGCTGGGAAAAAGGTGATCCTAAGTGTCCCATGGAATTTTTTTTACTATGTATACATTTTGGGCCTAGACTTGTAAGGTCCCTAGGGATGCTTCTCAGCATACCCAGGACTGTAGTTACCTCCTGCCTCCTGTGAGAGGGAATCTTTCTTGCGGTAGCTGGGTCTTAGCGCCCTTGCACTGCCAATTTTTCAACCCTCTCCTCTGGGCTTATGCCTGCTCTTCCTTGACCTTGCAGGTGAACAGTTCAATCCCCAAGTCCCTTTGCATCAGTCCCCTGTGATATCCAGTCCTTGACACTGGCTACTTACAGAACTTCCAGATCCTCTGCCCCCGAAGGACAGTCTACCCCAGTTTTACCTTATAGCACTTGTGAGGATTATTAATAAAACAAGAGAAGGTTTATTTAAGTATGAATAAAGACTTAATTAGAAATGAGGGAGTGGTGGAAAAAAGTGGTCACAGTACAACACATAATCATAAAATAGGAACCGGGGTCTACACTTAATTAATGGTTGCCTTTTCAATATAATAAAGTAGATTTTCCACCAAACTCAGTCTTTTGCAGAGCTGGTGGTTTTGGACAAACCAGGATCTGACTGTTCATGAATGCCCCTGGGTCCTCAAGGGATTTCATCAGTGAATAGATGAAGAGTGTCTTTCTCTGGCCTCTGTCATGCTGAAAACCAACCCAAGGACCAACATGGCTACAACTGAAAATGGTCTTTTGTTTCTATTCACAGCCAGGGCAAAACTCCATTTGTTATAATGTTCCTTTTACACTTCTAAGTGGTTTCAACTGTCATTGCCTCCGATAATTTCCAATTCAAAGTCTTAGGCCTAGTCTACACTGGAAAATTAGGTTGGGTTAATGACATCGCTCAGGGGTGTGAAAAATCCACACCCCTGAGCAATATAATTAAACTGATCTAAGTCTCCATGCAGACGGTGTTAGTTCAGTGGAAGAATTCTTCCATCCTATCTACTGCCTATTGAGGAGGTGGATTAGCTATGCCATTGGTAGAATCCCTCCGGTCGGCGTAGGTAGTGTCTGCACTAAAGTGCTACAGCTGTGCCGCTGCAGCATTTTAAGTGTAGACAAGCACTTAGTATTGCACTAGGTGCACTAGGCCAAACAACTGAGACTCGCATTGCATCATTGGCCAGACAGAATGGGGTGACAACTCCCTCTTGCCTGGATAGGACATTACAGAGACTAATCTTTACTTTTAACTCTAAGTCCATAAAGCATACTTTCAATACAAATATACTGGTCCTTAAATGTTACCCGTACATACATCTCACAATGATTATGAATCTTGACAAGTTATGAGCTTTCTGTAAATACCTCACGTTACTCTTTATGAAAAAGAATCCTGCATTTAGTGTAACGAGTTTGTCAGGTCTGAGGTGAGAGCTGTTTGCAAAGAACAGGGAACCGTTTGCCACGGGGTGTCTGTGTCACACCCTCACTTGGTTGGACATGGAGATTTCCATGTAAGTTTTGTGTCTCTCATAAATCACAAGCATGTGAGTGTCTTATAGAGGGTTGAATTTGGTGTTATTGAATTCCGCACCTAAATCCATTTTTCCTCCATGCACGGTCCTTGCTTGTTACTGCTTATACCAAAATTTTAAAACATTTGATTCCCCTTCACTGAAATCTGCTGTTCTGGCTGTCTGCCTAGAGTGTGTACTGACATTACAAGGCAATTACTCTTACCCCCTCCCTGGTATGAGTTAGATAGTAGGCAGATTGTTGAATTTAAAGCTGTGCTGGCTCACTGATTCCCACTGGATTTTGCAGGTTGTCCAGTTACTCTGCCAAGCAGGCAAAGCGCTAGCAAACAAGAGTGAGGGGGAGTTCATCACACCAGTCACACAGCAATCACTCTGTGAGAGGAGCAGTTGAATCAGATGGAGCATTCATAGGACTTTAGATCTTGCCTCATATTCTGCTTTAAATATTACTAGGCACAATTTTTATTTCAGTGTCCCTGTTGGAAGAATCTTCCTTTAAAATATTGTAATTTGTTTGGGGTTTTGCTTTAAAAACAAACAAACAAAAAGACTTTCAGCAGTAAAAAGAACATAATGCATACTTGTCTGTTTGCTGCTTCAAATGTCCCCTTAATAAGTCAAAGACCCTTTTGTGTCTAAATGGTGTGGATAATGCAAACAAATTATCTCTATTTCATAATCAAAAATTCTGCTTCATTGTTCAGGAAATCTCTAAACAATGACCTCTGGACAGATTACGGTGCCTCATTTAAATAAAAAGAGCTTCAATGTAGAGATGCTTTATATACAGGTGCCCAGCAGTTCCTTTCTGCTGTTCCAATTCGGTGACTCAAATATGGAGGCTCTGTTTTCCCCTTCGTTAAACTCAGTGACCTTAAAAAAAAAAAATCAGTTTTGCAAAATTTGAACCTAATCCTACTTCCATTGAAGAGCATGGGAATGTGGTTATTGACAGCACTGTGAACAGAATCTGGCCCTGCTTGCAGGAAAGATACTTATCTTTGAACTGGATTTGCACTCTGTCTTCCACTGAAGTAAGGCAAGAAAAGATTAGGGCCAAAATGTTCCAAGCAGGTTCCCAGACATCTATAAAAAGGTCTGATTTTCAGGAGTGCTGGCCACCCACAAATTCTATTGATGTCAGTGGAATCTGCAAATAGTCCACACTTCTGAAAATCAGGCCATTTTTGTTTAGGTGTATAATAAGCATGGATTCAGGAGTCACACATCTCTATTTGTGATTGCCTATGGGATTTCCCCTTTGTAGGAACTTTTGCTCATATGATTTTCTGATGTGGCCCTTTAAATTTGGCAAAGGCAACCAGCCTTAACATGATCATTCTGCAACTGGCTGTTGTTTGCAGCATCTTTCTCATTCAGCTGGTAAGTGTTTTCAATTCCTGTTGTGTTTTTCCTTAATTTTTCTTTCTGTATTTCTGAAGGGATAGTGCATCCTCAGAACACGGAAGAGGGGAGAAGTGAGAATCTGGAGAGGGGAAATTACAGCCGGTCTGGAAAGATGCAGCCGTGGCATGAACCAGGGGTTTTGCAATGGGGTTGGAGAAGAATGGGCCTGTGTTAGAAATGCTGTTGAAGAGGTTCATGTTGTGTGTGTGCCCTTGCTGCTGTAATGGAGTATAAAAATGGGCACACAAATGCATACAGACCTCACTCAGGCATTACTTTGTGAAAATTTGTTCCTAAATGACTTTTCCTACTCCCCCTGACCCTGGCTACTGACCCAAAATCCACCATCCTTTGAACAACGAACGCCTTCAAACTCCATCCCGTACCACACACCTGGGGTTGCAACCCCAGTGACAGTGCCTCCCCAAATGATTCCTCAGTTGACTCTCTCAAGTCTCTATCTGTAGATCTTCTCTTGATCTTTACCTTTAACTACGCTCAGTTGCTGCTTCTGTCCTCTGTTGCCTCCACCTTAGCCTGTATCCTCTGGTGCTCTAATCTGCCATGTTTCCCCTTCTAGATGTACACCATGACAGGGAAATTGTTACCAGGAAGGGATACAGATGAAGAACAGCTGGGAGAAGACAAGATATGGGATTTGGGTGAATCAGAGACTTAGGAAGAGAATCATGGAGAAATGTAGGGATGCCAGTGAATGTGGGGGGAGGAGTGTGCAGTATAGGAAATTAAAAAATGAAACCAAATCTTTTAGAACTTCATGGCCTCTTGAGGTTTATCCATCTGTACTAGCGATTTTGCATGGCTTGTGGATAATGCTGACACAAATGAGTGGTGAATGACTTTTGAAAACACAGCCAAAATTTCCTATTCCAGCTCTGGAGGTAAGAATACCCACTTTATATTAAAAAAACTGACAAACCTGATATTGATGTTATTACTAATGGTCTTTACATATTTCCTGGAAGTAGACAAGCCTGCAGAAAGCCAAACAATAAGAACATATGTGAAAGAGAGATATTTTCCTGTGCCTGTCATGCAACTGGCAATCCTTTGCATTTACAAAGAGCAGTGATCAGAGGTGAGAGATCATTTCAACATCAGCAGTCTGTGTTGAGCACTGCAGCAGATTATGTGAAAGTTCTTTATCTTCATTGGGCATTTTAACAAGGCAATGACTGCATCAAACAGAGTTGCAATAGAGCATGGGAATAGAAGCATTCATAACATAAAGCTTTTCCTCCAAGTCAATAGCAGTTCTGACAGCTGCTAAAAATGTAGGCATGCTCCATAACCCACCTTGGACCCTGCTTTCTGTGGAAGAACCATGTGACATTAACAAAATGGAAATGATCTTCCACCACTTGGTTTCCTTCTTTCTCTCTCTGCAGAGTTTCATCTCTAAAGATCTCCTCCTCTTGCCATGCTGTTCCGTTTTTTTGGACATATAGAGGATGTCATTTTCCAGCACTGTCAATCTTGTATTAAAAAGAAGAAAGTACCCATTTTCATTCTCGTACCTGAAAGGACCACCATTAGAATGAGAAGGTATGTATAGCTCACCCTGTATGCTCTTTCATCCTGCTGACATCGCCAACAATGATTTCAAACTACAATGGATTTTATATCAGTCCACTGAGAACTGTGCTGAACCCACCATCTCATTTCACCTAGGCCACCAAACATCCTGCATGTGGCCTCTGGGAGCTACTACTTTATCATCAAATAGACAATTAATAGCAATAGTAATGAAACATTCTGGAAAAGGAGATTCCACATAGCATAGCCAGGTATATTAATATCTACCATCGTTTATGAGAAAACATGGAAATTTAGAATAAACTAGGTTTGAGAAAGTGAGATTATGCATTTGTTCCCCCCCACCCGCCCCGATGTTTAATTTTCAGTGGCTTGTTGCGAATAAGATATAATCTACAGAGTGAGATCTGATCTTATGTAGTTTACCCAAAGCCTATTAAACTTGCAAGAAGAAATGACATTACCATCTGCTGTCCAAATAGAATTGATGTGGTTTTATATAGTTCAGATAAATGATGGAAAAAGCACCGAATATTCATTCCCTCTTCTACTGAGCAGCACGATAGATCCATGCACTTAATGTTCTCATTTATTTGGTGACAAATTATCAAGTACTGTATCTGTTTTAGCTAAATGAAGGTCAATTGTGCGTAGTGTACGGTGTTGCTGCTGAAGTGTTTTTGAAAGTATCACATGCCGTCGGTTATACTTTGAGTGTTGCAAACAGGATGAGGATGGGGCGAGTAGGCTGACACTGGTATTAATTTTAATCACATTTTTACAGTCTCAAGTGTTACCCGGTACAAAGGGGGCATCATCTCTCCACAGTAAGCAGGGCCGGAAGCAGAATGAGGATTGTGAAGTTTGTGCTGAGATAATCTTTTCCTATGCGCCATAAACTTAAGACGTGTCATGTGCTGGCTGTACAGCAGCTTTCCAATTCTACTTTCATGCCAAAATACCGTTGCCTTATAAACTATCCCTTGACAAGTAAGCTCCGTGCCTTAGATACCGTGTGTTGTGATGCTGTGCAAAAGAGAGAGTGAAAAGAATGACCACAGAGGACTGCATTGTTGCTAAAATCTGGTCTACAGAGTAAAATTTTCAATGCATTGAATGGGGATTTAGCTGAACAATTCTCAGTAAGGTGCAAGAGTGTCACATTGATAAATCCTGATCATATTGAAAATTTACCCCACTGTCTGCCCAGGTCAGGTTACTGCTGTTACAGCTTGGCATTCAATCTATTCTGACATGTCAGGAGACATTCTGATATCCCGACAGCTAAGGAGATACTTGTACTTGAAGTAATGTAAGACAAACTGAACTGTTCAGCCTATCAAGACCCAGATCCAGCTCTTGGGGGATCATTGGCCCAGTGAGATCTCACTAATAATAACATTTTTACAACGCTTTATGTAAAATTATTATTCACAAGGGGTCAAATCCTGAACCCCTGGATGTTTTGCATTGACTTCAGTGGGATCAGGATTTTACCCAAGCTGTGGAGGAGGAATAGCCCCAAGGGGACAATGAAAATAGAGGAATAGGGCATGAGATTCTGTCTCGACATACACCTCATGCAATCCCACTGAAGCCAGGGATATTTCATGAGATGTTAATTGGAGCAGAATTTGACTTAGGGCTCCATGTGAGAATGCTCAGCTGATTGTGAATGCGTGTAGGTTTGCCAATTTTGGTTGGACGTATTCCTGGAGGTTTCATCACATGACAATCTTTAATTCAATATTCATCTTTAATTCCTGGAGACTCCAGGACAATCCTAAAGGGTTGGCAACCCTAGATGCATGGGGTCGCACTGCTGCTCAGGTTTGGCCTGGGTGCTCCATCGTCACAACGGCGGTGGAATTTGAGTGAGTGGCATTGCGACCTGGCACATGGGGTCACAGCTACAGGTAAAGTGGCCCCAGCGTGCTGCAGGCTGGGCCCTCCCCTACTGGCTGCCAAAACTGAGGCATCTCTTTTCAGGGATGAGCTGCAAAGCAAGACAGGCCCAACACCCAAGGGCAAAGTTCACCATCAGGGAGGGGTAAGATAAGGAGCATGGTGGGGAGTCAGGGACTCTTAGGAAGAGATGGTAGGGGGCTCCCTTGAGGGCTGAGGCTCCTGGGATAGGGTAAGTTTGGGGGATCCTGGGACAGGGATCAGGCTAGTGATGAGGGGGCACCGGAGAGGGGGGAGGGTCAGATGGGGGACAGGGCATCAGTAGAATAGCACTAAGGCCCCTTCCCCACTTCAAATGGCACTCAGCACCCCCTGAATTGAGGAGAGTGGCGTGTGGTGGGAACAGACCTTTATTCCCCTTTGCTAGGACAAGTATTGCTCTAGCAATTATATCTACTTAGCTCCCCCTGCATGAGTCTGGACTTGAAACAACTAAAGGTTAAGAAAAAAAAAAGATGATGGTAATCTGACTGCAGTGATGACAGCAACGAGTTAAAAGGAGAGGAAAGAACAAGGATTCTGGCTCAAGAGAAAATCCAGTAGCAATTCTCCACAGGCAGCAAATAATTTGTTTGAGTGCATAATTAATAGATTTGTCAGAAAGTACTTAGATTGTGAAATATTGCAAGTAGACCTATTTCCAGATGGATTAAGATGAATGGGTCCTCCAGCAGAGTATGAAACCTCATTGCTCAGCGGCTGGAGAATTTGCTGCATCTAGATTTGTTTGAGTCTCTGCCTCTTTGCTCTCTTCTTTCTCTTTCTCCTTGGGCTGCTGGGGAGAGGGGGGGGGAAATGAATAGAATGCTTCTAATTCCAATACTGAACAGTGTCCTTTACCTAAAGGGCATCCAAGCAGACCAAACTAAATCAGATGCTCAATAGGAAACTATTCACTGCACAAGAATATAAAAAAGGGGGACTGTATTAACAAATGCAAAACAGTTAAATTAAGCTCTGCTGCATATCAGAGGTATTTGCTTGCCCATCATAGAATCATTGACAAGAAGCAATTTAAGTCTTTCAGCTTCTGTGCAAATGCTCCAATGTTGGGGGTAAGGAAGAGGAATGATTCCTTCATCGTTTCTTACACTAAAGATGCTAGATTAATAACACTTTCTAACACTGTGGGGCAGAAAACAGAAACAAATGTTCACAAAATATTATTTTCATTAACATTTTCTGATTAGCTCTACTATCTAATTATTTCCAACATTATCTCAGTTGTCCTGATTACTTTCTCCCTAGGCCAAACTCCTCAAAGGTATGTAGTTCTAAGTATCTTTGAGGATCTGGACCCTAGCCTATATTGTTAACAACTTGTCAAACAATTCAAATTGTGAACAAGAATGAATTATACATCTAGGAGGTAGCATATATTTTTGTGTCATACTGATGGGAAAAAAATTAGGGGCCGTGACCAAAATATTCTAACATGGGTGTCTAGAGTAACATACTGAAGTCCATATTTAAGAACCTAAATAATTGGCATGATTGTCAGAGATGCTGAGCACTCATAATTCTCATGTGGGGACTCAGAATTCAATAGGAATTTAGGTTTCTAAGTATGGATTTAAGTGCCTACCTTTAGACAACCAAGTTTGAAAACTTTTGCCCAGATATTCAAAGTTAATCTCACGATAGTGTCTATATATTTATATGTATTTAAATTATGCTTGCAGTGCCCTGATTTGAGTGTGCAAATTAGGCATTTATTCGAACACACAACCATTTAGGCCCCTAATGGGTCATGTGTGTGCACAAATACCTGATTGATGTGTTAGCATCAGGCACCTGTGCACAGAAATGAGGCACATGCAAATATATACTGAGTTTGGCCTGTAATGCCAAATGAGTTCTAATTATCACCATTTTATATACCCACTTCTAAAGAATATTTTTATGACATGAAACGCTGAGCTAATCTCAATTTGTGCTTTTTTGACAAGTGTATTTAGCAGGTAAACATGGGCCAATTGCTTGTGATGAAGCCATGTACCATAAGTAGGGCCCTACCAAATTCACAGCCATGAAAAATGCATCATGGACCGTGAAATCTGGTCTCCCTCCATGAAATCTAGTCTTGTGTGTGCTTTTACCTTATATAATATAGATTTCACAGAGGAGAGCAGGGTTTTTCATGGGGTTCCTAACCCAAAAGGGAGTTGCAGGGGTTGTCACAAGGTTATGTTGGTGGGGTGGGGTCACTGTATTGCTACCCTTACTTCTGCGCTGCCTTCAGAGCTGGGCAGCTGGAGAGCGGCGGCTGTTGGCTGGGGACCCAGCTCTGAAGGCAGTGCCCCGCCAGCAGCAGCGCAGAAGTAAGGGTGGCAATACCATACCATGCCATCCTTACTGCTGTGCTGTTGCTCGTGGTGGCACTGCCTTCAGAGCTGGGCTCCCAGCCAGCAGCTGCCATTCTCCAGCGGCTGAGCTCTGAAGGCAGTGACACTGCCAGCAGCAGAAGTGCAGAAGTAAGGGTAGCAGTATCGCAACCTCACCTACAATAATTTTGCGACCCCCCCCACAACTCCTTTTTTGGGTCAGGACCAGTACAATTACAGCATCCTGAAATTTCAGATTTAAATAGCTGAAATCATGAAATTAATGATTTAATGACGTTGAAATTGACCAAAATGGACCGTGAATTTGGTAGGGCCCTAACCATATGTGTACAGAGCAGATAAGCCAAGTGTGAATTTGCTTTGGAAAGCTTCAAGGACACAAGAAACCTTGGGAAAAAAAAAATCAATAAATGTCCAACAGTATATTAAATCCTTGCAGAGAGCATGGGCTGTTTTTTGTATGACAATAGCAAAAATTACAGTGCTGCAACTAATTTAGATGCAAATTATATGTCAAACAAGTGCTTATTGGTGCTCCAGAATCTAGGTATGCAATTCATACATATGTGCACATATACACTCTCTACTGTCCATAAATCCATTTTTTCCCATCAGCACATCAAATCTGTTATATTAGCCAGAGTGAAAATCCTGCCACATATTTTCCTAATCAGAGTCAATCAATTCAACAATCCAACATAATGACTCAAACCTATAAAATCTCTCCTATAAGTCCAAACAACTGTCAATCAAAACAGGCAGAATGAATTGATCCTGATGTTTTCCTTATTGGAAAAAGAAACATTCCTTCCTAACTTACTGAGCAAAATCTTTAAAAATAAAAACAAAAAGAGCTCAGCAATAGGTGCTGAATGCAATCACGGCCCAATCCAAAGCCCATTGAAAGCAATGGAAATCTTACTATTGACATAATATACTTATATGGTGTGCAGCCCACTAACTTGTGCACTTTGAGCACTTGAGAGTAAACGGTGGGGAGAAAAATCCCTAGGTTCTGATCTCACTCACATGGGTAATCTATTTCTATTTTATGAGACCATTCATATGACTAAGAGCTGTTGGATTGGTACTTTATTGTGCAGTTGTAATTTTTGCTGCCGGGCCATGGGTCTGCATATGAAAGAAAGATTGCTTTTTTCCGATTCAGTTTTGTAAGGGTTTTTTGTTTGGTTGGATTTTTGGGGACGGGGGGAAGCAAAATGTGTATGTTACAATGAAACGAAGGCAGCAGAAGAAGGTGTCTAAAGTTTCACCTGCTGAGTCATGTTTTTGTGTGCAGAAGTTTACTATCATAACCAGTAGACAATAAATTATAGCACAGAGACACTCTGGTGATCTGAGTCAAGTTAGGAAGGGGGGCACTACTATTTACTAATATACAGGACCAGAGTTGCATAGGCTGACCAGATAGCAAGTGTGAGAAATCAAGACAGGGGGTAGGGAGGTAATAGGAGCCTATATAAGAAAAAACCCAAATATCAGGACGGTCCCTATAAAATGGGGATATCTGGTCACCCAAGAGTTGTGTGAAGTTTGGCAGTGTTATGCCACAATACTTCTGGGGTTCACTGATGAATGTCAGACCCTACACCAGACAGCTTCCCATAATACATTCCCCATCAGCCTCTCCTCCCACTGCCAAATGGGAAGCAGGGGAATGAAGAGAGACCCCTTGTGAGCCTCCCCTTGAGGAGAGAGAGAGAAAAGGGTGGGGGGATTTTTCCAGGGAGCAGGTGACTTGCTGAAGATGCTGAAGGTGGCCATCCAGACAGTGGATGTATTCCCAAGAACATAACAACAGGTAGGAAGTCTTCTTTCCTATGCATTCCTAAATGGTTAGGGAAAGATTCAGATACTATGATGATGGGAGCATACACTGGAGAAAATTAGTTTTGGCTACACTCTGAGTGATTTGCTGTCTACTCCTATATATGTAGCTGACCAACATTGATGATGGGATTTAGTGTGTCTGAGCAATGCTGAGGGTGTGCTTTACTTGCTTGCTTTTATGTTGATGCCCATCATCATTGTAGATGCAGGAGGAATAATATAAAGGCGATTATTTATTTTTAGCTACAGTCTCTGAGAAGCTCAGAAAACAATAAAATTAATGCTGTTCTTGGAGGAGCTCAACACATATAATTATTATTTGTATTTTGGTAGCATCTAGGCAAACTAGACTCCCCATTCAAGGACCAGGACCCCTTTGAGCTAGGCATTCTGTGCGCATGCACACACACGAAGCAAAAATATTGTCACTGCCCCCAAAGAGCTTACAATCTAAGTATAGGCAGTAAAACTATCGGCGACAACAGGTGGATACCACAAAACAGGCAGGGGAGCACAAAGTAACAGTGAGACAGTTATGACTAGTATGATAAACAGCAGTCATGGCCCCTGGCATAGTCATTGTCAAGTGTTTTGTAGGCATCATGGTATGAGACTAAAATCAGGGATGGTGCTGGTTTGATTCTAGAAATGCGATTTAAGCCAATGGAAAGGCTTCCATTGACTCCAACAGGAGTTGGATTAAGCCCATGATCCTTTAGGGTCTTATCTGCTGAGTTGCTGAGCATTTGCAACTCCACTTGAAACCAATGGGAGTTGCGGGTGCTAACATCTCTGAAAACCAGGCTCTTTCTGACTGGCAATTGTCATATTGCAGGGTGTGTGCTTTCACACTATGGGAAAATGTTCTTTTATGGCTTAAGAGGGATGTAAAATCTGTCTAGGTTTTGTACTGGCCCTCTGCTCAAAGGTGAATTTCACCCAAAGTTAACATGGAAGGGTGCAAATGCAGTCATAGTGAATTCATTTAAAAATCCAAACAAATATTCAGCTCCATTATTCCTCCAGCTCTAGTTCCTCTGCCTCTTAAATTTATTCTGAGCAACTTCAAGAAATTTATCAAATAAGCCCTTTTTTATATAAAGTGTTTTGGACCATAACACAGATTTTAGTGGGCTTTTTTCCCCATCTTTGAATCCCAATTCCTGGAAAGTTGCCTTATAGTCAGCTAGACTGTGGAGTTTGGTCCAGGCAGCACTCAGGAAACCCATTTCAACTGCCACAGTGATGTTACCAACTTTTACTTTTTAAATAAAAAATCATAACCAAAGCAGTTGCTCTTTCTTTCTTTCTTTCTTTCTTTCTTTCTTTCTTTCTTTCTGTGAGACTAGAGAAATTTGAATCTTGCAACAAAAATGAAAACATGGTTAAGCACTGGCTGCATTCATGCCAGAAGTTGAGTTTAAACTATGAACATGCCTTGAACATTTAAAAAGGTATTAAACTAAAAGGGGGCTTGGGCACATATGCTTTGGTTGTGGCTCTGTCTTTGGTGAGCAGGGGCGGCTCTAGGCACCAGCAAAGCAAGCATGTGCTTGGGGCAGCCCATTTGCAGGGGCGGCAGGGATCCAGCATGGGAGCTGAGAACCAACAGGGGGCCCTGGGAGCTGTAGTTCCTTGGTTAGCTCCCTGCCTATAGAGCCAGCCCCGGAGCAGGGAAAGAACTACATTTCCCAGCATTCCCTTGGCCACTACCAACAGGAAAGGGGGAGGGAGTGAGGAAGCTGAGACCTCATGCTGCAGCCTGCTATGAATGGAGAGCTGCACTGTGAGTAGGGATTCCATATTTTAACATTCAAAAAATAGGACACTCCACGGGGAGGGAGGGTAGCCCCACCCTGCCCCCATCCACTCCCTCCGACTGCCCCCCACAGAAACTCCAACCTATCCAACCCCCCCTGCTCTCTGTCCCCTGATCACCCCCTCCCGGGACCCCTGCCCCTAACTGCCCCCCCAGGACCCCACCCCCTATCTAAGCCCCAATGATCCTTGCCCCCCCTAGGACCCCACCCCCCACCTGTCCCCTGATAAACCCCGGGGACTCCCATGCCTACCCAACTGCTGCCTGTCCCCTGACTGCCCCCCCGAACCTCTGCCCCATCCAACCCCCCCTTCTTCCTGTCCCTTGACTGCCCCCCCCCCCGGAACTCCCTACCCCTTCTCCAACCCCCCAGCCCCCTTACCGTGCCACTCAGACCAGCGTGTCTGGCCTCGCGCAGCACCAGACACACTGCTGCATACATGCTGCCGTGCTCCCCTGCGGAACCACAGGCCCCCTGCCCCTCCCCCCCCAGCACCTGCCTTCCAGATTTGAACACCTCAAAATTCAGGAGTGCTCAAGCTCAGTTTGGGCAGCTATTACTTCATTTCTCCCAAATCAAATATACTGATCCACTGTAACTTGCTGTAGAAAAAGTAGGATAAAATTGAGCAAGAAATGCTTCCCGGTGGTTATTAGGACTGGATTTGCTATTTTCAACAGCCATTGCCTTGTTTGTTTGTTTGTTTGTTTGTTTGTGTAAAAGGAAGACAGTGATATTGCATTGGCAAATTCCCCATAGAAAGAAAGAGTGGAACAAAAGAATAATAAAGGCACCTCAACTTTTCCTTATTTATCTAGGACAGTCTTATAATATGCATCCAGATATCCTCCAATCACACAAGCTGAAAATTGTTCCACTTTACTGCAGTTCTGTAACCGTATGGGAACCAATCCTGTCTGTGTTGTGTGCACATCTAAAATTCCTGCTGAATGACCTGCCCTGGGAGTGAGTTACCAGTGACCCAGGGCTGCAGCGGAAGGAGGGTGCAGGTGGGGCGGGGGGTGAGCCCAGGGCTGGGGTGGCAGGAGGTGTGTGTGGGGGTGAATGGTGGGGGGGATAGGGTGTGTGTGTGTGTGTGTGTGTGTGTGAGAGCCCAGGGCTGGGGTAGCAGGGGGGTGCAGGCCCGAGGGTGCGGGTGGTGGGGGAGAGCCCAGGGCTGGGGAGGCAGGGGGTTGTGGCGAGGAGCCCAGGGCTGGACGGGGAGCAGCCAAAATTTTTTTTGCTTGGGGCGGCAAAAAACCTAGAGCCGGCCCTGTTGGTGAGTTGTGTTAAGGCTTAGGATACACATGTGCTGGAGGTGTTATCAGTCTTTGGTGGAAAGCTTGCCCACCTCTGGCTCACACTATGCTACGCTCCTGACAACTTATCTTTATGAAAATAGTCCCTAATATCAATGAGACCACTTTTGTCTAAGTAAGGACTACTCAGGTGAATAGGGTTTTTAGAACTAACCCCTTAACCATCAACTTTAATCACCAGATTTACACACAATTCTGAAGATCAGAAAAGGCTGTAGGAGTTCAGAATCTACAAGATATCTCTTAAAACTGTGCACTCCCTGTGCACTTCCCTCACACACTTTAGGGCAAATATGGTCCATATTTCAAATAGTGATTATATACATTCAAGCATTATTTATGGCATGTGGTTGCAGTCATGTCTTTTCCCTATAGACCAAAGAGAAATCAAATCTGAAAAATATTCATGGAACTCTTAAGAATTATCTTAGAATCTAGAGGATTTTGCTTATCAGATCTGGCAGGAACCTGTTTTTTTTTTTTTTGTCTACCTCTGCAGCAAGAGATCATCTGGGTATGTCTCACCTAACCAATTCCCTGCCATCGCAGGGACCTGGAACATTGGTGGCGCCTTGGTCTCTCCAGTTTCTATAAGAGTTTAGTCTCCCTAGGACTGAATGTTCAGATATTCAAAGAGACAAGTTGGGTGAGGTAATATCTTTTTTTGGACCAATTTGTTGGTGAGAGAGCCAAGCTTTCAAGCTACACAGAGTTCTTCCTTGGGTCTTCCTCAGTGTAACTCAAAAGCTTGTCTCTCTCACCAACAGAAGATATTACCTCACCCACCTTGTCTCTCTCATATCCTGGGACTGACACAGCTACAACACCACCACCTACAGATCTTCAAAGGTATTTAGAAGCCTGATTTCAAGGGTAGTTAAGAGCCTAAATATCTTTGATGATTTGGGTCAAAATTTGTTAGTGTAACTCACCAGTTCTCAAACTGTGGGTCGGGCCCCCAAAGTGGGTCATGGCCCCATTTTAATGGGGTTACCAGGGCTGCGGTTAGACTTGTTAGGGCCCAGGGCCGAAGCCCATGCCTCACTGCCCAGCGCTGAATCCCTTGGGCTTTGATCCCCCCACCTGGGGTGACGGGACTCAGGCGTGCTCAGACTACTGCTCCTGAGGTTGTGTAACAATTTTTGTTGTCAGATGGGGGTCGCAGTGCAATGAAGTTTGAGAACCCCTGGCTAACTGAAGTAACTGAGCTCAATAGAGAGGTAACAGAGTGAAACTTAATGGCCTGTGATATACAGGAGCTTGGACTAGATGAGCCAGTGGCCCCTTCTAGATTTGAAAGCTGTAGATCCCCGAGGATTAAGATCTGTGCAATCTTTCTTTTGCAAAGATTACACAAAAAAGGAAGTGGGGGAAATATCGTACCTTCCAAATGCATTCTTTCCAACAGTCTGACACAGATGATGTAGGTGGCTGTGTAGAGATCCACATGGAGCTGGTTGCAGACTCTAAATCAGAAAGGAAGGATGGCCTGGTGGTTGGGGCTCTAGCTTGGGGTGTGGGAGACCTGGATTCAATTCCTTGCTTTTCTGCAGACTTCTGGTATGACTGTGAGCAAGTCACTTAGTCTGTCTGTGCCTCAGTTCCCCCTCTGTAAAATGGGGACCACAACATTTCCCTACCTTATAGGGGTCTTGTCAGATGATCAGGTACTACAGTGATGAGGGCCATATGTCTAGTACCTTAAATAGATAATGGGGCACTAGAACAGCTCTGGGAATAGAGGGTGGCAATTAATTTCTAACTAATAATATAGTTGAATTTTGCCACATTTTCCCCAACTTCTCCCCAAACAGAATTTTCTATTTTCTCAAAGGTAACTGATTTATCAAATAATCTCAATGCATAATTCTCTGTCTCTAGCTCATTTATGAGCAGTTTGATCTTCAAAATTCAGGCTGTTTTGGTTGGCCACTGTGATGGAGATACTACCCAGCCAAAGGCCTTGGACTGTGAGAAAGGAGGCTCAGATATTCCATGATAGAACTCTCTACTGGTAGGCAACAGTTAGTGGGTGGGGACCAAAGTCAGCTGGAGCCCATTAGCCTCCCCCGAAATTAGTTTGCCACTTGTAAAGGAGGGAGGAAGGAAGACAGAAAATAGGTTAATGAGAATGGCTGGAGAGAGTGCATGCCAGGGTGAGTCTGAGGAAGGTGGGCTGTTTGCAGAGAAGAACCTTCTCAACTGACTGAGTTATTTTTACTGTAATCTTGTAATAAGGGAGTCTGGGACATTTCTTGCCCCTGTCCCTGAAGGGGCAACAGCAGAATTTAGGAATTCTGTTTTCTCTTCACTCTCTTGGAAGAAAGAAAACCTGGACCATGGTTTGATATCTCCCTGCCCCAACTTTGGGCACTGGTTTATTTTAAAGCCTGTGGAGACTGGGTTTGGTTTCCCTCGTGGGCTGTAAAAGAAGCTTCTGTCTGTTTTCTTCACTTGCCTGGGCCCTTCTCTCTTGAAGGTCCACTTGCGCCCAGGCTAAACGTACTATTTCAAATCCCTTCCTGGATGATGCAAACATGGGGTCAGGCTTCTACTGCAAAGGCTCACAACTATGAACTCAACTTGCTTTCCCCAAATGTTCTGTAGGCCTTGTTTACAATTCATTGTTCTGAACTTGCTAGACAGAATGCTTAATTCTTATTCTGGGGTCTGATATGTGTCTGGTGTGGTTGCATAATCCTGTGTTGGCTCTCTGCTCAAGAGTGAATAGGTGGTGGTTCTGCCCCCGCCCCATCACTGTTGCAGCATGCAGCTGAGGCGGTAGTGATAAAGATGGATGGCTGAGTTGGACTAAGGAGGTTGCTGAGTGGAATGGGGAGAATGGGTGGGGGAGGAGACTCTGCTTAGGGCACTAATGCATTGCTCAAACTATTTCCAGATCATGGGAACACTCTTCTGTTCCCTTGGAACTGGTTATACTATATTCCCCTCAATATACATATGCACACACAATCTGAAAAAAAACAACTCCTATTAAAAGGTTATATTATCCCCCTTGATGAGCACCCATAATGTTCTTTAGCACTGAGGTTTGCATGTGTGTACATCCTGGAGAGAGGTGTGTGTACCCCTATGTTAAGAATAGCAAAAATCAATTCCCCAGAATTATAAAAACATATGAGTGCCTTTCATTTGAAGGATCTCCAAGGGCTCTACAAACAACCAGCCAGTATATACAGTACCACTGAAGTGCAGTCATCTGCATGTTAAACAGAGAAGAGAGGGGAAGACCTGAACAGGACTGCCATGGGATCCTTGATGTCCACACAGAGCAGAGAGAACCTGCCTCTGAAAGACATCACTTGCCAATATTAAACTATGGAATTCACCCTACTGCAAAAAGCTGATGGGCTGAGTTCATCATGCCGTGAGTCTTGTTTATATTGTACTCTCCTGCCTTATTCCAGTGCAATTGAATTTATGGAAATTCAATGCCCCTGGAGGTGGAAAGTGAACACCCTCCTTGCTCCATCTTTAACTTGGAAATATCATGTTCTGTCTCCTACAATTTTAATGAACTCTTTTGATTAATAATAAATAATAGGCAAAGTAAATACTTATCTTTGTCCCCTGGAATGGTCTCTAGCCACAACCTGCAGTGAGAAGAGTTTGTTCTGACTTTGCTAAACTGTATTATCAATGCCAAAGCCTCTGTTTTAACCCTCCTGAATCTTAAGCCTGTTTTGTCATACATTAGCAACAGGCTAGCTAGGATATTCAAACTCTTTCCAAGGGGGAAATCCTTCCCTCCGCTCCCTACTTCATGGGCTGGAGAGGGTCCCCCTGCAGAAGAGTGGAGGAGGGTAGAATTTAGTAGGCAATGTAGTCATAAGAGCTCTTCCCCAGATGTCTGGGTTAACAAATGCAGTTGTATAGCTGGTCACAGAAGGGTAGCAGCAGGAAAAGAGGCATAAATCACTAGACTGGCTTTTCAGACTGAACTATCCATGGTCTGGCTTTTGGGCTTTTTAAATGTATGTAAAGGCTCAATTGTGAGGGAGCACAGAGTGCTGAGATAAATTCAGGGCAAGGGAGCACAAACAGTCCTCACACAATCTTATATAAGTTCACCGTGGTGTCCTTCATTTACAATGTCTAAGGCAGCTTCCTGTCTCATCACTGTAGGGCTTTTCCCAAGCTTCAACGTACCCCATTGGAATGGGGGGAAGAAGTGGAAGAGGCCTTGCATCTCTGAGATTTTTGTCCTTCTTCTTTTTCCCTTGCTGTCTCCCATGTATCAGTCCCCAGCTGATAAGATGAGTTCTTGCATTAACCTGCTAATCATCCAGTCCCATCAAGTATCTCCCAATTTGGCCCAGGAGGAGGCATTTAGAAAGTGCACAGCGGTGAGCCAGCCTTAGGCTATTCCAATGCTGTGCAACTGTGGCTTAGAGTGGAGTTGCACAGTCCCAGCAGGAACATAAGGAGGCCCCATGTTACAGGGAGCCACAGCCTCCCCTTGCTTCCATCCCACATCCTTTGGTGTGACTTGCACCTTAGAAGACCCTAGTGAGAACCAACATTGGCCCTTCGAGTGCCAGGCCCTCTATGGAGTGACTACATTGCCTACTAAATTCTACCCTCCTCCACTTTTCTGCAGGGGGATCCTCTCCAGCCCATGAAGTGGGGAGCAGAGGGAAGGATTTCCCCCTAGGAAAGAGTTTGAATGCAACACAGTGAATTCTGTGGACCAAATTCTGTCCTACCTTAAAGCAGGATTGAGCCAAAAGTTTTTCCACTCACCAGTTCTAGTGGTTATTCCTACTAACAATTAAATCAGCTATCAGCAGTAAAACAAAGGAGATGGATTACCAGTTTGCTGTGTTTACCCCACTCCCACACGCTGACATTTAAAGTGGTTCTATTTCTTGCCATGCTCTAGCATTTTTCAAAATAACAACAAAATAGTTGGTCCTCTAGGTTATCTGCTGCTGCTGCTCCCCATGCTGTTGTAAAGAGTCAGCAGGGTTTACATTTTAAAGAAAAGAACAGTCCCCTGAATCTAACATATTTAATAGTTTTTTTGATCACTCTCTACTGGGGAGCATGTATTTCAAGCAAGTCCACATTTTTTCTTTTGCTCTTCATGTCTTGTATTTGAATGCTACTGTGGGTCAGATTCTCAGCGGATGTAAACTGATGAATCTCTGAACTTTGGAGCAAATGGAGCTTCACTGACTTATGCCAGCTGGGGATCTGATGTGTGGACTATCCGGTTATATTTAAAACTTATTCTAAACACAAGGTACTAGAATGATGCAGCAGGGCAAAGGGGAAAATGGTGATGTTCTATGAAAAGATTTTGAAGAAAATATTATGTACATTATGCAGAATAACATGCAAATCTCTTAATTCTCTGGATCTCCTTTTGTTATAAAAGTAGAATATTTGAGGCCTGCTTCTTCACTGAGTGCACAAGGTGCAAAGTGGGTGGAAATGCTGCCATCAGAGAGCTCTGTTTGTAGTTTTGCCATAAGCACGGCCCCCCTGGAGCAGACTGTAGATCTGCCTCCCTGTTCTGTGGAGCAATACCTTGCGCATGGCCTATACCTGGTACGTTGGTGAAGTTACCCAGCATGTTGACAGGTGGTGCCAATGTTCCAGCAACTTCCCACCCCATCCTCTCTGTGTGAAATGGATTAGCAGCCACAGAAGCTACTCTTCTTCCTATGCTCTGACTCACTTCCTTGCATATGCTATCCAGGACAGATGGGGATGCCTGAAGCCCCCTCACTCCCCTGCCGCTGCACAAGCTGGGCTATGCTCTGTCCCAGTATGAATGGAGAATGCTGCTAGAGTAGCATTTTAATACTCTATATGTGTGTAAGTAGCTACACAAGGTAAAAGGCCATTGGAGTCAGTGACTTCACTAAAATGTGGAAAATATTTATAAGATTCTTCAAAATAAGGGGTATGTATAAATAAAGCACCAAGCACTTGAGACAGATACACGGTGATCCATTTATGAAACCAATAGTAAGAAAAATGTATTTTTGTGTTTTTAAGACTAAAGGAAGAAACAAATGATTTATGTGCTGGCTGTTGGAAATGTCAGTAAAGATTTAAAAACAGGCAGCAGTATGTCTAAAGTAAGATATTGGGGTTTCTTTTTTCCTCTTTAAATTATAATAAAACAGGCTCTCTTTGAAATATTGTTCGTCTGGATAAAAGTTTCCTGTTAGAAAACCCTTGTTTAGTGTGGAAGATGGGTGGATTTCTCTTATGGCTTCTTGCTGCTGCTATTCACCATTGGGGAATGGCACCTCCCATAGACTGGTAACAGAATGCTTTACATCTGGAGGAAAAGAGTGGAACCTGACAGTATTTTAATGCTACTAAACTGTTTGTTCCTGAAGATAAATGTCTGTGAACTTGACTGTAAATTTCTAGGGGGATCACTCCCTTCTCACACTGTTGTTACCTCAGTGATGTCCACACAAGTATTCAGGACTCACATCAGTGCAAGTGAGACCCTGGGGTCAAATGTGACTTGTACATGAGCTTTATTCTGTGCCAGTGAGTGGCTCTTGGGTGAGGTGGGGGTCTCTCTCTCTTCACACTAGACTTCTTCAGGCAATAAAGATTAGTTGATTAAGGCTGACACAGTCCTTCCCCATTCACCTCTTTGCCCATGAAATGACTAATGCAAAACAAACATCAAATGCGCCAGAATAACTTATACACTAGTAAGATGCTTATTCCTATTTTTAGTGGGATCAAAATATGACTTTGACATCGCACCAGTCTATGTCGTGTGTGTGTGTATTAAGGGACACACATGATGTGGTAGTTAACAGAACATAAATATTGCCATTCTGGGAAGAAGTGCACAGGATTCCATCCACCCATTAATTCTCAACCAATCTTCTCTTGGCTCTGATAGTTGAGGTTTCTCTTAGGAAAACAAAGACCAGGACTGAGATTCTCATGCTGTTCCAGGAGAAGTCACGAGGGGCACTAATGTTCCATTCTTTTCCCACACCAGCCTTCTCTTCCAGTAACGTGACTATGCTATAAGCTCAAGACATACGTCTCAAGGTAGCATTTTAGTATTTGAGCCTCACGCTCGGCTAATGGGGTTCTCATTTAACCAGACTTTTCAGTGTTTCTTAGAACTCAGTTTTGCCTCATCTTATGATGTGCCTAAATTCCTGTTAATACTGTTTCAAAACCACACAGGCTCAGGGCAAAATCCTGCAGGGTCAAAGAGAGAGTCAAAGCCCCCTGGTCATGCCATAGAGGACTTGAGTGGGATTCTAGTCTTGCACTGTCATTATTGCTAGCCTGAGGGAGTGGCTAACATGACTGTCAGTTACCACAATGCCAGAGTATTCGTGGCCTGTTGGCTTGGGGGAAGGGATGCGCACTCCACAAGGGCAACCTTTCCCCTTGTGCAGACATACAGCATGGGTCTATGAATCATGTAAAAGCTCGGTTTGGGGGATTTAAATGGGACTTAAGACATATATTGTGCAGGCTGTCTGCTCAGCAGGGGAAGTAGTGCTCTCCTAAGAGCCTGTATGGAGTGCTACAAAGCTCCTTCCTCTCGCACCCCAATCAGGTCCTTGCCCCCCAAAGGCTCAGAAGTCCTCCATGTCCCGAACACAGTTCTGCTCCCTGCTTCCCTCAAAGCTCATTATATTAACAAGATATTGCCCATGCTGCATATTGGTCTGGGTTTGAAAAACAATCTGTATTAAAAGTTACATAAATATATAATATGTGAAAACAAACTTCCTGAATAATAAATGTATTTAAAGACTACAAACTGCTCCTCAGGAATTTGTTCCAGTCACTTGGGTAAATAATGCATGTTTTATAACCTTCAATGAATGCTCTTTCTTTCTCTTTAGGAGAGCCATGGAAACTAAATACAAAATACTAGCTAAATGACATTCAAGGAATGGCACAAACTGAAAATGCCACACCGACTGACATTCTCCCTAACTTGCACTACTGAAAACAAGACTTATTCTGAAAGATTATTGCTTTAAGGATAGGATTTCAGCACAAACATTGAATTTCAGGTCTTGTCAGTTTTGCCAACCTTAATACCACTTGAACAAAGATATATATACTTTAAAAAATTGTACATATTTTAAGAGCTAATTGTGGGCCAGATCCTCAGTCTAAACAGCGCTAAATAGATTTCAATGAAGTAGCATATCATATAGGAAGAATAGTCCAAGTGGTTAGCATGGTTGCTGGGGACTCTAAAGCCCTTGGTCCAAGGCCTTGTTCTGCCACAGATTTGTCTAAGGTCACACAGGAAGTGGCTTAGCCTCACTGCCTTCAATTCCTGTCTGTTAAATTGGGATGACTGCACTTATTACCTCCCAGGGGAGTAGTGAGGATAAACACATTGAGAAGGGTGGATTAAACTAATGGAGGCCATTAGTTTAGAAGTTATTTACATATTAAATCAGAAGTAATTTACATGTTAGATGGGTACCACATCATTCCCAGAAGTTGCCCTAAGAGGCACGGACTAAGTCCCTGTTCATCTGCTGTTTCTCCATGGTGTGGCACCAACACCATTGACAGAACACTTTTCTGTCAACCCCTCCCTAGCTGTCCGTTCCACTCCCAGTATGCTAATTGCTTGCGTACATCTTAGGTCTGTTTGTGCTCATTTCATAGTCTGTGTAGCTGATTAAAAGTGGATTTTGGGTGAGGAGGGGAAGGGAGTAGAATAGAGCTTTCCACATTTTATTTCAAAATGAGCCCTACAAAACCCAAGTTTGACCTTGCTTACTGCCCCTATCTTGGGAGGGAAACACTCGAGACATGCCCAGATCATCAGACTTGGTTTCAACTTCACAACAATACTCCAATGAAATGGCAAAGACCAAACACAAGTTCATGGTTCTCTAAAGCTCGTATGCAGATCCTCTCAACTGAAACACTCAGTTTTGTGCAGCAGAAGCACTGATGCTTTGGCACTGCAAACAGGTGCATATCTTGCCTGTGAGAGTTAACCTATGGCAGTTTTAATCTCCTGTGGGGAAGCTTGCCTTAGCATTTCTAGGGCCCCGTTTTTTAGTCTGCATGGCAGAACCACAGATGAGGAAAAATACCCTACAACTGTGGTTTTAAGTGTATGTTGGGATTGTGAAACCTTGACCCCCTTTGAAGTCAGTGCCCGAGCTCCCATTGCCCTCAACAGGAGCCGGATTTAACCAGGTGTTTGCATTCATAACTATGCCATGATACACATTGTGTAATCAAAACTTTGCATTATTGGGACCAGAGCTCTCCATCAACCACCTACCCTGCTGCTGTGCTCCTCTGTCCACTGTCCAGGAGATGGCTCCCCATCTTTCATCAGTTGCCTGTATGTTGGGGTGCAATAGGGTTTCCCATTCCCTTCCTCTCCTGGTCCCATTGGCCAAGCAGGGGAGGTACTCTAGGGATCCCTGTTCCATTGTCTGTGAGGAGCAGAAGGCTCCTTTCCTTCCCTTCCCCTCCTTCCTCCATTATCTCTAGTGTTTCACACTGAGGGGAGGGGAGAGATGGATCAGACAGAGACAATCACTCCTTGGCCTCCTTACTGCTTTGTTGTTCTCCATTTCTGACTGCATGCTTTATTTCTCTCTCTCTTTTAAAGCATGTTTGATTCAAAACTTTTTAGAGCAGGGACTATAGCTCTTTGTTTGTACAGCCTCTAGTGCATCACTGGAGACAAATATTGAATATGCTAGAATCAAACGTCTTCAATTTTCTCAATACCTTGTGGGCTCATCCCTTCCTCCTTTCCAGACTTTGTTTTCTTCTCCTCAAGAGATTTTTATCCCCTAACATTGCTCTGTCATTCTTTTCTTTAAAACAACCAAAACACTTCATTATAAACAAGCTAGGGAAATTATCTTGCTTCTCGGCCTGTGTGTTCAGATCCATCACTTTCTGCAGCATTTTGTACTGTCTATTTTGACTTCCGCATTCATTGGGGATACTAACTGTCTTAGCACAGAGGCCGTAATAGCAAAAGGCATGTTAGATGTGTCCATCTATTCTCTGTTCTTCCAGAAGGGCATAAAGAAGAGCCCATTTTGCATCTCCTTTTGGAGGTAGAACAAGTTGTACCATGAACTTAGAAAAAGGAAGCAGAGGTTGGGGAAATGCTGAAAGATGGCAGCCCTCCAGGGCTGGGGATTTGGGTCAGAGAGAGTCTTGATTTAACCTACTCTAGAAATTGCTAGACAACTGTAGCATAACCAAAGACAGCTGATGCAATGGGAGCAGATTATGAGGTGGTTTATTCTGCAGTGGTTGAGATCTGGGTTAGGCTGATTGTGCTCCTAGAGTTTTAAATCAACCAGCAGACATTTGTGGCCTTGAGGTAAGAGACATAAACATTTGCCAACTTACCACCTTGACACAATTGCTCTGCCTGAAAGGGAAGCCTCACGGAGAAGCAATGGTAAGCATTCTCTTGGCTTTTTCAGGAACGCACAGGCAAGCATGCACTCCTCCAAGTGCTAGGAGAGCTGCCCCTTCCTTTAACTCCCTTATGAGCATCACACGCAGGGGGGTGAATAGGCTAAGCTCCAGAGAATCACAGCTCTCTCCCCTCCTCCCCCCCCCCAGCACAGCGGGGAGACAGTAAGTTTTCAAGCTGTTCTCAGTGGGGAAGGGAAGTGTTCTTTACTCTCACATGTGCGAACAGGATGAAGGAGAGCACTACAGCAGTGCAGCAGCCATGTGTGCAGTCTGAAAGTATCTCCAGGCACACACAGCCTCTTGCGGCTCAAGTGCTACATTAATAAGGACCTTACGTGAACCTAGGTAGAAAGGGAGAGGAATATCCCTAGAGAGCAATGCTAATGTGGGGGGAAAGGGCGTCTTTAGCTGATCATACGGTCTGGCACTTCATGTGGTAGTTGAGGAATAAGAGGCAAGGGAAATCTTTCACTTTGACATCTTGGTCTGGGCAAATCAGCATTTCAATTGCTGCAATGTTATTCCCAGGGGAACCTCACCAGCACAGCAAAGGGTAATTAGTGCCACCAGGAGCAAAACAGGTGGCCCACAGGTCAATCAGTAATGCTCATATGTAATAGTACAGATCTTTAGAGATGTCATGGCTATTTCTACAAACTTTACCCATCTTTGGAAGGTATCTCACTCAATTCTTCCCCAGGGAAAAACAAGGCAGAACCGGATCTGAAATACCCATTTTGACCTAGGGGGGAAAAATGCTCTCCTGCATTGCTTCTCAAATATCTGACATAAAAATCAAACATCACACACACAAAACACACATAAATTCAGGGACACCCACTAGAAAAAGGAATAATGAAGGCTGGAAAATGCTGTAAATTTTAGAGGTTGTGAAAGGAAGCAATTGTTATATCAAAATCTGTCATAACTTCACACTTTTCAGATCCTAGAGAGATGAATTATGGCAGAGAAAAAGGGAACTTTAACATGAAAAACCAAGGGCAGTTAGGAGGTTATGCCCACTTTTTAAAAGTGGAATTATAGTCAGAAAAGTGACTCTGTTCAAATGACATTGTGGGCTATAGATTTATTTTCTCAATCGCTGTCATAATAAATTTACTACTTTCTACAAGTGAACGAATGACTTGCTAGCTCTGCAAATTCTTCCTGAAAATTAAGCTGCATTCTCACTGTTAATAACATGGCCAATCTGAAATAGTCTGCTGTTGGAACCTAGCAAGCAATTTTGTTGCTACACAACCCAGAATTGAATCTGGCTTAACTCCCCAATAACTATATCTGTTATTCAGTAGTAACCTTTGGTTTTGTCAGTGAAGTAGATATGACGGCAAGAGAAAACATTTATCAACATTATGATTATCAGGTTACTCTTACCTACTTTTATCCTAATTATTGTCATGTAAATATATAAATACCTGTAATAATGTGTTGTGCAAGTTTAAAATCAAAGGCTAAAACACATGAAACTTAGTTTCAGGTTTTTAAATCTAGAAACCACTCTAATCATTTTAGGTCTAGTTCCTCAGATCTCTTTACCCTTTCAATAAAAGGAAATTTGTCCTGACTTAGAACATACATGCTTTTTCTTTTCTTAAAAGGTGAAGTTTGCCATAACTACATGTTTGTAACTGTTAGAGAGTAGGCCTTCTGTTTTTTTTGGGGAAAACCCTTGTGTGAATCTTTTTGGAAACGTAACACCTGGGAATTGCTATCTCCAAATGAATCAGGACTGTACAATAGGCTACTTTGAAATGTTTCCACAAACTTAGATTCATCCCTTTCTATGCCCCCAAAACTTCCCATTTTCATAAAATTCTGCAGAAATAGAGACATTGTCACAAACAGGACAGATATGGATTTCCCAACAAAATGCTCAAGTTGTCGTTGTATTTTAATTTTTATTATGACTATTTTGCACACCTCTGTTTTGGGTATTGGCTCTGCCAGATGTGTTAAGACAAAATCTGTTCAAAACTCGTGGTTATGAAGCCATCTTTGAATGAAAACAAAATAATTGTAAATCATGCAGACTCAAACAGTCTTGCACAGATCTAAACAACTTTTGTAAAATAGAGGTGAGTAAACAACTAACCAGGGATTTATTGCATGAATTTTTAGATACTTTTCTGTCCTTGACACTTAAAATAGTGTTTGAGGGGAAAAATCTGCAAGACTGTACAGATTTTCACTGAAATTAGACTGGTTTTGTGAAATGGAAACCGTGAAAACTTCACTCTGCATTTCCTGAATTTATTGCCAATAGCTCAGGCAGAACTCATTATTTGAGTTTCAATTGTGGAAAACATTCCTATTCAGGAAGAAGGCATTTGAAGGCAATAGGATTTAAACATATGCTTAAAACTACGCTTGTGCTTAAGCACCCTTCCTTAGTAGAGATGCACATAAGTATGAGCTGAAGTGCCTTACTGAATCAATCATGTAAAGTGGTCCAGGATATAGTTTATATGAAAGACACTAAGGTTGAGAGTTTTCAAAACTACCCCATTGAAATTCCACTGTATTTATATGATTACCCAATAAACTCCCCGCAGTACAGGGGACTTGGCCAGAGACTGACTCACACTTGGAAACTGTTTTATTAACTGTTGGACCCAATCAGGGCTGGCTCCAGGCACCAGCCTACCAAGCATGTGCTTGGGGCGGCACCTGGAGGGGGGCAGTGCTCAGGGTTGGGTTTTTTTTTTGTTTTTGTTTTTTTAAACATACTGGGGCTGTTGGGGCGCCCGGCGGCGCTCTGGTCCGAGAGCGGGGCCGCGACTGGGCTTGCCGCCCTCCCCTGGTGCTCCGGCCGGCCGGGGAGAGCGGGGCCGCGGCCGGGCTCGCCGCCCTACCTGCGGGGCTCCCTGGCGGGGGGCGGCGGGAGGCTTTTTTGCCTGGACCCAATGAAAAAAAGTTCTGTGAAAATTGCACAAAGCTAGAGGGAATTCACAAACTTCAGAGTTCGTGCAATTATAAATCTGGATGCAAAATCTGATAGGTTGCAGCTGCTGTCAGTATGTTGATAGGCTGTGCTCATGAAACTGAGAGCTGTGCAGCAGTAGAGGACACTTGTAAAGGAACATGGAACTTAACTGAGCCATTTGGATGCTTACCGACATTTGAACCTATTCAGGGATTCTTCTGAGTTCACTTCCTTTCCATACCACCTCTCCTGAACAGTCCTTGGTATTTCTATTCCTTCACCCCCAAGGTGAATTCTTCCAGGAGAAGCCAGATAGTCTGTTCTCTGTGCTTCTACATGCCAATGATTGCCTGATTACATAATGCTACTCTGTAGGAGGAGTTTGCTTATCTAATAAATAGTAACCCAAATGCTTCCTTTTATTTTCCTTAGATTCCAAGGCCAGAAGGGACCCTTGTGATAATTTTTTCCATGGCCTCTGTTCCACAGGAGGTCAGAACTTCCCCCCCAGATAATTCCTAGTGCTTTAGAAAAACAGCCAGTCTAATTTAAAAATTATCAGTGATGGATAGTCCACCATAACCATTAGTAAATTATTCTAATGGTTCATTACCCTGACAGTTAAACAATTTTGCCTTATTTCCAGTCTGAATTTGTCTAGCTTCAACTTCCGGCCATTGGATTCTGTTATACCTTTCTCTGCTAGATGGGTGAGCCCATTAAATATGTATATCCCATGTAGATACTTAAAGACTGTAAGTACTGCATGTTACCCCTTAACCTTTTCTTTGTTACACCTAATAGACTCAAAGAGCTCAGTCACCATAAGGCATGTTTTCTAATCCTCTAATCACTCATCTGGGTCTTCTCGGAGCCCTCTCCAATTTATCAACATCCTTCTTGTTTGTGTGCACCAGAACTAGACACAATATTCCAGCTTTGGCTTGTACCAGTGCCAAATATAGAGATAAAATAACCTCTGTACTACTTGAGATTCCCCTGTTTATGTATTGCAGGATTGCATTTGCTTTTTTTGGCCAGCACTGGGAGCTAATGTTCAGCTCATTAACTACTGCCACCCTCAATTTTCTTTCCAGTCACTGCTTCCCAGGATATAATCCCCATCCTAGAAGCCTGGCCTACATTCTTTGTTCCTAGAGGTATACATTTACATTTAGCCTTGAGTCCTATATCAGCTGCTCCATTATCTTGCCTGGGATCAATGTTAGGCTGAAAAGCGTATAATCACCCAGGTCATCCCTTTTACCCTTTTTAAAAATTGGCACAACATTACCTTTCTTTGAGTCTTCTGGAATTTCCTCAGTGCGCCAAGGCTTCTTGAAAATCAACACTGATGGTCCAGCAAGCGCCTCAGCCAGCTCTTATACAAGGGTCTAATATAGTAGAAAAATGACACACACATATACAAAGAGGTAATATACAAAATATTGAATTCCGTAGAGCAAAACATGAATCTCTGGGATTGGGGTTATGAATAAGTAATGCTGCTGACTGCTGTAGAAATTCCTGCTTTACTCCAAGAAGGCCAGCAATCTGCATTTCCTTTCCGACGAGGTTGAATGGTATTGTATTTCCACTGCATAGTGCCAAGCAGGGTTTAGGTATCTTATCTTAACCATGTTATTTCCTTCACTGGGTTTTTTTTTTTTTTATCATGAGAGCTTCCATCTGAGTCAAAATGCTAAAGCTTTTTCTCAACTTCAGACAATGAACCTTACGCTTAATGTAAACTTAAAATGGGATTTTCATACTATAGCAAACCTGAAATAACAGAACACTCAAGCAATAGCGAGATGATCTCTGTCAGTAACTTTTTGTTGCAGAAAAACGAATCTATATGCCCCAGCTCTCCTTCTCCGCCCTCCCCCCCGCCTTTTTTTAAGAAGAAACATAATGTTAAGCATCTAGATTCAGGCACCTAAAAGCAATGATCATCCAGCAGCTCCGATTGGCCTTGAGTGTTAGTAAATTGACTTCAGCAGGAACGACTGAATGCTGGGCTCTCTTGAAAATCAGGCTGTTCGAGAACTTTGTTTAGTTCTGTTTGCGAACAACAGAACTCCCATATAGTGTTCGTTTCAAGCTCAAAACACTGTCTTCTTAGAGACATTACTTTGCTTGTGACTTTCCTGTAACCTCATTCACCATTCATCGGTGTACATTTGACATCATTCATATTTCACTGCGACAAGCTCTCTAAATTCTAATACAAAATACTTCTTTAAAATGTCCTTTTGTGTGATGGTTATCGAGTTTAGGCATCATCATCATTAAGTTACTGTAACTTAATTCATTATCATGAATAATACATACCTTTTTTGTGAATGACAATGAAATATGTAGTCTTTTTCCAGGCATTGATATTTTTTTAGGCACAATATATCTTTTGATGCATGCCACCTTTCTGTTCTTATTTATTTTCCTTAGAAATCAGTTCTACATGGCATGCTTGCATTGAACAACTTCCTGCTCACTCAGCTCTCTTGCATAGAAGGAATTGTAACTTACACTTTCGTTTTAAGTCTTTCCCAAAACCAAAGTTTGGGAAGATATGATTTCAAGGGCTTCCTTTCAAAGCTGGTCAACAGAGCCAAATTAAAACCAGAATGAACATAGCCAGCTCCCATGAGATGAGGTGTTCCCGTTGTCAGAAGAATGGGTGGTCACTGGGGAAGGCATCATGATCAGTTGCAGTGGTTCTCATCCCATCTCTCCCCCCCCCCCCCTTCCTTACCAAGACCCCATGTTGCAAGAGAATTTTGGGACATACATCCAATCCACCCTCTAATGACACTAGTGTTGAGAATCCATGATCTAGTGTCTTGAGCAGTGGACTGGGGACCAGGTACCCTTGCAAATCTAAACATATTCCTAGCAGTGATTCAGCAAAGTACTTAAGAACGTACCTTAAAGTTAGACACATACTTAAGTGTGTGGATGAAGTTCCTGCAGTTGATCCTTGGCTTTTTATGTTGTACCTGCATGTTGGTATAGCTATTGTTTTGTACTGAGGTAGAACCCAAAAGTTCCACTTCGGTTTGGGGCTGCATTGTGCTGGCTGCTGTACAAATGTATAAAAAGTAAGAGCCCAGACCTCATAGCTTATAATCAAAGACCCCAGGTCTGCAAGGTGCTGCATGTGACTAGACTTGCACGTACATTGCTCCTGGGGCTCTGAGCAGGCATAGGGGTCTGACTGCACAGAGGATATTACAGGATCATTACTTAATTTTAAAGGGTTACAATGACAACATTATTCAGAGTATCTGTCAGAAAGGGAGGCCAGTGGTCTTTTTGTGTGTCTAAAATCACTAACTAGAGAATCTCTCTGGTTTCATGCCCTTCTAAAAAGGCCTTAAAGTGTATGGTTTGAAGAAGTATTTCATTTGAAATGGGGTTATTGAATATGCTTTGAACCTAAAAAGTCTAGGTTAGTGAATCTGACTTTTTTTTCTATAAACTCTTCTATTTTATTGTGGGATATATAAAGTGCTACAAAATGCATCTCTTCATAAATCTAACAGTTCTCGACTTCAGACAAAAGGCCAAACTTTTCTCAGCCTAACTGTCTTATAAAATTACAGTCTGTAAATGTGAGTTCCTGTGTGTGTGATGGACACCCCCATCACATGACTGGAAAGGGTTAAGATGGCCAGGCAGGCCAATTAGCCTCACAGGCTGCACCTGTAGGGGGAGCCAGGGCACAGGGAATTGCTTGAAAGCAGGAACAGAAGGGGCCTATAAAGCCAGGAAGCTGACAGAAGACATGGGTTGCTGGGAACAGCTGTAGCTACTCTCTGGGAGGAGGGCTTGGAGCTGGTACACTCAGAGAAAGGAGAGGAACCAGGGTTTGTAGGAAGGAGTCTAGGGAAGTGGTGACAAGGGCTATGGGAAAGCAGGCCATAGTTGCAGGTATAGGGTCCCTGGACTGGAACCAGGAGTAGTAGGTGGGCCTGGGTTCCCTTACTGGCTACTGTGGAAGTGGCACCATTGTCTAGTGCTGGAGAAGACTGCCTGAGATGGTTTTCATTGAAGGACTTTGGGTAACCCACGTAGTGACCCAGCGAGAGGTCTGAGTCACAAAGAGGAGGCTACTGTTCCTCGAGTGAGGGGGCTGCACTCCATTTTCCTCAAGAGATAGAATGCATATTTGATTTCTATAATGCTTTATCTCATCCACCACCACTAAAATGTATTGTGTTATGGCTCTAAAGATGGTTACTAGCACCATTACAAAACTGTTTACTAACTGAAATGGAGGATTATCCAAAAGATGTTTTTTTGCTTAGGTGGGTGATCTATAATTTACCATAATGAAAATATGATCAGGGCACTGGGGCAGTTGTCCTCACAAAACTTCCATAACAACTGTAAAGACCAGAAGTTAAGACCTTACTTTATATCTCAGCTGAAAAAGACTTCCAACAATGCCTACCTCAAGTAGAGCTATTAATTCAATTTTAATTCAGAATGAAGAATGCCATCTACTGACTCAGTAATACCACTTCTCTTGAGCCCCTGTTTCTTTTGGGAGGACTCTTCTCCAAGTACTGACTGGGCCCAACCCAATTCAGGCAGACACCTACGCTCAAAGTGAAAGACATGCTTAAGTGCCCTTCCTGAATAGAGATGCCTTTGTGAATCTGGGACCTTAGCTTGTAAGAGATAACAAGTTCATAGCCCTAGGTGGTATTGTTGCTTCCTATAAACTTATGTAATTATGTAAGTGTCTTATTAATAATTCAATTATTCCATTAGTTTTTATGTTAAGGTATAAATAGCACTAACTGAGTTAATGTATGCATAATTTCAGTCTATAAACTCAATAGTTTAAAATGCAATGTTCAGACTTAACATGGTAATGGCTTATAAAATATGATGTCTGTAATGGCTCTAGAGTAACCAGTACACCGATATGTCTCACAAGGTAGTATATAGAAGATGCACTTATTCTTGTAGCTGTGAATAGTTTATCCAAAGACTCCATACTCAGGAAGTAAGAGGGTTCTGTCGGAGGGAGTGGGTAGAGGTAAGAGGCAGGTTCATTGTGGGCATCTGTCTAATGTCAAATAGCTACCACCCCCAGTGTTGTGTGTTGTCTGTTCTGAGATGGCAGTGCTGATGATAGTGGATCTAAGAATGAGGAGGTAATATAGTTCCCTTTCAAGATGGTGGGAGGTGGCTTTGCCAGGAACACCCAAAATAATCCTGAACTTCAAATGCAGTGTAACACTTGTACAGTGCTCTTGTCCTTGAGTGGATGACTTCCATCTCCATGCATTGTGCCTGTTACTAATAGAGCTGTATCTACATTGTAAGCTAGGAGTGTGATATTTCTCCCCGCCCCCCCCCCCCCCCCGCTTGTATATTCACACTAGTTCAATGAGTATAAACAGAAGTGTAGTCTTGGCATCATGGGCAATGGCTGAGGAGGCACGGCTTAGCTGTGTCAAGTAAGTATCCACTAAATTGTGCCTGGACTGCACTGTACCTATTCTACCATGACAAGACTGGTATTTTTATTCACACTAGCTTGATAAGAGCTAGTGCAAGTATGTGTACGTGAGTAGGGGAATAACAGACTTTCTTGGAAAATTTACTAGAATAGACTTCCAAGAGGAATTGTATATTAGCATTTCCAGTTTCAATCCTGATTAGAAATGGGGAATGAAAAAAGAAAGCAAAAAACATTTCAGAATCATAGAGATTAGATTCAGGTTTGGTTGTATAGATAGGTCAGTGAATTTTTATTTTTCCGTATCTATCCTTACATGATCCCTTGCTATATCTCCCTTCAAACTTTTCTAGTTTGGTTTTGAATTCTATGTTTTGCCACCTATAGATATCTTTTTCTGTTTGGGTGTCTCCATTGACCTGAATTATGCTCTCACTTACCCACCTGGCTTGCCGACTTGTGAATTATTCACTCTGCCAATCCTTCCTAGAAACGATTCTGACACAGCTGGATGAGATGAAACAAAGCATTGCCTCTAAATATGTGTTAATGCATCTATATGATCATCTAAATACTTGAATGGAGAAATAAAATATGAAACAGCCAGTGCAGTACAAATGAAAGGCATTTACTTCCAGCTTACAAAGCTATTAGCAATAAATGATGTGAATTTTGCAATAGAAAAGTGACATTGACAGGAGAGGGTTACTTTCAAACAACTTACCAATGGCTCAAACAACATCCTACACTCTCAGTAGCACATAGGTAATGGACAGATACTAGACTGCCTATGTCTCTTCCTCTTGATTTTTAAACAATATTGGCTTTCTCTAGGAGTCTTCTGTTAACATGAATAGTCATATCATGGGTATGACATACTGGGGAAAATCATCTGAAATTTTAGTGGTACCTGCCATTTCTGCTGCTTACAGCTCTCCAGTGTTGACATTGGCCCATCAAAGCATTTAATTAAAGTTGCATTTTAATACTGTAACTGTTGAATCAAGACTTACAGTAAAAAGAAAAGTTGCTTTACAAATAACAATGTAGAATTGGTGCTTTCAATTACTCCAAGTCCTTCTGCTTCCTTGGCTACATACAATTGTTTTCATTCCTATTACTCTGGGTCAGTGATGGCAGAACCCAGAGGAGCTGTGGTTCTGATAAAAGGCTAGCTCTTGATTAAAAAGTTCCCACTGAATCTGCTCTTATAGAATGAAAGATGATAGAAATTATTTTAGTATAAGAGGAATGATTAAAAATGAAAGTTAGCCACCAAAAATGTCTACCACCACCTATAGCACAACAATTTATTTTTTTTATATGCTCTGAAACCTAAAAATACACTTCCATTTTTAGGCTATGATGTCTGAGCACGAAGCTTGGAAATGATTAATTGACCAAATGTGACAAGTATTACATGTATAAAGCCACAGGGGAGAGATAGGCCTTACTTGTAAGTAGCTATAACATATCAGGTAAGTTTGGATTGTGAGGGGTTTTTTTTTTTTTTTTGGTCCTTTTGCCCTGCTCTGTGCGGGGTAACCTAATGTATTGTGTCTGCTTTATTCGGTGTCACTACTTCAAGGAAATATGTCCAAGCTAGTGAATTTCTCAAGTGTGTGTGCTCCCGCTCTCTCTCCCCCCACGCCCACCAAAAAGTGAGTAGAAGCCATGTAAAAGCTAATTTTGCTGCATATTGACTTTCCTTGAGGAGATGATTTTATTACACCCACATATAACCCATGTTTGTCCTCTCAGGCCTTGTCTTCATTAGAAGAACAGATATTTTCGGCACATGGTAAATACCTAGTACTGACAGTCGACAAGCTGTAGTGTTAACATATCTTGTCTGCAATATGACTTGAAGAAAAATAGATTTTTTTTTCTCCTCCTAGTGTAGACATTATGGTGTTCAGTAATTGCTCTGGGCCCAGGGTGTTTGAAAGAGCTCTTCTTCACTGATGCAGTTCCCCAACTGCCTTGGTATAACTCAACATGAGCTTCTACAGCACCCCTTCACCAGACTTCCTGGGAAGCTAAACCACTTAAAGTACTGTTCCCAGTACCTCAGACATGTCCTAAGAGCGGTTATTGGCCAAGCACAGACCCATCCCAGTTAAGCATGGAACAGAGGAATTCTAGGAATGTAGTTTCCAAAGGGAATCTAGGCATTGCTGGCTGCTTCTAGGCCTCCTGGGAAAGAGTTCTAGGGTATATAAGAAGAAGCTTCATCTTGGGAGAGGCCAGACCAGGTGTAGAGCTCTCCACCCACAGGAGTTCAGAACAGGCTTTGGGAGAAGGCAGGATCTAGACGTATTGGGGGAGGGTGAAACAAGTGAAAGAAGCCTTGGGGAATGCAGGACAGATGTGGGTTTAACGCCTGAAGTTGTCACTTTGTCTTTGTTTAGGGATACAGGTGGGCATTTTGAGAGCGGGAAGACCCTTCACTTCCCTATATCCAGGGGAGAGACCCTGGTAAAAAGACTTCTCAGTCTGGGGTGTGCTGTAGGAATGTGTCTTTTGTTTTGACCCTGTTGTTTGTTCCTGGAAGAGGCGGAATTATGGCTTGGCCAGTGGGCTAAACCCCATCTACTCAAAAGCAAGGGGAAACTGAGGGACGTTAGATGGGGAAACTGAGCATGTTGTGACTGTGGGTAAATCATTTTTGGAAAACTGGGTTCCAAAGATCTCGCATAACCGTGTGAGTTATAGATGTTACATGAAGCATGTGAGTTGCAGATAGGTATTCAGCTTGCATTTAAGACTATATCAGCATTTTTATCATGACCCAGTATATTGCCTTAAATTTCCCCGCTCTGAGGAATTGAGACACTATACTGTGTCACTATTGATTTATCTATAGTCCCATGTAGCAGTCTCTTTGATACTCATCTAACCTACCACATGCAAACAGAAAGTTCTCAATACCAACTGGAAAGTGAACTTTATCAGTCAATATTGCCAATGTAGCACTGGATTAGAACTGAGTAATAGGTCTCAAAATGTAGTTGTAAATGTGGAATGGTCATTGAGTAGATGTGTTTCCAGTGGGTTCTCACAGCGATCAGTTCATGGCCCTATGCTATTTAATATTTTTATCAGTGGCTTGGAGGAAAACATAAAATCATCACTGAATGTTTGCAGATGACACAAATTGGACTGGTCAATAATGAAGAGGACAAGTCACAGATTCAGAATGATCTGGATCACTGGGTGCAAGCAAACAATATACATTTTAATACAGCTAAATTTAAGTGTATACATCAAAGAATATAGCCATACTTACAGGATGAGGGGTTATATCTTGGGAAGCAGTGACTCTGGAAAAGATTTGGTGATGAATAATGAGCTGAACATTAACTCCTAGTGTGACACTGTGGCCAAAAGAGCTAAAGCTATTCTGGGATGCATACCCAGGGAATCTCAAGTAGGACTAGAGAGGTTATTTTGCATCTGGCACTGTTGTAACTGCAGCTGGAATACGGTGCAGTTCTGGTGCCCACAATTCAAGGAGGCTGCTGATAAATTGGAGGGAGTTCCAAAAAGTCACAAGAATGTTTAAAGAATTAGAAAACATGTCTTTATAGTGGTTGAGCTCTTTGTTAACCTGCTCTTTGAGTCTGTTTAGCTTAAGGGGTGACTTAATTACAGTCTATAAGTATCTACATTCAGAACAAATATTTAATAATTGGCTCTTCAGTCTAGCAGAGAAAGGTATAACACAATACAATGGCTGGAAGCTAAAGCTAGACAAACTCAGACTGGAAATAAGGTGTACATTTTTTAATGGTGAGAGTAGTTAACCATTGCAGCAATTTACCAAAGGTTCTGGTGGACTGTCCATCACTGGCAATTTTAAAATCAAGATAGGATCTTTTCCTAAAGATATGTTCTAATAATTATTTGGGAAAAGTTCTCTGGTCTGTGTTCTACAGGAGGTCAGACTAGATGATCACAGTGGTCCCGTCTGGCCTTGGACTCTAGGAATCTATGGAAAAACATACTGTGCAATAAGGTATTGGACAATGCCAGTACACACATACACACACACACACACACACACACACACACACTTGGATTAGTGATGGGCAAGTAGCTTCTTATTTGGATTCTGATGTTCATGCTGAAGGGCTGTACTGTTTGGAAGCTATTCAGATCCCAAGCCTAATATGAATTAACCTGTCCCTCCCTACATACGTCCATCAGGAACCTTTTTCACAAAGATCCCATTTTCCCCCAACAGGCTCACTATGATAACCAAATCTATTGATGCCTGTTAGGTAGGGCTGAATCTGTGATGGTAGTTGCCCATGTGCTATTTGCCAGCAGCGGATCAAGTGGATGAAGGAATAGCTGTGATCTGAATACTACACCTCTGTCGTATAGTATGAATAACTCCACTATCCATAAAGTGTAGGCTGCTTAAGCTTTCTCCTCCATGACTAATATGAGAATGGAATATTGAAAACACTCTCCGTGACATCATAGCTAACTGGAAGAAAAGTGCTGAGAAAAATCTACAGGTAGTTTAGTTGTTGTTTAGTGCTAGGCAGAGAAAGATTTATCCACTTCAGTGAGGATTTTGATATTTTTGAAACTTGATTTCATTTCTATTTGGATCAAAACTTCAAAATTCTCCATAAAAAGCAGTGGACATCTGACTCCAGAGATGTTCACCACCCAGGCTGCCCCAGAGCCATAGACCCTGGAAACTCTGGGATTCTTGACTGTGAGGGGGTCCACCTAGTGGGCTGCCCTTGAACTGTGAAATCTAGGTTCCTAAGGATCCGGGAGCTCAGGTTGCTGGAGAGCTGGGCAGTTGAGTTGGCAGAAACTAGGTCAAGTTCCATGGGGTTTTGCTGGTGCTTCATTTTTAAATGGAAATGTCTCTGGAATATTTTGATTTTAACAAATTGGCAAATTCCAATGAAAAAATACAGTAGAATGCTGATTATCTGGCTCTTTGTATTAACCAAACAACCAGTGCACACATAGGATCATTACAACACATTAAAACATAGCCCCCTTGTTCATTTACGGTGTATGCGAACTGTTCCTTCTAGTAAAGAGTACAGTACCAATTTTTAAAAATGCAGAAATGATAAACTCAAGCAACTCAAAAATAGTAAAGGATTGCTGCTGTTGCAACTTAAAAGGATCACTTTATTTTTAAAAACTGGTACTCTTTACTAGAAGTAATGCTTTTTGTGCACTGTAAATAAAGAAGGGGGCTATGTGTTAATGTTTTTCAGGGAGAGGTCAGCTAGTTTAAAAGCAACTCTGAATTTTAAAATAACAGATAGAAAACTCTTTGCTGGATTATCTGAGCTGGCCTTGGTCCCAATTAGATGGGATAAATGGGGCTCTGCTGTACTTCACAGAAATTTTTCCAGCCAGGTCTAGTTTTCATCCACCACCCCCCTTCTACTCAGTTAACCTTAGAAGGTCCAGGAGATCTTAATTATCTCACATCACATGGGAAAGGTATTTTAAAACACAACATAGTCACTAGACCCATCTTTCATGTGATATCCTGGCATTTCCAGTGATGTTCTCAACCAGAACCAGGAAGTGCAGATGCGATGGCTGCTATCTTGGCCAACACAGCAGACCTCCAGAGCTGAAAGTGCGAACTGCTACAGCTTGAGTTAAAGTAATATGACTGATAGAGCCCTGGCTTGGGAGCCTTGACTCTAACAGTAAAACACACAAACCTAATGGGTACCGTGGACGTCTCTGAAAATGAGAGTCAGAGAGGGTAGGGAGACAAAGAAAGCTAACCACTCTAACTGAACAAAAAAAGTTTCAATTTGAGATCTGAGTGACCTGGATCTCTAAACCAGCTTGCTAATTGGGTGAAGGAAGGTTTTGGGAATAGTGTATCTGTAATCTAACTTTAGAATACATTAAGCCCCTAAAGCAAAGAATATGTGCTGCTTTTTAATGGAATGTCAAAATGTTGAAAGCAAACAGAAACCTCTAGTATAAACTTAATTGAAAATCAGAGCATTTTGGCATACACAGGTTTGACTGGTATATCCATGAGCTGACATGGGTATTACTACATCCTGTATTTAAATTATCATTGAGCTAACAGAATGATTAATAAATAGGGTCTCTATCTGCCTATGGGTTCTGATCCAAATTTGTTGATACATTTTTTTTAAATTTCTGCTTGTTCACACTAATTCTCCAGAAATGTCTAGTGCAGAAGACACTTAAGTTTTTAGAAATGCATAGTGAAGGTTGCCCTCTCCTTCAGGATATGTCTTTAGGCTGGGCAATGTGATTTCCCATAAAAGTAGCAATTTTTATGTTCTTTTCTTGGAAACTCATCTTTGGTAGCAGTTCAATAAAAAACATCATTACTGAGACCAATAAACCTAAAAGAGTAAAGATCCGAGTTCAGATGTTCCCATTTCCCTGCTGCCTCTTGCACTTTCTCAAGTAATCAATTGGAAAGACATGTCATGGCCAGATTCTCGAAAGCATTTACAACTTTTTATTTAAAAAACCCAACTCCTAGTCATTTAAAATAAGACAGACATAATAAGGGAGAATATCATATGTATTTTCACTAAAGAGCTGGGAAGTTTGGGGACCTATTTCTCTTCTTACTTACACTGGTACAGCCTTAATTGAATAAAGGGAAGCGGACAGATTTTTGGTCCTGTTGGATCTGAGTCCACTCTGATACTTTAGTTGAGCTACTGTTGATTTACAACATTGTAATTAGACCAGATGTTCAGTTGGGGTAAATGAAATTTGCCCATTTATACTAGCTGAGTATCTGAATAGCATTGATTTGAATTGTAAAAACAGTCTTTTGATAGAAAACTCATTTTTTGACTAAATGAAATTCTTGAAAAATGTCTGAGGAAAATTTCAACTTGATCACTGTAATTTTGTTTAAAACCTTCTTTTTTTGCTATCTCAGGTACTTTCTCCCCTCTCTAGCCATTGAATGTGGCATAAGGTTAAATCACTGATTACTTTGATCAATTGGTCCTTCAGCCCTCATATAGATTGCACCAATCACAACATGTCTTCCATTCTGCTCTTATCCTGGCCTTCCTTCTCCATATGCGGCCATGTCTTTTGACAATAAAATCTTCCTATCTCTTTGGAGGTCGGCCGAGTGGTCGTTTCAGTTCCCGTGGTTACCACTCGGCGACAGCTGCAGTCCATCGATTATCAGTGAGCTTAGCTGTATGCCCGGACCACCGCATTTTATTATACCTGCTTTCAACAATGATGTCTTGCACTCCACTTTGCTGTCTGATTGCTTCACTGGGGACTCAGTTGTGGATTGAAATCCCCAGTCCTCAAAGTGGCGCAGTGGTGACCCTGGCTTGTCTGACAGCGATGATTGCGGAGTATATTCTCCAGTAGGTCCTACTATGCTATTAAGGTGTCAGGCTGCCAACCCAGGGAGGGGACCGTTGTCCTCCTTCTCGAGGTTTGGTGCCAGTTGAGCTGAGGAGGTAAATGTGCCACTGACAGCATAGCCAGCAGGTGGTTGAAGAAATGGCTAAAACAACACAAATAACATTAAATAAAGGCCCAAAATCAAACTTTCTTTTTTTGTTTTTGTTTTTATTTGGAAAAGTTAAAATTTTCCACTAAAAGTCCACCCATTTCCTGACCACCTTTAGATCTGATTTAATTAGAAATAGGTTGATGTAAAACTGGTCTGGCTGAGATCACCAAAATAGATTTAGGACTAGAACCGGGTAAAATGACTATCCTCACTTGTAGAAATCATTGGTTTTGTGGCCAGGTGACACTTTCCATTTGATTGGGGTTGGGTGGATGTGTTTTGATTCCGCATTTACTACAAAAAATAGTTTGCACAGGCAAACAAACGCCTTCCATGTTGGGTTTGGAGGGAAAAAGTTGCCAAAATGGTGGTTTTATCCTGAGATAAAATCCTCTTCAGTGGTAGTCATGGAAAAACCATGTACATTGGCAGAAATAGTGAAATTCTGTGTGAACAGAACTTGCAAATTGTGACCAGTACAATATCTATGATGTGAAAAAGATAGCACTTTACCCAACTATACTAAAGTCTCTACCAGTATTTGACACTTATATTGCCTATTCAAGTATATTTGACTACTGTGTTACAATTAGAGCAGGCCAAATAATATTCATAGAACTCATTATATAACTAATGTTGCCATTTAGCTAGGGTGACCAGACAGCAAATGTGAAAAATTGGGAAGGGGGTGGGGTAATAGGAGCCTATATAAGAAAAAGACCCCAAAATTGGGACTGTCCCTATAAAATCAGGACATCTGGTCACCCTACATTTAGCAGCAAATAACTTTCAGATATCTGCCCCCACTCCCACCACTGGTATTTGACTGGGAGGCTGCCTCCTCAAGAGAAAATGGCTTCACCTGAGAAGTAAGACTGCACGATATATTATGGCAAGCTTGTTGTTTTGTGGTTCGCCATCACTTGTATTTGTTTAAATCTGGTTAGATGATTACCAAAAAAACCCATCTAGTCTGGATGTGTGTAGGCGGTGTGTACGTACAGCTAGATTTTCCATTGAGCTTTGTCTGCTTATGTTAGCTGATGATCTGTTCCATAATATGAATATCTTTTTTTCATTTTTTTTTCATTTTCTCATTGTTTTTCGATTCCTTCTCTGCAGGAATAATGACCGATCTACTAGACACATTTACAGGGTGGGATTCTGGTCCCTTGACTATTCAACAGGTCTTACTCCACGGGCAGTCCTGTCAAAATGAAAAGGACTCTGCATAGAGGTAGATACTGCTCAGCGTGAGCAGATTATTGGAATCCGGCACATTAGTTGCAGTTTTAATTATTTTTTTCCTTTTTTATTGTATAGCTAATAGAAGCATCTGTGAGCCATGGGTGGTGGGGTTATGTACTCCACTGAGTTACCTGCTTTTTGACTGTTTGCTTATCTGCATATTGTGATTTTTGTCAGCTAGTGTCTTTCTGCTAAACCTTGTAAGTATCAGGATAAAGTTTTCCTAATTTTCTTTTTCCCCTGCTTACTTTGTATTTTTACAGTTAAACTACCTCAGAGGGTCCAACTGACACTTCTCCTTTGCATCCTGATACCTCATAGTTCAGACATACTTTCTAGAGCTGGTTAGAAAACATTTCCAATGAAAATATCATCAATCTTTTCCTCTCTTTTTGTCATCTTCATTCTGAGGGTGTTTTTTTTTTTAACCACCTCTTAGTGGCCATTTCTGTGTTATGTACTTGAATATTTTCCCTTAAATTCCTTATTTCCACCATGGGACTCTTGGTAAGAACATGAGTATTACAATTTGTCCAAATTCTGGCTTTGCTAGTTCAGTTCCACCTGCTACTGTTTCGTTCGAATCAATATGTAGAGATGCTTTAGTCAAGCACAAGTTATTGGGCCCAGTATAGGAGTAACTGGACGAAATTCTATGGCCTACATTGGACAGGAGCTCAGACTATAAAGTCTAATGGTCTCTCCTGGCCTTGATATTTGTGAAGTTAGGAATATTCCTCACTTCCTGCTCTAGATGATTCTGTAGTGTTCTGGGCTGTTAGGCAGCTGCTGTCTCATTGCAGAGAGATCATTGCAGTAGTTTGACGTAATTCTTTCGTATACAAAAGTCTTACTCATGCTGAATAGTATCTTACTCCACAAGTAGTTTTACAGATTTCAGTGAGACTTCTCCTGGAGCAAAGGGACTACTAAGGGTATTGGAATCTTGCTGATAAGGTTTTCTTAGTTTGTGAAGCGCTGTGACATCCTTTGGCATGAAAGATGGAATATGAATTAGATACCATTTGTTCTTCCTAGAGATGGATACTCTGTTCCGTAATCCTCCCACTAGTTTTAGAACAAGTGCTGCTTTGCATCGCTGCTTTGGGTGTTCCATGGAGAAAAGGAGGGGAACTTTCCAACAGAATGGTGGTAGTAGTCCATTTGTATTCTGTTTAATTAGAGTCTTGAATAGCTCTTCCTTCTGCGGGGTGGGGAGATGGAGAGATGATCCCTGAAATGATTACAGCCTAAATCATAGAGAATTTCAAGAAGTCCACCAAAATGGCAAATATCAGGTTTCATGTGCAAATGAATTTAACTCAAAATGATGACTGACTGCATATTGCTTAATAAAACGTCCTTTATAACGAGAAGGGGAAACAGGAACAATTCTCTGAATATAGTATTCATTTGAAACTTTTTTTTTTTGTTAGTAGATTGTCCATGAGCAGATTTATTCCTTTATTTGAAGTTATTCATTGTATCACCTCTGACTGACTTTTGGTCTGTCGTGGAGCCACTTGACATTTCAGTCGAAATATTTTCCTGCTGAAAAATGGGGTTTGTCAGATGACATTTCTGGATTTTAATGGGAAATTTCAGAAACTGAATTTGTTTTGTTTTGAATCAGAATTGTCATTTTGGATTTTTATTTTAAAGACATTTTGAACTTTCATTCCCTCCACCTTTTTCCTTGTTGCCACGGGGTGCAATAAGGTGAATATCTTCTCTTCTTTTTTTTTTTTTTTTTCCACTCTGTAACTTCCCATAAATTTGGGAAGCTTTGACATTTTAGAACAGAAAAAGAGGACGGGGGAGTAAAAAGCTGTGTGTGTGATATATAGATATAATAAACCTAGACCTACTTTGTATTGCACTCACTGTCAAAAAGCACGAAAAAGGGGTGGGTGGACGAATTTGAATTTTGGTTTTCAAAAACAAAATTCAAATTCTATCTCGAACTTTTTTTTTTTTTTAATTTAAAATTTGTCCCAGTGGAGGGACATTACTGGTTTACAGCCCTTCTGATAGTAGACCAGGGGTCGGCAACGTTCGGCACGCGGCTTGCCAGGGTAAGCACCCTAGCGGGCCGGGCCAGTTTATTTACCTGCTGACGTGGCAGGTTCAGTCGATCGCGGCCCCCACTGGCCGCGGTTCGCCGTCCCGGGCCAATGGGGGCGGCGGGAAGCAGCGTGGGCGAGGGATGTGCTGGCCGCAGCTTCCCGCCGCCCCCATTGGCCCGGGACGGCGAACTGCGGCCAGTGGGGACCGCGATCGGCCGAACCTGACTTGTCAGCAGGTAAATAAACTGGCCCGGCCCGCCAGGGTGCTTATCCTGGTGAGCCGTGTGCCGAACATTGCCGACCCCTGTAGTAGACTGTTGAACTTGCAAATATTTAGTATTTGAGCTGTATGGTTCCTTACCTAAGTCACATTGTATGCTTGTTGCCAGGCAAACATAACTCTTAAAATTAGGTATCCAAATATGAATGTTTGGAAGAGAATTTTAAACTCCCTCTACAGAGAATAAACTCCAATAGTGAATGTGTTTGTCAGTTTTGTGGGAAGCAAGCACAGAAGAGGGAGCAAATATAAATGGGACCAATTTTATAAAAATTTTACTCTTTTATTGAAACTCTTGTACTTGCCCTCCTCTGTTCCATCAACTGTGACAAAAGATTGTATCCCTTATTTCTGCTGGTCTAAATGGGCAGTTCAATTGAATTCAGTGGAGCTTTGTCCATTTCCAGCAGCAGAGAATGTGACTCAGGAATGTCTTCATGACCTAAGCCTCTGTATTAATTTGCAGTGCTGTAGATTTGAGAAAGCAGAGGCCATGCCTAGATGATATGGTGATGGAATCGCTTAGATTACACAGACATATGTTTTTTTATAAATTTGTTTTATCACTTTAAAATAAAAAATACACAATTCTCCTTGCGTTTAAGAGCCAAATTCTCTGTTAAACCAATATAAAAAGAGGAACTCCATTGAAACCAGATGTCTGGGCAGCTCATTGAACCATCAGCATTCTGCTGTGTTTCAATCAGCATAACACAGCAAAAAATGGCTGTGATACCCAGTATCAAGTTGACAGGGTAGCAAATCTTTTTCAACTAAGTGTTACCATTTGACAAACATTAGTTACAGAAGAAGTGCCAACAACCTTAAACTACACAGTAGTAGCATGAATGACAGCGCCATGTGCACTAAATGTTATGTGAAGAATAAAACAAGAATTCTGCATTAATCAGTGACCCATGTCCACCATTCATACTTCACATCAGTGAAAATGAAAATTTCTACCTTATGCTGAGGCCTGAACAAAGCTCAGATTTAAATGACTTGTGGGTTTTTTTTTTTTTTTAGCCAGGGGAAATCATAATGGAGCCAAAACTGCAATAAATCTAGGCCAAATCTTACGGACATCAGAACCCTTTTGCATGCTCATTTTTTGTATTGTTCTCATTCCCTGTGTGGCAATGAGTTGTGCTGACACTTGCCTGTTTGTATGGGCGCATTTCTTAGTACCAATGGAATTAAAAGTTGCTAAAGGGAGAGCTGAGGTCTGTGTCTTGAAAGCTTTGGAATTCTTTCTTATGCTGACCTCTGGAAAGCGACTGATAACATGGCAGGATTATGTTTTCTACATGATTTAGAAAAAGTGTCCAGTTGTGTCCTGCTGTTACATTTAACTCCTGTTCCCACTATTGTCATGCCACAACATGAGCCTTATTCTATTCCCAGAACTCAGTGGCACAACTCCCATTGTGTTCAGGGAAGCAAGATCCCCACCAATTTTTCTTGAATGAGTACATTTGGCATGGCCAGGCATACGTCTCAACCTGTCTAGGCCCAAATGTGTGTCAAAGTCCCAGAATGAGGGGAGAAAGAAATCATTTGTTCAGAATTTTTTTTTAAAACTCATTCCTTCAGGATAAACGAATGTTACTTCACTTTCATGATTCTTTATTTCCAGTGTAAATTTTCGGTAATAAAAGTGAAGGGGATCATAAGTTTGTTTGAACTTCAGGATTCGTGTGGTTATATTTGAAATGAGCATGTTATATTCTTACATGTAATCCAGACCTGTCAACAGTTGTGTCACTGCCTGTCTTGTAACCCTGAGTGCCTCAAGACGCCCTGCTGTTGTGGTTCTCTTGTCTGGACGCTTTTAGCCAGCATACAAGCATGCTGTATCTTGAATGTCAGGGCTGCATAGCACACCAGTTCGCTGCTCTGACCCCAGCAGCCTGCCTACTACACAACTTCCCCACTCTAGTCTTTCACCCAGTTTCCTTATGCAGGGATGATCCCAACACACTCCCAATCCCGATTTTTCTCAAAACTGTGCACTCTGCAATGTCCAGCCCTCCCCTGGATCATTCAGAGAGACCTTAAGGTTTGTTTGTTCCTTTGAAGGTACAATACTCAGCAGCTTGCCACAATAACTGGAGTTAACATTCACTTTAAATCAAACACAGCACAGAGTTGGTTTAAATTAAAAGTAAAACAATTTCAAAGGCCTATTTGATAACCATAACTCCACTTGTCTTGCTGGGCCCTTTCTGACACCTATATTATAAGCTCTGGGTCTGTCTTAGTTATCTTTCTATAGCACAATAGGGTCCTCAGTCATGACTAAGTTTCTTAACGACTGTTATACAAATTGGTTTTATCCCTATTAAATAATACTACTAGGTTCTACAGAAATTACATAATACTATTATATAGGACCTACAGGAATTTCTCTTAACCCTTAGCATTAAATAGACAATAATACCCTTATAGCAGGGGTCAGCAACGTTCAGCACACAGCTCGCCAGGGTAAGCACCCTGGCAGGCCAGGCCACTTTTATTTACCTGCTGACGTGGCAGGTTCGGCCGATCACGGCCCCCACTGGCCGCGGTTCGCCGTCCCGGGCCAATGGGGGTGGCGAGAAGCTGCGGCCAGCACATCGCTCGCCCGCACGGCTTCTCGCCGCCCCCATTGGCCCGGGACTGCGAACCGCGGCCAGTGGGGGCCGCGATTGGCTGAACCTGCCACGTCAGCAGGTAAATAAAACAGGCCCGGTCGAGCCGCGTGCCGAACGTTGCCGACCCCTGCCTTATAGTGTGTTAAACCATCCTATGGATTTCAATAGCAGGAATATTTTTCTTTATTTAAATTCTATGGGGAAGATCCTTAGCTCATGTAAATTGTCATAGTTCCATTGATAGCCTATACCAACTGAGGCTATGCCCCCCATAAGACTTTTCCACATGGGAACCCTGGCCCATAGGATTAATCACTCTTCTCCATCTTAAAACCACCTTTTCTCCTCTACCCTAACAGGAACACAAGACAACACAACTGTAGCTGTTTGAAACTTAACAGTTTCACTGCACAGGGGTTCGTGCAAATACTTTCTTCAGTCTTGATCCATGTGAGTTTGCATTCACATTTCTTGAGGTTGTCTGTGTTTTGGATTAGAATTTACCCAAAATCTCAGGGGAAACCATCATTTTTTGTGGGGTGTTGCATAGAAATGGCGCATGACTTCAGTGTAAAATACTGTAAATCCAATGTAGTTCACTCAAAACTAGTCTTGGGTACACTCAACAGACTTACGTCTTTTGTGAAACCTGGTCTGTGCTTCCATGTGTAGCTACATAGGTTTTAGGTCATTAAAAGCTTTTCGAGTTGTGTGTTTTGTTTTTTAAATTGAAAAGGCATCTAACAAATGACAGAAGTGTGTGAATGAATGACAGAGAAGTGAGTGCTGATTATCTCAATATATAGCAAAATTTAAAACCTAGAACCAAAGTCCACCTTTGGAATAGTAGTCATACAGAGGGTAATAGAAACCTGAAAATAGAATTTCTGCTCTGCCAGATTGGGAGGCAGGGACTGTACGGAAGCACCAACTAAAAATCTTAAACAGTTGTATGAACTGAAAAGAAAAATAATTGACCTGGAGAACAGATCAAGAAGAAATAATATTGTACAAGCACACTAGCTTCCAAGAAAACGGGGAAAGGGACCCAAGAGACTTCAGTCAAAAAGCATTGATTGAACTACAGGACTTGCCTGATGGATTTAATTTTGAGACTGAAAGAGTATATGGCTTATCTGCACTCAAACCTACAGCTATAGAGCAAAGAGCTGTTATAGGACTTGTACACACTGCCTCACAATTTGGACTATGCGGGTGTGAATAGCAGTGCACACTCTCCCATGTGGACACTGGGCGCAAACTAAAAGGTTCTTAGGTTGCATTAATGTAGTCTTCTTCAAACAGGCTACCTTAATTTGAACTAGGAACCACCTTTTTGTTTGTGCCCACGGTAATTTAGAGCATCTGGTAGTCCAAACTGTAGGGGTGTATAGCCATAGCCATAGGTAGATGGCTCAAGTCTACAGCCAAAGAGAACTTTCTGTAAAAAAGACAAAAGAGGCAGGAAATTTTCTCTTTCTTATCACTTTGCACTAAAAGTTGTGATGTGCATTGGTAGTACTATATAATGTGTGTATTGGAGCAAGTAAAACATACAGGAAATTACTTTTCTTAGGGCTTGTCTAGACAGAATTAGCACACAGCAAGCTGGTGTGTACCTCTACTAACTGGCTGCGTAGACCCTGCTGCCGTGTGCTAAAATTTCCCTAGTGCACTTTGACCTACACTCCAGCTGGCCGTGTACTAACTCCATCTAGACAAGCCCTTAGTCTCCATCCTTTCTTAAGACCAACTCCAAAGCAACCCCAAATACATGGTCATCTATTCTACTGTTACTAAAAAACATTAATAGAAAATAATTGAGTGGTTTCTTACAGCCAGTTTCACTATAGGTGTATAGGACACAGTTACAGCCGGCTAGTTTTAACCCATTAGTCTATGTGTACACTTACTCTGTCACTGCATAGATACATTAGGCCAATGCATTGGATTTCACAGGAGCACAAACTAAAGGAAATATATTAATTTAATTAATTAACATATCTTTGTATCTTTCGTGGTTTTTATTTTCCCTTAGGCAGCTATTTGAGACCAAATTAATCTGATCTCTGGTTTTATGTCTATCATCTATATTGGAAGAAGATTAAATGTCATGATGATTGGATCCCACTGGGAGCCCAGGAGGGAAAAGTTTGAGAAAGTTGTAGGCAAGTTGGAAAAGCCCTTGAGAGAGAGAGAGTGTGTGATCTCTCTCTCTCTCTCTCTCTCTCTCTAGGTTATTTTGGTGATAGCAAAAAGCTTTGTTATAGTAGCACCTAGAAACCCCAAGCAAGATTAGTGCCTTTTGTGATAGGGGCTATTCATAAAGGAATAAACATTCAAAGGAAGAACATATGAAGGACAAGGAGAAAAATCAAATATGTGTTATCATACATGTATGTATTGATGTAATTACACATCTCTCACATGTAAATCTTTCCCCATTGCCCTTCCTCCATCAACCTCTCAGCTATTTAAATGTTGATTGATTTCTTGTACACATTGCAGGCAAGAATGAAGTGTTTTTGTATAATTGTCATTCCTGAGAATTATAATGAGTTTATAAATCTGATCCTGTTGTTCTGGCACAGCAATTTCAGTTTTTGAGACACATTATTTCAGAGGTGTTCGTCTTCTACCAGTTACAGCATTATTTCTCTTTCATGACTGATAGCTCACTTGTGTAACCTGGTGGAATGGGTCCACTCCTCCAGCGGCAACAAAAATATTCCTTCACTTAAACATTTCTCCTCAGAAAGCTTGAATATCAGGGTTGAGCATTCACTGCTTGAAACAAGAACAAGCAACAACTGTATTGACCTAGAGAGAAGGAAGAAAAGCCCATGGCAGGCTAAATCTAGCACTTTTAGCTACTTAGAGTTCCCTTTTTGTCTCCACCGACTAGCTGAAGGAAGGTTTTTTGTGTTGTTTTTTGTTAGCATCCCTAGGCTTTCCTCGTAATTCTGCCTGGGCCTTCGGCCCCATCTTTGCTCTCTCAATTAACTCCCAGAAGTGTTAGGAGTGGGATAACAGAGCATCTGCACACTCTGTGTATATACCTATGCCTAGCATTGGCACAAGCATTGCTTTCAACAAGTGATCCAATTCATTATATGCTGTTTACCTCCAAAATGAAGTGTGTGCTACTTTTTATATTTCAGCCAACATAGATAGCAAAACAAATTGACCATATACAGTTGGCATGTTATTTATGACTGTCAGCTGTTGATCTTCAAATTATTTGAAGATTGTTTGCTATCTGTTATCACTTTTCTGGTGTTAGTGCCATAAGTAACATTATCAATTTATTTGCTTCTTAGCCATTCTGGCAACATTCAGAAGATATTTTTTGTGTGACATCAGGGGAAACAATGGGAATATATCGACTATCATGTTTGTAGTTATTCTATTATGGCGTTATTGTACCCTAGTTAGGTACTGGACAACCTGCACTGGACCAAGCCAGGAATAGGTTTAACTGACTTGGGGACTGTGTCTGAAATGGCCCTGTTAGGTAGGGCATAAAAAAGGGAGGAGAGAGACTTCATCACTGAGCTGCAGATGATAGCAGTATCTATCCAAAGTCCCAAACACAGCACAAAGGTCCAAGTTTCCATTCTTCAGAGCACACACCATATTTGCTTTGCGATGCTAGTAAATATTCAGGGGAGAATGCACTGACTGCTTCGATAATGACAAACATTATAGTTCTCAAAATTATTAGTTTTAGTTTGATTGGTTTATAATCCATTCAAAACCAAACTAACAAAACTCTAAGAAAATCATGCTAAATTGTTTTTATAGGGTCTTTATATCATTCTCGTCCTGTAGAGATAGATCCAGTTAAGGTCCCTGTAATGATATTTATATGCAATGTATTATTCAGCTACTTTGTAACTGTATGTCTGAAAGTCTCTATACCAGGGCATGGTCCCTCATAAACAAAGGAGCTCAAGCTGAAATCTAAGCTGTGTGGAAGCTTGTCAGTTTGTTTTTAGCTATAATTTTGTTTAGTGATCACCTTGTGTTTAAGCAGATTTCTGAATACTCATATCATGACAGTCTCAGTTCTGCTCACTAAAATAGGTAGAAAAATTCCATGGACTTTAATGGGTGCAGAATCAAGTTTAGAATAAGGGCTTAGTATAACATTACTTCCGTCTACTCCGAGTTGATGTGTATGTTGGAACAGCTGCTTGGTGTTTGCTCTACTTCGGGTGAAATTCAATCCAGCTGTAGAAGGCCTGATAGGCTGGATGGAATGTGGTGTCATTAGAGAGGTGAAATCACTCCTATCTTTCCACTCCCCGCTACTCCCCCAAAACCAGGGTCGGGGTGTAGGGCTACTCCCCATGTGTTGAAATAGCTTCATTTGCCCCCTTTGCCAGTTGCAAGGTGTGGAATACACCTGGATCTGCAGTCCCTCCCCAGCCTGCTCTCATTGTGACCTTCTGCACCAGTCTATTAGGAAACGGATGGATGATAAAACAGAAAATATCATAATGACACTATACAAATCCATGGTACAGCCCCATCTTGTATACAGTGTGCAGTTCTGATCTCCCCCTCTCAAAAAAGAGAGAGATTAGAATTGGAAAAGGTACAAGAAGAGAAACAAAAGTGATTAGAGGCATGGAATAGCTTTCATATGAGGAAATATTAAAAAGACTGGTACTGTTCCGCTTAGACAGAAGTGATGACAGAAGGGGGATATGCTAGTGTTCTATAAAACCATGAATGGAGTGGAGAAAGTGAATAGTAAAGTGTTTACCAATTTATGTAACACAAGAACCAGGGGTCACCCAATGAAATCAGAGGCAGACAGTTTAAAACAAACAAAAGGAAGTACTTCTTCAAATAATGTACAGATAACCTCCGGAACTCATTGCTATTGGGATGTCCTGAAGGCCAAAAATATAACTGGATTTAAAAAAAGAAGTAGATAAGTTCATGGAGAATAGGTCCATCAATGGCTATTAGCCTAGATGGTCATGGATGCAACCCCATACTATGGGTGACCCTAAATCTCTGATTGCTGGAAGCAGGGACTAGATGACAGAGGATGGATCACTTGATAATTGCCCTGAAGCATCTGGCACTGGCAATTGTCAGAAGACAGGACACTGGGCTAGAAGGACCATTGGTCTGACCCATTATGGCCATTCTTATGTGGGTCCTGTGTGTAGGCACTTCTCTGTGGCAGATAAGAGAGTGTACAGATGCCTTTTTGTAGCAGTTCCACCAAGAAAATCTATATTTTTAGGTCCTACATGGGACACCGGGAGTTTCTCCATGCTACGAGTGAATTTCACCCTAATTGAACAGCTTGTTCTTGATAGAAATATCCCTTCTTTAAAAGCAGAAGCAACTTCTTCTTCTGGAGTGCTGGGTCTCTTGGTGGGTACCCTGTCAACAGAGGTGAGATGATAAAGTTGATAAGATGCATGAATACTGACTGTGTCTTTCTAGTTTTATATACTGCATCCAAAATTATCCTTAGATTAATCATCCTCATCTCTCAACAATGGGGCAAATCAGTAAACTGAATGTTGAGTAAAAGGGCATATCTTCCTTGATGCTGAAGCAAATGAGATCAGCATGCATGTATCAATATAAGTTTGTGTCTCTTAGCACAGTGGTGTTGTTAGCACCTGGGTACCCAGAGTCTATTGAACATGAGTGCACAATTGCTTTTTTATGATTATTACAATGAAGATTTATTTTCTTTTAACTCTAACTATTGCCTTCAGAGAGCACTCTCTTTTAATGGATGTACAGAAGTCGTAGGCTCTTGGCAACTATATTTAGTCTCAATATTAGGGTATTTCTCCATTTTGAACCCTTTTACAGCTCTCATAAACCATCTGCCAAAACGCTGAGACCCGCATAGGAGATAAACAATTTAATGGTGGTCTCCAAAATGAGGAGGCCTGAGACACTGATATATCTTGAAGGATATTATTAACTTATCTGTGTTTTTAAGTGGCAAGTTGTGCAGTAATATCTGATGTATACATACCATGACCTATACTGCATTATACTCATTGTTCCTGGTGACCAAATGCAAAGAGGAAGGCATGTCCGTGTACAGGAAGAAACCTGGAAGAAAGTAATGTGTACCAAGAGCAAAATAAAAGTACTTCCCTATTCCAATACTACGTGCGGGGACTAGATCTTTTATTCTCAGGTTCATTATACAATGGATCAAATTAGCCAACATCTTAAGGTCCTGATTCCACTGCCCTCACCCACTTTGGGGCAGTATCTTAGCTAGCAAGTAAGTCCATTGCTTCCAATGGGAGCAAGGAATTAAGATTATGGAACTTTTTGTAAGCAAAGGTGTGCAGAATTAGGGCCAAATTCTGTAAGCACTACTATTGCTGCTGTATTAATTATGGGCAAACCTTAAGTTTTTCTTTGGTTTGAATAAGTAACAATAATTTATACTATTTTGCACTTAGAGTGCTCTTCATTCAAGGATCTCAAAGCAACTTGAAAATATTTAACTAAGCATCTTATGAGGTATGGTAGGCAAGTATGCATACAAAACTCTCACATATTTGCACCCTATCCACTTTGTCACAGACAGCTGAGTCTGCTTAAATAGAGTGGAGCTCTCACAAGAAGAGGCGTAGTTGCAAGATTTTGTGTCGGACGCTTCTGGTTTCTGGCCATAAGGGGAATTGCACGAGAGACTTTCTCACACTATTATGACACTTCTGTTTCCAGTCCCACTCAGAAGCAGGAAGTACACAGGCACATAAAATGAAGCTGTTGAGCTTCAAAACCAATCCTGTTTGTGTCTTGCTGTAGTAGTAAGTGAAGCTTAGAGTTGGCATTTCCTTCGTCTAGAAACTGACCCAACCCCAACCTGGATCTAAACTTTGTGGCTGCATCAATGATTTATATCCTGGCATAGAGAGTACACTTATAAAGTTTGCAGATGATACCAAGCTGGGAGGGGTTGCAAGTGCTTTGGAGGATAGGATTACAATTCAAAATGATCTGGACAAACTGGAGAAATGATCCGAAGTAAATAGCATGAAATTCAATAAGGACAAATGCAAAGTACTCCACTTAGGAAGGAACAATCAGTTGCACAAAATGTGAAATGACTGCCTAGAAAGGAATATTGCAGAAAGGAATCTGGGTCATAGCAGATCACAAGCTAAATATGAGTTAACAGTGTTAACTGTTGCAAAAATAAGCAAACATCATTCTGGGATATATTAGCAGGAGTGTTGTAAGCAAAACATGAAGTAATTCTTCTGCTTTGCTGTGTGCTTATTAGGCCTCAACTGGAGTATTGTGTTCAGTTCTGGATGCTACGTTTCAGGAAGGATGTGGATAGATTGGAGAAAGTCCAGAGAATAGCAACAAAAATGATTAAAGGCCTAGAAAACATGACCTATGAGGGAAGATTGAAAAAAAAAAATTGGTTTGCTTAGTCTGGAGAAAAGAAGACTGAGAGGGCAAAAGATATCAGTTTTCAAGTATGTAAAAGGTTGTTACAAGGAGGAGGGAGAAAAATTGTTCTTCTTAACTGCTGAGGATAGGACCAGAAGCAATGGGCTTAAATTGCAGCGAAGGAGGTTTACGTTGGACATTAGGAAAATCTTCCTGTCAGGGTGGTTAAGCACTGGAATAAATTGCTTAGGGAGGTTGTGGAATCTCTATCATTGGAGACTTTTAAGAGCAGGTTAGACAAACAGCTGTCAGGGATGGTCTAGATAATACTTAATCCTGATGTGAGTGCAGGGGACTGAATTAGAAGACCTCTTGAGGTCCCTTCCAGTCCCACACTTCTGATTCTATAATATATGGAGCCACAATTTTTTTTTAAATTAACAGGCATTTATTAAGAAGAACAGCAACTAGCTGCAAACAAAATAAAAGTGTCTTCCATCTTTGGTCTGTTCCTGGAGACCATTCTCTCTTCTGGAACTCCTAACACAGCATGGACACATCTCGTGGCAGAGCAACCTAACTGCAAGTAAATACCATTACAGGCAGAAATCCAAACGCTGCTGCAGACCAGTATTTCATGGCTGGATCCTATCTCCATAATGGACTGAGCTTTAAAGACCTGGAATCCAGATGTAAATTTTACAATTTGGATTGATCTCTAAGGGTATGTCTACACTGGAATAAAAGACCCATTGCATGGCTGTGACTGGCCCAGGTCACCTGACTCAGGCTTGGATGGTTCGGGCTGCGGGGCTGTAAAATCGATATGTAGATATTCAAGGTTGGGCTGGAGCCTGAGCTCTGGGAAACGAAACAAGGGGGAGGGAAGCTGGCAGTGAATGATTGCCTGTTTTGTTCATTCCTTCTGAAGCACATGGCATTAGCCGCTGTTAGAAGACAGGATACTGGGCTAGATGGACCATTGGTCTAACCCACTATGGCTGTTATGTCTGAGTTTTGGAAGTCCTGATTAAAGCACCTCTGAAACTCAGACCCACAGTTTTCACTGTGTACAAGTAGTTCAGAAAAATAACTTAGTCATGCAGTCAGAACAAATTGCCAAGGATGCATGGGAAGTAAATCAGAGGGGATGCAGGAGGCTCATGTCCTGGTACATATCAGTGTATCAGGATGTGAAGCAGCATCCGTATTCTGTGTAATTTTATGCTGCCTTTGGACAGTGCAGTAGTGTAGATCTTAGATAAGGATTACGGCCTATAACAAATGCTAAGATCTTGGACTCTCATCTATCATCATCTTGAGAAAAAGCATTTGAAAAAGGACCTGTAGCTGAACTTCTGGAGGATGAAATCATTAAAGATTCATATCTCCCAGAGTTTTAATCTGGTTTGGACTATGTTGACCTTTATTTATTCAATTGCTGCGATTTCTCATCTTGCAGAATTGAAGTCACTAAAACTGCTCTTGACCATGGCTTGGAAAAGTTTTCTGAACTTAACTTACACTTAGTCAGTGGATCTAACAGTTCAGAGGCTTTCTTTAGGTAATCACCCCTCCAAAATGAGAAGTTTATCTGAATTTATATAAACCCCTTTCATCGAGAAATCAGATAAACTACTTCTACAAATGGGTTTTTAAACTCTACGGACAAGAAAATATCTTAAAAATCAGCTTGTCAGAAAACAAGGAAAATTGAAGACTATACAGTAGAAACCCCAGAGTTACAAACATCTTGGGAATGTTTGTAACTCTCTGAAATTCTTTTTCTACACAAAAGAATAAATGGAGACAAATCAGAAGTCAAGAATTATAACATTCAAAAACCAGTTAGAGAACACATCAACCTCCCTGGACACTCAATAACAGACTTAAAAGTGGCAATTCTTCAACAAAAACACTTCAAAAACAGACTCCAATGAGAAACTGCAGAACTGGAATTAATTTGCAAACTGGACACCATCAAATTAGGCCTGAATAAAGACTGCGAGTGGATGGGTCACTACAAAAACTAAATCTATTTGTTAATCTCTGAGGTGCAACAAGTACTCCTCACTGTTTTTACAAACACTAATTTCCCCTTGTTAAATACTCACACCTTCTTGCAACTGTTTGAAATGGGCCACCTTGTTTACATTGGCCTTATTAGCACTACAAAAGTGATTTCCACTCCTTATCAACTGTTGTGAGACCCCACTTCCAACTTAATTGAATTGGCTCATTAGCACTTGACCCCCCCTCCCTACTGAATGTTCCACTCCATGCATCTGATGTAGTGGTTTTTAGCCCACGAAAGCTTATGCCCAAATAAATTTGTTAGACTCTAAGGTGCCACAAGTATTCCTCGTTGTCTTTGCTGAAATGTTTGTAACTCTGAACAAAACATGGTTGTTCTTTCAAAAGTTTATAACTGAACATTGACTGAATACAGCTTTGAAGCTTTATTATGCAAAAGAAAAACGCTGCTTTCCCTTTATTTGGTTGTTTTTTTTTTTTTTTTTTAAATCTCTGCTGCTGCCTGATTGTGTACTTCCGGTTTCAAATGAGGTATGTGGTTGACTGGTCTGTTCAGAACTCTGGTGTTTGTAACTCTGAGGTTCTACTATAGCTCTTTTTTTTCTGTTTATCCTAATTTCATACCTTCCAACATTTCAAGTGGCTAAAGCTGGACACAGCCCCAATCCAATCTGACCCGTCCACCTCTGCAGAAACAGAAGGGTGGGTGGGCTAAACCTGAGTGGTTCTATGACCCTGAGTACCTTGTCACAATGCCACTGAGTTTGGAGGCCTCTCAGAAGGCAAACTGCCCTTCAACCAGGACAGGGAGTTTAGGGGGTCAAAGTGGGACAATCCTGCCAAACATGGAATTTTTGGGATGTGTGCACTCTGTGAGCCCAATGAGGTAAATTTTATCCCTTTCTTTCCACAAATTAAAGTTAGAGCCTCATGACAGATCGTCAGCAGTGATTAAGTACTTCAGAAAAATCCAAACCTCTTGAGTCTGCAAATGGAACTAAATCTTACAAATACAGGGTTGCAAGTCTTCCAGTACCTTTTGATTCTGGCTGGGCCAGAAATAAAGCTAGAATAATAAGCCTTTTTTTTTTTCCCATTTCACTTCTGACTCTGGCCCTAGCTTGACAATGCAGAGCTATTAAAACTGAGCTGGGACAAAGTTATCCAAACGGCTTCAAACCTTAGAAAAGATTTAGCTTGACTTCTGTCAGAAGTCTGGATTTGTACGTATCTTTTCATCCAACTGGTTGACCGGTTCCTAATAAATGTCCACTTTCCTTTTTGTGTGGTGGTGTTGCTGTCCCAAGAACTGTGACTAATCCCAGAATTCTTGTAATGGGCTCCCTTGATTTAGGACTGAAACCAGGCAATTATGTTCCATTGTGATTACAATAAAATATATATATCTATATCAGAGAACCATATGGCGCACAACACTGGCCCAGTAGGATGCTGATGCTCCTTCTACCTTAAAATACTCAACTTATATGTGTATCAGGAGAATTTTGCCTGCAATACAGCACATGGTTCTTTTCTATCTGTCAGCAATGAGTTTCCTTCCATTACAGAAAAGAATCAGCATGTGGTTAAAATGGGGCACTAGTTTTCCAAATAAAAGGGCAAGCCAGACTACACACAACTGAGGGGTCTTGGAAGGGTTTGGATCTTGGTAGCAGGGTGAGAAATAGTTGGTGGTAATAGATGGAGGGAGACAGCAAGCTGGGGTTCCTTATTGAATCCACTTCTCTGTTAGCGGAGCACGTGAAAGGAAGCTAGTGAGACAAGCAGTTATAGCTATATAGACAAGCAGAGCCAGTGTTCTTTGCCTTGATCCCCTTTAATGAGACTTTAATGTCCCCAGCCTGCTGTGAAGTGATGCAGGAGTTCCTGAGCATTCCCCCTTCTAGTGATTGGAAGCAGGGAGCTATACATGAAAAATCTGTTTTGTCTCCTCGAATCTTTCTCCCCTCACACTGTTCATGTCAACTGCACGCAGGAAATAGGTTAAGCGTCGCCACAATGTCAGTCAAATACTCATCTGGTGTAAATTGATTTTTAGCTCTGACTTCAATAGAGCTACACTGATTTCACATCTGTTCTGTATTTGTTTTAATTTTGCATTGTTTTCTTATACATTTTGGTTTATATTCCAAATGGCTAAGGATTCACTGGGCTTACATTATATGAAAGAGAAATAAAATTCCATGTGAACAGATACCTGATTGTGCAAATATGTATTCTATGTCTCTAGAGCTATCCTAAACTCTGGATTGGAATTCATGTGCTGATGGGGACACACTCAAACTTCACAGCAGATTTTATCTCTATAATGGGCTGATTCAATCCCTATATTGGATTGCTCTTGAACTTTGAAGATTTAGATTCTCTCTCTGCAACTGGGACCAATTTCTAGTATAAAATAAGTGTGTAGAAGTTTCCTCCTAATCAGTAGATAAGCCATAGGTTATAGCTATATAGATAGATAGATATACCTGTATACCACATGCAGCACTTCATTATGCTATTTCAAACTGTGGATTCCCTATACTGTGCTTGGCTCTTTCTGAACGTATCTTGGCTTTGTATCACTTTGGACGGCCACGCTCTTTGCAATGACTCGTTACCCTCAACTCATCTAACAACATTGTCAATCTTTCCAACCACACACTTAGCCCAGCAGAAGAGTCTGTCCTATCTCGGGGACTCTCTTTCTGTCCCACCATCCCCACGAACACAACACAGTTCTGCGGTGATCTGGAAGCCTACTTTTGTCATCTCCGACTCAAGGAATATTTTCAACACACCACTGAACAATGCACTGACCCACAGGAACCCTCCTACCAACACTACAAGAAGAAGAACTCTGTGTGGACTCCTCCTGACGGTCGAAATGACAGACTGGACCTCTACATAGAGTGCTTCCGCAGACATGCACAGGCTGAAATTGTGGACAAACAACATCACTTGTCCCATAACCTCAGCCGTATGGAACGCAATGCCATCCACAGCCTCAGAAACAACTCTGACATTATCATCAAAGGGGCTGACAAAGGAGGTGCTGTAGTCATAAAGAACAGGTCGGATTATGAACAAGAGGCTGCCAGGCAACTCTCCAAGACCACATTCTACAGGCCACTATCCTCTGATCCCACTGAGGAATACTAAAAGAAACTACACCATCTGCTCAAGAAATTCCCAGCTACAGTATGGGAACAAATCTACATGGACACACCCCCAGAACCCCGACCAGGGGTATTCTATCTGCTACCCAAGATCCATAAACCCGGAAACCCTGGACGCCCCATCATCTCAGGTATTGGCACTCTTACAGCAGGATTATCTGGCTATTTGGACTCTCTCCTCAGACCCTAAGCTACCAGCACTCCGAGACACCACCGACTTCCTGAGGAAACTACAATGCATTGGTGTTCTTCCTGAAAACACCATCCTGGCCACCATGGATATAGAAGCACTTTACACCAATATTCCACATGAGGATGGACTACAAGCTGTCAGGAACAGTATCCCTGATGAGGCCACAGCACGCCTGGTGGCTGAGCTTTGTGACTTTGTCCTCACCCACAACCACTTCAGATTTGGGGACAACTTATACCTTCAAGTCAGTGGCACTGCTATGGGTACCCGCATGGCCCCACAGTATGCTAACATTTTTATGGCTGACTTAGAACAACGCTTCCTCAGCTCTCGTCCCCTAGTGCCCCTCCTCTACTTGCGCTACATTGATGACATCTTCATCATATGGACCCACGGAAAGGAGGCCCTTGAAGAATTCCACCTGGACTTCAACAATTTCCACCCCACCATCAACATCAGCCTGGACCAGTCCACACAAGAGATCCACTTCCTGGACACTACAGTGCAAATAAGTGATGGTCACATAAACACCACCCTATACTGGAAACCTACTGACCGCTATACTTACCTACATGCCTCCAGCTTCCATCCAAGACACATCACACGATCCATTGTCTACAGCCAAGCCCTAAGATGCAACCGAATTTGCTCCAACCCCTCAGACAGAGACAAACACCTACAAGATCTTTATCAAGCATTCTTAAAACTACAATACCCACTTGGGGAAGTGAGGAAACAGATTGACAGAGCAAGACGGGTACCCAGAAATCACCTACTACAGAATAGGCCCAACAAGGACAATAACAGAACACCACTGGCCATCACATACAGCCCCCAGCTAAAACCTCTCCAGCGCATTATCCACGATCTACAGCCTATCCTGGAAAATGATCCCTCACTCTCACAGACCTTGGGAGGCAGGCCAGTCCTTGCTTACAGACAACCCCCCAACCTGAAGCAAATACTCACCAGCAACTACACACCACACCACAGAAACGCCAACCCAGGAACCAATCCCTGTAGCAAACCTCGTTGCCTACTCTGTCCCCATATCTACTCTGGCGACACCATCAGAGGACCCAACCACATCAGCCACACCATCAAGGCCTCATTCACCTGCACATCCACTAATGTTATATATGCCATCATGTGCCAGCAATGCCCCTCTGCCATGTACATTGGCCAAACCGGACAGTCCCTCCGCAAAAGAATAAATGGACACAAATCGGACATCAGGAATGGTAACATACAAAAGCCAGTAAGTGAATACTTCAATCTCCTTGGTCATTCTATTACAGATTTAAAAGTCACTATCATTGAACAAAAAAACTTCAGAAACAGACTTCAAAGAGAAACAGCAGAACTAAAATTCATTTGCAAATTCAACACCATTAATTTGGGCTTGAATAGGGACTGGGAGTGGCTGGCTCATTACAGAAGCAACTTTTCCTCTCCTGGAATTGACACCTCCACATCTATTATTGGGAGTGGACTATATCCACCCTGATTGAATTGGCCCTGTCAACACTGGTTCTCCACTTGCGAAGTAACTCCCTGCTCTCCATGTGTCAGTATATAATGCCCGCATCTGTAATTTTCACTCTATGTATCTGAAGAAGTGAGGTTTTTACTCACGAAAGCTTATGCCCAAATAAATCTATTAGTCTTTAAGGTGCCACCAGACTTCTTGTTGTTTTTGTAGATACAGACTAACACGGCTACCCCCTGATACTTGACATTCTGTCTGGCTCTGTTGCTGCGTTTGACCCTGGGAGCCACTCAGTGCCAACTGGCAGAGGGCACTCCATATCATAACTCTCACCAGGGCTGACACACTCATTACCCCCAACACGCTATTAGCATAGTCTCTATCTAAAAGGTGTCATGTAAAGTATCAAATGAAAAACTGGCAACATGCTGATCCTGAAAATCATTGATGTACATATGTGGGGGGGGGGGGGGGGGAGGAGGGTACACAAACCATTATAAGTGCCTGCTGGAAATCTGGTTTTAAAAATTGGTTTGGCAGTGCATAGAGCCCAGGCTTCCCTAGACAAAGGAATGTGAATTTACTTGTCTGGCCAGCTTGCTCACAGAGGACAAGGAAAAGAATATTTACATATAAGGTGAATAAAGCCATCAAGCTAGCAAGTGGAGGAGATGACCGTTAATGATCATGACATTCTGCACCCCCAGGAATCCTTCTTGGCTCTTGAAACAGAGACAATGAGCTTTGCGGTAATAATGACATTGGAGTCATCCATCACCTAGGGGACAAAGGGGAGTAGCGTTCATGAAAAGTGGATCCTCTTGGCTTGGGACGCAAGAATAGCTGGAAACTGACTATAAGTGAGAAATCCGCTCAGACAAAGATTGTATCTTGCTGAAGTTAAGTTTTAGTCTCTGGAAAGCAGGTTTTGTTTTGTTTTGTTGGACTTGTAACTGTTTCTTTCCTTCTTAACTATTAACACTTAAATCTCTGCTCTTTGTTAATCTTATTCTTGTTTTTATTACAAAACCATCTCAGTGCTATGTATTAAACTGGAGAGTGAGTTCTCACCATACCTAACAGGCTGATGATCATGCTCTCTCTTTTGAGGCAATGAATTTAACTTCTGTGAGCACCCAATGAGAGGGATTGAACACTACATTGAGACGTCTCAGGGGAACTTGGGAATTGGGATTCACTGGTGGTTACCTGCAAGCTCTGGAGTCCTATAGAGTTTGCAGGCAAGCCAGATAAGCTGGTGTGTCATGGAGCTGACACATAGCTTAACAGCAGCAAAGCTCTCACTTGCTGAGGCTGAGAGAGGTAATACAGTGGTTCACAGTTCTGGGTACCCCAAGCAAGATGTGATGCTGTGTCCTTTGCTGTAGCTACCAGCAGTCTGGCTTCACTGCGGAGTCTGAATGTAATTCATTATAGAAGTACAGAGGGCCAATGCAAGGCCTATGCAGTATTCACCACTTAAGCCCTTAGGACTTGAGGGATGCATAGATCTTGTGCTGTCCCTCTTCCACCCGTGAGAAGAGTCCCATCTCTCAGCATATGCATTGCAGCATGGGAAATGTCAGCTTGAAGTCAATTAGCTTCCTGATGCTTTAAAAGGGATGACATTTTTTCCTGAAAATGACTGGAAAAATTACAAATCTGTCATAAAATGATGGCTTATTTTTCCTGCCTGTCTCAGTTCTATATCATGCAAGCTTTGATACGGATAGATTAGTGAAAAAATACTTTTATCCATCAATTACAGGGCAATAGTTTTATAACTGTGATCCCCCCGCCCCTCAGTTGAACATGTCACTATAGCACAATGGCAAAGCTATAGCTTCACAAGCAAAATACATTCAGGATTGTACATATTGCAATAAAAAGAACGCTGTTGCTGTCTTGACTTTGGGGATGATTCTACTTCTTTGTTAACAGATTGACACAGTAGGGCTTGCCTTAATTTTTTGCATGGGTGCAACTCTTCCTGTAAGTGCTGGATGCTCTCAGTGCAGACTTAATCCAACTCCCATTGAAATCCATGGGAATCTTTTTGTCAACTTCAGTGATGGCTGGATCAGGCCTTATATTCCACTGAACAGTGCTGAGAAACCTCAAAAAGAGATCAATTTTTACTTTGCCTTTCCCCAGGAAGATGAGTTTTTTGCTGACAGATAACACTTTTTCTCAGTATTAAAACCCGTGTCTTTTTCCCAGTGTAACTCCTGGCTCCAATGAAATCAGTGGGATCAGAATTCCACGCTTGGATTTTACACCCATGCTGTTGCTGAAGGTATTGCTTTTGATTTTCAAACTAAAAGCAAATCTGAGCTGCAAGAGTGACTTGGTCCAAAATAGCCTGTATTTGTGTCTTTCAGACATGTTGCAAAAAAACTCTAGCTGAATACGTGGACTGTAGGGGATTGAGGTGTCCTCTGGGAAGATGGCTGGTTGGATGAATTCTTGTCTAACTATTAATGTTGCTGGGGTTATGTTGTTAAATTTAATTGTGCTAGGAGGCATAGATCCTTATACAAGCATCTCTTCCCCCCTCCGTTTAAATGGGATGAAATAAAATACCACAAACTTACATTCAACGGTTCAGGTCAGTCAGCTTGTCCTACATTCATGGTAGAGATTCTGCCCGAACCCTCATGGCTGATATATGTGCATGTCTTTCTACATACACCCTTCCTTCCCCTCTGCACAGCTCAAAGCATTATGCAGAGGCTTGTGTCTTGTAAGTCAACTTTGCCAGGGCTCAGACCGCAACTAAAACGTGTTTGATGGGTGGAATTTCTCAATCTGCCAGCATTTTTTACAGACAGTCTTTTCATTGTGGGAGTTGCAGTTTGTGTCTGTCATTCCCACTCATTGTCTCTTGCCTAGCTCCTGGCCCATGAGTGGGACACCTAAGCACTATTGCAACAGAATATCATGGTCACTCCACATGCTCACTTCCTGGCACTTCTGTGCGTTACTCCATCTGTGCTTTAGCCTGGCACACACTGTTGTGCTGCGTTATGAGGGGGTGTATTGCACCAATATGAGCTATGCAAACCTGGGGAGCTGGGGCTTGGTACAGAACTATAAATCACTTTTTTTTTCAGCTTTTCAATTTCCTTAGTATATTTTACAATAGCAAAGAAAAACAATGCTGTGGTTTAAACTGTTTGTCCAGCAACTTTGTCACCCCAAGAGCAGGCTATAGAAAAGGTCAAAGCTCTAGATACTCAATGTTTTCTTCCACAAATCGCGAAGGCAGAGCTGTATCTTGCCACCCTTGTTTGCAGTGAGTGGGACCTTAACTTTACAATGAGCCCCACCGGACTTAATTCTGACTTCAGGTACAGCCCTGAGCCGGGGGTAAGCTACGCCGACCCAGAAGTAGCCACAGGTTTGTATTGTGTTGGAGCCACAATCCCATTCCTTGTTCTTGTGGGATAGTAATATGCTGTTGGCCTTTGCAGAAATAAACTACTAATCCTTCCCCACATGTTGGCTCAGCCGCTCTGGCCAGTGAACTGGGGGGATGGAGCCAACACCTCACCCCTTCCCCAACCTTCTGCTCCAGGAAGAGTGTAACCAAGCAAGTAGTCGCACTTACTCCTATATCCCTGCATTCATATTCTGGGTAGCCCACGTTAGCATCAAAGGGGGCTTCTTATTTCCTTGCTCAGGGATAGAATCAGAATCTAGCCCATTGAAATCAATAAGGTTCATCATGGAGTAAGATACTACTAGCAACAGGTGGTGGAGTCTGGCTGCTAATAGCCAGCTATGCCTCTCTTGGGCTTTGTTGCTCAAACAGGGCTGAAGATCTCTCTGCAGCACTTTTAACCCTGGCTAGACGAGGACCGGGGAGTATGTTCATGGCTTGTCAGGCTGCTTTTTTCATTCCTCACCATAGGATCTCTTTAGAGGGTCATGGACATCAGCCAAGCGTCTGTATCATGTTACCTGCCTTCGTTCTTGGCTATAATGCTTTCTAATCTGCTTTGCTCAGTACATTCACTGCCCAACACAGCCCGAGGGATGGAGGAGGTCATAGTGTCTCTTTTCACATCTCTAATTCTCGCAATCTGCTACATTAAATTTACGGTGATGCAATTCCCACAAGAAGAAAAGACATCTGCTCCCATGTTTTCCTGTCAGCTTTTGGAAGTTTATCTAAGGAAATGTGCTTCTCTTTTATGGCATATTTGAGAGGGAAGTCTCTTTCCAGTAGTTTCCATAGTTTCAGTTTAAAATTTTAGTGTGTCTAGACACAGGATATATATATTTAGGAATCCTTTAAAAGATCAGCTTAATTTTGTGTGACTAAAGATGGTTTTGGTATGATTTTCAGGCTTGATTAGCTGTATGCATGCGGTATGTGCTTCATTCCTGTGACTACTAGTTCAGGTAGTATTAACTCTGACATGGGATGACATTTTAGGGCAAGAACGAGCGTCTGGAAAAATTTATACAAATGCTAAATCATTTATCAGTGATAAGATAATGCTTTCTGTAGATATTTCTCATTGTAAATGGCCATCAGCCATGCAATTTGTTATGAGCCATTGAGAGATGACAGGCAAGGGGTAAGTTCTGAGATTTGACACTTCCTGGGCATTCTGGAAAAGGCTGGTACATTTTGCTAACAATCAGGCCAAACCAGGGCCACCCAGGGAGGAGGGATGGGGGGGGGGGCAAGTTCGGCAATTTGCCCCAGGCCCTGGGCCCCACAGGGGCCCCCACAAGAGTATAGTATTCTATAGTATTGCAACTTTGTTTTATGGAAGGGGCCCCTGAGATTGCTTTGCCCCAGGCCCCCTGAATCCTCTGGGCGGTCCTGGGCCAAACAGAGAATATATTATGAGTAAGCAATAGAAACGAAAGGGAGTTTGCTTGCAAGGAGACTTATCTCCTATTCTCGTCATGGTATCTATCTAGCTAGATATCTAGCATTTAAATAACTAATGGAAATTTAGAAGCTAACTGTAGGAGTCAGTCTTGGAATAGACATCTTGATACTAAATACAATAGACATCAGTAAAGATGCCTTTTAATGATCCAAGTATATATATATATATTTTAGCGTGTACATAGTCGTCTAGACAAGCGACTGGATCATCAGTGGCGTGGTGCAGTTCTTCTAGGCCACCGCTGAACCTAGTCAGCAGGCATTCCTCAAGAACGCGCATCATCACATAGGCCACAGATGCACAAAAGGCAGTCACAAAGGCCCCAGCGATACTGGTTGGCTGTACAGAGACATTGCCCAGTCCAGAACCTGTTCAACAGGGACCATTGATGACGGGGCAGGTCAAAACCAGGCAGGCAAATTGTGGGGTCGGCAACAAGTGAGTGGTTGGGGATTAGAACAGATATCCATTCCTCTCGCCAGAGTGTTTCCACCCTAAACATCCTGATGTGGCGGATGAGACCATATGGGGCGACGTGATGGCAAATGTGCAGCTGGTGATTCTAAAAGGTCATTGTGCAGTGGCAAGTCTGAGTTGGCGCATACTTTCTCCAGTAACCTGCCAGTGGCAACCTCTCATCTGATATGAGGAGGAGCAATATTGCTCAGAACTGGAAGCCATAAAAGTGGAGTTGGACACAGGGTGCTGGAGATGATATGCATGGCAGCATGTAACTGCATATCCACCAGTTTGGTGTGTGACGATCGACTACAAACTGGTGCGCAGTACTCTGCCACTGAATACGAGATGGCAAGAGCTGACGTCTGCAAAGTTGGAGCATGAGCACCCCATGATGAACCTGCCAGTTTGCTAAGATAATTATTGCGCATCTTAACTTTAGTGCCCTCTTCTTCAGGTGGGCACGGTAACTCAGTATATGGTCTAAGGTCACACCTAGATAGACCAGTTCTACTTCATGCTTCAGCTTCTGACCATTCAGATAAACATTTAGTTCTCGGGTTACGCTGGCGTGATGAAGATGGAACAAATTGGAGACTGTTTTTATGACACTTGGCTGGAGGCGCTAAGTCTTCCAGTAGTCCTCTAACTTTACCATGTCCCGATTTAAGGTGGCATCAAGCTCGTGAAACGTCCAGGCCCGGGTACTGCAACAGATGTTATCTGCGTAAATGAACTTTCATGACTCCGTTGTTGGCAGGTCATTGATGTAAAGCAGTGTTTCCCAAACTTGGGATGCCGCTTGTGTAGGGAAAGCCCCTGGCGGGCGGGCAGGCCAATGGGAGCTGCTGGAAGTGGCGCGGGCCAAGGGATGTACTGGCCGCCATTTCCAGCAGCTCCCATTGCCCTGGAGCAGCGAACCGCAGCCAGACCTGCGGACGCAGCAGGTAAACAAACCTGCCCAGCCCGCCAGGAGCTTTCCCTACACAAGCGGTGTCTCAAGTTTGGGAAACACTGATGTAAAGGTTGAACAGGGTTGGCGAGAGCACAGAGCCCTGGGGTAACCCATTACTCTGTTGTCGCCAAGCACTTGTCTTCTCCCTCATATGGACTCTGAACTGCCTATTGCGGAAAAACAGTTCAATGAGGCCTGTGGCCCAAGGTAGCAGGACCCATGATACCTTCATGAGTAGGTCAATGTGCCATACCATATCATTTTAGCTTGATGAAAACAGCGCTTGTTTTCAAGTTTCTCTGGAAGCCATTTTCAACAAATGTGGTCAGCGCGAGTACTTGGTCACATGTGCTATGGCCTTGGTGAAAGCCAGCTTCATCAGGGCTCAAAATTCTCCCCACATCGGGTAATATGTGCTGTCGGACCAAGCGCTCTAGTGCCTTGAAGCACAGCGACAATAATGATATGGGACGATAGCTTGATGTTTGTTTGACTTGGGTCCTTTCCAGGCTTTAGGAGGTCAATGACTTTTGCGATGTACCATATCTTCGGTAGTCTACCTTCTCTGATGACCCTGGTGAAGAATTTCACAAGCCAATGCCGCGCATGGGGGCCAAGGTTTTTCAGGAATTCTGGAGATATGTTGTCATAGCCTGCAGCTGTTTCACACTTGATGCTACCCAGTGTCTGTTCCAGCTCTGTTACAGTGAATGGTTCTGGGCAGCTTCTGATCTGGTGTACATGTTTAAATATACACCATTCATTCCTCACTTGTCGTCACACCTGTTCCTCCAAAGGTGCTCTGGTCACTTTAAGTAGGTCCAATAATTGGAAACATATAACTCAATATGCTAACATTTACATATAATAAGATGAACCTCAGAGATGAAAATTAATTTGTTAATGTTTGTACAGCATGATGCAAAGTGCTATATGAGTACTAGGTATGTAATTGGCCGATTAAATTCAGTACACATTTGAATACTTTGAACACAGCTGGTACTGAATCTGAACCTCCCAACCAAATATTTCCAGATTCTGGACCAGGGTGAGAAGGCTTCACATCTGGACCCAAAACTGGAACCAAATTTTGCCATCTTAATGCAAAGCACGGCTAAGGTATAATTTCCTTTTCTTGGGTATATCTCCTTGTTTTTGCTAGTATTACTCTTGATTTTACATGCAATAAAACTAAGAAAGGAGAGGGGAAATAAAAAAAAGTGCAAAAATTACAACCCAATCTGTAAAAGAATGGGCCACTTCTCAGCAAAGACATTATGAAATTTAAAGTGTAGGTTCTTTTTCAATATTTCAGGCAAACACTTTACATACAGTTCTGGGCATCTAGCCAAAATGTGAAATCCAAGAGTTATATCCAACAGATACTATGAAAGGGTAACAGAAGTTAGAGATATCCAATTACCTTTGAAAGTACAACATTCTATACCTTTTATATCTATGTCTTTGTTTGGGGGGTGAATAGGAAGGTCATAGATGAAAACCTTAAAGCTTATTTGAAAGGCGTTCGTATCCTTTTTTCAATTTTTATATTGCAATTTTTAGCTGTTTCTGTCAAAGTTACCTAAGTGGAAACTAATACACTAAAAGGAAAAAAAAGTCATGAAGTGCCAGCCTTTATCATTTAAAACTATTTTAACATAATGTTCCTTGAGCAAGCTGCTCTTGTAATGGAATTGTCTATGGGTATGAAATATTAGGCTTTCTTTTGTCATAACGAAATTGAAAGCCAACAAATAAGAGAGGGGGAAGCAGTTTTTCCATTTTAGCCATTTGAAATGCCTCTGTGGGTTGGCATGACCCAGTTTTCTGTTCCAGAATACGCTGCAGTGTGAAACTCTGTAATAATACTTTTTGCACTTGCATAGCAACTTCCATCCAGATATCTCAAAGAACTTAACACATTAATTAAGCTTCCCAACTCCCTGTGAAGTACTGTAATTATATTATATTCATTTTACAGATGAGGTAACTGAGACACAAAAAAGTTAAGTGACTTGCTCAAGGCCATAAACTGAGTCAGTAAGGAGAGCTGGGAATAGATCTGAAGACTCCTGGATTTCACTCCTGTTTTCTAACCTCTAAAATACACCTACTCAAAATAAGGAAAATGTGGTGATGGAGTCCAGATTAATTCTGGCCAGGTGCTACTGCAATGTGTTTCTTTTAATCAAATAAATTTTGTTCTTTATCAAGAGAGTGCATGAAGTAATATACCTAGATATCTGCCCTGCATTATTTTCTTCTCATTAACTGATCTGTCCATGAGCTAAGATTTTTTTTTTCTAATAGTATCACACTGAAAATGCATGATGAAAAATAGACACTCTAGAGTTCTTGCTGCTTTTGCTGGTTTTGCATCTAATTTAGCAATTTCCTTTTTATCTCACACTGTATAAAGAAAGATACAGAACATCCATCTGACTTTCCTTCCCTCCCCACCATCCCCTCTCTGTTTAATGGTTTATTCATTATCAAAGAAACCAATAGTTTAGGCCAATTTGCATCACCAAAAGATGCATCTAGGACCGTAATTGCTGTATCAGCGTGATTTCCCCATCAGTTTATAAATATGCACAGAATTATGTTAATCCTTGTTCTTCTATTCCCCCCCCCCCCGCTACACTGAATATATTGGTAGGCTCATGGCTATTGGGCCAAATTCTGTCTTCAGTTGTGCTTCTGTAACCCCAGTGGTGTCTTACTATTACATATGTTACAAATGACGACAACAACAACAGAAACCCTTAACACATTAGACCTAATTTATCCATGGTGTAACTCATGTGGATAGTGGAATTTAACCAAGGATTAATTTGATTCATTATTCTTTTGAGAACCACCTTATTTAACTATAACTGAGTTGCCATTGTGCTAAGTTTTCTTGGATTTTCTAAACTCTTTTGGTGAAACTTTACATATCTCTTCACCTCCTCAGTCTACGATGGTGTCAACACTACGTTTTTCTGCTCCCAATTTTTTAACTGTTACTACCACCAGTTCAGATCCAACAGTGGCAGCAATGGTGGGTGTGCTGGAACAGATGAGATTCAGCTTTAAGCACTGTGCTGTCTGAAACTGCTCAGAGCCTATATGACACATGCTATAAGTATGATACCACCAGTGCCTTGTCTATATTGGCACTCCCACCATCCATCATCAATACAGCTGAATCAGTGGTAGCAACCATAGGAAATTTTGGACAGAAAAGACTGCCATATATGTTCTCTCTGAAGAATTTACTCTTTGGGAGCTGCCACAGGAGGGGATGCTCCATAGTGCACCTGTGGGGCAACTGTTGTTCTGGAGGTTCTCCCTGTCATAGTCCATAAGTTATGACCATATTCTCGGAGCATGGTGATCCATGCCATAAGCTTGGCATCCGTTCTAAACAGTTAACTAGGGATAACAAAACTCAGAACTTGGCTGACTTCACCTTTAAACAAAGAACTAAAAGGCATGCACTTACTTGCAGTACTTGGAAAGCAAGGCCCTGAACTAGGCCTGAGGTTCTGGGTTAGCAGTGAGGAGCATCTCCTCTGTCCCAGTCTCAACCCACATTGCCCCTGAGAGAAGCAGGCAAGCTTTTTAAACTGGTGTTCTGGATCCCTGTTGGTCAGTGTAGCTCCTGGTGCTTCTAGTCCTCTGGAGAACTACATCTTGTTGGTAGCCAGTCTGAGTGGGTTTTCTTTGAGCAGCGGAATGTCAGGGCACAGGTGGCTCTAGCAGGAGGCATAGAAGGCCTGATAGCCCCTGTCACAGGACGTTTATTGGGTTCTGGACACTCTCTTATACACATAGTTCAATTATGGCTCAAGTTAATCACTTATCCAACTCTTCAGGCCTTGGAATTTCATGGAAGAGCCTGTTTCCTGAAACTAACAATTTGTAGCTCATGGGGAAAGCTGTAGTATGCAGAATACAGAGGCGGACAAAGGCTCTTCCTGGCTTTCAACATTAAAGAATTAATGTGGACTAAAAATATCCTAATCAGATATGAGCAAAAGAAACCGCTGATTCATACCACTCAAAATACCTGCTTTGTTCTTCTTTTTGAATTCTTAATGGTGAAATCAAGGTGCTGAACAGAAATAGAAAGTTCAATGGATTCCGATGGAAAAGACGAGAACAGTTATTTCGGTGGAAGTTCATCAACAATTCTGTGTGATAACTAGGGAATAGTTTGATTCTCCACTCTTATACTGGTTTGACACCAATTTACTTCAATGCAATGCATTTTCTCCATTCCATTTTATTGGAGTATGTGTTTGTGAGATTCCCCAGGGTACAATCTCTACTGATGGACAGCTGTCTCCTCAATTCTCCAACCTGGGGTGCATTTTACACTGCTTCGCTGTGAAACCAACGACTCCTGGTCTGCCTCCAGTATGTGAATCACCCCCAGCTATACTATCCGAGAGTTATAGCCAGCTAGCCACCCATGAATTACATTACAGAGCAACACCAGCAAAATCCCAGTCTTTCCCCTAGAAATGTGCATCTTGTACTTGTCCAGCAACCTCCTGGATGATACAAGCTCATATAAAGTCTGTCATTTCATTTCATTCTGCCTAGTCTAATGTTAAAGGACTTGAGCCACAGAGCTTCCACAAGTTCACTGACCTCCCTCTGAACTCTTTTCTTCATATTCAGCCGAAATTATTCTTGTTTTCAATTCTAGCCCATTACTGCTGTTTATATCCCTTGAACCTCCATGAACAACCTTGCTCCTTCCTTTATACTCTTCAAATATATATCTCAGATCAGTGTATTTCATTCTTTTAATATTCTTTTTCTCATACAATAGACGCTCGTTAGCACCATATCGCTGCCCTTTTGCTAGGTTGCTCCTAAGAAGCTGTTGCTGTTATGGGAAGTGCTGTCTGACTAAAGGCATATGAAGAGTTAAGAGTATTTCAGAAGGGATGGGGCAGCTGAGTTGGGGGCGTGGGGGAATAGGCAGGGGAACCCTGGGTTTAGCAGAGGAGCCCCCAGTCAGCAAAACAACTGGATGAGTGCAGCTGCCAGGGATAGGTTGAGGATGCTCCCGCTGGGAGCTTCATGCTGCACCCTGTGGAGGGAGGGAGAGAGGGATGGATGGATGGGGAGGACACGGTGCTCAGCCTGCAATGGAGGGGTGGGGTGTGGCTCCAAGCAAGGACAGCAGACACGGGAGCGGGGAAGGGGACAGGTCAGTGACCTGGGGAGGGAGGTACCCTGACCCCCCATAACGGGGTGCATGCTGCACCCCATTGGGTTCAGTCACTTGGCCCCACTCCTTAAAGACTCAGGGACACTCCAAGCTGATGCAACACCCATGCTTTTTATTTTGTGTCCGTTTCCCACTATTCACAGTCTATTTACACGGCTTGGCCTCACACTGGCCAGACCAGTAACAGACTAGGATGCTCCTTCTTCGCTCTGAGCCTGACCTTCCCCTCCTGCTCTCCACTCCTCCCTCTTCCACTTCCTAATGTAATTCTATCTGAAGTTTAAAAAATCTGGTTTCTTCCTCTATTTTGGTAACTTCCAAAGTTAGGTTCGGATCATACCATCAAACCATAGATACAACAACCCACTGAAAACAATAGGTGTAATTTGGGACTGATTCAATTCATTCTTCAATGGTGGCCATATATCATTCCACATTCTGTATTACACTGCATAGACCTACTGAGATAATACATCCTTTGGGTCAGGAGCTATTTTGCTTTCCCATGGCGCATACATCTGAGGCTATTCAAATAATAAATAGGCTTGCATGGTGCTGCCGCATTGTGAGAGGCTGGGTTTTTCTACACTGGGAAGATGAGTGGTATTTTAAAACATGTTAATGTATACCTTTTAACTAAGGCCTGGTCTACACTATGAGTTTAGGTCAAATTTAGCAGCGTTAAATTGAATTAAGCCTGGACACGTCCACACGACAAAGCCCTTTTCTCGACTTAAAGGGCCCTTTAAACCGGTTTCTTTACTCCGCCTCCGAGGGGATTAGCACTGAAATCGGCCTTTCCGGGTCGGATTTGGGGTAGTGTGGACCGAATTCGACATTATTGGCCTCCAGGAGCTATCCCACAGTGCTTCATTGTGACCGCTCTGGACAGCACTCTCAACTCAAATACACTGACCAGGTAGACAGGAAAAGCCCCGCGAACTTTTGAATTTCATTTCCTGTTTGCCCAGCGTGGAGAGCACAGGTGACCACGCCAGGCTGAAAAAAGGCACGAAACTATTGTCTGACGGAGGGAGGGAGGGACGAGTGATGACATGGCTTACAGGGAATTAAAATCAACAAAGGTGGCTGTGCATTAGGGAGAAACACAAACAACTGTCACACAGAATGCCCCCCCCCCCCAAAGATTAAACTCAAAACCCTGCGTTTAGCAGGCCATTGATTTCTTGGAGGGAGGGGGAAACAAATGAATACAGAACAAATCTGGTCCATCTATCTTTTACATCTTAGGTTGGCAGCAGACGGTGCAGCATGACTGATAGCCATCGGCATCTTCTGGGTGCTTGGCAGAAGATGCTGCATTACGATTGCTAGCCATCATCATCAAGCTGGTTTAATAGAACTGCCAGCAGGACTGAGTCTCCAGGAGACAAAACATGTCTGCCCAGGTGCCTCTGACCGAACTCACTGAGGAATACGACGATGATGGATATCAGTCGTAATATGCCATCTACTGCCAAAAGGCAATTAGCTGCTGCTGTGTAGCAATGCAGTACCACGTCTGCCGGCACCCAGATGACCTATGGTGACGGGGAGCTGAGCTGAGCAGGCTCCATGCTTGCCGTGGTACGTCGTCTGCACAGGTAACCCAGGTAAAAAGGCGCGAATCGATTGCCGTTGCTCTGATGGAGGGGGAAGGGCCTGACGACATGTACCCAGAACCCCCCGCGACACTGTTTTTGCGTCATCAGGCATTGGGATCTCAACCCAGAATTCCAATGGGCAGCAGAGACTGCGGGAACTGTGGGATAGCTACCCACAGTGCAACGCTCTGGAAGTTGACGCTAGCCTCGGTACTGTGGACGCGGTCCGCCGACTTAATGCACTTAGAGCATTTTATGTGGGGGGACACACAATCGACTGTATAAAAATGATTTCAATAAAACTGGCTTCTATAAATTTGACCTAATTTCGTAGTGTAGACATACCCTCACACTCTTTAAAACACCACTTGACACCTGGTGTAGACAGATACAGCCTTGTTTAAGAACCTCAGGATAAACGTTTAACTTGCAATAGTCTCCAAGAGGCTGTCTTGGTACCCAGGAATCACTGGAGTGCAATGATACTCTAGCCACTCCCACTCTTCCTGTGACGTATCCCTATGCTGGGAGCTGCAAGGAACAATGTGGTATAAAGGTGGCAACATCTCTTGAAAGTTCCCCTACACAAGGGGAATCCTCAGATGGCCACCTGAGCTGGTTTTAAGTCTGCTTTGTGCCACTGAAGTGGTGCAGAGCAAATTTAACAGGATCAAGGATTTGGTGCTATGCCTACATCCTAGTGCTAGAGTTAATCCACTGTCTAGCTGTTTCATTAACCGCACAATCAGGCACTACCGCTTTCACAAATAATCTTATTGGCTAATGTACCAGCTGATCAGCTATAGTCTATACCTTTTAATTTTATTTAACCACTGTGCAGTATTGGATGGGCTCATTATCATGAAATCTGTACCAGCAGTAGATGAGAGGGTGCATTTGTCATTTGAAACCTTCGCTTCTTTGGGATATGGAAATAAGGGTTCCAGGATAGGGCCAGGTTCTGGTGCCATGAGAAGGGTGAGTAACATGCAGTCACTCCTGCATTTTCACTTCTGGTGTTCGTGTCCTCCCCTTTCTTCTAACTGTGTTTTATGTGGCTGAGCCTCTTTAGAAAATGGAATTATTGGTTTCTTTCTATATTTTAGTGTGGGGGTTGGTGTTTTGGGGTGTGTGTTTTTTTTTTTTTTTTTTTTAAAGCAAACCAATGCAATTTGTCTAGGGAAAGAATGCAAAATTATATTCTATAAAAAAGGCACTGGTTAAAAAATGTAAAATAAATAAAATCACCAGTTCAGACACTTAACTCCCTCTCATTAGGATTTAAGTCAGTCTTACAGAGGCAAAACTAAGAAAGGATTAAATTTAATTGCAATAGGCCTAAATAATGGCATAGAACTAATTGGTGTTGATCAAATGGCCTACTTTTTTTCACCATGACTAATTAGCATGGAAATCAACATTAATGCTGACTTCATCCTTTTAAAATAATTTACCCCTGATTTTTAGGGCTAATTAGTACTAACCTTATTAGGGTAGGTACTAATTATTGGAGGCCTATAAATTTCTTACTCTTAGCTGGACTATTGTGTTACAGTCCCGCAGAAGAACCTGACCCTTTGAGGGCAAAAGGGACTAATAAAGGTAAAGAGGAAATGTAAAATAAGGGTGAAGAGGGCAGTTCCTTCCAAAAGCTCTAGGTGCTTTGCAATATGTTGGTGAACCACAGTGAGATGCATTTTAATTAGATTCTATGTTGAACAAAAACCATGGATCTGATCCCCTGAATCATGGGGAAGTTTGGATTTGGTGCTGAACTTCATGGCTTGGGATCCTCATTATTTTAATATGTTGCACGAGTGAACTAGCAAACAGTTGTATTTTATTAATAATAAATGTATGAATACAACACAATAATAGGTAATCCTCATGTGGTCTGATCCAAAGCCCATTAAAGGCAGGAGTCTTTCCACTGATTGCAATGGAGTCATCAAGCCATATATGTTGCAAGAGCTGCCTTTGGGCTACTGGGATATCCATTTCACTGTAACTGATGATAGAGATATTAACGCCCTTTGAGATTCTGGAGTGCTAATTTACAGAAACTTCCTAAAGGCTACCTGTGGACTTTGTCAGGTCCCAGAATTTATGTGCTACTGTGTCATCCCTGTCTGGTGCCATGTCCTTTGAGCCTTCCCCCCACAGCTCCGTAGCACGCCTTCTGTGTCTGTGAAGGGGACAGTGTAAGGAGCTGACAGCAGCCTGCACTAGGGCTATTCCTCCTCGGCTCATTGTGGTGCATTTTCAGCTCCTTTATGTTAGTGGAGCAGCATATAAGAGTTGGGTCAGAGGGCAGAATCTCTCCCTTAACTATGAATTTTGAATGGTTAATTTTTGCTAGGCACTTATATAAATACTTTAGATAAATCTGGAAAATTTGCTAAAATATGTTTCCCCTGACAGGGCAAACTGTGGTTGTCACTGTGCATGTGTTTATGAAGGGCTGATAAGTTACAGGTTTTCCCTCCTGCAGGAGACAGCCATAAGATAACTGGTCAGCAAGGGAAGGGGTGGGAAGACAGACCCACCATTGCCAGACCCAGTGGATCTGCAGATTCATAAAACATCAAACCTCTCCAAGGCCCCAATCCTGCAAAGAGAGCTGTGCAGGTGGACCTCTGTATCCACCATGAGCTCCCTTTGAAGTCCATGGTAAAGGGTAGTTTCTGAGATTGGGGCTTGACAAAGTAGCATTCTTAAAACAGGCCAATAAAACAGAGTTGATATAATTGATTTGAATGCCGTATATAAGCCTTGGGCGAAGTTTTTGCCCCGAGAGGCTAATGAGAAAACTACAGAGTGATGGGATGAGAGGTGAAGTTCTATCAAGGATCAGAAACTGATTCAGAGACCGAAAATCTCTAAAAACAGCGGGAATAAATGGTTAATTTTCAGCATAGCTAGCAGGGTGTCATGATGCTTTATTTAGCGTGTTGAACACTGGTCTGGAAAACGGGGAGCACAGTGAAGGGGCAATGTCTGCAGATGATGCAACATTCAAGACTGCGTGGAGTTTCAGAGGGACCTAACCAGGCTGGATGAATGAGCAGCACCGTGGCAAATGAAATTCAGCACTGTTATATGCAAGGGAATGCACATTGGAAGGAATAATTAGAACTTCTCGTACACGTTGTTGGGTTCTAAATTAATAACCATTCAGTAAATAGACCTAGGCTGTCACTGCTTAATTACTAATTCTGCTTCAGGGCCAAGTGTGTTACTGGCCCCTCAGCAGAGTGCAGGGGGTGGCTTGTAACTCCCCCCCCCCACACACACACTCCCTGAGTTCCCATGCAGGACTATCAAATTAGTCCTTGCACTTCTAGAGAGTAAGGCCTGGGAGGATCTAGTGCTGATCGTATCAGAGCCTGCACAAAAGAGGGGTGGGGCAGAGCTGTGGTCTCACCCTCTTCCCATGCTTTCCATCAAAACCAGTCCTGCACAAGAAAGGGCACATAGCCCACCCTTTGAAAGGTGTTGCAGGGACCTCTGCAGCCTGTGCTCCCCAGCGTTCCCGGAGGAAATCTAGCTGACCCAGCCAGAATGCCTCCAGAGGCTCCCGCCAATGCAGGTATAACACTGACAGACCCCGGTTGTTGGGGGGTGGGATTGAATCTTAGACCTCTGGAGCTAAATGCATAAGCCTCTAATGCAGGAGCTAAAAGCCATGTGGCCCTTAGCTAAGGCTGTAGCTAAGTGGTCTCGGTGCCACTAGAGGTGACAGAGCACCACACCCAGGAGGTGTATGGGTTACACATGGTTTGTTTGTACCTCCCAGTCCAGGCTATGACTTACCAGGCACAGCAGAGCTCTTCGTGTACAATACATACAGTGCAGCATATGTAGTTTTCAATGCAAAACTGAGGCTGAAGAAAAGGATCGGAATTTTCTAAAGCATAAAAAAGTTACCACCAATAAACAAACGAACACTTACTACAGAACGTTTTCATGAACTCTCCCAGGGCGCGCCATGTTGTGTTATGTCACAACATGATGTAAGAATGCATCGACTGTTTCTTTTTGAACTCTAGCGGTGGCTATTGATTTCAATGGCAACTCTTTGATATTAATTATGTCTAGGAATGCAGGGAGTCAGCTGGTCCCCTACTATTCATCAGAAGCACATGAATGCAAACAGTGGGATTCCATGTACTTTGAGTAACCTCTTCTCAAAAAGTCACAGCTACATGTAAACCATTTGCATGGTAAAATGATTCTGATGTTTCTTGTTCCCATTCAGAGACATTTTGTGCAGGTGCTCAAAAGCATTCCACAGCTGGCATTCCATTACGGTGGGGAGCCTTGACACCACTTCAAACGCCTTTTCAGTTTTATTATAGTGTTTACTCTCCTTCTACTGACTAAAATCAATATTTGGATAAATGGCAAATCAAATGTATGGTACCAAACCAAATCCTAAAAGAATCCAGGAGCTTCATGCGGGATCCTAATTTGTAGAAGAATGTTTCCTAGTGAGTCCTGTTCAATGAGATCAGGATTTGACTTAAATGAAAGTCACTTTCCCCTGAAGCACTTACACAGGGCGGTCTACGTGGTGGGATAATGCACTCCCTGGTGATGTGATTTCTAAAGCACACTATCACATTGCACACTAATTTGTCCATGTAGACCCTGCTGGTGCACACTCAAGATTCCCTAGTGTGCTTTAATGTAGTACTATTTCAAACAGCACTACATAAAAGTGCACTGTCTATTATGGAGCAATTAATGTGCAGCACGTTAGTGTGCTTTAGAAATCATCCCCCTATAGAGTGCATTACCTCACAATCTAGACAAGCCAGCAGTTGTTCAGTCCTCACTCAGGCAAAACTCTCATTGACTTCATTTTTTTGCCTTAGTGGGGATTCAAGGGCATAAGAATGGCCATGCTGGGTCAGTCCGATTGGTCCATCTAGCACAGTATCTTGCCTTCTGACAGTGGCCTGTACCAGATGATTCAGAGGCAATGAACAGAACAGGGCAATTTTGAGTGATCTATCCCATCATCCAGTCCCAGGTTTTGGAAGTTGGAGGTTCAGGGGCACTCGGAGCATGAGGTTGTGTCACTGATTGCTGCGGATAGACCTATCCTTCATGAACTCATCTAATTCTTTTTTTAACCCAGTTATAGCAGATCCTCAGCTAGTGCGAATTGTCATTGCTCCGATGATTACTCTGTTAAGGCTAAAATCTCTAGAAGCCCTTGGTAAAAATCGCACTGACTTCAATGGGACAAGCATTTTACACTTGGTGAGTGCATTAATGTGTAGTCACCATTTGGAAAACACTCCATCTCCACTGCCGTGCTGTGCTTGAAAAGCTCTGAGGGACCCTCTTTGGGAAAATACTGCCATAGAGTTATTAAAGCGAGGGTCAGTGTAATTCCCATCTGTGCCAACACTGTTTTTTATCCCCGGTGTTTATTAAAATCCTCTTGACATGCATTATTATGTTGGGTTGGGGTTTTCTGGATACATTTTGTGCAAAAGGCAGGATTTTTTTTTATAAGTCCTGGGAAAGAGACTCTAGCCTTCCCTATCAGGTCTAAATAGTCCTCTGCAATTCATAGTGTGCAGTTTAAGCATGGTGTTATCCTGGCAATATGCTCAGTATATTTTTCAGGAACAAAGTGTAAATATAGCCAGTAAATGAACTTCATAGTTTGCTGGCCGAGTTCTGTTGCCTGCCTTCTGCATTATGGTGAGAAAAACACATTTTTGTTTACTTGGGGGAAGGAGACAATGGTTTCTCCAGTCGCTTTAATAGGGCCATTGGAGCTGCGTGGCTAATCCATATAATTCTTTAAAAGTGTTAAGATTAATATATTGTAAACGTGTGTGTGTGGGGGGGAATCAGAGCAATGTTTATTTGTGGGGACAGAACAGGGGTGGGCAAACTATGGCCCACGGGCCACATCCGGCCCACCAGCCACTTTAATCTGGCCCTTGAGCTCCTGCTGGGGAGCGAGGTCTGGGGCTTGCCCCGCTCTGGCGCTCTAGCTGGGAAGCAAGGTCGGGGGCTGCTCCATACGGCTCCCGGAAGCAGCAGCATGGGCCCCCCTCTGGCTCCTAGATGCAGGAGCAGCCAGGGGGCTCCACTCTGCAAGCTGCCCCTGCCCTAAGTGCCACCCCTGCAGCTCCCATTTGCCAGGAACCACAGCCAATGGGAGCTACAGGGGCAGTGCCTGTGGACAGGGCAGCATGCAGAGCCGCCTGGCTGCACCTCCACCTAGGAGCCAGAGAAGGGACATCCCGCTGCTTCTGGGAGCCGCTTGAGGTAAGCACCACCTGGAGCCTGCACCCCTAAGCCTCCCCCTGTGCCCCAGGCCCCTGCCCTGGCCCTGATCCCCCTCCCGCCCTCCAAATCCCTAGGTCCCAGCCAGAGCCCCTCCTATACCCCAAACTTCTCATCCCCAGGCCCACCCCAGAGCCCACACCCCCAGCTGGAGCACTCACCCACCCCCCCCCTCCTCTGCCCCAGCCCGGAGCCCCTTCCCGCACACTGAACTCCTCATTTCTGGCCACCCCGGAGCCCTCACCCCCTCCCACACCTCAACCCCAATTTTGTGAGCATTCATGGCCCGCCATACAATTTCTATTCACAGATGTGGCCCTCAGGCCAAAAAGTTTGCCCACTCCTGAGATAGAAGAAGAGCAATGTGAGAGTTGTAGGAAGAGGTCAGTCTCTTTCCTGGGAACTAACTATATCCAATGCAACAAACGACAACTTCATGATGAAATCTCAATGCAAGAGCAGAAAGGAAATAAAAATGAGCACTTATTCTGTGATAGAGCTGTACGGTAAGAAATACATCACAGCAAATAAACTCTCACACATTCTTTCAATGACTCAGGAGCAATTCAGCACATTTTTTATTTTTTTTTGCCAGAGAGAAAAACACCAGAGTTTCTCAAACAGGGGATAATCTTCAGAAGGGCAGTTTAGCAATAACTGACACATCCGTTCCCGCTTTGCTGACTGTGGGTTTGGGAACCTTGATATGCCAAGTTTTTGCTCGAGGCACAGCGAGTTTGTGAATACTCATGTCAGCACAGAATGATGGGAATGTGATCATTAGCATTCAGTGACACTGGTGGCGTGTGTGTCATTGTGTAAATGATGCATTGCAGGTAGAGTTAATACACTGTGTTGACTAGATACTTTTACAAAACCGCTTCTATGACTCCATGCCTCCCACACTTTGATCAATAGTGAATGTGGGGGTCGGGGGGGGGGGGAAGAGGTTTAAAATTTATCTGATCAACATGGCTTGAGCTGAATCGTGCTGCAGCCTGATTCCTCACATGTTCAAGCGTTAACTGACCAGGAAAACAGGAGAGACAAAGTTGTAACTGACACTTGGCTCATTCTAAAGAGACCTGAAAATATCCCTTGTATGAATAGAACTCTTCACAACATTCTACAGTGAAAACACTGTAGTGAGCAAAGTGTGTTGGACCATTGCTAAAGAAAACTGTAGAAGTGAGGGATCTCCCGGGGCGTAATTTAACACCTAAGGTTAACAAGTTTGATTCAAACATAAATGTTGTTGACAGGTTTCAGAGTAACAGCCGTGTTAGTCTGTATCCGCAAAAAGAAGAACAGGAGTACTTGTGGCACCTTAGAGACTAACAAATTTATTAGAGCATAAGCTTTCGTGGACTACAGCCCACTTCTTCGGATGCATATAGAATGGAACATATATTGAGGAGATATATATACACGCACATACAGAGAGCATAAACAGGTGGGAATTGTCTTACCAACTCTGAGAGGCCAATTAATTAAGAGAAAAAAAACTTTTGAAGTGATAATCAAGCTAGCCCAGTACAGACAGTTTGATAATAAGTGTGAGAATACTTACAAGGGGAGATAGAGTCAATGTTTGTAATGGCTCAGCCATTCCCAGTCCTTATTCAAACCGGAGTTGATTGTGTCTAGTTTGCATATCAATTCTAGCTCAGCAGTCTCTCTTTGGAGTCTGTTTTTGAAGTTTTTCTGTTGTAATATAGCCACCCGCAGGTCTGTCACTGAATGACCAGACAGGTTAAAGTGTTCTCCCACTGGTTTTTGAGTATTTTGATTCCTGATGTCAGATTTGTGTCCATTAATTCTTTTGCGTAGAGACTGTCCGGTTTGGCCAATGTACATGGCAGAGGGGCATTGCTGGCACATGATGGCATATATCACATTGGTAGATGTGCAGGTGAACGAGCCCCTGATGGTATGGCTGATGTGATTAGGTCCTATGATGATGTCACTTGAATAGATATGTGGACAGAGTTGGCATCGGGGTTTGTTACAAGGATAGGTTCCTGGGTTAGTGGTTTTGTTCAGTGATGTGTGGTTGCTGGTGAGTATTTGCTTTAGGTTGGGGGGTTGTCTGTAAGCGAGGACAGGTCTGTCTCCCAAGATCTGTGAGAGTAAAGGATCATCTTTCAGGATAGGTTGTAGATTTCTGATGATGCGCTGGAGAGGTTTTAGTTGGGGGCTGAAGGTGACAGCTAGTGGTGTTCTGTTATTTTCTTTGTTGGGCCTGTCTTGTAGGAGGTGACTTCTGGGTACTCGTCTGGCTCTGTCAATCTGTTTTTTCACTTCAGCAGGTGGGTATTGTAGTTTTAAGAATGCTTGATAGAGATCTTGTAGGTGTTTGTCTCTATCCGAGGGATTGGAGCAAATGCGGTTATATCTTAGAGCTTGGCTGTAGACAATGGATTGTGTGGTGTGTCCTGGATGGAAGCTGGAGGCATGTAGGTAAGTGTAGCGGTCAGTAGGTTTCCGGTATAGGGTGGTATTGATGTGACCATCGCTTATTAGCACAGTAGTGTCCAGGAATTGGACCGCTTGTGTGGATTGATCTAGGCTGAGGTTGATGGTGGGATGGAAATTATTGAAATCATGGTGAAATTCCTCAAGGGCTTCTTTTCCATGGGTCCAGATGATGAAGATGTCATCAATGTAGCGCAAGTAGAGTAGGGGCGTTAGGGGACGAGAGCTAAGGAAGCGTTGTTCTAAGTCAGCCATAAAAATGTTGGCATATTGTGGGGCCATGCGAGTACCCATAGCAGTGCCGCTGACTTGAAGGTATATATTGTCCCCAAATGTGAAATAGTTGTGGGTGAGGACAAAATCACAAAGTTCAGCCACCAGGTTAGCTGTGACATTATCAGGGATACTGTTCCTGATAGCTTGTAGTCCATCTTTGTGTGGAATATTGGTGTAGAGGGCTTCTACGTCCATAGTGGCCAGGATGGTGTTTTCTGGAAGATCACCGATGGATTGTAGTTTCCTCAGGAAGTCAGTGGTGTCTCGAAGATAGCTGGGAGTGCCGGTAGCGTAGGGTCTGAGGAGAGAGTCTACATAACCAGACAAGCCTGATGTTAGGGTGCCAATGCCTGAGATGATGGGGCGTCCAGGATATCCAGGTTTATGGATCTTGGGTAGCAAATAGAATACCCCTGGTGGGGGTTCTAGGCATGTGTCTGTACGGATTTGTTCCTGTGCTTTGTCAGGGAGTTTTTTTAGAGCTTATGCTCTAATAAATTTGTTAGTCTCTAAGGTGCCACAAGTACTCCTGTTCTTATAAATGTTGTTGGGATTCACATTCTACCTAGTCAAGACTGAGAGAGTGGGGAAGGGGGCACAAGAGGGGCAAGCAGCATAAAAAGATCAGAAGAAACTGCAATGAAAAATGGAACCGAGTGTGAAAAAAAGGAAAAAAGTGGAAAAAAGAGCAGAGAGATGGTGTGAGACACATTGTAAAGCAGACTACATAAGACCACATCATCAGCTGATGTAAACCCATCGATATCCTGCTGAGGATGTGACCCCCTGAATCTTTTTTTAAAGTTCCGCTTTAATTTTGCAGTATTTTTAGAAAAAGAGGAAAAATCATAGAATGGTAGAAATGGAGACTCCACATTTTTCAGATTAAATGATTACTACTTTGTTCAGGCATTTTTAAAGAGCTAAATTATCTTGCTTAAATGCACTCTGATGTTACTTGTACTGTGGTAGTGCCTTAGTCTCCCTGATAGTCTGTTATTGGCCAGCTGCATTCTGTACTTTTAAAGAAGTACCTATCTGGTGGTCTATTATGACTTCTCTTGGCCACTAGCATATTACTCAAGTCTTAATTTGAAAGTGGTATTTCATGAGCTATATAATCTGTATGGGTCAGAATCTGTGGTGGTGTATCTTGGTGTAGCTCTACTGACTTCAACTAAGTTATACAGATTTCCAGCAGATGAAGGTCTGGCCCTTTCGCTGAAAGCCAAGAGTACAGTTTTGCCAAGGTCACAGGAAGCCCCCTTCAAGTTGGTAAAGCAAAATGCCAGTGATTAAATATTTCAGAGACAGGAGGCATAATCCCACCTGGCATCTTGGCTGTCTCTCTTTGAGCTCATGCTGGCTTCTGCCAGCCTCCTTCCCCTCTTTCGTAAGTTATTGCAATTATCCTAACAAAAGCAAACTTTAGTATAGAAAATCAAGGAAATCCCCAACTGACAGCTAATGGCAAATGAACTCATCTGGACAGTCACTATGGGAAGCTGGACGGGGTACCCAGATCACAACTCTTTGCAAGGTTTTCTGCTGGAATAGGGACTGGCTGCAGAACACTTGCAAAGCAATAAAGCCTGAGATCTGGAAATCCTGTCCTACCCTTATCACCGCTTGTAATTCCTGAATTATCTTTTCCCCGCTCCAAAATGAAGTTATCCAACTTTTAAGCACTGCAATATCCGGTGGTGTTTTCTACTTACAAAGGGTGAAATTAGCCCCTGTGTAGAGACTATTCACCACTTAAGTCTTCAAAATAACTTGTAAGTGGATATAAATGGTCTATAGGCCTAGTGCTGCCCTTCTGCATAGGGGGTGAATTTTACCCTTGAGGAACACAAACCACCTTAAGTAGTTATCCTTTCCATACAGCGTCAGATGGCTCTGCTTCAGCCTCCAATATTAAATATATTCCACAATGGCAACAGAATTGCACTATACCACCTTAGGTTGTTTTGGGGATTGTGTATAATTATCTGGGTATTTTTTCGTAAATATAAATATATTCTTCTTTAAGAGCATCTGTGGCTTCCCCATAATGGAAAATAAAGGGGATGAGGATTTAATCCATGCTGAATACATTAAAATGCATTGGCGGAAAATACTGATAGGACTTGACAAGCCAAGGACTTGCTTCTGATGCCTCTGGCTTGGTTGAGTAACTGGGAAAGGGATCCAAAGAGCCACGAGCATTGTTTAAGCTCATGTGGCTCCAGGTAGATCTTACTAAGCAATCCTGGATAATGTACAATTTATTGACTGTTTGGAGGCTCATGGGGCCTTGAAGCCTATTTAATAGGTGCCTCAAAGCAACAGCTCTCCCATAATAATATTGCTATAATACAACAGAGTGCTATTGTTATAATGATGTATTACTGAAAACATGGTTCCAGCCAGAAAATCACCAAGGGAGCTCATAAAATGTTGTTTAACCTTTTGTTAATTTAAAGGCTCCAATGTTATCTAATTTATTTATTGTGGGAGGAAAGGGTTTGAAGTCAATTACCCAATGGATTGTGAGATCTGCATACAGGCTTCAGCTATGCAATACATTATTAATGGTGCAGGGCAAAGATTTAAACTTTAAAGGCTGCACCTAAAAGCTGACAAGATGCAGCCATCATTTGGTTTCTAATAGTGTGACTTCTAATGCAGCTCAAATGAGCCTGGCATAACCAGCCACTGCTGTTCCCAGTGAGAATAGGAATTGCCGGAACCTTTTGCTTTAGGTCCACGTCTTTCGGTCTTTATTCAGGCAAATCTCCCATTGAAATCTATGGGTGTTTTGCCTGAGTAACCCTTATAAAAACATTACAGTATTCAATAAAGCTCACTCCACAGACTCCAGTTTCACTATTGTACAACAGTGTTTTGCAACATCACTGTGGAATACTGTAATATTTGTAGTGCCAGACCCTCAGGTGGTCGAGGCTGACATGGTTCCACTGGCTTTGTCATTGTCAAAGTCGATGGAACTATGTCAGTTCACTCCAGCTGAGGATCTGACACAGAATACCTATGCTTGTTAAGAGGAGGACTAGAGTGAGGGAGAGATCATTGATGGAGGGGGGGAAGGGAGCTTTTGTTTTTTTTTTCACTTGTGGGAGGTGCCCAAAGAGTACGGTGATACGCATCAGAGACGAGGTACAGATATAGATATAGAATTTAGTGTTTAAAAAAATGGGGAAATGCACAATTTGGCCCATAGTTACTAGAATGCATTACACCGGCTTCTCATTTAAAGTGTCAAGCCGACTGATCTTGCTAACATGGCTGAGCTGAGTGTGATCCATTCAACCTAAGCTGTTGCCTTCTGAAAGGGCTACTTACTACCTTTACTGGCTATATCAAACATGAGAAAACCAACAGTTATTTTTTGTCTTCTGCAGAAGTACAGAGAAGCTCACTTAGGGCTTATACGTGTGTAGTGGGGGCAAAATCCCACCGCTCCACATGTGAAAAGCCAGCATTGTAGACATACCCTGTGTATGAAATTAGAGGGCTAGCACAAGGGCTTAAGTCTGCTACTTGATTGTTTGAACCTTTTTAAATAGGAGGCTAACACATACTTTTGTCCACATGTGAATGGCCATCCATTCATATGAACGTTCAAAGCAATAGCAAAGGGGAACATGGGCATGGGCCAGTCAAAGAGAAGTTTGGGATGTAATGAATGTTTGCCAGTGCTAATTTGTAGCCTTCGACCAGCCCACTTTAAATTAGTATGTTCATTAAGTACCAACCCATTTTTATATGACTCTTTATGGTCTTTGCAACATTTAAATGAATTGCTATTAAGTTAATAAGAGCATTATCCTACCCCCACATCCCTCCCAAAAAAACCCAAACCCTATCACCATTGCAATTCAGTGCATTTCAGGAATTCATTAATTCTCTATTCCATTTTTGATTAGCCGGGTTAAGTGTTATCGGGGTATTTCTATCTGTGTGGGCGTATGGAAACCTCACTGTTTTGTAAATGTAAGGCAGGACTGCTTCCATTCTGAGAGAAGCGGCTCTCCTTTGGGATTTTGACTGTGTGCGTTCCGAGGGGAAGGAGGTTCTGCATTGGCCCTTGTGAGAGTTTTACTTCTAGTTTTTCTTAGCTTTGGTTGTACCCAGTTAAATTTGTTCTGGTTAGGAACGTTTGTATGCCAAGTCAAAGAGAATGTTAAGTTATGAATGTATCACTTTAGATAGAGGCAGCTGGGGTTCACAAAATATTAGGTGAATGTACAAAATATACCCCACACATACTCCTTATGCTTTAGATAGTATGGCCTTTTGGAAGCATTTTTAATTGGAATGATTTTGTCATTATATGTAATCCAAGGGTATGTCTACACTATGGGATTAATCTGAATTTACAGAATTCGAATTTTGGAAACAGATTGTATAAAGTCGAATGTATGCGGCCACACTAAGCACATTAATTCGGTGGTGTGCGTTCATGTACTGAGGCTAGTGTCGATTTCCGGAGCGTTGCACTGTGGGTAGTTATCCCATAGCTAATCCCATAGTTCCCGCAGACTCCCCCACCCATTGGAATTCTGGGTTGAGATCCCAGTACTGGATGGGGCAAAAAACATTGTCGCAGGTAGTTCTGGGTACAGCCTCACCCCTCCCTCCATGAAAGCAATGGCAGATAACCGTTTTGCACCTTTTTTCCTGGGTGAACACAGCAGACGCCATACCATGGCAAGCATGGAGCGCGCTCAGCTCAAGACAGCAGTCATGAACATTGTAAACACCTCGCGCATTATCGTGCAGTTTATGCTGAACCAGGACCAGAAAAACGAGGCAAGGAGGAGGCGGCAATGGCAGCGCGGCGACGAGAGTGATGAGGACATGGACATGGACACAGAATTCTCTCAAACCATGGGTCCCGGCGCTTTGGAGATCATGTTGTTGATGGGGCAGGTTCTATCCATGGAACGCCAATTCTGGGCCTGGGAAACAAGCACAGACTCGTGGGACCGCATAGTGTTGCAGGTGTGGGATGATTCCCAGTGGCTGCAAAACTTTTGCATGTGTAAGGGCACTTTCATGGAACTTTGTGACTTGCTTTCCCCTGCCCTGAAGTGCCAGAATACCAGGATGAGAGCAGCCCTCACAGTTAAGAAGCGAGTGGCGATCGCCCTGTGGAAGCTTGCAATTCCAGACAGCTACCGGTCAGTCGGGAATCAATTTGGAGTGGGCAAATCTACTGTGGGGGCTGCTGTCATGCAAGTAGCCAAAGCAATCATTGAGCTGCTGCTACAAAAGGTAGTGACTCTGGGAAACGTGCAGGCCATAGTGGATGGCTTTACTGCAATGGGATTCCCTAACTGTGGTGGGGCGATAGATGGAACCCATATCCCTATCTTGGCACCGGAGCACCAGGGTACCCAGTACATAAACCGCAAGGGTTACTTTTCAATGGTGCTGGAAGCACTGGTGGATCACAGGGGACGTTTCACCAATATCAACGTGGGCTGGCCAGGAAGGGTTCATGACGCTCGCGTCTTCAGGAACACTACTCTGTTTAAACGGCTGCAGCAAGGGACTTACTTCCCGGACCAGAAAATAACCGTTGGGGATGTTGAAATGCCTATAGTTATTCTTGGGGACCCAGCCTACCCCTTAATGCCATGGCTAATGAAGCCATACGCAGGCAGCCTGGACAGGAGTCAGGAGCTGTTCAACTACAGGCTGAGCAAGTGCAGAATGGTGGTGGAATGTGCATTTGGCCGTTTAAAAGGTCACTGGGGCACTTTACTGACTTGCTCAGACCTCAGCCAAACCAATATCCACATTGTTATTGCTGCTTGCTGTGTGCTCCACAATCTCTGTGAGAGTAAGGGGGAGACGTTTATGGTGGGGTGGGAAGCTGAGGAAAATCGCCTGGCTGCTGATTACGCGCAGCCAGACACCAGGGCGATTAGAAGAGCACACTAGGAAGCGCTGTGCATCAGAGAAGCTTTGAAAACCAGTTTCATGACTGGCCAGGCTACCGTGTGAAAGTTCTGTTTGTTTCTCCTTGATGAAAACCCACCCCCTTTATTGACTCATTCTCTGTAGGCAAACCACCCTCCCCCTTCGATCACAGCTTGCTTTCAAAGGAAATAAAGTCACTATCATTTAAAAATCATGTATTCTTTATTAATTAATTATAAAAAGAGGGAGAGAACTGACAAGATAGCCCGGGTGGGGTTTGGGAGGAGGATCGGAGGGAAGGAAAAGTCCACTAAAAAAAGGTTAAAAAAATGACAGCCTTTTGCTTGGGCTGTCCACTGGGGTGGAATGGGAGGGTGCACGGAGCCTCCCCCCCCCCCCCGCGTTCTTACACGTCTGGGCGAGGAGGCTGTGGAACATGGGGAGGGGGGGAGAGGGGTTATACAGGGGCTGTAGCACCAGTCTGTGATCCTGATGCCATTCCTGAAGCTCCACCAGACGCCGGAGCATGTCCGTTTGATCACGCAGCAGCCCCAGCGTTGCATCCTGCCTCCTCTGTTCTTCCTACCACCACCTCCCATCTCGAGCGTCCCTCATGTCCTCACGTTGGTCCCTCATGTCCTCACGTTGGTCCCTCCTGTCCTCACGTTGGTCCCTCCTGTCCTCACGTTCACTGGCATCTTTCCTATACTTTGAAACCGTGTCCTTCCACTCATTCAGATGAGCTCTTTCATTGCGGGTGGATTCCATGATTTCCGCAAACATCTCGTCTCGTGTCCTCTTTTTCCGACACCTTATCTGAGATAGCCTTCGGGACGGAGGAGGGAGCTTGAAAAATTTGCAGCTGCTGGAGGGAGGGAAAAAAGGAGAGAATTTTTAAAAAAGATACATTTTACAGAACAATGCTTATACTCTTTCACAGTGAACAACACTATTTACATTAAATAGCACATGTGATTTCTGTGCAAGGTCGCATTTTGCCTCTTAATATTGAGTGCCTATGGCTTTGCTGCTAGAGATCACAGATGCAGGTCCGGGCAACAGAATTCGGCTTGCATGCGGCCATGGTAAGCCATTGTCTATCGGCTTCTGCGTCCTCCTTTCCCACATACCAAGCAAAGCCCGTTGAGTGCTGCGGTTTTCCTGTTAAACTTCAGCAGCAGAAAACAAACTAACCCCCCCCCAATCCAATTCTTTAGGATGATCGCTTTATTCCTCCCCCCACCGCGTGGCTGGTATCAGGGAAGATCCCTGCTAGCCACATGTGAAAAGCTTAGCGCCAATCCTCCCCCCCCCCCCCGCGCTTGGCTTACTACAGGGAAGGATTTATTTTCAGCCACAGGCAAACAGCCCAGTAGGAAGGCCCACCTCTGTCCCCTTAATTAAATTCCCGTATTTCAACCAGGTTACCATGAGCGATATCACTCTCCTGAGGATTACACAGCGAGATAAAGAACGGATGTTGCTTGAATGCCAGCAAACACCGGGACCATACGCTGCCAGGCTTTGTCATGCAATGATACCAGATTACTTGCTACTAGCATGGCGTGGTCAAGTGTCCTACCATGGAGAACGGAATAAGGCTGCACTGCCCAGAAACCTTCTGCAAAGGCTTTTGGAGTACCTCCAGGAGAGCTTCATGGAGATGTCCCTGGAGGATTTCCGCTCCATCCTCAGACACGTTAACAGACTTTTCCAGTAGCTGTACTGGCCGCGAATGCATCCCAAGTCCTCAGGGCAAATTAATCATTAAAAAACGCTTGCTTTTAAACCATGTTTTATATTTTAAAAGGTAAACTCACCTGAGGTCCCTTCCATGGGGTCATGGTCTTGGGTACTGGCTTGGGAGGCTTGGGAGGGGACTTCAATCAGGCTGAGAAAAAGATCCTGGCTGTTGGGGAGAACGGAGTGCTGTGTGCTCTCCGCAAGCTCATCCTCCTTCTCTTCCCCGTCCGCAGAATCCTCAGGTGTGGCTGATGAGATTATCCCCGCCTCGGAATCCACAGTCAGAGGTGGGGTAGTGGTGGCGGCCCCCCCTAGAATTGCATGCAGCTCAGTGTAGAAGCGACATGTCTGCGGCTCTGACCCGGAGCAACCGTTTGCCTCTTTTGTTTTCTGATAGGCTTGTCTGAGCTCCTTGACTTTCACGCAGCACTGCTCTGAGTCCCTATTGTGGCCTCTCTCCATCATGCCCTTGGAGATTTTTTCAAAAGTTTTGGCATTTTGTCTTTTCGAACGAAGTTCTGCTAGCACTGAATCCTCTCCCCAAAGAGCGATCAGATCCAGTACCTCCCGTACGGTCCATGCTGGTGCTCTTTTTCGATTATCGGCCTGCATGGTTACCTGTGCTGATGAGCTCTCTGTGGTCACCTGTGCTCTCCTGTGCTGGGCAAACAGGAAATGAAATTCAAATGTTCGCAGGGCGTTTCCTGTCTACCTGGCCAGTGCATCCGAGTTCAGATTGCTGTCCAGAGCGGTCACAATGGTGCACTGTGGGATAGCTCTCGGAGGCCAATACCATCGAATTGCGGCCACACTAACCCTAATTCGAAATGACAATATCGATTTCGGCGCTATTCCGCTCATCAGGGAGGAGTACAGAAATAGATTTTAAGAGCCCTTTATTTCGAAATAAATGGCTTTGTTGTATGGACGGGTGCAGGGTTAATTCGATTTAACGCTGCTAAATTCGAATTAAACTCATAGTGTAGACCAGGCCCAAGAGTTGACAACTGTAAGGGACCAACTCTGGCTTTCCCAGCATGTTTGTCTTAAAGGGTTTATAGGCAGAACAGATCCTGCTCCTTTTCTTTGTGCTTCTGGAAAAGGCACAGCCACAATCCTAATAAAGATGCACCCTGCAAGTACTGGGGCTGTATAGCACTGGCAGCAGTGTTAAACATCCCTCCTCTTATCATCTAGATGCGATAAATCGATCCCCGAGTGCGCTTCACGTCGACTCCGGAACTCCACCACGGCGAGAGGCGGAAGTGGAGTCGACAGGGGAGCCGCAGCCATCGATCCCACGCCATGAGGATGGGAGGTAAGTCGATCTAAGATACGTTGACTTCAGCTACGCTATTCTCGTAGCTGAAGTTGCGTATCTTAGATCGACCTTCCCCCCTCCCCCCCCCAGTGTAGACCAGCCCTAAAAGACAGCATGCCTAGCTGGGGTGTTGCCCTATCCAACGTCGGCTTTCAGGTCAGAGCCAGCGCTGAGGAAAAGACACCTTAAGCCTCCAAAAAGGAGGTTTTTCTCATGCCACGTTTTCTATAAAGCATTCTGCCTGTCTGTTTTCTGTAGGCAGAATTTTGCTGGGAACTGCTAGTGGCCCAGTGCCCCTCTACACCCCTCGGCATCATGTTCAAAGCTTCTGCAGCTCTAGTACGGCCCTGTGAGTTAGTGTCTAGAGAATGTATTCAATGATACAAGCTTATATCGTACAGAATTCTCGTGGCTGTTCAGACGCTCCTCTCCCTCTTCCTAAAACTAAGATTTCTATCTCTCTCTATTGGAAATGGTGAGATACCCATCTTTCTTGGCTCAGCTGTTTCATCTTTCCAGAGTAAAAGCAACCACCCAATTATACACACCCATAAATTAACTTGACAACCCACATACTGGAGCTGCCACGCTTCCCTGAGCTGTTTAAATTGTTCATGAGTTCTGAATCCCTACAAAATAGAGGCTGGGAAGGAACATTACAAGCCCCAGTGGAAAGTGTTTCTTCCTTATTTTCAGACTTATCAACAACACATTCTGTAAGGCGGTAGTTATGAGCTTCTGTTTCTCAGTGGAGTCATTATGCTAAAGAAGCCTCCAGTGCGCTCTCTTATAAACATCTCTTTAATAAGAAGGCTGAGTTCTCTGGTGGCTCATTTATCATATTCTGCATGACATGCTGGATTCAGAGGTTTGGAGGTTGCCAAAGTTCACAGCCTAAAATGTGGAGGCTGTTCCAGTCCTCTTCCCCATTTTGAAATGAGAGAGAACTTTGGCAAAATGTAAACCACAAGAGTTTTCAAGTATTTGTGAAGTCTCATCTATACATTTATTGTTGAAATAATCCCAAACTCAAATTTGAGGCATGCTAGCAACTTTGTACAGCTTTGTTGCCTACAGCTTGCCTGTCCTGAAAACTTTCCCTCTCACCTACCAATCAAAATATAAAATACTCTGAAATTTTTCAGAGCAACATTCCATGCATTGTTGGCTCCTAATTCCATTAACTTTGTCTTTTATGTAAATACGTATTCTGGTCTGCAGAACCCTTTCACTTGTACCCTATTTGATTTGATTGTGATCATTTAGATCAGAAGATCTAGATTGGATAATGGCCATTTCTGAGGTGATGGTTTCAAAACACATGCTGGAGGTGGCTGTTATTGCTGGGATCAGAGGGTATGAACTCCCTTAGGTATGCCACCAAAGGCTAAATAATACGAAAGACTTTTGAGAGGGCTCACTATTATTGAGGTCAGATGATTTTACCTCCCTTAGGCCTTTTGATAGTCTGAGGATTTGCCCTGATTTCACTCATCAGCATAGCTGCGCTAGTGCAAATCCTCTGATGTAAGAAGGCAAAGTTTCTGTTTACACTGGTGGTGCTCAACTGTCTGAAGACTGGGGTTAGATGCACTGATGCAAATTGCAGCTTACAGCGCTTTACCTCTTCTGTGCTAAAGGATTGCACTGGTATAGCTGCATCCGTGGCTGGTTACTAAAATAAAGGCAAATTCTCAGTGTATGAAGAGGCCTTAGTAATCCCACAGAAAGCTATATAATTTAGAATGCCCGGCTTGCATGAAATCGTAGCTCTGTGCTCCCTTGATCCCTGTGCTCTGCAAGGCACACTCAAGCTCAGTATTCCATTTGGATTTACAGAAGTAGCAAAGATTCTCAGAGGTTTACAAAGGATTTTGTCTGTTCAGCCATGCTTGCTTCCTTTACAGATATAACCTTTGTAACTCCCCCTTATATTGTAAATACCCAGGATTGCTGCAACTCAACTTCACACTGTATAATGGTAAGATTTCTTTCTCTAATAAGGTTTTCCTTTTTGGTGCCACGTATAAACATTCAAATCCAGAACTAAATTCTGCTATTCTGAAATGTTTGCAAAATTTAGCAAACTAAAATCCCAATAATGCGAGAAGAAATGTGGACTGGCCTATTATTTGTATTAAGGTAGCTCCTTGAGGCTTTACCTGAGATCAGTACATTGCTAGCGCTAGGCACTGTACATACACATAGTAAGAGAGAGTCCCTGTCCTGGAAGAGCTTACAGTCTAAACAGATAAGTCAAAGAGTGGGAGAACAGAAGTTTTATTATTCACATCTTACAGATGGGGAACTGAGACATGGAGACTAATTGACCTTTAAGGAGTTTCTTGATAAACTCTAATCCTTCACAAGGTGTAAATTGTGCTTGCAGAAACCAGTACCACACCAATTAATTTTGCCCTGCTAAGCCACTGTCGGCAACTATTTTCAGCCTCCCTTTTGTGCATGCATTAACTTCTAAGGAAAGCAATGCGACTTAGGCACCTACCTGCCATTTGAGCCTTTCAAAATCTCTCCCTACAGCTTTACCTAAAAGGAACTTTCAGAAACATAAGATGTAAGCTGTCTCAGCGTCCGATTTAATAGAGAGTAAATATTGCCTCTCAAAATTACAAAAAATCCAATATAATAACCATGGACATATATGGAGAGGCGTCCATTGACATCAGCAAATCCTGGATTATGCCTAGAAAGTGGGTATTGAGAAAAGGACATGCTTCTTTAAAATCTGATGCTGATACACTGTCGTAGGTAACTATTGTGGAATTTTTAGAAAATTATGTGGGAAAAGAAAACAAAACGTTAAGGAATTTTGGTAGGGTGATGGTTCACCATATCCTGTCATCCCATAAGAAGAAGTAATGACCCATAAAAGCTCCTGAATATTTCTGCAACTGGAGCTGTTACTGACAAAATAACACAGCATGCTCCCTTTCTGCCTGGATAGAGCTTAGCTTCTTTACAGTCTTTACAACATGAGCTGTAGAATCAAGAGTCTATCTGGCAATCCATTGTATTACAGTTCCTACTCCATCTATAATGCTGTGAATTGTACTGTTAGTCTCACATAAATAGTAGACCTAAATCAAAATGATCTAAAGCAACCTCTCTGTATTTTAGCAATTTTGTTCTCAGTTTACTTTCAGATCCCAGCACTCTAATTCCTAAGTTTCAGAGTAACAGCCGTGTTAGTCTGTATCCGCAAAAAGAAGAACAGGAGTACTTGTGGCACCTTAGAGACTAACAAATTTATTAGAGCATAAGCTTTCGTGGACTACAGCCCACTTCTTCGGATGCATATAGAATGGAACATATAATGAGGAGATATATATACACACATACAGAGAGAGCTGTTTATGTGTGTATATATATCTCCTCATTATATGTTCCATTCTATATGCATCCGAAGAAGTGGGCTGTAGTCCACGAAAGCTTATGCTCTAATAAATTTGTTAGTCTCTAAGGTGCCACAAGTACTCCTGTTCTTCTTTTTTCTAATTCCTAATTGACTTTGTCACATCGTGAGAATGACACACTTTTTCAGCTGACCTAGAACCCAGATATTTCCAGCTTCTAAAGAGCAGAGACTCATTAGCTAATGGAGGATATCACAGTTGGGAAAGATTTTCAGATCTTGTTAGTGACTCTGGTTTTCAGCCCATAGGCCCTGGATAACTACTGGAACAGTAGAATCCACTGTATTGCAGAAAGCCAAATTTATCATTGGAAAGATGAAATGTTCTGTTAGAAAACATGTGGCTTTGGCAAATGCAAGTGAAGGACAGGATCCTTCTCATGGGAGTTATACTTGTCAGTGAGCCAGGGCTTTTCACATAAGTAAGAGTTTTAAGGGTCATGTAGGGTGACCAGACAGCAAGTGTGAAAAATTGGGACGGGGGTGGGGGGTAATTGGCACCTGTATAAGAAAAAGCCTCAAATATTGGGACTGTCCCTATAAAATCAGGACATTTGGTCACCCTAGGGTCATGCAAAGAGCTGAGATTTCTTCAAGATTGGGAGGTCCCAAATATAAAAGGAATCATATATTGACATCATCCATGAGTAAGTCATTGTGACAAGGAGAACTTAGTACAATACCTTGTAACATGATTTATAAAACAAACAGTAAACAGCATTAAATTTTGAATTTGTCTTATTTGTTAATGTGACCAACCTGGAGAAATGTATGTACTATACCCCTCCCTTAATAAAACACTACTCTTGGGAGTCGGAGAGAAATTGTGTTTTATCCGGAAGAAGGAAAGTTGCAAGCAGGATCTGAAACATTTTCGTTTGGAACCTAAGTGTTGCCCAAGGTAAAACTGCACAATGTTAAAGCAACGATAATTGGCTCCTCCTGGCTTTCCCCATTGAAAGAAATTGAAATTCAATTGACTTTCAGTGGTGATAGTGGTGGAGCGGCAATTGTCATTGCTGTGACATTGTATATTTCTAGATCAGGCGGCTCTTAGAAGCCAAGCAAAAAATATTGTTGCAAATTAGGAAATGATCTAAGAATGCATTTAATGGAGGGAGGACAGCATATATGATGAATACCATATGCTGTGTAGCAAGGTTACGTGGCTGAGGTGTTTATCTGGCCAGAAAATGGTTATTTAAATGATATTTTGAGGGTCCTTTTGTTTTACAAGTAAATACCGATGTCGTAGGCTAAACAAATATGACTTTAAATGCCAAAGAGTTCACTAGCTCAGGGTACAAACATTACCAGGTATACAGAGAGTATAATCAAGTGGTGGTGGTTTTAGTAAAATATGATCTCCATCCTCTCACTGCCCTGAAAATCCCAATTAACCCCAGTTGCTCAGTGTCTCCCCCTTGCTGTGCCTAGTCCCTCAAAACAAATTATTTCCCCTTCCCCCCATTAAAATTAATTCATTATAAAGAAATTATATTTCATATTTTATTACCATTTGTATTAATAAACATGTTATAGCACCATAATTTTGCAATACGTTTACAGCCTGAGGTGATACAGTCTAAATAAGAAACATAGAACATGAAGATCAAAAACTAAGGAAGTTGATAGGGACAGGAGGAAAAAGGGTTCAAGCAAATAAGTGTGACATTAGATCATGAGCAACTCTTATAATTCTGTTGGGGTGAGGCAGCCATGTTTGTTGTAGAATGGTCAGAGCCAGTGTTCAGTTCATAGGCGCTGAAACTAGTAATGCTGGGGGTGCTTCCACATCCTCTGGCTTAAGGCGGTTTCCATTATATATAGGGTTTACAGTTTGATTCAATGGCTCTCAGCACCCCCACCATACAAATTGTTCAGATTTAAAAAAAATTTTAGGGGGGAGGGATAGCTCAGTGGTTTGAGCATTGGCCTGCTAAACCCAGGGTTGTGAGTTCAATCCTTGAGGGGGCCACTTAGGGATCTGGGGCAAAATCCGTACTTGGTCCTGCTAGTGAAGGCAGGGGGCTGGACTTGATGACCTTTCAAGGTCCCTTCCAGTTCTAGGAGATGGGATATCTCCATTCCAGCACCTGTGATTCCATTCCAAAAGATGTTGGGCCTGCATCTCCATTGCCAGGCATCTTGTGTCGTCATTTGCACGAGTTCAAATAATGACACAAGATGCAGGGCAATAGAGAATTGGGCCCATTGTTTCTCGCTGTCAGAGTTACTCGAGAAAGTGTTGCACAAGTAAGAGAGTAATTATCTGTTATACGGTTTGGACCAAAGAGAACCCATGTGGTTTCCTACATGTACTCCCATGTAGTGTATGAGTAAGCAATACTAATAGTGCTGAGCCTTACTAAAACTCAGTAGGAGTTGAAAATAGTAGGACTGCACAATCAATTTAGGTCTAGTTGTGAACCTATTACAAACCTCAGAAGTATTTAAACTGCTGAAAATGAATGTGAGCAGCAGTCAGTGTGCAAGAGGAGGGAAAATATGAAATACATTTTCTTCTTAGGGTTCTGTTAAATTTCTCACTTTCTTGGCCAATCAGTCATGTGTACCATTGCATTTTTTGTTTTGTTTTACAAAATGACTAATGCTCCTCAGTTCTGTGGCTGCGCTGTTCAACTTTGAGCCAGCCTGGTGGAGAGCCGGGGCTACAGACAACTTGTGTTTCTACAATCCACTCTGTCAAATTTCTGGTGCTGAGGTCCTGGAACCCCAGATTATGCAGCAGAAGCCATCATAGATTCAGCCCTGGGTTATCTCCATATTTCTGTGGTATCCACAGGGGCAACTTCAAGGAAGAAGCTTAGCAAGGTAGAAAAACCCCTAGAGAGCCATAGCAGTGCAACACTTGGCACTTTAGGTTTTTCTTTTCCCATCAGTCCCACCCCCTCTTTGTCTTAGGCTATGTCGGCACTTACAGCATGTAGAGTACATACACTGCATACCCCTGGCATAGGTATAAATAGCAATGTAGATGGTGATGCACTGGTTAGGCAAGTAAAGACATTCCAGAACCTTATACCTTATACAGCTCCCTGCGCACACAAGCAGTGCCGCCTATGTCTACACAGCTATTTTTAGCAGTGTATTGCCCTGCTGTCTCCCCACTGCTGGAGTCTTTCCCTGATGCCTTCTTCCTGCCAGAGCCTTTCACTGCCGCATGTAGCTATGCACTGCAGCGTGGACATAGCCTGCTTTTCACTCAGGTATGTAGCTACACCTACCCTACATGCCACTGTTGGTGTAGCCAATGCATTAGTATATTGGACAGGAGGTCTGAGTAAAAGCTGCTCTGTATCATATTTGCTTCTATTCAGAATTTTAAGGAGCAGGACATTACAAACAAAGATGAAGCCTTCATCTATTCTGTCTCCAAACAAAAGAACCATTGTGCCGAAATTTGATAGAAAGGTAAAATATTGTGGCATATGATATTGCCCGGCTTTAGTTGGTGAACATTTTCAAGTGAAAGTTCATGAACACTTTTACCATAGACTCGTAGAAATGTAGGGCAGAAAGGGACTTGAAGAGGTCATGTAGTCCACTCCCCACAGGCTGAGGCAGGACCAAGTAAATCTAGACCAATCCTGACAGGTGTTTGTCCAACCTGTTCGTTAAAACATCTCATGGTAACCTATGCTAACATTTAACTATCTTTACAGTTAGAAAGTTTTTCCTATTATCTAATCTAAATCTCCCTTGCTGCAGATTATACTGATAGTTTCTTGTCCTACCTTCAGTGGACATGGAGAACAATTGATCCCCGGCCTCTTTGTAACCGCCCTTAATGCATTTTAAGACTGTTATCAGATGCCCTCTCAGTCTTCCTTTCTCAAGACTAAACATGCCCCGTTTTTTTCACCTTTCCTCATAGGGCAGGTTTTTTAAACCTTTTATCATTTCTGTTGTTCTCCTCTGGGCTCTCTTCAGTTTGTCCAAATCTTTCTTAAAGTGTGTGACCCAGAACTGGACCCAATATTCCAGCTGAGGCCTCACCATGCTGGAGAGGAACAATTACCTCCTGTTTCTTGCATGTGACACTCTTGTCAATACACACCAGAATGATATTGGCTTCTTTTCACAACTGCATCACATTGTTGACTCATATTCAATTTGTGATCTATTATAACCCTAGATTCTTTTCAGTAGAACTGTCCTAATCAGTTCTTCCCAATTTTGTAGTTGTGCATTTCATTCTTCCTTACTACATGTAGTATTTTGCACTTGTCTTGAATTTCATTTTGTTGATTTCAGACCAATTCTCCAATTTATCTAGGTTATTTTGAATTTTAATCCTATCCTCTAAAGTGCTTGCAACCCCTTCCTGCTTAGTGTCATCCACAAATTTTATAAGCATGCTCTCCACTCCATTATCCAAGTCATTAATGAAAATATTAAATAGTAACAGATCCATGCAGGACCCCACTAAATACATCCTTTCAGTTTGACAATGAACCATTGATAACTATCCTGAGTAACCGGATAGTACTCAGCCTTACTAAAGGCTTACTAAAGGACTCAGCCTTACTAAAATCAAGATACATCAGGTCTACTACTACTTCCCCACTATCCAGTAGGTCAGTAATCCTGTCAAAGAAGGCCTTAGGTTGGTTTGGCATGATCTGTTCTTGACAATGTTTCACAGGAACATCATAATTGCCAGTATGGATTAGCTCAGTGGTTCAATTAGTCCAGTATCATGTTTCCAGCTGCAGTCAGTATCCAACACTTCAGAGAAAGATGCAAGAAATCCTGCAGTTATAGAATGACCTGACCACAGGAAAAGTTTCTTCCCAGCCCATAGTAGCTAGTGAAAGGTTTCTGCCCTGAAACAGAAGGGTTTAGATCCATTCCAAAACTCTTGTTTTTAATCCTTATAACTCTGGATTTCTCCATTATCCAGATAAGCATCTAAACAGCTTTGAATCCTAAGCTCCTGGCTTCAGTGATGTCTTGTAGTAATCAGTGAGCAAGAAGAGAAGGAAGCAGGATAGTGTTCCGGCCCCACCATCCCCTTAGTGGTTTAATTACTGTTTTCACTATTCTAGTGGAGAATATTTAGTCAGAGTTCTTCCATTTTATGAAAAAACATAAAAATGGTGGTTGGTGGAGGTATATTTGGTGATTGTATTTTGTTTCCCCATTTACCAGTGAACAAGTTCACTGTGTGAAATATTTTGCTCATACAGTATTCCGTCTTGTATTTCCTCACTGCTCAGGGTAACCTTCAATCAGCATATTCTTTGGAATGAGCTTGAAGTGTTTGTTCTATATTTTATGTTGAGCTTGGGCTCCTGTCTGTTGCTGACAAATGACTTGTTAACATATTGTTTCTGAAGCGCAATTTGCATTTCTGTGAACCAGGGATTAGGCATTGTGTGTAGATTAGGAATAATTTATGTCTAATTAATAATGGATGTTTTTTCTCTCCTGCCTGAGATTTTGTTTTGCATAATATGAGAAGAGCAGAGTACTCCCTGGTGATGACAAGAGAAAGCATTTCTCAATTGCAAATAACATGAAAACATTTAAATAGGAGGCAACCGATGTTTTAACCACTTGAGTGCTGACTGGTGTGTCAGTTATGTCCAGCTAGTGCACTTCCTTTTGGAGGCTTGAATATTGCTGACTGTTACAATTCCCCTACCTTTGGTTCACTTGAATGATTGTCCCACAGAAAACCAGTGCTGGAACTTGTACCTTTTGCCATTTGAGAAATGGCTTTTCTCAGCAAATGTACATGGAGAGAGTGAACAAATTTTATTATGATGTAATTTGTTCCTTTCAAAGTTTTCTCACCTGTTAATAACAATCCATGCTGCACTGTACAACATATATATAATGTAATGCACTCTTAAAGGAGAACCTACCATAAGCTTTTCTTACAAACAATCCATTTTCCTGTCAATCTAGATAATACATAAAAGACAGAGACTAAAAGACACTAAAGTTCCCATTATTGTATTATTATAAGTATTAGATTATATTTTTAGGAATCATTTGACAATTTTATAGCTTTAGAAATTTTTTTTAATCTGCGATGATTGTGGGATAGTCTTTCTGCTGAAAAGGCACCATATCAGAGAGGAGAAATTCTGTGCTATAAAAATTACAATAATTTTATTATTAGTCAGTGCGTCTGACGAAGTGGGTATTCACCCACAAAAGCTTATGCTCCAATACATCTGTTAGTCTTAAACGTCCCACAGGACTCTCTGTTGCTTTTTACAGATCCAGACTAACATGGCTACCCCTCTGATACTTGAATAATTTTATCAGCAACTTTACAATTGGGGAAGGACCAAAAAGAAAAAATGCATTTAATGACTGAGAAGTCTTTTGAAATTAATGTTCATTCTCTCCTTCATTAAGAAACAAATGGGCTGTAAAGTGGGTTAATCAATAGAACCTTTTTGCAGCGTGGGGATGGAGCACTGAAAAGAGCGGTTATTTGGCTAAGATGTTAAACGTAGGTCACTGGTGTCAGTGGAGGTGTAAAATGAAAAAGCAGGGGATAACCTCAGTGCGCTTGGAAACATTCCCATTCTAAATAAAGCATGTTCTAATATCTAAGGCTGTGTGAGCTGCTCAGGAGCACGGTGGGTGCACTCCAATGCCTAGTGAAGCCAAGGAAGGACGTTGACTTCAGTGGGCACTGGATTGGGACCGAGCCTGTATTTATCTGGGATTTATCATTGGTGTTCACTTCAAAGTCAATGGGAGTTAAGCGGGTAAAACCTATGCAGTTTGTTTGAAAATGTAGCAGTCTCTTCACTGCTTCACTAATTACTACCAATAATGAGTTAGTCAGTAGTGCAGAGTGTATCCCTCTTGTGTTGCCCAGTGTAGAGAGTAGCAAAACTGCCATGTGGAAGGGAAAGGCGGTTTCAAAGATGGTTACTTACTTTAGATAGCTACTTTTATGTCCACCACAAAAACTGGGGGCAGGAGAAGGGGAGGGGCAATGGAATAAGGACTCTTTGGTATATTCTACCCCCTCCACAGACAAAAGCCCACCTTATTCTTGGGATCAGTCATTATAACTATCCCTGTGCACTCTGAGGCTCAATGTAAGGCACAAGGGCTAGGCACTAATTCATCGCCAGCCTGATTGCAAGCTGGATGTCTCTCTTCTGTGAGGGGCAGGGAATACGTCTGAGAAAAGTGGAATGAAAGCCCCTGTACTAAGGTAACTGGGAATCGGTGGGTTTGTCCTTATGGAAAAATCCCACAATCTAATAGAAATTAAACCAAGAGGGCTTTATAGAAATGTTTTGATAGATTTTTGAAGGACATAAATCCACACTGTGTAGAGGTCAAAGCATAGGGGTTTATTACACACAGCGCTGGCGGAGTGTCACCTGGCTTATCAGGCTCAGAGACACTGTCAATTAATTGATTACAATGAAATATATAGATTTTCCATGGGCGGGGGAAAGTGACGGGGTAGGCAGTTCCACACCCCGGGATAGGTTTTGCAGCAAGACAAGATAGCACAATAGCCAATGGTTAAAAGGTTACACAATGTCTCCGCCCATGGTCTCAAGTTAGCAAATTAACATTTGATTAATACTTTGATAAAATGTTATTAGTATAAAATATATATGTTGAATTCTGATTTGGGGTCCATAGGAACGGAGTAACTTCTTTGATTGTCCGACAGGTACATGTCTAGGGGATAAAGCAAAGAAACAGTGAAAGCATATGAAAATAGAGATTGTTTCCTTTATGTCTTAAGGCAGGGCATTGGTCCCTTGGAAGGGAGGTGGAAGGGTGCCATATTATTATAGTGACATGTGCCAATATTTTATAAACTCAAGGCTGGATCTGTGGGAAGACTGTTTTCCCTTTAGGAGAAACACAATAGGAACAGGGATCCTTTGTTCAATTTGAAACATTGGATGAAACATAATTATTCAGTTATTGCTTCAACATCTGGCATTTCTACTGACCAAGCAGATCTTAGTAAAGGCAATGTTATTTTGTTTACCCCAGCTTTCTCTTAGCTGATCACTATTAGTTAGGCCTCTGGTCTCCAGACCAAACTCTGGACTTCGGGTCTGAAAAAGAGCTGGCACAATCCATATATACCAGGTTGTTATATAACATGCACATGGATTTTAACCCTTCAATTTTAAGAGAATGTTATAATTTCTATAGGCCTTTTTGGGGCCCTCCAATAGGATTTTAAACGGGGATAAATTCTCTCCTGACTTGTATAGGATTGGTACCAAAAAATCCAGTAGAAAGGTTAGTATTTTTGCAGGACTTTTCAGTAAGGAATTACTGAAGAACCCCATCCTGTGCAGCTTAATCTCTCCTTGCCCCTTCTTTCAACTTCACTACTGTCATCTCTGATAAGGGACAGATGTCGTCTCTGAGGCCCAGATTATGCATCATGTGATCTACAAGCAATTAGTCATCACTGCCAGGCTGTATTTCAGTGTCCAGTAGGCAGGCAGGCAGGTGGGTTAATTCAGTAGCTATTGTAAACCAAAGTATTTCATGTGGGTGGAAATAGTTTGATTTTTTCCCCCATCAGTGTGAGGAAGGGCTGGCTGTTGTATTTTACATGGTAACTCACTGAAGAGATAGGGTAGCTGGAGGCCTACAGGCAGTGCAACAATAACGGACGGATCAGCCTTATAAGGTCTGAGGATAGTTTTGCAGTTAACTCCTTAACTACAGTAAGATAAAATCATCTCTCTATCAAGTCAATACCAACCTAGAATTGTGACCCAACCTATCACTCAAAAGAGTGCCAGACTCCACCTCTCTTGCAGGAAGGATTTTTTTCCCCACAGGCACTTGGTGACATTTACCTAATGAACTGGAGGTTCTTTGCAAGACAGGTGGAATTCTAGGCTCCAGGACAATACCCGATGTATCTTGTCCAAGAGCCAGGCCTCCATAATAGTATACTGAGATGCAGCACGCACTAAAGTTACTTCAACAAGCTACTCAAGGAAAGATTGCTCTGCCCTCCATCCAAAGAGTGGCTAAATGCCACAATTTGGCCCTCAAATACTGAACACACCCTAACCTAATACACCTCTACCCCGATATAACGCGACCCGATATAACACGAATTCAGATATAACGTGGTAAACCAGCGCTCCAGGGAGGGCGGGGCTGCGCACTCCGGCGGATCAAAGCAAGTTCAATATAACGCGGTTTCACCTATAACGCAGTAAGATTTTTTGGCTCCCGAGGACAGCATTATATGGGGGTAGAGGTGTACATGTTAACTTGCAGAGAGAGCCTTGTTTTATTAAGGTGGTGCTGACCTCTGTTCTAATTTTATTTTAAAGATTGATTCCTTTATTGATTACTGTTGTAGGAGTGCTCTGTAAATCAGATTGATGTGGATGCAGGGGAAACTGGCAATGATTGTGAGGAGAGTTCTCCCACTGGCAAACCTGGAGTTGGGAAAGGTGGTACCAGACAATCTAGCTTAACAAATCTCCTGAGGGCAGGTGGCAGAAGAAGGATAGGACTCAGAGTGAAACTATACAAAGTGAAAGAGCTATGAGGTCACCAAGTCATTTCAAAGCCTATATAGTTTACTGAAAATATTCAGGTTTCAGAGTAGCAGCCGTGTTAGTCTGTATCCGCAAAAAGAAGAACAGGAGTACTTGTGGCACCTTAGAGACTAACAAATTTATTAGAGCATAAGCTTTCGTGGACTACAGCCCGAAGAAGTGGGCTGTAGTCCACGAAAGCTTATGCTCTAATAAATTTGTTAGTCTCTAAGGTGCCACAAGTACTCCTGTTCTTCTTTTTGAAAATATTCAGTTTAATTTATAGGAAGAGAGATGTTACAGGAGTGCTCTACAAGTGAGATGTCTGTATATAGGTAAATAGTTAATAGTTCCTGGGGTGCAGAGGACCAATGAAACTTGTGCACTGCAGCTGTTCACATCAGCTCATAACAGGGCACTGTTTGAAAATCATCTTCTAGTGACTCTCACTTCCTCTTTTTTGTATTGGGTACTGCTCCAGGTTGTTCTGGAATACAAAATGTTTGCTCTCATGGTAGAGTGCTTCAACTGATAGGGAAAAAAACAAAGTTACTTTCTTCATGGCATATTCTGCCTGCTTCCTTTTTAAAAAATGTGAAATCCATATAACACTCTACTAAAAAGGAACATGACTTATTAATGCCCTAAACCAGAACAAAGTGAAAATATACATTTTTACTTCAGTATCATATTCTGCATAGCTATAAAATGTGCACACAGAGCGTAATGCATACCTATTCTAGTACTGCTGAGTTCTAGTCAGTAAAAGTATTTTAAAATTCTTATAAACATACATCTCATTCTCAGAGCTCCCTCAGGAATTTTTTTAATGATTGGTTTAGTGGTAGTGAAAGTTAGTGTATTGGTAGCATTAAAGTCTTCTGCGTCTCAACAGAAGAGGTATAGAATGAGCAACATAAGATTTACCGAAGTAACCTGTAGCATATACAAGGTCAAATTGACTTTCCCAACGTCACACAAGATTAGAAGATGAGTGAATAATTTTTTTTGTTGTTTTGGTGGCAGAACTGAAAAATCAGTGGGCAGGGGATCATTCCAGGTCAACTAAAAATTAATTTTATTTTGTTTTTTCTTGCTGAAACAAAAGGGGGAAAAATTCATCTTGGGTCAAGTGAAACTTTGTTTGATCTGGAACAACTTTTCAGCTTTTCATTTTGTTTAGTTTTTGGATTTTTTTACACTCTTTTAAAAATAAATCTAACTATATTTGGAAACAAACCTCAATAATGTCAAAACATGTAGACTTTTTCTTTATTTAAAAAAAAAGTTATTCCCCCCTCCCCCGCCAAATTAGTGTATAGTTTCAGCTGACCCAAAACTGCAATGTTGTGTGAATAAACAGTTTGACTGAAAACTGTCACCCTGCTCTATAGGGAACACACACACTCCCATAGGAGCTGCCCCATCATGTTAATTTCTTGTGAAATTGAGCCTCACAGAGGGCACTCCAAGAGGGCCTTTTGCAGCCACTAAAGACTGGTGCATAAATGCAAAGGTCCATGAAATTCTGTGACTGTCTAACTCATTTCAGACCCTTCAAAGTTTTGGATTGAGGGAAGTTTGGATAATATCTTATTTTATCCAGACCTATTAGCTTATCCTTTTTTCAGCAAACTGTGCTGACTCAGACAGGAATATGGCAATTATCTGTCACTGTTTGGACATGTAAAAAGCACATGAATCATGGCTAGAGAATTCTCTACTTCTCCAACAAGTACTCTCATACTTATTCCCAGGCTGCCCCTTGCCAATGGGGAAATTTCCTAGTAAAAGTCCATAAGCCCACCACCTTGTCCTCCAAGTCCCTCCTCAAAATTTACCTCTTCCATAATGTTTAAAATAAACTGCAAGCTGATCATGGCCACAAAGCCGGAGAGCTGTGACTGCCACCCAGCTCAGATTTTAGTACCATCCTGTTATGGTTATTACCTGTCTCCCTAAACCCACACTGGCCCAATTATTTGTCTCTCCCACCCTTTAGGGCTTGTCTTTAAATTTGTATGTTCTTTGAGGGACGGATTCTCATCTATTCTGTTTGTACAGCAGTCACGGAGAGCACAGGCTTGGGGCCCTGGAACCCCTCTGAATGAAGTTCAGATAGGACTCTTCTTGCAGTGTGACAACCCCTCAGGGCACATTCTCACTATGGCCATCCTCCTTGGCTTCAGCACCTCCTGGGTCTGATCTCGGAGCGTTCAGTACCCTGTGAGCTCCCTGCAGTGAGTCTGCCTGAATGGGACACCTGGGGAAGCCTTACATGGCCCCAAAGGGCCATGCACCCCAACTTGGCAGTCAGCAGTGACTCTCGGCCAGCATTGTAAAACAGAAGGGTGTATTAGTTGTCTGGGAGGCCGTGTAGAACAGATCTTGTTCGCACAGAAATTAGGAACATGCGGGGGGGGATCCAGAGTCCTGGGCTCTCTCCCCACCCCAAGTCCCAAACCAGGAGACTGACTCGCTTCCAGCAGCCCATTCTCAGTCGCACACAGTTGTCCCTCCTCCATCCTTTGTCTGGGAAAGAGACAAACAGGTCACCTGGCCTCCACCTCTTGCTTTGTTTTCCAACACCTCCAGCTGGCTCTTACAGAGGATGGGCCTCATCCATCAGTTGCCAGGATACAGAGTGTCGGCCGTGTCTGTGCCCAGACAGCCAGACAGCAGTCTCATCTGCCCTCTAGGGGTATCTGCAATGATCACAAACCCTTGTCCCACCACTAGATACTTGAGAAACAGAGGGGAAACTGAGGCACGCACATTATTCAGACAAAACATTAAAAACGTTCCCACTTCTAACACAATAGAACCCAAGCTGGTTGTGGCCTTTAGGTGCTACTGCAATATAGATGTTAAATATTACCATATTGATGAAGAGATCAGTAAAATGTTATGAAAGGAGACTTTCTTACTGTAAATGTAGAGCTGGGCAAGGGACAGTAATTCCATTTTGTGGAAGATTTCCATATTTTGAAATTTGATTTTGTTCCAACTTGGGACTGAATGGGATGGGAGCAACCCTAGGAGCCCCAGCTCAGAGGTAGCCCACTTGGCAGGCTTCTGAGGATCTAGGCAAGTGAGCTGGCATGAAACCAGGTAGGTTTCCAGTGGAATTTCATTGAAATTGAACCTCTCCACAAAATATTTCCATTTCCACAACTCGTTAGTTGAAATTATTCTGACTAGCTCTTTGTAAACAGTGCTCTGTACTCATTTGTCAATATATGATGGATCATTGTGTAACCAGATACAGTGTAGTGGCTTCCTTGACCTTTTGTCCAGGTGTGATATCATAGAAAAATGAAAAGCACACCGTGTGTTTATGAAAACATATATTATTTACCAAGTGCTTCATGAAGTATGTGGAAATTGGAGGTTTGGCTCCCGTTGAAAATCTTTCCTATGTGATAGACCCCTGTTCAGTACAGATAGGGTCCAAAGGGTCTATTGTAATACGGGGAAGAGCTGCCTGCACCTTGCATTCTAACCACTGTGTTTAATAAAACCTGACCTGAAAAAATAATTCATTCATGAAGGGCATCACTCAAAGTTTTAAAGTGCAGGGGATAAAATGATTGCTTTTAAATATCTCCATCTCAGGTGCTATAAGAGAGGAGGTTGGCATTTTTGATTTTCCTTTTTATGAGTATTCAAGGCTTGTAAAGAGCACAATGCCCAAAACCCACTATAGAGTCAACAAGTGTGTAGGCCTCTGCGTTGAGAAAAGAACTTAGTGTAAATTGTGCCTTTTTAAAACAAATCATGGTTTTCACTGACAAAGGGACAGCTTTTGTAAAGAAATGAGCATGAATGTGTGTTGAAATTGACACTCAATGAAGATGTTTTCCCATTATTGACTAGCTCATTTGGGTTGTAGGTTGACTTCTTGAGAATGTATTTCTAAATGATAGGAGCACTTGATATTATCCAGAACAAGTATTGTGAAGGCCTTTATGGTTACACCTTCTGCTTGCTATCCACATGACCTCTATAGGGAAGGGGTTCAAAGAGACTTTCTGCTTGCTGCAGCATGTTTGCTCTGGCTAAACTATGCCAAGTGTTAATAATCAGTAGCATTCAGACACACGACAGATTTTAGAAGGGGAAAGGGATTCCCCAAACATCTTGGGACATGAGTTAAAGGGTTCATTCCTGCAGTCTGTGCTCATTTGATTCATTCCATTGAGGTCAATGGGACATGGGACTGTTTATGAGAGCAAGAACTTGTCTAGGTGGCAAGTAAGTGCGGGGTGGCTGGGTGTAAATCTACAGTGCACTAGTGTACTATGAACTAATTGTCCATGGCACACTAAAAGTCTGCTAGTGTGCATTGGGCTACTCCTGTTTCAAATGGGAGTAGATCAAAGTGCACTAGGGAACTTTTAGTGGTGTGGCTGTAGGGTCAATGTGGACAGTTAATGCTTTGAAAGCTAGTGTGCTGTAGACTTACACCCCATCGTGCTGTCTAGACAAGCCCCAATATATAGTTATGTGAGCAAGGGTTGCAAGATCAGACACAGAGATAGTTTAAGTGCCACAACTTGTAAGAGTGATTTACAGATGACTTAATTGTTGTATTAATTTGTACAAGCTGCATTATTAGAGAGTAGCTGGTTGAACCAAAGAAACTCCAGACTAAGTATTTCATGTCTTTCTGTTGATGTTTTCCATTTGAAATCAATGTTCTACAATCTAGATTATATTAGATGCTAGTTTGTATCCATAGTGTGTGTGATACCCTGACAGCCCAATATTCACCACTGTCATGTAATTAGGATATGTTTTGTACAAAGTTTGTCTGGTGAGGTACTATTCTAAAAGTCCTGATCTGCTAAATATTAATATCTCATTGGATTGTATATGTTATCATCATATGGGAAGTTACGAAGTTTGGCTACATACGTGTTACTGAAACACGTTGTAAGGTTGAAAACACCCACAAGCAGCCTTTCAGGTACAACAGTAAAAAAGGCCAAACAATGTTAATGGCCTATTGAGGAAATGCACAGAAGTACAAGGGTTACCCCAGGAATTGTGTACAATAGAAACCTCTCAGAGATAGCACTACACAATGGGAACGATTTGGCCCAGGTCACAGCAAAAGAACTTTCCAGCAAGTGGGAAGAAGATATAAAAGGGGGACAATGACATCATGAGGGTACCTCACTCTCCCTGCAACAACACACCAGGAAACACCTGAGGGGCAAGGACTGAACTGTGGGAAGTGATGTTCCCAGGCTAGAGGGATTTTTAGCCTGTGTATGAAAACCTGGGAAAGCCAAGGCAACTTGTGCCTTAAGAATCTGCCAGCCTGTTTATCACTAAGAGTGAGAATTTGCTAATGTATATCCTACCAATCTAGTGTGTTAAGCTCAGTTTGCGGATTTTGTTTTACTAAAGTAATCTGCTTTGATCTGTTTGCTATTCCATATAGTCACTTAAAATCTATCCTGTGTAGTTAATAAACTTGTTTTTGTTTATTCTGAAACCAGTTTGTGGAATTCATAACGGGGGCAAAAAGCTATGCATATCTTCTCCTACATTGAGGAAGGGGGTGGATTTCATGAGCTTACGCTGTACAGATCTCTGTGTGGCGCAAGACGATACAATTTTGGGTTTACACTCCAAAGGGGGCGTGCCCTTGAGTGCTGGGAAATTCCTGAGCTGAGTCTTCCCAGGCAGAACTGATCTCAGTGTCTCTGTCTTTCTGCACCTGGGTTTGTCCCTACCTTTGTGTTTGCTGGAGGAGGCTTGAGGACCTGACTCAGCAGGGCAGTGTAAGGGAACCCGAACTGGTGGGCTCAGTGATATCCCAGTATTTCAGGTGGCACACTGCGGGTGGGGTGGGGGGCAGGCAATCAGTCACTATGTGTTTTCTTCCATATACAAATTGCAACCACTTTCCGTTTAAACACAATAAAGAACAAAAATAGTCTAAATAGAGAATAGAGTGTATCTGTGTCTTCTGTACAAACCTCAGAAATGTCAATGATTAAATAGGTGCTGCCTCTGCACACAAGTATGGTATTGGAAATAAAAAGGTGCACCAGAGAGAAAAAATTCCTAGCTTCACACTATATAAATAATACACTTTTAATTAGTTGTTTTAATTTTTGGTAGTTACGAACAGAAAACAATCATTGTGCAAGAATCAAGAGACAAGAATGATCCAAACTCAATGAAATAGTAATATATTGATTAGCATAAATACAAAACAAGCAAGTATGCTGACATAATACCAATTCTCAGTCAATCAAATTTAAGGCTAATCGTGACATTTTACATTTTTAACAGTCGGTCTGCTTTGAAGGACGCTAGACTAGTAGCATCCATATTATTAAAATAATAAATGGTGACTAGGTATGTTTTATAAGCCTAAAAATGGCAAAATATTGCCCATTTTTATGTTATTTTATGTTCTATGTTCTATGTCCAATACGTTTGAGTACAGTGTGAAGTTTATGGATACATTTTAGTGCATTTTTTAAAAATGAAGTTAAGTCAAATCCAAATGTGTCTACTAAAATATGAGCCATAAAGTTGAATGCATTTCCTTTAAGTGAGAAAGAAGATTCTCAAGGTAGATTTCACTTTTCCAGTAAGTACTGCAGATTTCCTAACACCGATACAGCTCTCTGTTGCATGCAGTAAATGCAGAATAGAGATCCCCACTGCTATAAAGAGATGCGTAGTGTGGACGAGAGAAAAAATTAGGCGTCAGAGTCTAGTTTACTAGACATACATAAAACACAATAGGGCAAATTCTGCCCTGACTTACATGCTGCAAACTGAGTTCAAAAGGATTGCATAGATTGTAAGTCTTGGCCATACCTGGCGTTCTAACACTGATGTAAAAATGGCAGGCATGGCCTGCCCCAGTCACACTGGTACATATTCGAGTGAAATTCACTTTTGCTTTGTGAACTTTTCATAGACACAAGATTTTCAAAGGATAAAATTCACTTGCAGATTCATAGAGTTCAAGGCCAGAAGGTTCAATTTGATCATTTATTCTGACCTCTTGTAAATCACAGGCCATTAGATTTCACCCAGTTACCCCTGTAGTGAGCCCAATAACTTGCGTTTGGCTAAAGTATAACTTCCAGAAAGGCATCCAGTCAAGATGACAGGGCTTTGGATGGTCACCAGGGCAGTAGAACTGGCCTTGTATTATGGTGATTTTGCTGGGCAGAGAGTGTGCAAAGGAGCCCTGCGACCCCTGTGATCCATGGACTTGCACCACTTCTGTGTAATCCAGTGTGGAGGAGAATTTAAGACAAGCATGGAGAGGATCAAGAACCTGGTTGCTAGGTCTGCAGTTATGGTGATCCACCCTAAACAGGGATGGAAAGCTATCACAGGGATGGAAAGCTGCTATACCAGCCTCATGGCTGGAATATCAACTACACACTTCTCTAAAACCTGCCTGAGACTGTGGGTGTGAATTCCATCCACCCTCTGTCATGTAGGAAATGTTTACTTGGGCTTTGTGTGAGGCAGTAGGGAAGAATGCATCCCAAATGGCCAAATTATATTGTCTGTGACAGGAGCACTAAAGCACATGGGACTCCTGTAAAAGGACAACTTTGGAAATGGGGGGCTTCAAACTTATTAAATCAACTAATTAAATCTTGCCCAGTCTATGTAACACTTCCAACTTGGTGTCATTGGAATGATGCACAGTCGCTGGAGAGTTTGAGGGTTGAGTTGGTGTTGTGTGGAAACTCAAAACTCTGACATCACCACTTGTAGTTTAGTTGGACTCTAATAAACTAAGTTGTGTTTCTTTTTACATCCCTCTTAGTTACTGTTGCCCCCACCACACCCAGCCCTCTAAGTGGCAGATAAACAATTGAGGGTCCATCCCCAAAATAACAGAAAAATCTTTTCAGTGACTCTTTCCTAGCTAATAATCCATTAAAAAGTTATTTTAAGCTATCGAGGCAAATCTCTCTGATTCTGCAAAAGTACTTTGCTTTAAACACTACACAAATAAATGTATAAAGTGAATAAAACTACCTTTTTCTCTCATTGCTTGTATTGGATGATATGAGTTATCCAGTTTGCTTGATGAGTTCTTAGCAGCCAGCCTCTGCATGGATCAAGCAGTGCCCCCAGGAACTGCAGAACATTTATTTTGAGGTATTCCTCCAAAATCGCATTAGAATAAATTCTACTTCCTGAGAAGCTGTGTGATTGTGATCTTTATTTACAAAGCAACAGGAGGGTGCAAAAGCTAATGCTAGAGCATCTTTCAGTGCCTAGTGGACTTTCTTGATCTTTACAGAATTGCTAAATTCTGTCTAACCCCCTCCCCCGCCCACCACACACACAGCTGTTTTTTTAAGACTGCCTAGTCCATGTAACATTGCCAGTGTCAGCTGACAAGTCATGATCAAGCCTTTTCCTTGGGTCACTTGGGGAATATACTGTTGTCACCCTGGAAAGTATTCTCGATTCACTATATACTCAGAAAAATAAAGCTCATAACCAAGGAAATATTATGACATGTCCCTAAACCAAATGGTATGGCCTTGTATTATCCTTTCTAGTGGCTATATGTGAGAGTATGGTCCACAACCTGTGTGTTGCTACATGGGGATGTGCAAAAGGAGGTGTCATGAACATACAACTAATGGTAGCATAAATCCCTCCTTTACCTGTAAAGGGTTAAGAAGCTCAAATAACCTGGTTGGCACCTGACCAAAAGGACCAATAAGGGGAGAAGATACTTTCAAATCTGTGGGGGAAGGTTTTTGCTTTGTGCTCTGTTGTTGTTCTCTCTGAGACAAAGAAAGAGACCAAGCAAGTAATCCAGCTCCTACTGAAATGATACATCTAATATTACAGAAATATTAATAGTAATAAATTATTATAAATAAATAGTAATAATTATATTAATAAAATTGTAAGTAATAGGAAGGAAATGTGTTAGATTATCTTTTGTTTTAGCTTGTGAATTTTCCCTAGGCTAAGAGGGAGGTTTATTCCTGTTTGTTGTTGTAACTTTAAAGTTTTGCCTAGAGGGGAATCCTCTGTGTTTTGAATCTGATTAACCTGTAAAATTACCTTCCATCCTGATTTTACAGAGGTGCTTCTTTTACTTTTTCTTTATAATAAAGTTCTGCTTTTAAGATCCCAAGGGGCTGGTCTGTGCTCACCTTGTTTGCTCTCAAGCCTCCCCAAGAAAGGGGGTGAAGGGGCTTGGGGGGATATTTTGGAGAAACAGGAACTCCAAGTGGTCCTTTTCCTAAATCTTTGTCTAACTCACTTGGTGGTGGCAGCGAAACCGTTCCAAGGACAGGGAAGAATTTGTGCCTTGGGGAAGTTTTTAACCTAAGCTAGTAGAGATAAGCTTAGAGGGTCTTTCATGCGGGTCCCCACATCTGTACCCTAGAATTCAGAGTGGGGAGGGAACCCTGTCATGAGGGAAGGGGCATGGGAAGCTTTTTTGCACTCCTGCAAAGAGGGTGGCTAGCATACAGGTGGCTGGGTTTCTTGAGACAAAACTAGCCCTTAGTGCCCATCCCTATCTAAACTGGATGCTGGAGATAACTGCAGGGGGAAGGAAGAAAGAAACTGACTAGCCTGCCTAGAAGCACTTGTGGGCATATGCAGGGGAGAAAATGGGGGAATCTTAATAGCTCAGTTCTGTACAAGGGAAATTATAAGTGTACACTTCAACATAGGACCTTATCAAAGCTCATTAAAGTCAATGGAAAGTTTGCTGTTGATTTGTAATGGGTTTTGACTAAGACCCATATTGATTTTATATAAATAGCTAATATATGGTCCTCAAACCTTCCCCTTCTGCTTGGAGACCCTAATTTAAATGGGATCCAGAATCTGTCCCTATGGTTTTAGGTTGGATCCAAAACTGGAAGAGGTCTCTTCCCCAGATCCAGTCTGGAAGTGGAAAAAGAAGTAAGAAATTGCATGGAAAAAATAAGAGGAATTTACCAGTGGTTTGTATTGTGTGGCAGATCACCTGAGTTCCAGTCATTGATTCTGTTTTCCCTGGAGGGTAGCTGATAGATTTTTGTTTGGTTGTTTAAACAAGAGAATAATCACAAGCAAATATTCAGGGCTCTGGAGAGAGGTTCTTTGATGTGCATTTTTAAATCTCACTGAAAAGGAAATAACACACATTTGGTACAAACTTTAGGCAAATAATAATTCATGCTAAAATTCATGAAACTCGGGATTTGTGAACATTTTCTTTTTAAATAGCTGGTGTTTGGCCAATTACAAACCATTAGCGACTCAGGGGAAGCCTGCTGAGTCCTGTCACTTTGGCAGCTGCAGCTACTTGCTCGAGTTTGTGTCTGGACTATCCTGCATGGGGTGCACAGAAGGGAGCTCAGGGAGGCAGTGGGGGGCTAGGTGCGATGGGTGGAAGTCTGCGGGAGGTAGTGGGGGCTGGGGGAGACAGTGGGAGACGGGGGGATGGATGGCGGGCCAGGGGGATGGGCAGGGGGAAGCAGCGGGGGTCGGAGGGAATGGGTGGGGCAGGCAAGAGGGTGTTGCTGGAGGGTGCCTTGGCAGTCACTAGGAAGTTGATTGTGGCTGTAGTGGTGATGGGGAGGCCTGCCATTGCACCGCTCTGCTATCAGTACTTACCAGTCACCTCTGGATCCAACTATCTTTACCTTAATATAGCACGGGGGAAAATGGACAAGTTAATGAGGGGATAGGAGGATGCTGTGTGCGACGTAATCTGTGTTCTCTATGGACAGCCCTGGGCGTCATTAGATAGCAGCACTAATGTGTTTCAAAAGCTCTCTTGGGCTCTTCAGCTCCTACTTGGTGATCCATAGAAAGATTTGCTGTTTAAATCACCCTGTAAGTGAGCAGAGCTGCAAACAAGTGGAGGCCCCCTGAGCCAGCTATTTGCCCAATAGGGGAGGGGACCACCCAGAAGATACTTGGAGTCTTTGTTTGAGGTTAAAGGAATAGACTTCAAAGACTGCTGATTATCCAAAAGTGTGAGGTGTCCTCTGTAACCTTTAGCTAATCGAGGTTGTATTGTGATACAAAGAGTAAGCTATAATACCTATGGGTAACTTACAATGCATATAATATAATAATACTTAACTATCTAGTCGGGCTGATGTGAATCACAATTAATTCATGTTTGTGAAGCACTTTGAGATCATTGGATGAAAGGTGCTATATACAGCCAAGTGCCAAGTATGATGATTATCATCAGCAATATCCTTCTAACTCTAATTAGATGATTGAAGGACGAGTCCTTTAAAGCTTGAGGAATGCCAGACATGAGAAGATGTTCTTAGCTGAATCTCTTAGCATTTTTTCAATGTGTTAAATGAATTAAGTGAATGATCCATGTAGTACATCTTCTTTCTTGCTTAGTTGTTTTTTCTCCAAATGTAATTGTTGTGCAACTTGTTTTGGGGTTGTTTTTTCTTTGATTTATCCAGACATTATTTGCTTAGAAGAAGTGTAGGTTTCGGTGTGTGTAGAAATAATGATTGATGATCCTTGCTTATTGTAGCCTACTCCAGCACTCATGGGTGTGAATGTGAATAGAGTTAACGCATTTGGTATACTTTTAGTTTGGGGACAGGCATAGTGGCTGCACAATGGTTCTAAGAATTTGGTAATAAGCTGCAAAAAACCAAAAGCATTGAGAATACTGCATCCTGTCTGGAATGTTGCTTAGGTACACCCCTCATCTCTCTCTAGCGACAGTATTTATAGAGTAACAATCACTACAGTAACTGAGGAGACAAATCCATAAATAAGTAGTATGAGATCACAGTTGTGTTCTGTTTATGTTCTGCTAGGGTGGGATTTTCAAAAGCTGCCTTTGACTTCAGTGGGAGCAGAGGTAGGTCAATAATGGACATTTTTAAAAATTGTAGTTTTTAAAAACCCAGATGTTTAGACTTTAATTTTTAAGAATCTCTTTCTCCCTCCTGTACATTCTTTCCTCTTTGTTCCTCTTGTGAGTTGGCTTCTGCAAAAAAAAAGTGTATTTCACCAGAATCTGTAAACAGTCAGACTAAAAATCATATGCTGCTCTGCACTGCAGCCCAGGGTCAAACACTGAAAATGACTTGCTTCTGGTCCCGATAGCTTCATCCTGGGACAGGAATCCAGGACAGCATCTCTGATCAGTGCAGTGGCTTTGGAAGATTGCAAATAGAGGTGCCTATTAAGAGGGAGGCTTCATGCTACTTTGCCACCTAGAGGATAGATGTCTTTGAAGGCAGGTCTGGTAATGCTCTAGCCGGTACTATCAGTGCTTCATTTTCATAAGCACTAAAAGTCAAATATAAAAACAAAGTTAGTGCTATGCTTGAATGTCTAGGGTACAGGTTGCTATTAGTTAATCTAGCTATTCATGGATAATTCCTACCACAAGTGGAGTGTGTGATGTGACCGTGATAGGAGAAACAGCAGGCTCTCTCATTCTTAGGCCTGAATGCTTTTTTTCCCCCACCCTGGCCTTTGAACAAAGTACTATGTGCATTTGTTTCTTAATGCTCTCAGCTTGCCAGTAAAGATGATGGACAGCCTGATATCCTAGGGTTTGAAGAAGCCATTCGGCTTTTTATCTGACCACCCTTTCTTATTTTAGCATAAGATCGCCATAGATAGTATGTGCGTGTGTTTGAGAAGGGGGTTATTAAATAACATTGTCTTCAAAGCAGAGCGCAAAATATCCATTAGACTCACTAGCTGTAACTGCTTTTTAATGGCAGATAACAATGGTCTCCTGCTGAGATCAAGGCCCCTCTCCAGGTCTTCAAAGGATTGCTGTCAACAAGAGCAGAATGCTTTCTTTTCTGATGTGACTTCAGACTTCGACGGTTATTTTTTTCCTAGCTCTGTTTTGTACACTATTTTGGTTTCCACTGTCAAAATACTGACACAAAACACTCAGCTGACGGTCTAGTAATGGACTGCTTTCTACAACATGAGGGAAGAGACTGAAAAGGAAAACATGCACAGGAAATCTTGACTTGCATCCATAACTGGCTTGATCGTATATGACCCAATCTGACTGTTATGTCTGACATTACTTTAACTGTTTATACAAATGCAATTGGTGTTGCATTACAACCCCTTTGCTCCACCTAGGATGGCACAAAGGGGTGTTATAGGGTGTTTCCCCCCCCCCGCCACCAACATTCGGGGGGAAATTCTCAGCATAGCAAACCTGTATGCTAGGCACAAAGGTCAGTCTGCCAGCAGGGAGGATTCTGGGACGGGTTCAGAGAAAAGAGAGGGCAGATAAAAAGTATGGATGGGTTGGTCCAGCATCCCTGCAATGGTCCTTAAGAGTCCTTTGGACTGAAGCTACAAGCCCGCGCTGAGGGTCAAATCCTGAATAGAGGTGGTGAAAGGTGCATCCTGTTCATCCCTGCACAGGTGCCAGCACAGGGATAAATATGGCCCAACAAGAATGCACCTCCCGAACTATTGCCTAAAATGATGTCTTAGGGACAAATTCTTTGCTGATTTACACCGCCCTGCAATCCTGCTGAGTTCAGTGGTGTTGTAGAGCGTGTAAGTAAACCATGAAGGCCAAACTTGATTTAGTGATTTTAGTTCTGTCCGATGTTTGCTACATCACAAAAATGTAGCTGCTGTTGTGTCACTCCAAATGACATGTGGTAACTGTTCCTTCACACCCTTCCCCATGATTTTGTATGCTAAAATTCCTCTACTAATCTGCCTTCTATGGAATAAAACAGACTTGATCCTCACAGATTTGTTCCCCCTCTTCAAGCAGCATACACCATTCTTCTACTCCAGAAACCATCCTCTAAGGAGGCATTAGCTTGTGTATCATCCCTCAGTCAATTGGGTCTTTTCACTGCTTGAGCATTTCTTTCTTTTTAGCATGCAGCATTTTATTGACCTAATGATATTTGCATGCAGCCTGCATTTGAAAGCTGAATTGTTTTGTCTTTTCTCCTTGCGGTTGGAGGGGAAGAAGGAGTGCAAATAGAAAAATATAAATTTTACCATTTTTCTTTGAACAAAAGGCTTAATTTTATGGTCAAATCAATTAGGAATCTTTCAGTATAAAATTGTTATCTGACTGACTTCAGCATAAAGGTATTACAGAAATGTTCCCTGATTATAGTAGGGTTTCTCTGTGAAACCAAATTAGATTGGGACTGTAATGAATATTTTATGAGCATATGCTAGAGATACTTTTTATTAGGCGATCAAGAAAAGTTGGTATACATTGTAACTTTAAGTTTTTGGGCCTATTTTCCTCTTAGACCAGTTTTAAATATGTGTAACTCCACTGACTTCAAAGGTGCTAATTTATACCAGTGTGAAGGGAAAGGAGAATTGGGTCTTTTGACTTTTGCTTTGTAGAACTTCAATGTTCCTTGGCCAAATAGTCTACCCTAAACCAAAAGCCTTCAAGTATCCCTAATACACTGGTGACTTTTTATGTCCGACTCCTTAGCTTAGTCATACATAATGTTCCACTTACAATTTCATTTTATTTTTTAGTGTTTAAGTTACTGCCTGTGGGGGAAAAATAGCTTAGCAGCCCTGGATGTTAGAATTCTGTGTTATATTCTCAAAATGTGGACAGCAACAGCAGGCTAAGCGTCCCAGCTCTGTTCAGGCCATATATCTCAATCCTGTACGGTAATGAAGGGACCATCTCTCGGGTAAGAGGTTTATTCAGTCTCCAGACCTCCTTTCCTTGGCTTCTCAACCAGCACTGACAACATAGGTGCCAATTTCTTTGAACTGTGACATAGACATTGTTGGATCATGAATAGGACTGGGTCTGCTAGTGCATTTTGCACAGGCTGGATTCAAGCTAACAACTTAGAGGCAAAAGGTTCCGCATCCAACTCCCAGTGCTCTGAATCCTTTAGTTCCCTAGTGCTTAAGGGGGTTAGGTGCCCATTTCCCACTGAGTTTCAGTCAATGGAAGTGGAGCACCTGATCCCTTTGGGTGCTTTTGAAAATCCCACATGATGTAAAGAAATTATACAAAACTATTTGCTTTGTAAATTATATGCAGAGCTGGGCCCATGCTGCAAATAAAAGTATTTACAAACTGTCATGGAATAATAAAACTTCACAAATTCACATACCTGTTACTCAGGATATTTTATTCACTTTTCATGAGCATTCAAGCGAGCAGAACTGTTTGCAAGAGTTTTCATGGAAAGCAAAAGTATTTAAATGGCTGCTTTGAAAGCTATATAGGTTTGAGAGGCCTCAGTTAGGGAGCATTAGTCATATAATGTGAGTTAGATGAGCAACCACGGAGCACAAATAATGAATTGTGAATAGCAAATACTTGAAGCAATAGCTGAGGCAAATGATTCACCTTAATCGGAAATATGTTTGAAATGCTTATAGAAGTGGGGAGAGATGGAATGAGATGTGGGGTTAGGGGAAAATGGCATTGAACTCTTAGAATTCACCGCAGCAAAGACGGTGATTGTTGACTTGAAAGACCGTGGAAGGATCTTCTAAAGACAAGGGATGTCTGAGCGTGGATAATCCTCAGGACATTTCTCCAATGCAGCTAAGGCCTCCATCATTTAGGCCTTTAAAAATGGTGCCAGCTTATACCCCATCTCCCATTTTATAGGCAGTGTAAAGGAAGCAAGGTGGACATAATTGAGTTGTTTACTTAAAGTGGTAAGCAAATGTGCTGCTGCATTCTGAACAAGCCTCAAGTGACAGCCACTGTTATAAGCTCTGCTGGGATGGTGGGGATAAATACAGTAATGGAGCCCTGGTCTACACTACAAACTTATGTCAGCATAATTACGTCGCTTAGAGGTGTGGAAAATCCCCCTCTCCCCCTCCGAGCGACACAGTTATACCGACCTAACTCCTGATATAGACTGTGCTATGTTGACACAAGGGTTTCTCCGGTCAACATAGCTACCACCTCTCGGGGAGGTAGAGTACCTATGCTGATGGGAGTTCTCCTGTCAGCGTAAGTAGCATCTTCACTAAGTGCAACAGCCACTCAGCTGCACTGTAGGCGCTGTAATTGTAGACAAGCCCTGAGTCTTGTGATGATGGGCATATGTTGCTATTGTGAGGCCACTGTGGGAGATAAATAGGTGCATAGCTTGCACCAGGTGCTCATCTGAGAAACATTTTAATGTAAAACACCCTTGCTTTCCTTTGGTATATTAAGGGTCCAGTTTTGCAACCCTTGCTCACCTGAATAAATCCTTACTCACTCAAGTAATTGTATTGAAGGCAAGGGGACTATTGTTTGGGATTACAGGATCAAGCCGTTATTTTTTTGTAGCACTATAGCAAATTACAAGATCCTGCTGTCTACTTAATACTTACAGGGTAAGGTGCTATTGTATAACACTTAATAACTTAAAACCCCCTGTGAGTTAGTTAAAGAGGGATTATTATCTCCATTTTAGAGGTGGGCAAACTGAAACTGAGGGTATTCTAAGTATTTTTGAATAGCCTACAAAATTCAGGATCAAAATATCCATCGCATTTCTGTTGTAATCTGGGAAAGAACCCCGGCTAACCTGGACAACTTCTCGTGCAAGCTACATGTGCTGCATGAGGCATATGCTTTCAGACATTCACATCATTGTTGTTGGCTCATTCTTGCGATCCTTCAAACTTTACATCACCATCAAGAGTAGATCCAGTCTCCTGAAACAATTAGCCAACTGAGTTGGCCTAAAACCATGTCCTTAAAGTCTAGAAATGTTACAGAACTTTTGCAAAATTAAGCCAAAGCAAAATTTCATTTGCCCGCAACATTTTTTTTTTTTTGCAGAAGCATCAGAACATTTCAGAAGGATCAACTGACACTGATTTCATTTGTCTAAGTAGATAAATCATCTATATTGAACTTGTCTCCGCCAGCGTGACAGTGCTTATCCCTGATTTAATTTGCAATTTTTTTCCTTTCTCTTTTTTTCCTGAAGAACCAATGTTTAAACAGAGGAAATCTGAAGGTTATGTGGGTCATGCATTTTAATCAGCACTTCTATAGAAAGCTATAGCAGAAATATTTCCCACAACAGGCATTTTTTTCTCTCTCAGATTCGTTAATCTGCACTGACTTTTGGTGACATTGAAGTATTTGAGAAGGAAATGATCTTTTATGAGAGAACAGAGGGGAGAGATTACTGTATTTGATTCCTCTTCCTGCTAATACAAAGACCCTTTTTGTAGGGTATTGGCTCAAATTTGCACAGCAATGCAACAGAGTGGTGTATTTAGCATTTTATAATATATAATCTTATCTTTGGGTAGTTGTATCTACAACTATAAACAATGGGTATGTTGTTATGAATATGTGACCTGATCCAAAGCTTATTGAAGTCAATAAAAATCTTTCTGCTGACTTCAGTGGGATTTGGGACAGGTCCATAGTTTTCAATTCAACTGATTATAATTGCTGTGTGCCTGATACATCACGTGTCTGGCCTTCTGTGGCACCACCCATAGTGCTGCCTAGTGGTCAGGCAGGGCTTCCAATTATCCCCTCCTGCACTAGGATACCAGGGGCTAGGTTTTCAAGGTCAGTCCCTGGAGTCTTCCTGCCTTAGATGGAGGCTCCTGGTGTTGCATTGTCTGCTGGGGGGAGGGGAGTGGGCGGCTAGGGTAGGGGAGCCCTGGCCCACCCTCTCCATCAAGCTCCAGTCCAGGGCCCAACAGTGGGTGGCTACATGCAGCCCCTTGTGGTGTTAAGCTGCCACCCTCCCTGGACCACTTCCTACTCTGGCCCCCTCTCAATTGCACCAGAGTAAAGCAATTCTCCTGAGTCTCTGACCTGCACACTCAGTCGCTTTCTTCCTTCCTAGGTTCTTCACAGATCCGTGTAGTGAGGCCTCAGGCAAGGTGTCCCTGGGACAATACTTTGACCTTCAGAACTGCCTGCTCCCTTCCATGGCATGCTTCCTTTTGAGCTGTTCTTCTCCCCTTTTAAAGCCTTGCCAGCGGCTTGTGCAGGCCTCTAGGGGTGGCTGGATGGGGTTGCCTGGGTTCAGAGCTGCTTTTAACACCTTGCTTTCCAGTGTGGGTAAACCCCATCACGTGCCGTCCCCCTCAAAACAGGGTCCGGGGTCTTGTTCTCCAGGCCTAATTGGGGGAGGGGGGAAATTGCATTCTGGTGGGCTTTCCCAGCGTGGTGAAAAAGCTGAAAAATACTATGGTTGTAATGAGAGGTACCATCACATAATCTTGGGGTTCGTGTCCTTCATGCTGTTCAGAGAATGCAAGGGGGCAAAAAAAGGTCACCATGTGACTAGCTAGCTCTCATTGGACCAACAGCAAATGCTCTGAGGACCCTCACTGGGCCACAGACTACAGTTTAAGAACATCTGGACTAAGGAATTGTGCTGTGTATTTTTGTTACAAATTCTAGTTTTATTATGCTCTCTCTCTCTCGCTCTCTCTCTCTCTCTCACACACACACACACACACACACACACACACACACACACTCACTCACTCACTCTTTGAAGGTAGTTCAAAGTCCTGATAAAGGTGATCTCTAATGTTCCTAATTGCCCGTTATGATACCACTGTTCAACATACTGACTACTGGGATCCTTTGAAGTCTTCTCTTATCTGAAACATGAAAAACTCTACAAAACTTTCACTAATTGAATTAGAAAATATTAAGCATACCAAAAAAAAGTCTTTTTTCTACTAGTGAGGGAATCGCAATACTGACAGAAAGGGCCAAGTGCTGGTCAAGTCAAAAAGTTATGATTATGAAGTAAGGATGTCAAGCAATTAAAAAAAATTAATCACAATTAATCACACAATTAAAAAAATTGTGATTAATTGCACTGTTAATAATAGAATACCATTTATTTAAATATTTTTGGATGTTTTCTACATTTTCAAATATCTTGATTTCAATTACAACACAGAATATAAAGTGTACAGTGCTCACTTTATATTTATTTCTGATTACAAATATGTGCACTATAAAAACAAAAGAAATAATATTTTTCAATTCATTTAAGACAAGTTCTGTAGTGCAATCTCTTTATTATGAAAGTTGAGCTTAAAAATGCAGAATTATGTACAAAAAATAACTGCATTAAAAAATAAAACAAAGTAAAACTTTAGAGCCTACAAGTTTGCTAAGTCCTATTTCTAGTTCAGCCAATCGCTCAGACAAATAAGTTTGTTTACATTTGCGGGAGATAATGCTGCCCTCTTCTTGTTCACAATGTCACCTGAAAATGAGAACAGGCATTCGCATGGCACTGTTGTAGCTGGGATTGCAAAATATTTACATGCCAGATGCGCTAACGATTCATATGTCCATTCATGCTTCGACCACCATTCCAGAGGACATACGTCCATGCTGATGACAGGTTCTGCCAATAACAATCCAAAGCAGTGCAGACCGACGCATGTTCATTTTCATCCTCTGAGTCAGATGCTACCAGCAGAGGGTTGATTTTCTTTTTTGGTAGTTCGTGTTCTATAGTTTCCATATCAGAATGTTGCTCTTTTAAGACTTCTGAAAGCATGCTCCACACCTCGTCCCTCTCAGATTTTGGAAGGCACTTCAGATTCTTAAACCTTGGGTCAAGTGCTGTAGCTATCTTTAGAAATCTCACATCGGTATCTTCTTTGCATTTTGTCAAATCTGCAGCGAAAGTGTTCTTAAAACGAACAATGTGTGCTGAGTCATCATCCGAGACTGCTATAACGTGAAATATATGGCAGAATGTGGGTAAAGCAGAGCCAGAGACACACAATTCTCCCCCAAGGAGTTTGGTCACAACTTTAATTAATGCATTATTTATTTAATCAGAATCATCAGGTTGAAGCATGTCCTCTGGAATGGTGGCCGAAGCATGAAGGGGCATACGGATGTTTAGCATATCTGGCACATAAATCCCTTGTAATGACAGCTACAAAAGTCCCATGCAAAGGCCTGTTCTCACTTTTTGGTGATATTGTAAATAAGAAGTGGGCAGCATTATCTCTCATAAATGTAAACAAACTTGTTTGTCTTAGCGATTGGCTGAACAAGAAGTAGGACTGAGTGGACTTGTAGGCTCTAAAGCTTTGCATTGTTTTGTTTTTGAGTGCAGTTATGTAACAAAACAAATGACATTTGTAAGTTGCACTTTCACGATAAAGAGATTGCACTACAGTGCTTGTATGAGGTGAATTGAAAAAATACTATTTCTTTTATTATTTTTACAGTGCAAATATTTGTAATAAAAATAATAATATAAAGTGAGCATTGTACACTTTGTATTCTGTGTTGCAATGGAAATAATATTTAATAAATTTCAATTGGTATTCTAATGTTTAACAGTGTGATTAAAACTGTGATTAATACCAATTAATTTTTTAATCAAGATTTTTTTGAGTTAACTGTGATTAATCGACAGCCCTATGATGAAGTAAATTCCAAAAACAGATTGTTGCCATACGCAAAGATGAATGGTCCTAAAGACAAGACTCTAGGCATCAACACCTACACAAATAAGTCTACACAGAGAAACCATCCAGCCAGCTCACCACTCCACAACAAGGTCCTCAAACTCTAGTCCTGAAGATGACACATGCCCACCCAACTTTCTGGTGCTTCAGATTTCCAGTACCAAGAAAATCACAAGCAAAATAAAACCAGCTCATAGAGCTGGTTGAAATTTTAGTGTGGGAAGGTTTTTCCTCTGGAAAATACACTTTTGTAGAAGAAAAATGTTTGTGGGGAAAATGTCAATTCCCATGAGAAATTTCTAAACAAAACCTGTACCTTATGGTTTGAAATTTCTCACTGGAATACTGAACATTTTTGACTGAATTTTCAAACGAAGATTTTTCCTTCAAAATTTCTCTGGTGAAAAAATGTTGGTTTTCCAAGCAGCTCTTCCTACTATAAACATATTGGTCCTGATTCTCTTTTACTCTAATACCCCTTTACATTGCTAGAGTGGTGTAAAGGGGAACTTAGTCATTCACACTATCAGTCTCACTATTTGCAATATTTTTGTGATAAAGACAAACATTATTCACAGAAACGTATTCACTATTTCAGGGGTCGGCAACGTTCGGCACGCAGCTAGCCAGGGTAAGCACCCTGGCAGGCCGGGCCAGTTTTATTTACCTGCTGACGCGGCAGGTTCGGCCGATCGCGGCCCCCACTGGCCGCGGTTCACCGTCCTGGGCCAATGGGGGCGGCAAGAAGCGGCGCAGGCGAGCGATGTGCTGGCCGCAGCTTCTCGCCGCCCCCATTGGCCCGCGACGGTGAACCGCGGCCAGTAGGGGCCGCGATCGGCCGAACCTGCCGCGTCAGCAGGTAAATAAAACTGGCCCAGCCTGCCAGGGTGCTTACCCTGGCGAGCCACATGCCGAACGTTGCCGACCCCTGCACTATTTGATCAGGATCTCTCTAATTGTGGGTGTAGGAAGCAATAAAACTTTAATGGGCCTAGCATAACAAAAATATCAGTTTGTATGAGAATTAAGACCAGTATTTTTTAGGTCAATAAGTTCCTTCAGCTATGCTATATGCACTAGCCATATATTGTAGAAAAGCTTCCTGTTGCTGTCTAAGTGTCTTTGCATTGCAAATCCTTCTTTGGTCAAAATGTTTAGAGAAGCCAATCGGGATGTAGGGCATGCATGGACTGAATAAGGACCCATTCCTGCATTCTACAAGCCCCTGCACTCTCATGGAGCACATTTAATTTAATGGGATTGCTCGCTTGTGCAAAGTTAAACACACGTATAAGTGTTAAAGCATTGGGGCCTGAGGAAGGACTTCAGGATTTAGCCCAAATGACATTAAAATATTGTATTGCAATGAGCTGAATCCCATAGAACCTAATAGACCACTCAGCTGCCCTCAGGCAGGTTAAGACAACATTTAACTTGAGCTAATCCATCTGAGACTGGGGACAGAGGTAAATACATATTGCAATACATGGTGCTCACTGACATTTACAGTATCGGGCCTGATCCGACAGACACTTAGGCACACATGAGGGGCTACTCTTGTGACTGTCTGTCATTGTTCTCAGGATTGGGCCTTCTGTAGTTAATCTATCTTAACCCTGCTGTGAGAAGCATTTCTCTCACTGTTAAACAATTTCCTGGCTCCCCTCTCCCTCTTGCTTTTTTCCGGAGTGAAAATATCTGGTCCAATTTATTTCTTAACTAGACAGATGCAGGATGTTGGGGTAACTCCTTAAAATATTATTGTTTCAATAAATTTGAATTACAAAGTAAAGCTCACTTTTCCTTGAGTGATTACAATATTTTATCCCTGTTCTTTTCATGTATTAATTTTCTGAATAAAACATTTTTAAGGCTTAAGCGTGTACACACAATATACTTATTGTAATTTAAAATTTCCTATCAGGATAATTCTGAGGAGATTCAAACCCTCATTTCCTGTAATATTCTTTTTTATTACAATAAATACCATAGTTTGCAGAGAAAAAATAAAAAATGGTTATCTTGGATGACACATTTTCAGACAAGTCTTAAAACAACAATGAGCAATTAAGCATTGGTATATTACAGTTTAACATCTTACAATGTCATCATCATAAAACAAACAATTCAGGGCATCATTTCATCCCAACAAGAGATAGCAGCCACCTTGAGTAGGCAGATAAAATTTTAGCTTAAGTTTGAGCAGCTTATACAAATGAATTAGTGGTTAGTTGAGAATATTAGTTCACCCTTCCATAAAATTCATGAATAAAGTAGGTAAATAGGCAGACGTTTGGACTGAAATGATATTCACATCCAGGGTATACATTTGGATCACACTATATAGGGCTATACAAGGACCACTCAGATTGAAATATCAGCCTGTCTCCCCAATTCATCACAATAAGTCCAGGACTACCCCTCCCCAAATGACCTTGATTCCTCCTTACCTGGAGCCATCTTCTGTTGTGGGGGAAAGTGGCTGCCTTTTAATCTCCTCTCCGCAGGTGTCTTCAGGAAGTGGACAGTGGGATCTGTATTCCTTGATTAGGACTCAAGAGGTTCAAGGCTGCTCTCACCATCCTACATCTTTATCTGGTGACCTATCGAGGTAGGCACGCTTGTTAAAGTATACAGAGGGAACAGGAAAAACTTCTTACTGCTGAAAGCTGCAATGCTGTGGCACTGATACCATCAAATACTCTTCCAATACACAAGCTAGAGCGAATTCATGGAAAAGCAACAAAAGGATTAAAGGCCTAAAGCAACTAACACATTAAAAATAACGGCAATTTAAAAAAAAATGCTTTCGGATGTTACCTTGGGTATAATGTGTAGTGTGTAGTCAAGTTGAAATAATAGGAACTGATGTACTGGACCAGACCAGTGGTCCAAATAATATAGTAGCCTGTCTTTAATTGTGGCCAATACCTGCTGCCTCAAAGACAGTGGCAAGATAAATTGCAGTAGGCGGTTATGGAATAACCTGCTGTGATAGGAGATTCAGAGGGCCAGACAGCCAAGTGATTAGAGCACCTGACTTCTGACCTGGCTTCCTGCAGAAGGATTCCTGTCTCCTGCAGTCTGTCCACCACCGTTTGCCTGGGTTCTGAGCTCCTTTTAATCCACTCCTCCAGTCAGAGCCTGCTTAGCAGCTTCAATATTGACTTTTAACCCTTTTGGACCTAGTATGGGGTTTGTATACTCCCACACATGCCCTCCCCATCCCTCTCAGCTCCTGAGGTATGGTGTAAGAGGACTGATCTCCTGCCAGGAAAAGAAATTGGCATTTTTATTTTCCATGCTTGTGTGTGGGATACCTGGAAATTATACGGCTGCAGTGAATGGTCCACCGCATGGTGAGAGGATTGTGGACTTTCATGGAGTTCAGTCATGGGAGTGATGTGTGATCAGTTACTAGGCAGAAAAGCTGCCCTATAAGTAATATCACAGGGCATCAACAGCCCATTTTACTATCAGGGCCTCTTTCTTGTTGGCTGAGAATGGCATGTCCAAGGGGAACAACTTTTGACTGAGAGAGAGGATCGGATGCTCGTCTCAAAATTCTTGAGACTGCACCTCTCTGAGTCAGATGCGTTGGTCTGTAGGATAAATGGCTTTGAAGTCCAGGTGGAAGAGCACCAGTTCCTGGCTTAACTGGTCTTCCAGTGCTTGGAATGCCTCCTCGCAGCTTTGCATCCAATGTTTTTTCTTGGGCACTAAATCCTTTAAAGGTCCATCAAAGGTGTGGTGATGGTAGGGAAGGTTTGGAGAAGTCCCCAATAGTATCCCTTCAATCACAAGAAATGGCAACTTGCTTCTTGCTGGAGGGGACAGAGTCTGCTAGGGCTTGGATTTTTCCCACTAGGGGTTGTAACTGTCCCCCTCCCACTGTACATCCCAGGTAAGAAGCTTCTTGGGTGGCTAAGTGGCATTTGATCAAATTGGCTGTCAACCATGCCTCCTTAAGCGCTCGTAGTATTCCTGTGAGGTGCCTGATTTGGTCAGATCACCCTTCACTGTATATGATGATGTAATTGATGTAGGCATCTGCCTATGCCTCATGTGGTTGCAGCACTCTGTGCATCAGCTGCAGAAAGGTGGCAGCAGCTGCATGGAGCCCAAAGTGCAGGGTTTGAACTTATACAACTTGAATGCAGCGGAGAAGGCAGTCTTCACTTTAGATTAGGGCATCAAGGGGATCTGCCGATACTAAATCAAGAATGGATATATACTTGGCCACTCCCAGTCTTTCTAGTAGTTCATTGGCCCTTCTTCTACAAAGTCCATCTTGCTGGACAGCAAGTCCTCATAAAGGGGTAGTGGTGGGCTCTTACTGTTAAGTTAGGCCTCTGTGTGTGGTCATTCACCCATGAAGACAGTCCTTCATTTGGGGCACTCCCCTGATGGCACTCTTCTCAGCCACCACAGCTGTCTCTGGTTTTCGGGGGGTTTTCTGCCTCATCTCTGCCTCCACTAGGGAGGTGCCACCACATCTCTGGACAGCCTCTTTGAAAAATCTCCAGTCCTCCCCAGGATGAGCAGATAGGCCAGGTCTTTGACCACTCTGGCCTACACCATCTTGGTGTGGTTTTGTACAATCATACTCATCTCTCTCATTGGGTAGGGCTGTATATCCCTGTGGATGTACTGGAGGTACATTCCTTTGTCCTTTCCTTCTGGCCCCACCAGTTGTTGCCTGACCACGGTCTGTCAACAGTGAGAGTCTATTAGTCCCTGCATGGTTACTCCATCCACTTGCACTGGGACTAACATTTTCCCTGGGCCACCATGGTTGAACACAATCCCATTGTTACTTCTCCTGAGGGGAATGGCCCCTGTGGGTAAGGTCATTCTTGTGGCCCAGATCTCTCCTTACAGGATGAGAATGGAGTTTCAGGCTCCTCTTCAGCTCCCAGTTCCCCAGGACCTCTTCGGCTAGATGTGCGGATCAATAGCATGTGGGCCCTGGAGTTGTGCCAAGCCAACCATTGCTGTTTCTTCTTCGGCCCCAAGGGACATCAGATAGTTCTCTGCCAGGGCAACATCCAGAGATTTTCAAGACAGTGCCTCACCACCCATTCACATCTCCCCCTCCCTCCCCCCAGCAGGGATAATCTGTGTGAACTGCTCCATAACGAATTTCTCTATCACCAGCATCTCCATGCAGCCCTCTGGCTGGTGCCACCACCAGCAATATTCCTTCAGTCTCTGGGTAACAGCCCAGGACCAAGCCCTAAGCAGGAATTTCTCACAGTAGAATCGCTCTTGGTAGGTGTCTGGAGAGATGTTCAGGACATCCACGATGGGTGCCTTGACTTGTGCATCACCCTGGTGCGTGGCCTGGGCCAGGCCCATCAAGTAGGGGGCCAACACGATGGCCCAGCTTTCCAGAGGCTATCGAGCCACAGTGGTACCTCTCTTGAAGGTGATGAGGAACTCTGGATTGTCCGCAGGCCCCATCTGTGTCGGTTTTGCTGGGACGAATGGCATTGGGGTGATACCGCCCGCTCCTGTGGTGAGAGATGCTTCTACCCCAGATGGCTCTAGGAGCATCCTCAGCTGCTGGATGAGCTGTGGCTTTTCCTACGGCTGTGCTGCCATTTCTCTAACTAGCTGCTGCTGCTAAACAGTTGCCCGCTGCTGCTGTTGAATCACCACCTGCTGCTGCTCGGTGGCGAGCTTTTGGAGCAGTTATAGACTCTAAAGTCAGAACGGATCATCATGGTCATCCAGTCTGACCTCCTGCACATTGCAGGTCACAGAACTTCACCCACCCAGTCCTCTGACAGACCCATAACCTCTGGGTGAGTCACTGAAGTCCTCAAATCATGACTTAAAGACGTCAAGTTACAGAGAATCCACTATTTACACTACTTTAAACCTGCAAGTGACCTGTGCCCCATGCTGCAGAGGAAAGTTAAAACTGCCCAGGGTCTCTGCCATTCTTACCGGGGGGGAAATTCCATCCTGACCCCAAATATGGTGAGCTTTTGGACCCTGAGCATGTGGGCAAGATCTAGGACACCTGGGAAAGAATTTTCTGTCATAACTCAGAGTCCTTCCCCCCTAGTGTCCCGTCACCGGCCTTTGGAGATATTTCCTGCTAGCAGTCGCAGATCAGCTACATGCCGTTGTACACAATTGCTGCTGTTGATCCATTTCTGCCTCTTTTTTTCCTGTCTTCTCTGGCCTACGCTCAAGGCTGGGACACTATGGGGCTCATATTCTCCACCAGGTGTGAGAGGGGTCTTAGAGGCTAGGGCAGCCTAGTGGTTAAAGCATCTAACTTTCACCCCCTTGCCTTTCACTCAGGGATCTCGGTACCTGACCTTAAGAGGGGGATCTTTGGCTTCCCAACACACAGCTGCATCTGGGCCCTTAAGGGAGTATGGTAGGGGGACCCAGACTCTCCCTCTCCACTGGGCCCGAGCCCAGGGCCCTGTGAGAAGCAACGCCGGCGAGGACCTCCTTTTAGTGAGTCTAAGTTGCCTCCTTGGGCTCCTTCCTTCCTATAGAGCCTTTCAGTTTGGGGCATGGCCCCTATAGTCCAAACAGTCAGTCACCTTGCAACCAAAAGAGTTCAAAGGAGGAGGATCCTGCTGGAACGAAGAGTTCTCAAAGGACATGGTGGTTTTAGAAGGTTCAGCTCTGTGGTCCCCTCTTAGGCTCACTCTTTTGCCTGGTTTCCTGCAGAAGGATCCCTCTCGTCTGCAGTCTGTCTGCCACCCTTAAGCTTAGGTTTCTGAGCTCCTTTTAACCTGCTCTTCCAGACAGAGCATGCTCAGCAGATCTGGAGGGGCATGGCTATCTGGGCCCTGTTTGGCTTTTTAATCCTGTTGGTCCCGGTGTGGGGTTTGTATACACCCTCAGACCTGCCTACAAAAGTTTTCTTCTTATCCTCAGTAGCTAGAGGTTGGTGTGGAGCAGGAGAATTTATTTCCCTTCCAGAACAATCTGGGATTCTGTTTTTGTTGTTTAGTTTGTTGGTTTTGATTCTTGCTATTTGAACTCTGTATTCTATTATCAATAAAAATGCCCAACCCTTTTTGAATCCTACTAAGCTCTTGGCCTCAGTAGTCTCTTGTGCACAGTTTGGAAAAAAAGTCCCACAGACTAATTGTGCACTCTTTGGAAAAAAGAAGTATTTTCTTTTTATTAGTTTTAGATGTACTGCCTTCCATTTTCATTGAGTGTGAATAGAAGTGCCTGATTTACCTTCTACATACCATTTGTTATTCTGTATACCTTTATCATCTCCATTCTTATTCATCTCCCCTAAAGTAAATGGTCTCATTCTTTCCTGTCTCTCTTTATATATGAGTTTTTTCTATGCTGCTAATCATTCTTGTCACCTGTCTCTGCACCCTCTAGATTTCCTTTTTGAGGCGGGCACAATATTCCAGCAGACGATAGACCATTGATTTGTATAGTTTTTCTATATTATTTTCCATCCCATTCCTTACTCATTCTGTCATTTTATTTGCTTTTTTGACTGCTGCTATCTGCAGTTAAACATGGGTCTCTTTCCTGAGTTGTTGCATTTAATTTAGAACCCAGTAAGGTATACAAGCAGTTCAGTTTTTTTCATTGCCTATTCTTTGGCTGTCCCTCAATGCGAGGATGATGTCTGCCACGGGGGTTCATTGGTGAGTTTCTAAGTGCCTGAGGTGCCCAATTTGTGCCCGGCAGATTTTCCCACAGAAGTGACAGGTGTAATCCTGGAGAAGACATAGTTGTTGGCTGCAGTGTTGTGCCCTTTCTTTCCTCCTTTGTCGCTTCTCTGTCTCATGAGCATGTCTGCTCTTCTCAAAGTGAGCTGTGGCTTGGTGCATGGTGTGGCACCGCCGCTATCTTCTGTTCCATGGCGAGTCTTCCCAGTTTGTTGGGTTGATGCCTCCCTTTTTAAGATGTACTTTCAGTATGTCTTTGAAATGCTTCTGCTGCCCTCCGTGAGCCCTTCTTCCCTGACTTAACTGAGAGAAGAGTACTTGCTTCGGGAGGTGAGTGTCAGGCACATGTACACAGTGGCCAGCCCGGCGGAGTTGGTGTTTCATGACCTGCACTTCTATACTGCTGATGTTGGCTGCAGAGAGAACTCTGATGTTAGTGCGTCGGTCTTCCCAGCTGATCCTGAGAACCCTCCTGAGGAACCACTGCTGGAACCATTCCAGCTGCTTGAGATGTCATCTGTAGGTTACCCATGTCTCACACCCATAGAGAAGGGTAGGGATGACAACTACCTAGTAAACCAAGGTCTTGGTACCTGTTTGTAGATCCCTAGCACTGAAGACTCGTTTGAGTAGTCTTCCAAAGAATGTGCTGGCACAGCGGATCCTGTATTCAATTTCTGTGTCAATGCTGGCTGTTTGGGTGAGGTGGCTGCCAAGGTATGGAAAATGGTCCACATTTTCCAGGGGCACTCCGCTGATGGTGATTTGTGGATTATGAAGAGTTGTTTGTGCAGGTGAAGGCTGATAGAGTACCTTGGTTTTCCCGATGTTGAGAGAGAGACCCAGGCTGTGATAGGCATTTGCAAAAAGATTTAGGGTGCTTTGCAGGTCAGCCTTTGTGTGTACAAGAATGACAGTCATCTGCATACTGAAAGTCAGTGATGCCAATTCTCGTTATCTTAGATTTTGTTTGGAGACATCGAAGATTGAGGAATTGGCCATCCATACAATACTCAATCCCTATTCCATCACAGCAAGGTAAATGGAGAAGAGCATTGGAGTAATGACACAGCCCTGCTTGACACCAGCGCGAATGGTGAATGGTTCAGTCTCTAAGCCGTTGCACAAAATGGTGGTAGTCATCCCATCATGGAGTAGTCTGATGATGGAAATGAATTTCTGTGGCCAGCCAAACCTACACAGCAGCTTCCATACGGCATCACAGTTGATAGAGTCAAAGGCCTTGGTTAGGTCGATGAATGCCATGTACAGTTCCTGATGTTGCTCTCTGCACTTCTCCTGAATCTGTCATGCCATGAAGATCTTGTTGGTTGTGCCTCGGGATGGCCCGAAGACACACTGTGATTCTGGGAGGAGTTACTCAGCAAGGGAGAGGAGTCAGTTTAGCAAGATTCAGACAAGAATCTTCCCTGCGATGGAGAGGAGAGCAATATCTCTGTAGCTCCCGCACAAAGATTTGTCCCCATTCTTGAATATTGTAACAATGTTGGCGTTCTTAAAGTCAGGTGGAATTTATTCGCAGTTCCAGATTTTGTCAAAGAGTTGGCAAAGTTTGGGCTGGAGCATTGTTCCACCAGCTTTAAAAACCTCACCTGGGATGCCGTCTGGGCCTGGTGCCTTGTGATTTTTTGTCTGAGTGATGGCATGCTGGACTTCCTCAGAAAATGGAGAAGCAGCAAGATATTCCATTGCAAAGCATTGGGGAATAAACTGGATGGTGTCTTCAGAGATCGTGGATTTGCAGTTTAGTAGGTTCTCCTTCCAGCATTTTAGGTGCCTAAATATGTTAAGAAATCTGCCCCCTAGGATCTGATTTGCAGAGCTGCTAAGATTCCAGTTGAACTCAGTGAGAGAAGTAGCTACTGAGCACCTCTGAAAATCGGGTCCTGGGGCTGTCAAGATGAGGCACTTAAAATGAGAGACCACTCTGAAAAATTTGAGCCATGGTGACTTACTTGATATCACATAGGGAGAGCCAGTACAGACACAGGAAGAGAAATATATAGATCTAGGAGTCTTCACTCCCAACCATTCCTTTGTTCCAATCACTTGACAACACTCCTGATACTGTGATGTAGCTTGGAGAGAGAACTTTTTTTCAACCCCTTTATGTAGGTCTAGATCAGTGGTTCTCACAACTCAGTGGTTCAGGAGCCAAATTAGCAATCAACATTGCTCAAAAGAGCTACAGTAGTGTGAATTCATTTTCATTTACTCTCTCTCTCCCTCTGTGTGTGTGTATATGTGCGTATATATGTGTATATATAAATTCTCACAGCAAAATGACTGACCAAGTATTATTTTATCGACTATAATTTGTTAATAATGTAGTAAAAGCATCCTGATTGGTTAATAATTAAATCCCAAAGTGTTTTTATATCGTGCTGCAAAGAGCCGCAGGAGACACATTGAAGAGGTAGTTGTGGCTCTCGAACCTCAATCTGACTATCACTGGTCTAGATATTTGTGGGGTCTAGGACCCCACAGTGTGGGGTTCATACGACCTTCTCTTGCAGAGCATCATTAGTGGCAGCAGCTTTGAAGGATGCTATTGTAATTTATGCTTTTAAATGATAACTTTTTAAAAAAAAAAAAGCAATAAAACCCCATAACAATCTGGATGGGGCTAAGTTACATTTCATTTCAAAAAAGTCCCTTACAACAATTATGCTAATGTAATTAAGTTTCATGAATACACTATGTAAATCAAACTGACAAGGGAAAAAAACTTCATCAGAGAATGGTTCTTAAAGATACAACAGATCAATTCTTCAGCCATTCTAAAGGAGAGTAAACCTATTACAAATGTTCAATGTTACCCAAACATTAATATATTCAATATTATTGGATGCAGCGATGAAAATTAAATTATTAAAGATACAATTGCCAATATTTCTGGAGGAATAATGGGTATGTCATTGTATTGGGCTTTTTTAAAGGCATATTTTGACATTAAGAGACAAACTGCATCACTTTGAATTGAAAAGCCCCAACACAACATAAAGTATTCCTGATATGTAGTTATCAATTAAATGCTGAATATTAAAATGTTTCATGCATTCCCCACATTTTTCCCAGTTTAGTTTCACATTTCATGAGTGAGAGAACAAAAGGTAAAGATGACCAAATGAGCATTTACCGGGATGCATTGGGCATACAACGACACTGTCACAGTCCACCCCAAATGCCTGGTCACAAGAGCAAAATAGATTCCTGGGGGCACTACCAAAGAACCTCCCTGCCCATCCCTGAGAGTGATTGCATAGTGCCCTTGAGTTATACCTCGCTGGTAAAGTACATAGTCCATCCCCTGCGGTCTCAGTGACAGGAGGACAGGTTCATACTGCTCGGTGATGGGCCTCAGCAGTGTCCTTTTAAAAAAAAGTCATGACAGAGAGCTGTCAGCAGGGACCCGAAACAAGTTTCATTTCAACAAAGACATCATTCCCCTTATGGAAGGGAGAGTTGGAGTGAAATCCATTCACACCCCCCACATCTTCCCTAAGCCTATTCTTTTCTGCAGAGCAATTGCTGCAATTCCTTTCCTCTAGCCTTGCTCTGAAGCCATTTTTGGTGTTACTGCAGTCCTACTAATCCCCTGTGGCTCCTGCAAGAGGGACATAGAGGTCTGCTTGAGTGTAGCTTATTTACATGAGCTCTCTACCCTACCCAATAATTCCCCACATCACTCTGCCCAAGCCCCTACATGCTTCTGTCTTCCATTGGCATCAGTGTAATCAGAATTAGTCAGTTCCTTCTGGAGCTTGGTTTTAGGAGTGTAAGGAACTTCTGCGGCCCTTATTGTTGAGTACTATAGAGTCAAGATTTGGAGAACATCATGGCACCACACTACAGGAGCGCCTAGGCAGGAAGATAACTGACCAATGATAATTAGATTGCGTTCTAAAGGCCCATAGTGCTATAAACTCAAATAATTCCAAGGTGGAGGGCTGCACTGTTAATCAACAAGAGATTGTGCTTTCAAGCAGGGATAGGCTATCCAAATCAGCTGAACTGTAGCAACCTGCATGGAACTTGGAGTGAAGAGCATGTGTTGCAGAAGGGAAGAATCTGGAGGAGGTACTAGGCAGTCAGTTTGCATGCACATGGCTAGAATGCTAGCTGCAGCAGCTCTGTAGCTAGCCCTTTTAGTAAAGAGCCAGTTTAGTTTTAGAAACATGGGGTCCCTCATGTTATTACCCAGCAGATACCACATGCAACAGCCATGAACGTATGTTTGCCAGTCAAGGGTAATCTGTGAATGCTCAAAGGGAGACAGAAGGAATCAAATTTTGATCTGTTAGACCCTGGTAAATACTGATGAACTCCAGTGAAAGTCAGTGGCATTCATCTGTGTTTATACAAGATCAGAATCTGGCTCCATGTTCATTGCTTCCATCTGGTTAGGTAGCTGCTTAGAATGATTTGACTGCAAGTATTCACTGTCTCATTCTACTGTTATTGGTTGGGATTATCAAAGGATCCCAAGGGAGTTAGGTGCCCAAATCACATTAAAATTCAGGTACCTAACTCCCTAGGCTCCTTTGGGATGAATCCTTTTACTTTACTTTGTGGTAAATTTCTGTCTAGTTTTCTTAGGTTAGTTTCATACTTGCTGTGGTCTCCTCTTGAATAAAATGAAAGACCTAATGGGCCTTTTACATTTAAGGACATAGTTAAATAACATGCATGTCTTATTAGCATGGGGGTAGAGATAGAGTGGCTAGCAATGCATTCCACTATTGTCAAATCTTGTCCATGATTCAGACAGACCCTGAATAGTAGCACTGCAGAATTCTGTTCCTTAGTCCGTGAACTGAATAGCTAGGGAGCTGCAGCATCTGTGCAGGTCCAACACCCCAAATAAAGAATCCTCTTTGTGTTTACTACAACAGATGGCTGACTTTGTTCCCTGTTGTGATGGGTGCTACAATACAGCAGTGTCACTTTTATGTACATACTTTTCAGCGTAGAACCACGCTTTAATAAGTTGCTTCCTGCTCATGCGTTTCTGCCACTACAATGCACTAAATCAGCTGGCGATGATACGATTATGTGCTGCATACCCTGGCCCTTGTTTGACATCTCGGAAACTGAAACATTAGCCTTTTTCTGATTATGGCAATAAAGAAACTGAATGGGAGGTGGTCAAAATGATTTGTTACTCTAAAACTAGGTTTGGAGAAAATATTACACAGCTCTTTAGTTTATAAAGAACAACGGTTGCTGCACAAGGAATATGAGGGCTACTGATAACAATGAAAGAAGGATTAGTGGACTTTGTGGTGTCCAGTGACCACACAGTGCTTGCAAGTGCTCTGCTGAGTCTGAGTCTAACTGCCTGTGCATAACAAGACCTTCACAGAACCCTGGCCAGACTCGCTGTCTGGGAAGCTCAGCCCCCCAATCATATGCTGTTTTCTACTATGGTCAGACAGCTGAAAGTATCTTCTTGTGAGTATGCTACAGCCTCTGTACTTCAGGAATGCAGAATGAGACCAGGGATATAAAGATTAAATCACAAGTGTCTCTATTAAATACAGAACAAAATGGCTCCTAGACTGTAAGCATGCAGACTCTGAGGGCCGGTCTCTCCTGAAAATGCTGCAGCAGCACAACTGCACCCCTCTGCACTGCCTTAGTGAAAACGCTACCACACCGATGGGGTAGATTCTCCCATCGGCATGGTCTATACGCCTCCATTGACGGTAGCTATGTCAATGGGAGAAGTTCTCCTGTCTACTGTCTACCCAGCACTGTCTACACTGGGGGAGTAGGTTGGTATAACTGCATTGCTCAGGGTTGTGGATTTCTCACACCCCTGAGTGGTGTAATTATACTGATGTAAGTTTGTAGTGTAGCCCTGGCCTGAATCTTCCTGCACCATGTGAGAGACCCTGATAATGGTAGGCACACTGGTGATATCCACATGGCTAATTTTAAAGAGACAGTACGACAATATAGACTTGATCGATGTATCTCAAATTATGAATAGAGTAATAAAAATTGGTAAGTTCCTTCTTTTTTTAAAAAAAAGCCTCTCTTCCATAATATGAGAACAAGGGCACTCAACATAACTCAAATGCAGTAAAATTAGAAGCAATAAAGGAAACACATCTTTAGATTAATATTGTGCTCATTCAGAGCTCTGAGGAGCAGGCAAGCTTGACAGTGTTTTAAAGTATGCTAATAAATAGACAGTCATCAGTTACCTATGGATCAAATGCCCAGTACCAATATAGATAGAAAAGCATTTAATTTGACCTGTTCCTTCCCCCCTCCCCACACACATACACAGTCACGCACACACACACACCTGCCTTATGCATTGCCCATCCCCTTATGGGCAAGGAAGAAAATACTTATGTCTGTGAACATCTAGTGCTCCCGAAGAGAGGTCACTAAGACAAGTAGAGTGTGTCTGGATTTTTAGAAGGGTTTGGTAATGATATGATCACTAATAACACTGGTGGCCATGTAAACTGAAGCAAAAATAATAATAGTGATCAAATCATATTTTTTCAAGGAATAAGCAAATCATTGTTCAGGGTCAAGAAGGAATCTCTGCATCTCCAGTCAAGGCTTGTGAAATTCCCGAGGATCTTTATGGAGGTTTATTGTCTCCCTCTGAAGCAGCTGCTGTTAGCCTCTACCAGAGACAGGATACCGGTCTAGGTAGGCTGATTCTGTGATCCACTATATGTGCAAATGATCTTCCAAGTGCAAATTAGGGGCGCAGATGTTCATGCATTTGTCCAGAAATCTGGCTCATAATGACTCTTGTTAGATGCTGTCCACTCTAACGTTGTTTCCATATTCAGTTGTTAGTGTTACTGCTGCAGTGTTCAGGGAGGATTTTCCTTCTCAGATGATTAAGTGCCTTATGGGGGGTGTTAGGCTCTATCCAAAGAATCAGAGAGGGGCCACTGCTGGAAGCAGGATAATAGAATCAATTAATCGTTGCCGTGGACCAATATAGGATATGCTATGTTTTAAAAAATATCGGTTATATAGGCAACTTATCAGTGTGTTTCTCTTGGCATGCTTGATTACCAACTCTACTGAACACACTGCTTAACAGAAATGAGGAGGGAAGCATTGTTTATTAGCCCATTTAAGATGATGTGCAGTGTGGAGGAGTGCGTGTCATTTAGTTCTGAAATATTTGCTGAAATTCACCTCCTCCAGATTAGCCATACAGTTGGGTGAGCTGAAATCCTTCCATTTGCCCCACTGGACCTTTATAATAAGAACAGACATCCCATTAATCTATTAATCATTATGCATCTACAGCAATAATTTGAATGCAGTAACAACAGGGTAGTTGCTGGTATCGAAAGCCTTAAGTCACTCCCCATAAAAGTGCTTTCACGGGAATTTTAAGGTGCAGGAGATAACCTGGTGGCCTGTGATATACAGGAAATCAAGGCAGGGTCTTGTGGCTGTAGTTTGCCACCAGATAAACCTGCTACTGATAATTTATGTTGAATATGTTTATGTCACATAGAACAGGGTTCAGTTTGTGGCCCGTACATACCTATATTACTGAGTGATTCATTGACAATGACAATTTGTGATTATCTGCCTAGTGGAAGGGTCTTGGGCTGTAAAAACAACAGAAGAAAATCCAACAAAGAACGTTATTTATGCTGAAGAAGTGCATTTATATTGCTCACACGCAGACCAAGGTGTACACATTAAAATGATGGCTGTACTGACAGTGCAAATGAGACCCAGAGAGGAATGAATGTCAGCATTTTTGATACAATGGAATCTGCACAAAATTATAGCTTTATTTTATTTTTACCCAGAAGAGCTCAGCTTTCTCATGAGCCTTTTAATGCCTTCCTCTGTAATTCAGCCAGGACTTCTTGACACTTACTGGTAGCAAAGGAAGCACGGAAGAGAGGAGGATGGGGGAAGAATACAGGAGGAAATTAAATGGTCTGAGGCATTTATTTATGTTACTGCTTCACAATATTAAGAGCATTCCATTGAAAACTGTTTCTCTCACACACACACCTGTCCCACATGTACATTCCTGTAGATGTATAATATGAAAACTCGCATCTCTTCCATTTAAACCACATCTGATTTTAAAGGCTTTGTAACTCAGATAACACGTGAATGAGTGGGATCATTTGGAGGGGCGGGGGAAAGGAATACTCCTTCAGATGACAGATGTCCCTTTCCTGACAGATTCTCTTAGGAATAAGAGTTATAATAATAAGGGTTTAAAAAAACAAAGCAGAGTTTTGGAAGGGATATAAATTCATGCTTTACAGGGCCGGCTCCAGCATTTCTGCCGCCCCAAGCAAAAAAAAAAAAAAAAAAAGCGATCGGCGGCGGCAGTTCGGCTCCTAGAGGGAGCAAGGGACCTGCCGCCCCCGAATTGCCGCACGAGCTGCCCCTCTCCCTTGGCCGCCCCAAGCACCTGCTTGTTAAGCTGGTGCCTGGAGCCGGCCCTGATGCTTTAACCTCTAACTAATAGGGATTAGGAAGAATCTTTCCCTGTGGGCAGGTTATTCTAGAACCGCATACTATATTGCTTACACTTTCCTCTGACGCAGCTTTTACTGACCATTTTTGGAGACAGGATATTGGACAAGATGAACCACTGGTGACACAAAGTGGTACAGTAAAAGCTGTTTTATCCGGCACTTTGCCAACCGGAGAGGTCTATAAACCAGCATTTCTGATCTTCATTGAAATTCAGGTTTATAGTCCGGTTGGCGGGGGGCTGGCAAGGGATTGGGGGTGTCGCGTGCAGGCTCTGGGATGGAGTTTGGGTGCAGGAGGGGGCTTGGAGTGCGGGAGGAGGTATGGGATGCTGGATCCGGGGGCCGCTCACCTTGGGCGACTCCCCATAAGCAGCGACCTCTCCTGGCTGCTCCTAGGCGGAGCCGCGGCAGGCAGCTCTGCGTGCTGCCCCCATCCTGCCCCAAGCACTACCTCTGCAGCACCCATTGGCTGGGAACTGCGGCCAATGGTAGCTGCGGAGGTGGTGCCTACGGGTGGAGGCAGCGCACAGAGACACCTGCCACGTTTCCGCCTAGGAGTGGCCGGGACAGTTGCTGCTTGCAGGGAGCCACCTGAGGTGAGTGTCCCCCCAGATCCGGTACCCCAAAATCCCTCTTGTGCCCTAACTGGCTGCCCCGAGCCCCGTCCTGCACCCAAACTCCCTCCCAGAGCCCATGCCCCACATCCCCTCCCGCACCCAAACTCCCTCCCTCTTAGTTAACCAGCATTTTTCACTTACCGACACCCTCCATTCCCCCAATATACTGGATACAACAGCATTTACTGTAATCCCTTTGTTCTTTGTTTCTATACAATTATTTACATATTCTTCTGTTTCTTATATTCTCCCATCCTACATCCCATCTCATCTTCTTTCTTCCATCCTATATCAGATTATTACAGTAAACTTTATGAACCAGTTTTTTTATTTCACTTTTACTAGTGTAAATATGGAGTAACATTGTCTCCAGTCAAGTTACACCAGATTTACATCAGTAACCGAGATCAGAAACTATTTGGGATGATAAAGATGTTTAGGGATAGAGGAAATTAAAGGTTTAAGCTCCCGTTCTTGGGAGAAAGGATTTAGCTAGCTGGTTTTTGCTCACATGTGCTAGCCCTAACCAATCACCATATGGGGGAGATCAGGAAGGAATTTTTTCCTAGGTCAGATTAGCAGTAATCATGGGGTTTTTTTAACCTTCCCCAACAGCATGGAGTGTGAGTCACTTGCTGGGATAATCTGGGTATATTTTACTTATCATAGAATCATAGACTATCAGGGTTGGAAGGGACCTCAGGAGGTCATCTAGTCCAACCCCCTGCTCAAAGCAGGACCAATCCCCAGACAGATTTTTGCCCCAGATTCCTAAATGGCCCCCTCAAGGATTGAACTCACAACCCTGGGTTTAGCAGGCCAATGCTCAAACCACTGAGCTATCTCTCCCCCATGATCAATTCCCTGTCATTGTGGGGACCACAGGCTTTAGCGCACCGCTGACTCTCCTGTTCTCTGCCAGTGGCACATAATGGTTTAGCCTGCCGGGGGCTGTAGTATTTTGGTGTAATTTTGGTTGATGTGTTTTGTGTGCAGGGGCTGGGAGGTGTTGGTGGCCCATGATATACAGGAATCAGACTAGATGATCTGGTGGTCCTTCTGGCTTTTTATTAAGTTACCTTTTGTTATAACCCTACTTCTATTCGGGTGGATTCCAAACATCCATAGAATAACCCTTTTTTCCAGCTGTCCCTTTTAAATATCCCACAGAGGAGCAGAGCAGGCAGCCTTCCAACACTTAAGATATCACATTGCTCTGTGGTTGTGGACATAGGCTCATTTTCCACAGTTATAAGTACGTAAAAGGACATTTGTAGAAAATATTTAGTAGTTATCTGCACCAATTATTCTTAAACTACTCGTGTTCAGCCCTGACATTCCATCACAGGTTCATACAACCATCATCATGCAAGCAATGAGCACATCTCTTAAAATGTCTTTCCGCTGCATAAGATAAGCAAATAAGCTGCATGTTCCAAATGAAAAGTTAGAGTGAATGTGTCATGCAGTGACTAATATGCTGAGCTTTGGAAAATTGTTTTGTTTTTCAGTTGGATGTATTGTACGGAGTCTCACCCAGTTTGTTGTTTAATTATCAAGATACTTGCAAGTAGAATTGTTCAATTAATAATAATTATAGCAACCTTAATTAAGCAGGAGAAAATATTGTAAAACAAAAATGTGGCTTCAGTCAAATTAAATGTCAAAATGTGATTTTATGAGTTATTTATTCATGGGAATCAGATTGAGCTGTACTAATCTGTACTACTGCTTCACCACAGAAGCTCTTTTCTGTAAAATATATCCTCTAATAATGAGACCCAGACTGATCTGACTGGAAAAATAGTTGTTGGAGCAAGTCTTGTTTGCTCTCAATTGTTTAGGCAGAAGCAAAGTCTCTATTTAATGATTTAGGGCTATACGTCAATAAATTATTACATTTATTAAGGTGAACCTAACAAAATGTTCTACTTAGAAATCCAACCACTTGAAACGAGGGGAAAAATTCTAAGATATTGATTTTCTTCCATTCAAATTAACCTGTCAGCCATTGTATACAGCTTATATGAGGAACACGCTGGTTTCAGCTAATTCTTGTTACAATTAATTGGCAATACCACAGGGATCACTAATAATATCACTACGATCACATGCAATTTGTTTTATAATAACTCTGTGATCCAAATCAGTTTGTTCTTTGTACAGCTGACCAAATTACTTTGCAGAGTTCATGTTTTCATTTCAATAGTTAATACCCTTAAACTCCTGACAATTACTCTATATGACAATAAATTTGTCAAGCTACATTAAAACTAGAGTCCTCGCTCTAGATCAGTAACTCCTAAATATATATCTTAAAAAATAAGAACCTTGAAGTTGGCTGTAATCAAAAGACATGTTACCTGTCTTTTGAAACCCTACTTTCGAACCTTCCTCTTTATTAGTGATGGGAAGACCCCAAATGATTTGGATAAGCACTCAACTGTCAAGATGTTTATCCAGAGCTTTGCTGAACATCTAGAATCTGCAAAATTGAACTTGAAAGTTCATACCCCTTGTGAGGTTTCCAATTCTTTCTTGTTCTAGTCAGGCCAGAAATACCACAGAATCAATTTATTTCAATCCATAAATTTTCCACTGGTGGCCACAGATGCAACAGTAATGAGAACTATGGAGATGGGGGAGGAAGTCAGCTGAACTTTTTCCAAGTCTCCAGAAACATTCAATTGAGGTTTGGTTCAGGTTTTAGGACGAATTAATTGGGAAGAGGGAAGGAGTTTCCTATTTTAATCAAACTGCTTCATCCATCCTTAGTTTTAGTATTCTGTACTAGTGGTTGAAAGTAGTTGGCAAAGCCACATAGTTGTCTCTTTCTGTTGGTGATAGACTGGCAGTCTTTGTTGCTGTGAGATGGTAGTCAGGAAGAAAACGGACTAACAGCTTCAGTCTCTTGATTTAAACTGTCCAGTGACTCCATTAGGACTAAGATGCCCATCTCGCTTGGCCATCAAATGTGTTGGCTTCTGTGCTGGAGGCCTTAAACAGTGACCTCTGCTGCTCCTTGAATGGGGTTTGTTTGAGGCCATGGTGGTGGGGAGCATGTCTCACTACTTTAAACTGTGAACCCCTTACTGCTGCTTTCACTGGGAGCAAGCACTATATTCATCACTAGCTTTCTCTTGGGGTATGTCTACACTGCAATTAGACACCTGTGAATGGCCCTTACCCAGCTGACTTGGGTTCGCAAGGCTCAGGCTGCAGTGCTGATTAATTGCAGTGTAGACTTCTGGGCTCAGTCTGTGGCTCATGCTCTAGGACCCTGCAAGGTGGGAGGGTCCCAGAGCTCGGGCTGCAGCCTGAGACTAGAAGTCTAAACTGCAATTAAACAGCCCTATTGCCTGAGCCAGAGTCAACTGGTACGGGCCTACCACGAGGTTTTAATTGCAGTGTAGACATACCTTCAGTGTCCTGATAGCAAGTGCAAAGCAACTGGCAGGGGCTCCATTTGTCTGTTACAGGTTTTGTGTTCTCTTTTTCTTCTTGATGTTGATTTGATTGTTTTAGATAGTGTTGATAAATTGTATAGTCAATTGCTTGACCACACTTTGGTTCACTATGAAATATATTCAAGGGACCAGATAACCAATGCCAGTCAGATTTATTGCTCTAAGCCAATAATATAGTGCAGGAAAAGGGTTCTATATGATAACAGTCTCTGTGAAGCCATCTTGTGCAGAGATGTTACATTCACCTAATGCAGAAGATGTGCTCCCAATTTACACATTTCATCTGGTATTATTTATATGATAATTTACAAGCTATACATCTCTTTACATATCACTCAAACCCAACCCATCAGTTTGTTCCAATTCTCTAACTTTGGCTTGGCAGTTTCAGCTTGATAATGAGGGAGCCTTATTTGGCTCTCTCATGCCCCATGGAGCTCACTGCAGGAGGGAATGTGTCACAACGTTCTGGGTTGGTGAGTTCATCTCCTTCTGGCTTTGAACCTGATTCCCTTCTTTGTACTTACTCCCGTGTAAAGCAGGAGCCATTAAACTAACACCAATAGAGATACACCATTAAGAACATAAGAACGGCCATACTTGGTCAGACCAATATTCCATCTAGCCCAATACCCTGTCTTCCAACAGTGGTCAATGCTAGGTGCTTCAGAGGGAATGAACAGAACAGGCAATCACTGAGTGATCCATCCCCTGCTTCTGGCAAACAGAGGCTAGGGACACTCAGAGCAAAGTGTTGCATCCCTGAGCATTCTGGCTAATAGCCATTGATGGACCTATCCTCCATGAACTTATCTAGTTCATTTTTCAACCCTGTTATAGTTTTGACCTTCACAACATCCTCTGGCAACAAGTTCCACAAGTTGACTGTGCTTTGTGTGAAAAAGTCTTTCCTTTTGTTTGTTTTGAACCAGTTGCCTATTAATTTAATTGGAGATCCCTAGTTCTAGTTATGTGAAGGAGTAAATAACATTTCCTTATTCACTTTCTCCACACTAGTCAAGATATTTTTAGATCTCTATCATATCCCCTCTTAGTTATCTCTTTTCCAAACTGTCCTAGTCTTTTTAATCTCTGCTCATACGGAAACTGTTCCCTACCCCAAATCATTTTTGTTGCCTGTCTCTAAACCTTTTCCAGTATAAGAGAGGAAAAAATCAGACCTGCTATTTTATAAATTATGGATTAACAGAAGAATGGCTAACATGAAGAAGTGGCCACCTTTCTTCACTAGGAGTCTACAATGATTGCAGTGAAGGTAAGATGGAACTTTTTAGTGTGTTTAAATCTAAAGTGAGAGGATACTTAAATCTCTCTGTATTGCTGAAAAATTCTGGTGTTGCATACAGGGGCGGCTCTAGGCACCAGCAAAGCAAGCATGTGCTTGGGGCAGCCCATTTGCAGGGGCGGCAGGGATCCAGCATGGGAGCTGAGAACCAACAGGGGGCCCTGGGAGCTGTAGTTCCTTGGTTAGCTCCCTGCCTATAGAGCCAGCCCTGGAGCAGGGAAAGAACTATATTTCCCAGCATTCCCTTGGCCACTACCAACAGGAAAGGGGGAGGGAGTGAGATAGCTGAGACCTCATGCTGCAGCCTGCTATGAATGGAGAGCTGCACTGTGAGTAGGGATTCCATATTTTAACATTCAAAAAATAGGACACTCCACGGGGAGGGAGGGTAGCCCCACCCTGCCCCCATCCGCTCCATCCAACTGCCCCCCACAGAAACCCCAACCCATCCAATCCCCCCTGCTCCCTGTCCCCTGATCACCCCCTCCTGGGACCCCTGCCCCAACTGCCCCCCAGGTCCCCAACCCCTATCTAAGCCCCAATGATCCTTGTCCCCAACTGCCCCCCAGGTCCCCACCACCTATCTAAGCCCCACTGGTCCTTGTCCCCAACTGCCCCCTCCTGAGACCCCCCCCCAACTTTCCCCCTAGAACCCCACCCGCTACCTGTCCCCTGACAAACCCCTGGGACACCCATGCCTATCCAACTGCTGCCTGTCCCCTGACTGCCCCCCCGAACCTCTGCCCCATCCAACCCCCTCTTCTTCCTGTCCCTTGACTGCCCCCCCCCCATTTCCCCTCCCCCCTGCACCTGCCTTCCAGATTTGAACACCTCAAAATTCAGGAGTGCTCAAGCTCAGTTTGGGCAGCTGTTACTTCATTTCTCCCAAATCAAATATACTGATCCACTGTAACTTGCTGTAGAAAAAGTAGGATAAAATTGAGCAAGAAATGCTTCCCAGTGGTTATTAGGACTGGAATTGCTATTTTCAACAGCCATTGCCTTTTTGTTTGTTTGTTTGTTTGTGTAAAAGGAAGGCAGTGATATTGCATTGGCAAATTCCCCATAGAAAGAAAGAGTGGAACAAAATAATAATAAAGGCACCTCAACTTTTCCTCATTTATGTAGGACAGTCTTATAATATGCATCCAGATATCCTCCAATCACACAAGCTGAAAATTGTTCCACTTTACTGCAGTTCTGTAACCATATGGGAACCAATCCTGTCTGTGTTCTGTGCACATCTAAAATTCCTGCTGAATGACCTGCCCTGGGAGCGAGTTACCAGTGACCCAGGGCTGCGGCGGAAGGAGGGTGCAGGTGGGGGGTGGTGAGCCCAGGGCTGGGGCGGCAGGAGGTGTGTGTGGGGGGGCAATGGCGGGGGGTAGGGGGAACCCAGAGCTGGGGCTGCAGAGTGTGTGTGTGTTTGTGGGGGAGAGCCCAGGGCTGGGGCGGCAAGGGGGTGTGGTTGGGGGGTGAGAGTCCAGGGCTGGGGAGGCAGGGGGGTGCAGGTGGTGGAGAAGAGCCCAGGGCTGGGGCAGCAGGGGGGTGCGGCGAGGAGCCCAGGGCTGGGACGGGGGGCAGCCAAAATTTTTTTTGCTTGGGGTGGCAAAAAACCTAGAGCCGGCCCTGGTCTCATAGCATGTGTCAGTATTGCCACCGCTCATGCATTTATCATGATTTTGACCCCTGCTACAAGTGATCTTGTGGAAAGCTATAGCCTTCATATGAGGGGTGAGGGAGAAAAAGAGAGAAACCCTCACACTTCACACAGTGCCCTGAAGTCTAGAGTTAAGTATGCTGGATTGCAAGCCCAGAGGCCATAAATTCTAGTCCCAGATCTTCCACTAACTGCTGTTATTATTTCTGGGTACTTTATAACCCTACTAATGAGGGTGCTTAGCACCTCACAGGATAGGGTCAAATGAGAATAGGATATACCCAAACTGTTTTCCTAGATCAGATTTACACCACTCATCACTGATCTAATGTGATAACAATGGGCCAAATTCTGCAACACTTATTCATGTTGAATAGTACCTTATTCTATTAACTGTTTTGTTCATTGTGATGGGACTACTCATAGGATGAAGTACTACCCAACATAAGCAAGGGAAGCAGGCAAATAACAGCAGCAGAATCGAACACAGCTGCTTGCAGAAGGTGAATTTCAGAGTTGCATACACAAGAATTCACATCAAAAGGTTTTGAATGCACATCCAACCAGGGACCAAAAGCAATACTCTCTGACTTATCTGACCAATCACAAGTAGCATAGCTTGCTTTTGAATATTTGTAGTAATGCCACTGGAAGAGATTTAATCATCAGTTAAGTCTGAATAATGAACACTTTCAAAGGAATCATGATTTTCATTTGCATATTCAGTGATCTGGAAAAAAAAAGTTACATTCATCCAATAGATTATTCATGGTAAGTGATTTGTTCAGCTCTATAGCTGAGCATTCAGAAAATATTTAAATCATCTACAGCTGAAAATAGAATCAGATAAATCACATGAAGCAGATAAAAAGGATCAGTCCTTTAAAACTAAAAGACTGTCTCCAAGTGGAAAATATTTAAACTGCCTAGATTACCAATTTAGTTACCATATATAATTGTTAAATGGGGAAATGCCCTAAGAGTTAACTTCAAGAATGTATGGTGCTGTTTAATGAGCTGCTGTGACATACTACACTCCAATATGTACAGTGAAAACTGATTGCTCACTTATTGACTGATGTCCATATGAGCAAACAGAAACAAACTGAGACATTTGGGAGCTTTGTCTTCTGTTCTAATAAAAGTCACTGCATTTTTAGTGGAGCTGCAATTTCCGTTATAAATTTCTCTTTTGGCTTAGGACTGAGATATGTTAAGTTCACACTAGTTTGAAAGTGTACATCTACACTTCTGGCTTTATTCATCTCCAGCTATGGGTTTTCGCCTCCCCTCTCCATTTCCCCCACCACACACTGGAAACCCTTAAATGCTCATCTAAGGATGTGTAGAACCTGAGGTAGCGTACCCACCTAAGAGGTGGGTAAGACCACGTGTCACCATCAGACCTACTTCTGCATCTGCCCACTCTGTGATGTGGATGTAGCCATGACAGAGTGAACTGCCCTCAAGCCTAGGTAGTCCTCCACCGTCACTCCCACAATCCATCTTTCAGCATCTTCAGTTCCCTCCCACTTGTTCTCCATGGACTGGAAGTTATCTAATGTTTATGTTCCCTTAAGCAGTGTTTAACCCTCCCTTTTGATGAACATGGATTGCTCCAACAACATGCTACTAATCCCCGCTCCACCATTTCAAAATGCCCATTGCCCAGTGAGCTGGCCAGAGAACAACACTAGAGTGCTGGTGACTGTCTGGTGTGATGACACCCAGAGCTGGGACTTCAGCAGGAGTTTCTGTGATATTCATCTGTGGAAGAGTGCCATGGAGGCTAGCTGAGCAAATGGTGCAATGCAAGGAAAAGATTAAACACCTCAAGTCCCTCTGCAACAAGGCAAAGGAAGCCAACAGCCAGTCTGGTAATGTGCCCAGCACATGTCTTTTCTATAAGGAGCTTGACAGGGTAATTGGCACCACCCTCAGCATCTGCAGTGATATCCTCCTGAACCAGAGAGTCTCACCATGAGGCAGGGGGAAGGACAGATGGACATAGTAGTGGGTGGCAATAGAGTGGACTCAGTCCACATAGCTGTCCATGGAACTTGATGCCCCCATTCAAGACACACAGAAGGATGGGTTAGGGAAGGTTCCTGGCAGATTCTCTCAAGATCCATTTGGGGATGGACTTGTGGACCAGTCTTGGGTGACAGTGTAGAGCAAGGATGGGGCACCTATCTGCAGCTGGATAAGAGCCAAACATCATGTTTTTATTATTATTATTGCCAGGTTCTTCATCTTCAGTTTATATAGACAGGAGTTTTGGGTTATGACAAATGACATTATTTTCAAGGAGGAGGATGTTATATTCCGGGATGAGGCGTGTTTTTCCTGGGTGGCAGGTCTGAAATGTACCACCTATCTAGGGTATCTTACCTTCAATCTCCTTCCATACCTCGCTCCCCCCAGCACTGCCATGAGGTACCCAAAATGGATGCCAGTTGGGAAAAAAATTAATCTCCAAAGTACTGTTTACCCTTGGTGGCAGCTGGTTAACTATAGGCCTTCATAGTGAACTCTTCTCCCACCACATCCCACCGCTGCTGTGAGAGGCCCAAGATGGATACCAAGCAAGAAAAAAAATGGAAAAACTACTATGTAAATTCAGTGCTCTCTGATTCATACTTTGTATTCAATTAAACCTTTCAATGGTGCTACAGGGTGCATGGCCTAACAGACATGAGTGTGTAATTTTGCCAGTAATGTTTTTTGTAAAACTGGGATTGACTATGTGATGTTGCTGGTGTATACGTTGGCTATCAAGCTATTCTCGTGTGTACTACAGTTTGCAAGCCCGTTTGGTAAAGTTAATTGTGACAATCATTTTTTCTTCAGTCATCCTGTTCATAGTACAGATGTTTCCTTCGGCTACCACTTCACTGTTCCAGTCCAGGGGGCTGCAAAAAAGTGGTAAAGTTCTTTGTGTCTGTCATTGGTTGTCGCTCATTCATCCTCTTAATGCTATGGCTGATCCTTTGGCTAGCCAACATTTGTCCTGTGTAGTGGTGATTATATGTCCATTACAAGTCCATTTTTATTCTTCTGGATTTCTTCAAATGCCATTTCAGATGATGACTCACGCACAGGCATTGTTGTGCTCTCTGATTTGTCGTGGTTTTTCTATTGATGGGGTAGAGGGTGTTGGTGCAGTCGATATACCCAGTGGCAAAGATATGCATCCTAATGCAAAATTTGGTTAATTTTCATCCTGTTTTCATTGCACTCCTGGAATGTGATGTCTGAAACAATTTCACAGACCAGAAGTTCCAAATGATTTCTCAGATTTCTGGGGAGAGAAAATGCACTTGGAACACGCAGGTAGCTCACTAAACTGCTCCACACAATCATATGCAATTCCGAGACCAGCTCCTTAAAAATATCCATCGTAAGTTGATAGGATCCCACCATGTGCCTGGAACAGCGATACTTTTTTCCATTCTGGTATTTAGAAAATGTTTATGTTCTTCACTGGTTTGCCTTCCTGAAACAAAAGTCAGAGTTACCATTGGTGATTTTCCCTGACAACTGATGTCACCCTTCCCTGCCTAAGCAAGTTCCAAATTACTAAACTGTTTGTACTTGAAACAAAATCTATGTTACTTACCACACTGTTTGTGTATGTCTCACTCTTCTAATGCCAGACATGAGAATGTCTGCCCATGACAGAAAATGAAGGAGTAATTTCTAAGCATTCTATAATATTCCAAATTCTGGCCTTGGGTACAGGATAAAAACAAGTTGAAGGATTTTTTTCCTCCCACATGGCAATACAATTAACATACTGTGTGCCTGCTTCCATTTGCAGGTACCTCTGCACCTGCTGGTCCAGGCATCCCATCCAATACAATGGGCACTACTTGGGGCCAGCAGCGGGTCTGGAAATGGAAGAGGAGCGAGGAGTGTGTTGGACTAGTGACCAAAAAGAGTAAGGAGCACCTTGCCTTCCAGAGGGTCAAGGAAGAGAGAGAGGAGGACACAGTCTGAGAAGAGAGGCTGCTGGAGCATTTCCTTGAAGAGGAGAGGAGGAACAGGGAGCAGGACCGGCTGTTCTTGGAGTGGCTGATGGGTATGTGGGCCAGCAGGGTGGTTCAACCAGATCCCCCAGCAGCTCCACAGCCAACTACAATTAGAGTTCCTGTGCCAGCTACATTGTGTGAACCTGCTTAGGTTCATGTAGCACCACAGTGACACGGAAACAGTGCAGGATTTGGGGAATGTTTTCCACCCCATGGACTCCACCCCTGCACACGTCAGCCCCGGTACAGCTCTGTGGAAGGAGATCAAGGGAGGTGGTATATTCTGGTGGTAAAGGGCTTAGAAGTGGCACAACCATCACCCACTGACAGTACAGTGTAGTGTGGTGTCTGTTGCAAATGCGCACGGTTGAAATCTTCTCCTGCATGTCTGACCCCGTCACTTGCACACTTGGATGCTGTGTTGTTTTAGACGTGTTGGTCCCAGGATCTCACCAACAGAAGCTGGTCCAATGAAAGATATTACCTTACCTACACCTGCACACTTGGTTATTTGTGTTGTCCTTGTGTTTCTCCCTTTTAAAAAAGTTATGGTTTTGCTCTGTTTAAATGCTTGATTGCAGATTGGGTTATCTGCCATGTGTACTTACCTGTCTTTGCTACTGATATAATTCTGCATTGGTGTTAACAAATAATTAAGAGCCTGATTCTGCAGCCTTTACTCATTGAGTGTTTCTTATTTCATCGTATACTCACACGAATAAGGATTACTCAACATGTTAAGGGTGGCAGAATCGGGCCCTCAGTAATCATCAATGAGAAGATCAGAAAGAATATATCGTAGTTCAGTAGGATTTTGATTAAAACAAGACATATTATATATGTGTAACTCTTCAATGATATTTAGAGCACATACTACATTGAGGAAGTTTGGGATCTAATTTGGATAAGTCTGGTTCCAAATTTCACAGTTCAAGCCCATCTACAAAATTTGGATCCTAAAGGGGGAAAGGAGTTCAGATCTAGTATTCTGGTTTGTGCTCATCTCTACATTTGTATCAAGCCCACCAGAAACATGACCTATTTTGTTTGTGTCTGGATTTCATTGTGAAATGCTAGTATAGTTCTAGTAGAGAGAAACAATTTGTTAGGTAGCTTTGTTTAATTGCATTCATCTTCAACATGTACTTGAATAGCTGACATAATTTTTTTTTTAAAAAACAGGTCCTTGGATATGAAGCAAATGTTAAGGCAATAAAAATCATTGGGTTTCTGTAATGGTTCTTAAATTCCATTTAAAGACCAAAAAAGGGCGGGGGGAATCCCCCAATATTAGATCATTGTTCATAAGTGCCAGTTTTTCCCTTGTGCATTTTGTCTGCCATCTAAAGTTCTTTAAAAGGGTGTTTAAAAGATAGTTGAACTTTTATAAAATCCCATTCTGAACTTAACCATCTCTGTAGCACAAACACTACCACTGGAAGTTCAAAACACTGGATTTTTAATTTCCCTAGCTTTGTTTGCTTATTTCCCTTTGTTTGGTCTGTGAATATTTAAATGTATACTCACTTGAAAAAGTAAATACTGCTTCTTCTTGTTGCTTTTAGATATTTGAAAGAGTCTAGAAGAGCTTTTATGCTGTCTTGCTCATCAGTGTTAATCAGATAAAAGATTAAAAACAATACCTAGAGTACAGAGCTCATTTTTGGATTGCTGCCTGCTGAATTTTAATTCCTCCATTAAAACTCCTGTTCAGCCAGAATGTAAATATATACATAACTAAACAAGTGGAATTTATGAATTTATTTGAACTCAATAGGTCACTGGGGATGCATTATTTTAAAGCCAAAACATCATCAGTATTTTACACGATTGCAATAGGGACTTCCGTCCCCCAAGAATGCTTTTTAAAGGCGTACACCACCTGTTCATTTCACACAGCCTGCAACATTAATGGAAGAAGCTGTTTGAAATATCGGTTTTGCCTTGGCATTTCCATTTGTGGAAAATTTGCTCTACTAAAGTTGGTCTCATCTTATCCTTTGGGCTTCTTTTTGTAACATGATCCTATCACCAAATACAGTGCTTTTCTTTAATCTCGAAGGGCCCAATCATGTGAACCCTTGGTGCCAAGTGCAGCTTGTGAAATGCCAACATTTATTTCCAGGTAGAGCTGAGTGAATAGTACATAGCAAAGTTTGGGGTATTTTTTAGTAAATTTCATCTCTTTCTGTGAGCGATGTATCCCCAAACAGATTGCTATTGCCTCACTTTTATTTGCAATTTGATTTATTTCATTTTAAATATTTCTAATGAAAATTCCCGGTGCACTGCTTAGCTGAGATTGATTACATCCCTCAAACAGTTTTGTTTGTGTTTATTGATTTGAATGAATGTTAACTCTTCAGGAATGTCGACGCTGCCATAGGAGGTGTGATCGCCATTTGGGCTGGCAGACCTGCACTAGTTTTAATCTGGCTAGCATGGCTAATGCTAGCAGTGAAGATGGCGTGGGCGCATACTGTGGCACAAGCTAGCACCACAAATGCCAGCCCAGAGTTCTGGGCGGGCTCATCCCATCCAGGCTGATGCCTGTGCCACTGCATCTTCACTGTTATTTTTAGTTGCACTAGCTAGATTAAAGCTAGCTCAGGTATGCTCACCAGAGCTGCAATCACACCTCTGATTGCAGGGTAGACACACGCACAGAATCAGGTTTCTAGTGCTGGGCTCTGCAAAAGTGAATTGAAAATCTGCCTGTGATGGGGTATATAATAAACCCTAAATTGGGAGAGAAGGGGTTAAGGCCCCGCCACACTACACCTGCTTGAGCTGGAGGAGGTTTTTAAAGGAGAGACATAGGGGAGAACAGATCTATCCTGAGAGCTCCTGAGTAAGGGTATAGTGGGAGCCCTTGCTGCAGGGATATGTGGGGGGCTGCAAGTGGCTGCTGCAGCAGGGGAATGACTAGCTTGTCCTTAAGGATTAAGAAACACTTCACTCTTTCTCTTGTTGGATTGTTTGAGACTTCGACCGTGTGCTGTACTGGGAAAGTAAATGGTGGGAAGTGGCTCAAGGAGGCAGCCTCAAAGCACCTGGGGTCTTGAGACTGTTCCCATTTGTAGGGCCCTGGGTTGGAGCCTGGTGGGGAGGGAGAATGCGGGCTTGCCTAATAGCTAGCCATGAGGGTGGCATAAAGCCCTTTTCTCCCTTGAGATAATGGGGACAAGGACATTGTATGGGAGCTTGGAGTTGGTCTGGAGATTTTTTTTGGGGGGCGGGGAGGGCGGAATTGGACTTCTAAACTTCATTGGACTCTGTTGCTCTGGAAAGGGGTGGTCTCCAGTACTGATCTGGCTGGGGGACTGGGTTACTATCTACCGGAAGAGGGACTGCACCTGAACGACCACCCGCAGGGGATGCTAGTGATGAGAGAGAGCTGGTACCCTGGAACCTAACCACCAGGCAGCACCCAGGGTAAGCCCAGCCCTTCACATTACCCTCTGCAAGCATTTGTGCTACAAAATTCTGAGCCCACAAACATGAGTGGAACACAACTGCAGAAAGGGTGGAAATCCACATGAAGGGAATTCAAGCAACAAATGAGAGCAACTATTCACAGAAACACTTTTTTGCAGCCTTTTCTCAGGCCTGCCCTGTCCTTGTAACTGCAGGGTGAGGACAAGGTTCATAATTAATGTTTGTTTGTTCTACAAATAAAAGGGCACAACTCATATTTTAATATCAGTAGTCTACCTTTCGAATGCGATGGATGTGTGCTTTCTCCCACGCTGCGGCAGCCCCCGAGCTGGGACTGGGAAAGAGGCGGGGTCTCTCCCCTGCCACGGCAGCCCCCGAACTGGGACTGTGAAGGAGCGGGGAAGGGGGTCTCTTCCCGCAGCCGCAGCCCTGGAGCTGGGAAAGTCTCCTCTTTCTCTGATCACTACAGCCCTGCACGTCCCAAATTCCCCACACTCCCTCTTCTCACCCCACTGGCCCCTCCCACCTACCCCCTATTCCCCCCAAGGCCACCACACCACCTTACATGTGCGTCTTCTCCAGGATCCAGGCACCTAATTAGTGGAGCCATGCCTGCTATTTGGCTATTTGCCACTGGGGCACTTAGCATTTCAAAGTCAGATACTTTTGGTACATTGTGGCAACCCCTTTGTAACTGTATTAGGGAGGCTGTGAGGGCAGGGTGTACAGAGTCTGTTCCCTTCAATGTAGACACAAAAGGCCTGCAGAATTTAGACTCACTTTCCTAAGAATGCTAGGCTATTCTGCCAGCCAACATGGCGAGAGGAGGGGTGTCCAGCCAGAGTTGGGGGCAGGGGTATGGCCCATTCCCACTGCACACCTGGAATTAGGCAGTAGGTAGGGGTACTATTATTTCTCTTCAAAGGAGTAGTAGTGAGGAATGGAGATTGTACTGGCTCCCAGGGCTCTCTGAGAATATCTGCCAGTGCAGGGAGAATGCCTTGGAGTGCCACTACTCAAGTTATACAACTCTTCCTCCTTCCTCTGCCCTGGGAAAGCTTTAATTTGGTTTCAGTGTTGGACTTCTTGGACAGAAACCTGTGGCGTGGATTCAGAAAGTTATTGTCCTGCCCAGTACAGTAGCTTCTCTATGCAAGGGAAGCAGAGTCCTGCTTTCTGTGAAGAATGGTACAATAACTAGAAATTGTGTTGATTTAAATGATTTTAGGATCATTGTATCATACTGTCTTCAGTCTGCATTTGCAAAATGTAACATGAAAAGGAGAGAGAAAGAAGTTAAATGGCACATTGCTGGGTAATTACAATTACAGCTTTAGACTTCTGGCTGCCAGTTCTCACAAGTCTACATGAATTTATACCGGTTTGATGAAATGGTAATTGAAAGGAAGGGGGAAATGCATTTTAAGGTATGTTCTGTGTTTCTAACTTCTGGATTTGGGATCTGCACTATGCTAAAAGTGTGTAAATTTAAAGGGGGGGCGGGGAGAGACATCAGAGCTGAACAGAGGGGAAGGAAAAGGTCCCTATTTATCATGTGCCTGCAATCACTGCTGAGTGATGTATAGTGATTACAATTTATTTTTAATTGGCAGGCTTCTGAGACTGCTATGGGAATTGGTGACAAGATGATGGATCAGTTTCACCATATTGGCTTGTTGATCCAACAAACCTAAAGTGGATATTGGCATTTGTCATTCAGCTTTGGACCCCTACAGACTCCTGCTGCTGATTAGTCAAATACTTCACCTCCTTGTAATTAATGTTTTAACAGCAGAGCCTCTGAGAGACTCTCAAGGGAACAAACTTTTACAATACAACTGCAAAGAAGTGTTACTTAGTACCAGTTGAGTGAGAAGAAGTGAGCATATGGGAAAAGGGAAGAAATCAATGACAATGTTTGAACAGCTTAACCCTGTTGGCCCTTGCATGTTAATAGATTACTTATGCATCATTTACCAGTAGGAGGAAATTAGTATGATTAGCATTTTCTGTTTATTGACTGCAAATCACACATTGGAAAAATGTTTGCATGCATTTCAGTTTATTCCCTTGAAAAACATTGACAGTGACTGTGAGGGCTGGACAACCTCACCATCCTTTGTGCTAACTTATATGTGCTGCTGTCCGTGCTGCTTGTTTTTCCTAATTTTTTAGGAGTATGAACAAGGAAAAAAGTAAAATACATGTATGTGTATTTTCACTGAGTTTGGAAAAGTAGCAGCTGAATACAATCTAATGGTTGAGATGCACTGAAATGCAAGACCTGACATGGCTGCCCATAGAAATATTTCACTCCTTAGTGGCGAAGCCTTTCATAGGACTCTTTTAATATAGGAATATTTGGAAAGCTCATGATATGGCAAGTGGAGGTTCCCTGAGTAGGACTCGGCAAAGGCAGGATCTACAAAGCTAGTTGGTCATGGCTTGGAAATGTGTTTGTTTATGGTACAGATCAAAGTAATGTAAGAAGAGAAAGGGAGGCTTTTTCCTCTTAACAAGTGTCTCTTTCAAGTTAACAAAAACTCATACTGGAATGAGCTGCTTAGACCTGTCCAGGTGGAGTGAGGTTGTCATGTTCTCAGGGGGCGGGGATTAGAACCAATCTACGGATAGAGCCAGGTCAAACTCCCAGACCTAAACACCCCCTGAACTTCAGATACTGTGCAGGCACCTAGATACCATGGGAGGGTGCTTTAGATATTTGCAACAGAAGGACGGGGGAGACATACAAGACAAAATTTGCACTGATGGGGAGGTTGGATAAAAGACAGAACTTTTGTGGGTTTTATTGTGGGCACGCCGACACTATGATGGTAGAAAAGCACATAGTAAATTCTAGATGCCTGTGTTGGGTATGCTATCCATTTGTGAGCTTGGTACTTTGACTAGAGCTGCCCACGTGGGGAAAAGATCCCAAACCTTTATTCCCAGTCATATGTGCAGGGGTAAAGAACCACGTTGGGAGAGGGGAAGTGGGTGCAGCTGGGGCATAATAATCTACAAGACACAGATGATTTGCCTAGAAAGAAGAGCTGAAAAGGAGAGAGGAGAGGTGAGAGGGGTGGTGGCAGGAGACGTGTGGCTCAACATGAGAAGAAAATGTGTCCTATGTACATCCTGGCAAGCACAGGCCTTTGTTTAAACCCCAGAAAAGGGAAAAGTTTAATTTTGTCCTGTTTATCACACACCTCTGTCCCTGAGAGAGGGGAAAAGTTACAGCTTTTTCTTTCGGTTCTGGGAGCTACTTTCCCTGCTGGTGAAAGAAGAGATCCCTGTGAAAGTACCTTATCCACATGATTGATTTGACTTTACTGTAATAGCAAATCCTAATGAAATGCCCTTATTCACATATTCCATATGTATATCATCTTATTAAAATTAAAGCTAGCATTTCAGTGAAGAATGGCCTTTGGAATATGCTTGAAGGACCTGGGTGTCCTGGAGACACTTTATTTCATAGTGCCACTTATGTACCCATATGGACTATGCTTTCGAGCTGTGTACTTACACAGTCACAACACATCTTTGTCCGAACTCATATGCTTTAGTATTTTAGCAGCAGATTTCTCATAGTCAAGCCTGAGCAAGCTGATCTCTTTGGCTGTCTTTCTTTGAAAATGTAGGAGAATTACCGGTCTCCTCTGCTTTCTCTGGAAAAGCTGCCCATGTTTACTCCATGCAGCTGTACACTTTGAGGTTACAATAATGTGCTTTCTCAGTAGTAGCTGGATTCTCCAGGCATGACCTGTTCTATGGCACTTATATGGCCTCATTATCATATTATCTGAGTGTCTCATGCTATTTAATGTAGTTCTCCTCACAACACCCCTCTGAGGTATGAAAGTATGATTGTCCCTATTTTACAAATGGGGGGTGGAGGTACAAAGAGACTTGGTATGTCTACATTGCTGGGCACCATTAGTTAAACCAGTGTAAGTTGTATTTAAAGGAAGACAGAGAGATCTGTCATTTATTGAACCTCCTTGGAGTGGTTTGTGCATGTAACTGAAAGGAGATAGATGGGACTTTTAAGCTGCCTGCTGCAGGAATAACTGAGGCAATTGCTAGTTTGTGTTTCAGCTCGATGAAGAATGTTATTGAGTTACTGTTGTTGCCCTCCTCTGTCCCCCCAACCAGATTTTATATTCTTTCTTTATATTGCTTAATAGGTATGTGTGGGGGAAAGGGGCCGGAGTGGGGGGGGGGGGGATTATGCTTTATCAACCGACTACACTGATTTTTCCCCCCCTAACTGAAGATGACAACTGGATTTTTGGCTAGCTTCATAAAATGTTGCAAGGGGAAAAATTACTTTTCTTGTGCAGATTCATGACTTCCTGCCAGTGAAAGTGAAATCTGTGTATTGCAGCAGCCTGGGGGAGTGGGAAGGAACTCATATGGCTTAGCCAATGCCTTCTGCTTGTCTGTTTTCCCACCCAAGAATTCAGCACTATGCAGGCATACAATGGTGAGACCGTAGACATGCAGGCAATTCAAGAATGTCTCAGGATAAAATCGCTGACCATGTACGGGAGGATTTTGGCAAACCAATAAAGTGCCTGAAACCACTATGGCTTATTGCTAAAAGCAGCCTAGTCAGCAGGCTTAGCTTAACCAAGGTAGGAGGGGAGGGGGTTTTGGGTGCCACAGAAAGGGCAGCTTGACCCTGCATCCTTCCTGATAAGAACTGTGTTGAAGTTGCTGATGCATGCATTTTAGAAGAGCAGGATGTGCCCCAGAAATGTCTACTGGGGCCTCAAGGCTGCAAACTCTGGAAAAACCCACACCTGGTTAATCAATAATCAGAAGGAAACCTCTTGCTTGACCATTGAAACTGCTTACTTAACAAGTTTTCTTTAAGGGACATGTCATTCCATTACTAATGTATAAATAAGGGGGAAAAGTTTGAGGTAGTTGGACTCTTTTGGACTCTCCCTCTGGATACATTTTGTGGTCCCCACAGGCAGAGGGAACATTTGGCCACCGGAAACCTGCCGCTGTGTCACTCGAGAGCCACACTCAGCTTCAGTAATTATCGAGGGTTGGGAGTGTTTTACTAACCTGTTGCGGACGTGTGTAAGTGCTTGAGACTAAGTAAAGTTTAGCTTTAAGTGAAAGCACTCTTGTGTTGTCCTGTTTGTGCCAGCCATCTATCAGTCAGACGGCCGTGTCTCCCCTGATTTATTTCTTGACACCACCTCACACAGAATAAAAGTTACCAAGAGATTTGGGTTGAAAGAACCCCAGGTAACAACAGGATGACTTATTGAGAACAGCACCTTTAGTTCTACTCTATCAATCTGGGTTCTATCCCCATCTCTACCACCGACTTGCTGTGTGAGCTTGAGCAAGTCACTTGACTTCTTTGTGCCTCTGTTTCCCCTCCCACCCTTTGTCTGTTCTCTGTACCTAGATTGAAAGCTCTTTGGGGCAAGAACTATTCCTTACTATGTCTTTGTATAGTGGCTGTAGTGTGCTCGACTATTCTCAGTTGGGGCTGCTAATGCTATTGTAATAGAAATTATTAATAATGTATTTCAGGTGTTTTTGAACTAGGACGGAAGAATAAATCAGCATGGGTTTTCTAGTCCCCTACCCCCTTTCTGATCTAGAAACAGAGGGTACATGTTTAACTACAGCAGCAAAGGAGAAAAGACAACAGGAGAAACACCACGGATGAAGAAAAAATCATTACCCTCACCAGCTGCTTTCTAAAGGTTTAATTGCAAAGGCAGAGTAGGGTAGATGCAGCATCACAGCATAAACAGGGAAGCGGTAACAAGGTCAATAGACTACATGATGAGGCATGCAGTACCATAGATGATGTAACTTCTTCCATTGACAAGAGCCCACATAGGGACAGCAGATGTTCTGCATGAGAGCTGAACCACATTTCTCAAACTCTGGTACATGTAGTAATAGTGATACAGGACTGGTTTATGAGAACAATCCCTTAGAAGTGCCCTGATTAAAACTGCCAAGTTTGTTTGAGTTTAGATGCAGTATGCCAAGTTTTAATAGTTGAGAACTGCTGGCCCATATTAGGGTTTAAAAGAGAACTGGATAAATTCATGGTGGTTAAGTCCATTAATGGCTATTAGCCAGGATGGGTAAGGAATGGTGTCCCTAGCCTCTGTTTGTCAGAGGGTGGAGATGGATGGCAGAAGAGAGATCACTTGATCATTGCCTGTTGGTCCACTCCCTCTGGGGCACCTGGCATTGGCCACTGTCGGTAGACAGGATACTGGGCTAGATGGACCTTTGGTCTGACCCAGTACGGCCATTCTTATGTTCTTATGTTATGTTCTTATGGGTGAAATGATACTGGTAACTCCCTCAAACTCTTCATATGGAAAGACACCAGAAAAAGTCTTCCATTCCCAAATTGCAAACTCAGCTATAATGCGAGAGTCTGACTTGGAACGCTCATCAGCGTAAAGCAGTGTAACCACTGAACTCAACAGAGTTACTCCAGAATAGAATGGGGGGAGGGTAGTGTCCAAGAAAAGCATACGCTAAAGAAAAACTTGTGGAAAAAAGTAGAAATGATATTAATGCAAGGAAAATGGTAAGCAATGGTTTAAATAATACATTCCTAATTGGAGCGGGCACAATTCATTGATAAACACATTTAATAAGTGTTGTTTAAATTGGAAATTCACAACTTTTTAAAGTCAAATTTTTCTGCCAAAACTGGAGAATGTAAAGTTTAGGTTTCCCTACTCACAGTCCTTAGACACTCTTAGTTCACATGCTGTTACAAAACATGACCTAATTCAGCCTGTTGGTGGTCTGCAACAAACTTGTTTTAATTTAATACAGTTGTTTTCCCCACGTGCTACTTATGTTACCAACTCATTTCACATGTGCCACTCCATAGTTTCCTTTTGGTAGTACTCCCTCCCAACCAGTGACCTCCAGTTTTCCTGAACCATTTACGTCCCCTACCCACCACATTTTTCACAAAGATAGATTTCTCTCGTATGATTTTCTAACTTGGAAAAAATCATTTATTTAATTATTGGAACTTTCAGTCAATATCGATAACATTTCCCTCCCTCTCTGAGCTCTGCCCGCTCTCATTGCCTCTGAGGTTTATTAAGCAGTGACTAAAATTGCCAGAGAGGAGATTATTAAAAATATGTAGAGAAATATCTGGAATTATTTATTTATTGTACAAATAAGAGGCCACCCAATGCGAAGAGTTCTATTGAAGTCAATAGCAAAATTCCCATTAATTTCCAGGGCCAGGATTTCAACCTAAGAATTTACAGTTGTGGACCTTTTGTTGCTATATGCTGCTACAACAGAATAAGGATTGATATTCCTTTGAACGGCTCATGTTCCAGTGGAATGTAACCATTTCACAGTAACATCTGGAGTGAATACAGTCTTACATTTTGTCCCATATGTTTAGCAGCACAAATTCAGTTAAGACCCAAGTTGTTTTTGGACATCATTGGTATGCATGGCAATTTTAAAAGTACACATAATATTGGACAGATTCCTGCCCCAAGAAGCTTAAAATTGAAATTATGCAAATATAGTAAAAATGGTCAAAAGACAAGGTGGAAGCAAAGAGTTGTACTTGATCAGCATTGCTTAGGGTTAAATGACTGGAGTGTGGGAGGAAAAGGGGTGGAATAGGGAGTTTGTTACAAGCATAGGCTTAGCATAATGAAATGCATGAAGCCAAGAGCTTATGCTTAGAAAATAAAGAATGCCTCTTTGCTCTTTCTAACATACTGTAAATAAAACCTACCTGTTGGCAAAGGTTCAGAATTTTTATTTTTCTGTCAGCTCATCCACCCACCCGCTTCCACCACCACAACCCTACTGGTGAAGCACAATTATGACTTCTAAGTGGAAATTTCTAGGTGAAAACTGCTTTGGGGTGATGTAAGATCTATGAACGTACAGTAACTCCTCACTTAATGTAGTAGTTATGTTCCTGAAAAATGCGACTTTAAGAGAAACAACGTTAAGTGAATCTAATTTCCCCATAAGAATTAATGTAAATGAGGGGGTTAGGTTCCAGAGAAATATTTTTCACCAGACAAAAGACTATACACACACACACACTACTGGTACACAGTGATGATGATTGTGAAGCTTGGTTGAGGTGGAGGAGTCAGAGGGTGGGATATTTCCCTTACTGCTAAATGATGAACTAGCAATTGGCTGAGCCCTCAAGGGTTAACTCTCTCACTCTACAAGGCAGCAGGAATGGAGGGAGATATGCACATTTCCCCTTTAAGTACACTGCCTTGTTAATTAGATCAGCTTGCTGAGACCGCAGCTGCTGCAAGCTCCCTCCGTCCTGAGCCCTCGTGTGTCCCCCCTGCTCTATGGAAGATGGGGTAAGCGGGGTGCAGTAGCAGGTGGAGGGGGACACCCTCACATTAGCCCCCCTCTTCCTTCCCTCCCCCTGCACAGCAAGCAGGAGTCTCAGGGAGCAGCTCCAAGGCAGAGGGCAGGAGCAGCACATGGCAGTGGGGGGAGGGAAGCTGCAATTGCTAGCCTGATGGCAGCTGTTGCACAGGGAACTTAGGGGAGCAGGGAGCTGATAGGGGGCTGCCGGTCCACCCTGGTTCCAAGCCCCCACCAGCTAGCTGCAATGGGCCGCTCTTCCTGCAAGCAGTGGACAAAGCAGGCGGCTGCCAAACGATGTTAGAAGGGAGCATTACACAACTTTAAATGAGCATGTTCCCTAATTGATCAGCAACGTAACAATGAAACAACGTTAACCAGGACAACTTTAAGTGAGGAGTTACTGTACATTTCATAAAGTGAAATTTAGATGGGGTGGGTATATTAGGACTTTTTGCTGGAGTTAAAAGTTAAAGAACATGGTTGAGATTTTCAAAGCAACCCAAGGGATTTGGACACTTATTTTTCCTGTGTCAAATTCCCCTAGACTGCTCTGAATATCTCAAGCTGTGCCCTTACTAACCTCTCCTTAACCTAACAGGACCCTTTCTGCTTCTAAGACACCCCTTGCACTGGGGGGCTGAAACTAGGGATGTGTTAGAACCAGCTCTGACATAACTCTGCCTGTTGAACTGCCCTTATGCTATTGTATTCTCCTGAACAGTGCAAAGGGAATGGAGAAGAGTTATGAATCTGGACCAAGGGTTACCTGCTGACCTGTAAAATAAACCTATTTCAATACCCATCCCTTGCCTTTGTTACTGGTTTTCTGAATTCTCGCTAGAGAGAGAGAGAGAGAGAGAATCTGCACAATGTTACTTCTCAGACTATCATTTTAAACACCTAAAAGGACAGCGAGAGGCACCTGTGGGTGTTCTAGTCCAAATGCACTAAGCTATTGGGTAAATAGGAAACATTCACAATGTTTTTCAAATGGACATGAATAGAATTCTTAGAAGAAGATTATGGGGTGTCCACCCCATAAAAGAGTTAAGGCAGAGATAGTCCATTATTTTTTTTGTCACGGACCAGACTCCAGAGGGAAAAAAAAGATGATAAGTAAATAAAAATATTTTTGGGGTCTGTTCAAAAGCACCTGGCCATCTGGCTTTGGCCTGTGGTCCACCTATTGACTATCACTGGATTAAGTGGCCAGGTAGGTTAATTAACTCCCCAGGCTGCACCTGGAGGAAAAGCCAGGGAGCAGGGGTTGATTAAATGAGGCCCAGCTGGGCAGGAACAGGAGGGGCTGTATAAATCCCAGGAGCTGAGAGCAGAAGTGGGCTGTAGGCTGAAGTCACTCTCTATGAGAAGGGAGGTATATGAGGGTAGTCTATAAATATTCCCAGGGAGGGGAAAGGCTTATGGAGAAAGCAGCAAGACAGGGCAGTGCAGGCCTTGGCTGCTGACTGGAAGGCCCCTGAATTGGAACCCAGAGTAGAGGGCGGGCCAAGGTTTTCCTACCAGCCATTGGAGACATGGCGCAGGCCAGCCAGAAGACAGTAGACTGCCTGGGACAACTTGTTCTGGAAAGACTTTGTTACCCTACCTCTGGAAGGTGAACATGTATGGTGATGTGACTGGAGGGCTGAGTCATCAGAACCACAGCCTCCTCTTGAACAAAGGTGGGGTCTGCAGGGCAAGAGGATGACAGGAGAGACACCACCAGGGAGGGTGCAATGTCTGGCCAGAACTAATCCCCAAGATGGCAAGGAGGAGGCGCCACTAGGGGTGAGTGTAACACCCCCATCCCAGGGGAATTATAGTACATGGAAGAAAAGACACAAATCTACCATTATAAAGGGGCGTTTCTGTTGAGGGGATTTAAGTAATTCATGTTTATTATAAATTATTAAGTTTTAAAATAGAAGCCTATGGAAGTCAACAGAGATTCTCACTGGCTTCCATGGCTTTGGATGAGGCCCCAGTACATTTCTTGTTTGCTATTTCATATGATCTGTTTTCAAGGTTGGCTTGCTTAATTATAATTGGCTTCTCCCACACAGTCACTGGGTTTGATGTTAGCTATAGCTAAAGCATACAGAGGGGAGGTTCAAATAATTGCTAATTCAGATTCACTGTTTTATATAATTTTGGCAGTTTGTCAATGTTTATTTTTAAGCATTTTTCTATTTTAACAATTAAAAATGTTCACAGTAGTAGGAAATTGTCAGGGGGTCGGACAATTATTTAATGACAGGAGCAGCATTCAAACTGTCAATGTCCCATGTCCAAGTATCCAAAGTAAATATTTCTCAATCAAAGTATAAGTAGTTCTCAAGCTGTATTTTTCTTTCTTTGCCTATGTGTAAATGTCAATTATTGATGGAAATATTTGTCAGTTTGGGTATGTTTGGGGAAACGGACATTTACTGACAAACACCGAACCCTTCCAACCCTAGCTATAGCATTGGTAAAATTATGGAGGCTTTGTACTCTCCCACTTTAAGAATCAAAGAGTACAGTACAGAGGACAGTAAGATAGAAGGATGCTTAATAAAAATGTCCATGTTTTATATTTAATAAAAACATTTAAAATAGATGTAGCTGTTGAAATATGATAAAACACCTACCCCAATTAAAATTAAAACCTAACAGACTGGAAGATCTGAAAAGAACAGAGCACAGGAGGAAACATTATTTTTTTTGTAAAGATATGCTAGGAGATCATTGCTACCTGTGCTGGGGGAAAACCTGGCTATAAGCTAAACTAGGGGATTAAAATATTGTCTTGTGGGCAGGGAAGCAAGTGGTATTCTTGCCAACTCATCAAGGGATGATTAAGGGGCAGCATCTGCAAATTGCACAATGACGAGAACGTTTTTGTACCACATCTGATGTGACTTTGAGGAAAAGACAGGGGCAGAAGTTATTCATATATATTTTGTCTCATAAAGATTTGATACCAAGGGGCACCAAGCCAAATCTCAGAGAACCCCAACTGCACATTTAAAAATACAATAGAGATACAACATAAAAATCAACCAGAGCAGCAATGATTCTTCCTCTCACTGTATGATTTATCATTTGATCACTAGTCAAGTGACCAATTCAACTTACAACCCCCCTTGAACTTCCCCACTACCCAGAAGTCCTATCCTCTGCCTCCACCAATGCTCACTGAAAAAGACTGGGATTTACAGTCAATAAATAGGGGCTATTTTGGACTGGGGAAAGAGACCAAGTATTCCAATGAAGTCCTTTGAGAGAGAGAGAGTGCTCTGCCAGCAGCCTCTCCTTTGCTGATCACTTCTGTGAGAGCATGGCAGGAGGCCAGGCAGTTTCTCAAGTAGGCATGTCAAGTGATGTTGAGCTTCTTATGAGGTTTCACTACCTCAACAAGCCGTGAGCCCCAGGCGTGAGCCTCTTTCTCTCCCCCCCCCCCTCCCAATGTAGAAGCAGCTTCTATCCGGTGTATGCAAAGCAACCAGCTGATAATATTGTTTAAGTATTCCTCCAAAGCATAGTCTCAACTACCATGGTCCAGATAGCATATCCGCATTCTGATGTCACTCTACCCTGTGTTTATAAAGCACCTTGTCTAGTACATTGAGTAATATGAAAAATGGGATAGATTCTTCTGTAGTGCTGCATTGAATATCCCTCGATGATGGACAGTGGCTCATAATAATCACTGATCAACTCCTATCTCATAGGTAGGACCAAAACCACTGGAGGAAGGATCCAGCTATTAGCATTGGGTCTTATACAAAAACAATAAAACCTCTCTAATTTTAAAATGGAGTAAAGAGGACTCAGATAGAAAAGTAACACTAGGAAGAAGGGAAAGGAAACTAAACCGGATAGCAAATTAATCAAATAGCAACGTCTGAGTGAAAAATAAACAGTGGCAAGGGCAGCGGCTTGTACTATATATGGTCAAGAAAATCTGATCCATACAAAAAGTTTGAAGTTTTTATACAAACTGTACCGAGTCAGAATGAAGTAGCTGAGGGGCAATAAATAATGTGGGGGAAAAGGGGGATGACTTAGTGGGTGAATGTCAGTGGAAGCAACTCTGGGAATAAACAAGAATGGGAACAGTAACCGAGTCTATTTCAGATTAGCAGAGGACTATAACATGGGGGTGGGGGAAAGGAATAAGGGGACAAACCAAGAAGTCTAGGAGCAAGAGACAGGAGAAGATGGTTTGAGGAGATCTAAGAGCAAGGAGGTAAGGGGAGGGAACTGGCAGTAGAGAGGAGAAGACTTGGGGTCTGATACAGTTCCCAATGAAGTCACTGAGTTGTTTGAGTCAAGCACTTGGGGGGGGGGGGGGGAAACAGTAGAAAAGGCTGTGAGACCAGAAAAGGGAAAACTGAAGAAAACAACAGGATAGGAATCATGTAGATAGCTTTTTGGAATACATAGTGCGGTAACGCAATCAAGTGAATGGATGGAACTGTATCTTTTGCATTGATTGATACTATTATCTCTTGCAACATGATGGTCAAGTATCTGAATATTTTCCTGATAAGAATAACTACAGTAATTTTTCTGGTTCAATCTGAACTCTTGAAAAGGCAAAACTAATTAGATGTATAAGCAAACTAGATAGTCACAGCTAATTCATTAAGAACTTGTGCCAATTGCTGTTTAGCGCTCAACTTCCATTGACGCTAAATTAATGCCAATAATATGAAAACTTTAAAAATGGAAAACATGATTTTTTTTGAATAAGTAACTAAGCCCTAAATATAAATCCACGCACCTCTAGAGTAAGCATGCTAATTACATTTATCTCAAAAAGTGAGCCAGGCCTTTAGCCTGTTGGTAATGTTTTTTAATAAGTGGCCACTCTAAATTACAGTGGAATTCTTATGGAATTATGCATTTCCATTACATAATTACCTAAAATGTCTGAGGTAATTATTGTTATTACAATGAATACCTTAGGACATAATATAGTGTGAACATTAATCACACCAGCCATATGATGTGCTACTTATTTGAAAGTGTTGCCAGCATATCATTAATCCTAAACTGTCTACAAATCAAGTCTTTGCCCAAAGTGACTACGAATGCTGGTTCCCTCATGTTTGTAAATAGCACTAAACAAAGCCCTCTGGCACACTTTCTCCAAAACTCAACAGTAAATTCATGCACTGCTGCAATCTACTTCATGAAGAAGCAAAACAAGTACACCTAAAGTTTGGGTCAGTCTTTAAAAGCATCATATAAAAAGGCCTGTTGCACAATTGGACTCATGTAGGTCTACCCTGGTGTAGTCACTGGGGCTCTGCATGGCTGTATGTATCTCCAATTGGGGGGCTGAGATCTAAAGTACAGAGATTAGGCGTCAAAGTCGATTGAAGTCAATGGAGTCTTTCCATCAGCTTCAGTGGGTTGTGGATCACACCCTAAGTGGTAGAGCCTGCATTTTTGAGCACCACAAATTCCCTTTAACTTCAAAAGGAATTTGTGTTGCAAAGGAAATGCAGGCTGGAGCCCTTAATCTTTTATATATGATCAGTGGGAGTTTGGGCCATGCAAGGAATCCCACCTTTTCAGAACAGTTCATGTAGCTTTAAATTCAAATAGTTACATGAATCTTTAAAATAGAGACTACATATTCTCATTCTCTCTCTCTCTCTCTCAAGAAGAATCAAGAGGTTTTGATCTTATGTCTGTTAAGTGCAAAAAAGCAATTTTAAGTTTGTAAGATCAAAAATCAGAGCATTCCAGAAGTGAAGTTTGCTCTGACAATGTTAACTGGGCCATGTTGCAGTACATCCTGTATATTTTATGTTATATGAATAACAAAAGAGTAGTAAGTCAAGATTTACACTGAACAAGGGAAGGAAAATAGAATAGTATATGGAATGTAGCCAGGTTAACATTGCTGGAGATTGCTTCCAGGACTTGATCTTGTAGAATTCATGTGGCAATAATGCTAGAAGATTTTTTTTGTTGGCTTTCTTTTCATTTATTTTCCTAGGATTTTTTTATACACAGCTCTAGAATCTGACTATCACTATGCTTTACATATATAAACACCACTTCCAAAAATGACCTCACCCACTACAGCCCTACATAAGCATCAATATTGTTTTAATAACCTCAGTTTCATGATTTTGCATTTTTCCTGTAATTACAGTAATAAGTGCAGTACAGCACCACCACATTTTTGTGTGATGGATGCAAAGTTGGCTGTAAAACAAGAGACTCTTGAGATGAACAGAAAGTGTCTTAATTGAATTCTGAATATGACTAAAAGGGCTAACCAGAGTATTTCCATGGTTGATTAATGCATTCTTTTATATGCAAAGGGTACACGTGACTGCTTTATACTGATTCTCATTTTCTCAGCTTGGTTGACTAAGATCAATAGTCTCCCTTCTACCCCAAATCTTCATGCTACTCTGTGTTCTCAAACCTTATACACTTGTTGTGGAATGTATCCCACTGATTGGACTTTTAATGTTAATCAGATAATACTTTCAACTAGCTACTGGATGGCTCAAGGGATTGGAAATGGGCTATAGAACCTTGTACTTGCAGGTTACTGGTTCAAATGTAACTCAAGTCACTAGTGATCAACAATCACTATGGTTTGAAGGTTCTTCGGAGTTAAAAAACATACAAAAATCCACCCTCACAACAAGCACCTAAATCATTCCATTACCTAAATCATTTGATGGTGCATATAGTAGAGTCCAGATCTCCATTGTACTAGGCACTCCACAAGCATAACAAAAACATGATCCCTGCCCCAAAGAGCTTTCAATCTAGGTAACACATGTTAGCAAGCCCTGTATAGGCCAAATTGTGAAAAGGCAAGGAAAACAGTAGTATATATAGTTGTTCCACACACACACACTTCTCTCTCAGGAGGAGCTCCAAGAGAGCTGCATAGAGAAATGGGAACAGCTGCCCAGAGCAGGAGCAGAGACTGTCCAAGCACAGGGGAATGGTGGTCACTGCCATTACCACAAAATGGTAGTACACTGTGGTAGTACTGGTCATGAGAAGGGGAGACAAGACCTAAGAGAAGGGGCACCTAAGCTGTTGTGGGGTATTACCTTAAGTTTGCTACACTAAATTGTCTTCTATGTGACCTACTTGATTGGTACTCTAAATCTAAGACATGGGAACCAAGAACAAAGAGCCAGAGCCTCAGCTGTTGTAAACTGGCGTAGCTTCATTGAAGACAATGGATCTACATTAGCTTACACCAGCTGAGTATCTGACCCCCCAAAGCTCAGCTTATAAGAGGTTATGGGTTTTTTAATTGTTACTTCACAAAATGAGTGTGAAGGGAAACAGTAGACTTCAGGTATTGTCCAGTCACAGGATGACAATTCCCCTCCCTCAACCCCAACAGCCATGTAATCAGTGGCTTAGCACGCTTTACATCTATCCCTATATGGTATTTTGTTCAACTGAAATCTTTGTGAAAGTGCACTTCTGTTCAGCCTTGTCTGGATGTGAGGCAAGGCTGTGTATTTCCTCATCCATTTTCAACTCTAGTACCTGGACGTCAGCTTCTCAAACTTACTTATGACACAAAATGGCAAGTCAGTTCAAGTGCACTGAAAGATATTTTTTTTTCAGTCAGTTCATCATTCTTCTCAGCTGCTATTATTTCTCCCCTCCAAATACCTCATCTGCATGCAAGAGTGTTGTTGTGTACAGGGTGCTTGTTTTGCTGCTTGTCTCACTTTGTGGCTTGAGCCCAGAAGAGCCCCTTCAGAAGCTGCCATTAAGGGACAGAAATGAATAAACCAACTCTCCCACCCCCCCCCACACACACAACTCTGATCATACATGGAGAGAGAATATCTATAAGTAGGATTAAATCCGGATATGATGATGGTATGCCTCCATCCAGTGTGGAGGAGTGAATCAAGACTTCAGCACTTTCAGAGAAAATGTTGCAGTACTTTCTCCCAAGCTTACTAATAGCTACCACTTCTAAATGAAGCAGTTATTTTAATTTCTATGTTTCCCACCTAGTGTTAAACATTGTTTTTACCTTTAGACTTATGAGTGGAGATGGTCAAAAATGCAGAATATTTTTATAGAAAAACATTCTGTAATTTTTTTGAAAAAACCGACCTATTTTTAAAAATTCCAAATAGTATGACAGCTGCAAACTGGGAAAATAAAACACATTTCATAAAAACCATCTACTTCTAAAATTCAAAAATTTCAAACCAGCTCTTTTCGATTAAAAAAAAAACACAAATAGCAATTTACCTTTGTAATGCTGTAATAATTGCAGAGCAACTATAGAAGTGAGACAACTGAGATGGGCTTCCAACTTTTAGCAAGAATGTTGTTGGTTTGCATCTTAGCTGCTCTCCTGGCTATTCTAGCTATTGATCACCCAGAAAATCTCTCTTCAGCTGAAATGGAGGCTGTCCATGCCATACATCATCCTCTCTCCATAGAAGATGACCCACAAAACTAAACCCCTTTACTTTACACCACCTACCTAGCCAATACCTTACCTCCAATATCTTCTGGAGTTTCTCTCTCTCTCTCATGGGACAGGAATAATTTCTGAGAAGACCACCTGAAAATCATCATGTTCTGCAAAATGTATTCTGAGGCAGTGTCATTCATGCCAATGTGTATCTTAGCCATTGGATCCTTGCCTACAATTTTCAGAACTCCATCCAGTTTTTCAATTATTTGTTTTTGCTCCAAGAAGGCTGAACTTTTGTCCCCTTCAGAATGTCTCATCCACTCCCTTAACATTGAGTCCCCAGTGGGGATTGTCTGTTTTTCTTTGGATGATCTGTGGTAGTCTTTTGGGAATTTTTGACATCTTAAAGGCTTGAGGTGAGGACCCATCCTTAAGTGTGTCCTGAGGAGATCTCTCGTCCTTTCCTTCAGCTGAATCTTCCAAGACATTCACTGAAGCAGATGCAGAGTGGAAGCCCTGCATTCCTCTGAATATGTTGGATTTTTTTCTGTTTTTTTTTTCTTGGTCTTTGTTCTGCTTCTGTGTGTGTAGAATGTCGTCTCCTTCTCTCTCTTCTTAATCAGTCACAATGCCAATCCTCTGTTTTCCTCTTTCTCCTGTTCCTGTCAGATCAAGTTTGTTCTCCAGCTGAGTCTGGAGCTGATGCCCAAATTGGGTTGTACAACACCTCTTCTGTGTCTCAAACGCTAAACTGGGTAAATAGCTGCCCTTCCAGATCACAAATCTATTTCCTCTAATACAGCTACACAGCAATCAACTTGCACAGGAAGTCTTTCTTCAGCCAGGAAACTGAACATGGCAGATCTCAATGATTGTCCCATTGCTGGCCTTTGTAGTTGGTTGTGCAGAAGTGTATCTAGAGAAAAAGCTCCTACACTTGTTTCTGCAAACTGTGTCATAAACTCTAGGTGGCCTCTCCTGTTGACCTGCTTAGGAGTCTGCTTCCCAACTGGTTTATATACCTACTTGCCCCTTGCCACTAGGGAGGTTTTAACCACTCAGACTGATCAGACCAGGTGTTTGAGAAGACTCCAAAGCTCAGCCCCGTGGCACTCTGAGACCAAACAAAATAGACCAAACACACAACTCACTAAGTCCTTTACCACCAAGCACAGGATCTGCATCTACTCCTCTGAAATTCCTGTTTGCCAGCTGATAGACAGAAATAGCCCTTACTTACTGAAGTAGTCTCATTTGCTTCACTGGAGCTATCCACCATTTTAGGATCAGTCTCTTATTCCGTATCAACACATCATACAGAGAGCTAAACATGAGGACTACTGCCTACGTGAGCTCTGTATTGATGAAAAATTTCTATTAGCTTGTAGTTCCTAAATATACCACCCAGAGGAATTTAGAGTGAGATGTATTATTTTTTTCATCTTGAGACTATAAAATATTAAGCAAGTCATGCAGTCTGAAAGACAAGTGTCCCCCTCAAAGAATGAATATAATCCTGTTATTTCTATATTTATAAGGCTGACATTCCTCATGTCATTGGCGTTCTTCACAATTCTATCATGACTCAGTTAATTGGATTGAAAGAAATGCAGAGGCTGTTATACATCTAAGGTATTGGGCACTCAATGTCTAATAAGAACACTCAGATCAGGATAGAAGGAGGCTTAGGCACAAAACAGAAATTGTAGGATCACTTTGCTTTTAGACCTTTGTGTATGTAAAATTTGCCAGGCATATCAGTTTTACAGTATACCCATCCCCTCTCCCACATTACAGTGCAAATGTAGTTCAGAAAAAAACACCCAACATAACATTTTTGTTCTGCTGTCAGGAAAAAAATATATTTGAGTGATCATTAATCAAAATGAACCATGTTTCCCTCCCCGCAAAGGGAATTTCAAAGGAATGTGGAAGTTCAAAAATGAGTTGCCTGTGTACCTTGCTGGATACATTTATGGAAAAATGAAGCATTAGCTAGTATATTTCTAGTGCATGTACTCATAGCAAGTTTTTTAATGACCCAGTTATAGAACAGTTTTTTCTCTGAAAATTTGAAAAGTTATCTGGCACAGCCAAAGCTGCAATATTATGTAAGAAAATGATGAAACATCATTTATAGTCTTATGTGACTATTGCCATTTAGAAGTGTGTGTATGAGACAAGGTAATTGAAAAGTCAAAGCTGAAAGGAAGTGTTCTTCGATTTTACATCCGCTTCCTCTCTGGGTAGATGTATGGGCCAAATTTTCAAAAATGGCCCCAAAACTGGATCTTCCAAATTGCATGTAATATACATAGTCGACATCTGTGGATGCAAAACATGTATTTACTTTATTTGTATCCACAAAGTGCACACCTTCTGCAGGTGTAATACTGGAGGCCCTGAGGACTCCTTTTGAGTGCAAATGAAATGTAAGCTTATATACAGAATAACACACATGTAGGACTCGGTACCAGAAGCTTAAAAAAATGAATGTGTGATAGCAATTTGCATAAATAATTGCTCTGCCAGATCTTGTTTCAACATGCCACAAGAAATCATATGTTCACGTGGAATGACACCCTCAAATTATTATGAAAACCTGTTCTGTCTGCATATAGGGATTTGTATCTGTGCTGCCTCCTTATTAATATATTGAGCAGAAGTCTGCATAGAGACAAGCGTTGAGACAAATTCTGCTCTTACACAGCTCCTGCTTACTTCAAGAAACCAAGATAGGTAGGAGTGTTGTATGTATGTACCAGAGGACAAAATTGGACCCATTTATTTTTGTTAGTATAAAGTTCCACTTGATGCTACATAACTCAGATTAAATTTCTTTTAGGGTGATAAGTAGTGGTCCTTGAGATTAATCAATTTATAGGAACAAAAATATCTAGATCATGTGTCACATGTAGAGCTGATATGTAATGGTTAGGAATTCTGTATGTGACCTATAGGGTCAGTGCGGTGAAGTTACTGTGTGTTGGGTTATTTGACTTTCCTGTATGAATGTATTGATCTAGTTTAATAGGATAATTGTTGGAAAAACAAGCAGGAAGGCAGCACAATGACTACCAGATAAGAACGTCCCATTGTCTTTCAAGTGTCCTGTGGAAATGTATTAGCTTCAAGGATCTTGTATCTTGTCTCCAACAAGTTGCAAGCCTTGCTTGCCAAGGCTGCGAATGAACAAATCAAAGGGCTAGAAACGGTTTTAAAGAAGTGGTGTGTTCTCTCAGAAGGAAGGTGATTAAAAAGACGAAGCAGTTTTTAAAGGACACTCCCTGCAGCAGGGGGGAGTGAACTGTTTTGTGAGTTAAGGGAACAGATGTTCACTGAGTTTGAGGGTGGTCTGTTGGAAGCTTAGACTAATCAAGATCCCCACATGGGAGATGGGTAGATACTGGATAAGCTAGATCTGTGTAGAGTCTGCAGTTGTTTTAAGATCTTTTTTTTTTAAGTGTTTGTTCTAAGTAAATAATACTTTTCTTTAAGAAGGCTGTTCGGCTATTGGATACCACTGTCACTGCTCCCAGAGAGAACAGAACTCTGGGGGGTGAGCCTAAGTTGGGCTTGCTGAGGTGATGATTAGTTCCAGGAAACTGCTGCTCCAAGCCCTTCCTGAGAGTAGGGGGGATCATGACTGCACCCCATCAGAGAACTGATAGCCTGAGAACTGATGGGTGGGTGGGGAGTACTCAGAGACCAGGAGGGGCCAGATGTGTAGTTTGTTCAGTAACTGTGACAATATGAAGTCACAAAATGATAGGGTTCTGATTCTCAGCTACACTAAAATTCCTTTACACCATTCTTGTGGTGTAAATGGGGCCTTTAAGTTGGGTATAAATGGACTTTAAGGCTCTTTGACACTTTTGAAGTGGTGTATAGGGGCACTGTTTAACTGAGGATCAGACCCTGAAGATAGAACTGAAACTCCACTAAGAAGCTTCCCCATGTAGACATGGCTGCTACTCTAATCTAGTGCCTCTCCCACTGTCTCCCTCCAAGAGTATTGAGACTGGCTGGATGCCTCTTGTTCTCCTTTCCAAGGCTCCAACCGCACTGGGCTGAAGGCAAAGCCTTTCAGGGACTCTTGCCTATGGAATTCACTCCCTTTTAGAGCTGTCTTCAAAGCTGCGTGTATAGCATTTTTATTCTGACTAGTACTCCTTCTTTTCATCAGCTCTTCCTTTTTTAAAAATCAGACTAGGAAAAAATAATCCACCGTATTCTTCATTGTCACATGCTCTGACTGATTCCAAACTGGGCTCAGGTTAGCTTGATCTTAGACCTGTTCTGTATTTTGAGTTTGTAAAATCCCAAACCAAACCAGTTTTATGTGATTTTCTGGTTTTGTTGTAAAAATGTTATGTAGAACAGAACTATTTTCTATATACAGCAGATTTGTTTGTCTTTTTCTAAAGACTGAGAAGAAAAAAGGAAAAATACACATTTAATCACTTTGATGCTTTTTTCCATTCTTTTCAAGGAAGGAAGGGAGGAAAGTTTGAAAAATGATGTTAATAAAAGTCACAGCAAAACTCTGAAAGCTTAGTCATAAGTTAGCTCAGAAACACATACAAGTTTAAACTACAAATTGCTTTTAAAGTCACTAGTCAGCCAAAAACTTAATAAAATGAAACCTTCACAGTTGTTAGAGAGTAGCAGCTGTTTGTTTTTAATATTTAATTACAAATAATTATCTATTGTTCTAATGCAGTCCTTTTTGCCTGACCTTTTTCACCTGTCTCCCTTGTTATGTTTCATTCAGAGTTCTCCACAAGATGATCAGTATGTTGTTTTCCTTAGCTACTTGGGATCAATGTAAAATAAATGCTAGTTTCCCCTCGTGGAGGTGACTGGAATGACTGTTTGAATAGCAAAACTAAAACCCTGCATGAATAAAATGGCAAAGTTGCACTTAACTGAAATACAATAGTGCAGAAGAACGTGTTTTCATAAGGACAAACACCTCCTTACTAATGCAGTTTAAAACCACGGCTAGATTCATGGTACCTGGGTGAGTATTGTTGAGGGTTTTTTTTGTTTGTTTTGTTTTTTGTTTTTTTAAGTGATGAGCATTGGTCAAACTCTGCCCCAACTGAAGATAATAGGAGTTTTACAATTAACTTTAGAAGGAGCAGAATTAGCTCAAAACTGTGCTTTTATTCAAAAATTTAAGACCGCTATCTGTGCTCATCCAGTACTCTGGGCCATATCCTATACATAAATAATTATAACATAACCCTAGACAAAGAAGTGCTCATAAATATAACTACCTCAACAGCCTTAGCAACAAGGGGGGAAAGGCAGGTTTTGCCATGTTCTTGGAAGGTTAAACACAGATTCTGGCAGACAAATGTGGGAAGTGAACCAAATCCGACGAATGCACACGAAGAATCCCTTGCCCTCAGAAAACTTTAGTTTATATATTGAGGGAGCTCCAGCTTGAACTTCTCTGCTGATCTCGTGTGTGGCAGTATGACAGATAAAGATAGCCTCTCTCTCTCAGGTTATCCGGTCCCAAGTCCTTTAGGGCTTTATAGGTTGAAATCAACATCTTGAATTGCACCCGGCAGCTTATTGGAAATCAGTGCAGATCACAGAATACTGGTCTAATGTGCTCTCAATGTGAAATTCCACTTAATAAGCAGGCTGCAGAATTCCAAATGGCCCCAATTTCTGGCCCCATGCAGAGCACATTACAGCAATTTAATCTTGATATGACAAAGGCATGGATAATTGTGGCAAGGGCCACATGGGAGAGAAAGAGGTTGCTCTCCTCTTGCCAGGTGCAGATGGAAAAAAGCTTTAAAAACCCAGCCCATGGTACTTGGAGGGGATGGGGTGAGAGGAGTACAGAGGGACAGCATGGTTGGTTTCATGGGGTTTAGTCTTTTGCAACCTGAATCCCTGGTCTCTGTTTTGAGGCCAGGCCAAGCCCATAGCCAGTCAAGCAAAACAGTGGGGAAACTACAGCAAGCTGACGGGAAGCAAAAAAGAATCAAAATGTTGGATCTCAATTGTATTTAAAGGGCAGGCCTCTCCTTCCCTGGAGAATTTTGAAATAGAAGGCAATTTTTTTCTGCATTTTTAGAAGTTACGCTCCTTTCAAACCCCAAACTATATGCAAAGAATTACCAGTAAACATGCTGGTCTTAGCTAGAATTCTGAATAAGGATAACTTGCTAATAGAGCAACAAATATTCATTTTAAAATGTTGTAAAAGATATGCAAAACCATAGGGCCCCAAGTATGTACATATGTGTGTACACACCTCAGGATATCAGTATGAGGACTGAGAGAACTCAGGAAGACCTAAGACAATTATTCCCTCTCCTATGTGAAGGAAGTGGCTGCCCTAGCCATGGTTGAGACCACACTTCCTTCCCCACTTCCAACCCCTACCTAGAAGACTCCTTTCCTGCTTCTCCTTGGATTTTGCCCATGTACCCACTCACACTTTGAGCATACAGGAGAAGGGCTGGGATGAGTGCATGTCTCCTTCTCTCACTGCTGGGCGAAGAGAGGTGCTGAGGAACCAGCCATGGAAAAGGCATAGGAAAGGCATCGGCAGAACCACACCTCCTTATGGCTGGAGATGAGAGGAGTGGATCGTAGTTGCTCAGTTTTGACTGGCTAGCTGGTTTCCCTTCGTTGGGGAGTCTCCCCTCTCTCTTACCCGCACTGAAGAAGTCGTTTTTTTACCCATGAAAGCTTATGCCCGAATAAATCTGTTAGTCTTTAAGGTACCACCAGACTTCTCTTCGTTCTTACCCACACAGTGAATGAGCCAGTTGCCACCAGGAGTAAAGTTCTCAGCGGACTTCTTTGTGCTCCACCCTACAGGAACAGACTCCCTGTGTGCCAGGTCTGAACACCATTTGGCCCAGCCGCCCCCCTGTCCGGATGGAGGGGCAGCCAGACCAAATTTCAGTGGCACTGTAACCATGCAGCTGGAGCAGTGCTCCGGATCACTCCATCAGCAGCCATACTGATTTAGTGTGGAACCACTGTTTAAAAGTGGTCAGGCCCTGGGCCCCCTGCTCTGGGGCCTATGGAACCCTGCCCTCCTCCCCCATTTGCACCACTGCTCTCTATACCCCATAGTAGAGACCGCCATGTACAATCTGTTTTTTTCCTCCCTTGGATTACTTAAAACCAGTAAAATCTCAAAGCTCCAGGCAATAGGGCTACAAGTGCTTTAATGAAGCTTGAATTAGGATGATGATGTAATTAGTGTAGTTGAGGAAATACCTCCACAGCCAAAAGGAAGGGAAAAAAGAGAAACCTTCGACACTGTATCTGGGTTTTTCTCCTCAGCAAATCCTTGGGGCTGGTTCACTGTCCCTGTCAAGCAGGGCAATGTGCCTGCAAATTTCATACAGCAGAAAACAGGTGTAAGAGTAACTGCCAAACACTCCCATACCTCTCAGCAAGTACACCATGGGGGGACATAAATGAATGCAAGAAAAATAAAGTCCATCTAGCAGGGAGCTGGAAGGTTCCCTGAGAAAGCTGCTTGTGCCAACAATTGAGCGGCAAACTTGAAAAGATTTGCAGTTTGGATGCTGATCCAGATTATCATTATAGACTTATGAAATTTGGACAATTTGCCTCTTAACAGAGATTCCCCCCCCCTTAGTAAATTAAAACCACACCCAAGATCCCTGAGAGATAGGTAAATTTTTAGAGTAAGAAACTGAGGTATTGGGAAATTAAGTGAAATACCCAAAATCCCACACTGAGAGGGTGCCAAAGCCAAGAACAGAGATCCTGGGTCTGATCCTCCTCTGCTCTGAACCGTGTATAACCATCTACACCTGTGCAAAGTAAGTGTAAATACTGCCATTCTGATTTGAGTGTTACACCCGCTTTGCATCAGTGCAAACCATTGCTTCTATATCATATCCTATTACCCATAACACTCCCATTTTTAAAAAAATAATTAATACCATATTCTTGAGAGAGTAATCTCTGAGGCACAAGCAGCAAGATAATTAGTCTTTCAGAAGAATATGTCCCTCTGCTGCTTAATTCAGAAAAGGGAAAGCAAACTGGATACTATAAATGTCTTCACATCTCGGGCGGGGGGGGAGTTAGTGGGAAAACTACAGCAGCTATATTGCGCCTTCTTTTAGTGCTAGAACAGATCATTGGTCTTGTGTTATGCAGCTGAGTTATACCAGTTTCATAGACCTACATCCTGCATATTTGCAAACTTTGGACTGCCTGTGCATAGATATATATTTTTTATCCATGTAAAGTCAGTTGAATTGCATCCAACTGTGATATGATCTTTTCATTATCAATTTTTTTATATAATTTCTAAAGATACAACTGTGGGAAATGTGGACTTACAATGGAAAAGTTGTCACTATTTTCAGTAATTTACAGTGGTGGTCCTCAACATGTTTTAACATGGGAGGTCTCTTAGCAATCTTTCCCCACAAATCACTTTACTCCACTACCACACATCCAACACTTTTATAATTATCAAATATACCTTCCTACCCCTTCCAATATCCTGTCATTGGTGTAAGGATCTGAGGTTGTGGTTTCTGAGATGCTTTCTCCCCAGGCCAAAGCATCTGCCCATAAAACAAAGTGGCTTGGTAAAGTATTTTTTGACTAATGGAGAACTGCTCACTAGTTTTGTACAAGGGAAGGCTAAAGCCCTTTTGGTAAGACTCCTTCCCTCCCCCCGTGACATACTGGGGCCTAATCCAGACTGAGGAGTTGTCACCCCTACTCTGTAACCTGGGCTGCTCTTTACAGTGCCTTGCTGCTGTTTCCTCCAACCTGGACTGCTCACGAACAGCCTCCAGCATGTGAGTCACTCCCTGCTATGTTTGTGTGTGTGCTGCTACCAGCCAGCCTTAGCTTGCCTCTTACCAGCCTTAGTTATGCTGCAGGGGGATCCCAACACCCCCCTGATCCCAGATCTTTCCCCCAAAAATGTGTGCCTTTTACTGCCCAGCCTGGATAGTATAAATGTATTTCAGCCCATTATTCTTTTAGGGGAATAATATGCCAGTTTATTACTTTAAATAGAGTACCCAGACATTCCAACGTAAACGCACTGAATTAGATAAAATAGTAAAACAAGTTTATTAACCACAGAGATTTTAAGTGAGTACAAGTAATAAGGCATAAAAGTCAGAAATGGTTACAATAAAGATAAAATGCTTCCTAGCATTTACTTAAGAAACTATCTTCGTTACAAAGCAAACTTTCTCACCACATGCTACAGCAGGTTACTGACCAAATTCTCAAATCAAGACCCCTCCCCCAGAGTCAAACAGCTGTTTCTCTGCACTTAAGAGGACAAAAAGAATGTGGTGGGTGGGGGGGAGGGAGGTGCCTTGGGGTGTTGGCCATTTCTTTTTATAATTTCAGTCCTTCTCTTGAAAAACATTCCCAGCTAAGTCTCTGGGGACAAATAGTCTATGTAGAAGGATATTCCCTGCTGGTTTTTCTGCCTGTGTGAACTTCTTTTGTGTTCCCTCCCTGCTTGATGACTCTGTTTACTGCTTAAAAGAAGGCAAGCACACATTCTTTTCTTGTTTAGGACAGATGTTATTTCTTCCTGGGCAGGACGGTGGGGTTTCCCCTGTATGATTTTAACAACTTCACATACAATGTTGCCACACATTTTACAGGGCAATACTGACCAGAAAATTATGAATTTTCAAATGATACCTTACAAGGCATATTTTGTACAAAGATTATTACAATAGTGTGTGGTATGTGAATACAGGGGTATATTCTGTCTTACCCCCATTTTCAAAAATTATGCAAATTGGTGCATTCGGAAAACAAAACCTAATATTGCTCCTTAATCTCCAGGGCTAAAGCTCAGGACTTAGGAGGGTTGGTTTAGTATTTCTCCTGGAAAGATGATGAATTCCATCAGAGGTAGGGAAATCCCCTCCGCCTATACGCAAATTCGAACAGTTGGTCTTATCCCGCAAGATGAGTGCCCCTCAATTCTCACTGAAGTCAATCTAAAGATGAGCCCATCTCATAAGATTATCTCCTCTTTCCACTCCCCAAACCGGCTCCATTTGTTCCCGTTCTCTCTACTCAGTGATATGCTGCTCCCTGGCTGAGCTCTGAGCTCCTGAGGGGCTGTAAACATAGCTTCTGTCTGTCTGCCCTAAGGAGAGAGAAACCACAGTTCACCTCTCTTCTTCCTCAGAAGAGGGGAAGGTGGGTTCAGGGCACCCTTTAGTACTTTACTCTTCTAATGAGGCATGCAAGGGGTCTGTATTGTGGGATAGCTTTGTCTGCTAGCAAGGGAGCCAGCACCCACATTTACAGGCTCCTAGGGCAAAGAGCTTCCAGGAGTGCTTCAGATCCCTGAAGACTATGGGCAACAGACTGACACCCTGATTTCCTGCATGCTGACAATATTTCTGTAGGGGAGCTATGTAAAGAGGGAGCTGGAGAGCAACAATCTAGCTCCAAAAGGGTGAGATTGCGCAGAGATTTCGAGTTCTTGGCCGAAGAAGTGAGCTCTCTTCGATTCCCGTTTTATGCTGTCAAACCATTAAGCAGCATGATCTGAGTTTGTTCTAAAGACCCCTTGCATTTATAATCCTAACAAACACAACAGCTTGGAGAAGGCTACTGGAAAAGGAGCGTGCTGATCTACTACATACAACTACTGGGCCATAATCTGCTCGCACGTACGCTGACTGGGTGGGTTTGTACCCATGTAACAGACTAGAATGTGACCTGTGTGTATGAACTGAGGAAGAAAAGGAGGAATGGAAGTTCTTTTGGTGGAAGGCGGGAGAGAGTGAAGGGTCTACGAGGACGGGGAGCGTAGCAGGGTGCTGGTGCAAAAGCACCTAATTAGCCCCCACCCAGTCAGCTCCAATCAAGGGAAGCAGATTGGGGCTGATGGAAAAGGCCTGATGCCGGCCTGAGGATTGGCAACACCTGCTGGCCTGACAAGCCAAGGGCTATAAAGGCTGGGAGGGAACCAGAAGGCGTGGGGCAGCCAGTCAGAGAGGGAACTGGAGGCTTCCTAGCTGAAGGCTGACTCTGCCTGTAAAAGAGGTTGAATAATCCTGTAAAGTTTGTAAATAGATAAACACTGCTGGTGGGATAACTGTAGGTAAATAAAGACAGAGGTGTTGTACAACCCTGAAGCCTCTCTGAGCCTTACTGGGGCAGCAAGCGGGCCCCAGGAAGAGGGGCAGGTTGTGAACCCTGTTACAGGGAGAATGGAAAGTATCAGAATGGAGGAATAGAAAGAAATGGAATGAATCTAGGAGCTGAAGATTCTGGGGAAGTAACCTTCCAGTGGGAAGGGGAGAATTTTAATGTACTACTGAGTGAGTGAAATCAGAAGCCAGCTCTATTAACAATCTACTTGTTTACGGTACTTGGAGCAACATTCTCAAAAACAGGAGCCTGAAGTCAATCACCAAAATCCGTGTTTAAGCACCTAAATAAGTGATTCAACTTTCAGAAGTGCTGAGCACCCAGAAGCTCCGGTTGACTTGACTGTCTGTTGCTGGCTATTTAGCACTTTACAAAATCAAGACATTTTCTAGGTACCGAAATATGAGTTCAGGAGTGTAATGTTTCCTAGGAGCCAGATTGAGTTCTAAATTACATCAGTGCAAACAGTAAATAACTTTAGTGAAGTCAGATTTAGCGCAATGCAACTGAGAGAAGAATCCAGCCCTACATGTTCTATCTCATCCACTTTCAAATGGCTCACGTGATGGAGTTACTTCCCTAAGAAACTATTCTACAGTCTAACAGATGTGACTGGTAGGAATATTTTCCACTGGCATTCACACTAAATTTTCCTTTGCTAAATTTCATCCAATCACTCCCACTAATATTCCTTTGGACCACACTAAAAGGTTAAAATTTCTGCCTATATTCCAAATGACGACTACCAACCAATCTGTATGGTAATTAGAGAGCAGGAACAAGTGTTGTAATGATCATGAGCTCTCTGTGAATTGATTGGATCCGATCTGGATCTTCAGTCACACTTCACGCCACAGCTCCCTTCCCTACTCCTTCATTCCCTGCCACAGTTCAATGTGGCTCTATTACTGTGTTTATTTATATTCTGCTTTTTGTAACACCCATTCATTGGCTCTTTATGGTCAAATTCAAATTTATTTTCCCCAGGCTGCTCTACTGTTGACCTGTCAGCAGTGGAAATCTCAACTGCATTCATCCCTTTCCTCAAATGCACTTGTCTGTCATAGCCACTACTTAAATAACATCACATGTATGGAAATCACACATAGTTTATTTAAAATGCCCCACAGCTCCCTCCGGGCAATCACTGAACATTGGCAGCTCAACCAGCTAGTACCTCTGTTGTTCAGTTTCTGAATAATACAATAAAATACAGTAGCACCTGTACTGTGCCTTTCATGTGGCGCACCCCAGGGCACTTCACACAGAGGAAACACAGCTATTAAAATGAGTAGTATAGGACTTGTCAGGTTAATTGAAAGCTAGGCTGAAGAGCAAGGCTATTAGCAGGACTTGAACCTGAAAGGAGACTCAGGGGGATGAGGTGGGAGTGGGAATGAATCCTGGTGTTCCTGGATGTAATGGAAAAATGCTCCTGTCGGAGTGAAAGGATTAAGCAAGAGGGCACTGGGGACTAGATGACTCTGGAGGTAGGTAATTAGATTTAAAAAATAAAAATAAATCAAGGACATATGTAAGCAGGTGGTGCTCCCACTCTGCTGTGAACAGAGAATACATGCTGGCTATGCTCCAAACTTACCTTTCTTCTAAGGCTTGTTGTTCACTTACATGCAACCAAATGTAAACCCCAGCTGAAGCTTTCTTCCTGTTTGACTGTTCCTAGAGTGTTTTTTTCCTGAAGCACCTATTTGGTCCTGCCCTTCATTTCTGCTGCTTCCCCAGTCCTAGGTTGGAGCTTATGGGACCCACCTGCAACCATGAGTCAGTAGAAATAACTCCACATCTTGAGGGTGACTCCAGCACAGAGCCCTGCGTTCCTATCGTGCCCTAGAACCAGACACCTTTCCATACCTTGGCAAGTATATATTTGTATGTCAGTGTACACTGTGTATATTATAGTTCCATTTGCTCAGTCCCCACGACTATTCATAGAATTGAAGGCTTGGAATGGACTTCGGGAGGTCATCTAGTCCAATCCCCTGCACTCAAGGCAGAACTAAATATTATCTAGACCATCCCTGACAGGTGTTTGTCTAACCTGCTCTTAAAAATCTCCAGTGATGGAGATTCCACAACCTCCTTAAGCAGTGCGTGAGGCTAAAATATTTTAATAATCCAAAACCTCATCAAACAATCTCCTGCTAATGTACATACTCCACAGTGCCTTGGTGCTATTATAAAGCAGAAATATTTTCTTTTTAAGAGGAAAAAAAGATCATCCCAGCAAATATGACAATGTCTCTGATGTGAGTCCCATGACCCATGTATGACATGATTAGCAGTTAATCAGGAAGCCCCACTTGTGTCAAATAATCTGAATCCATTGCATAATCAGACTTTCATCAGCCGGTGCATGCTGTGAGACAGATCAGAGAGAATAGGTATGAATATATGTTTGGTAAGGTGGGATAGTACTGGAACCTGAACCAAGTGCTACTTTGAAATCAATAACAATCAGTTCAGCAACAAACTGGAAGCTAGTGGTTTCTGACAGAATAGGCAAAATGTCAAATTTTGTATAAGTGAGTTCCCTGATGTCACAGCAGCAGCCTTTGAAAAGATCCATCACATCAGAAATGCAATAACAGGCCAAGATAGTTGGGGACGGGAGGGAGGAGTATCAAAGAGTTAGGTGGATAAATTGAAGTATGCGGGAGCTTGAGTGTAAAATAAAGATGGCTGTTATGCTAATGCATGGCTCAAACCACAGAATGGAGTCCAGATGAAGAGAGTAGCTCAAGACTGCTCACAAAAAAAGAATTCTAATTGCAATGAACGATCAGCATATGTAAAGCAAAGAATTTCTTTTTAAATGTACACAATACTATAATCAAAATACATTGTGTGAAGTGAGTGGTCATGCACAGGAACCATCTCCTTGGGGAAAAGCCAATCCAGAATATATGTAATTATCCATTTTTCTGGAATCAACAGAAGTAGCTGCTTATTAGAGCGAATTGGAATTTTTTTCAGTAAATATTTAAATGTTTCATCTGGAAATGCTACCATGTTTGTCTTGTGGGAGTAGTAGTTTGATTGCTTCATGATCCATTGTCTTCTAGAAGCCAGGCTCCCTGGTCAGATTACAACTCCCATGATGCACCATGATCTCACCTCTTGGCTCGGGAAGGCAGTACATTATGGGAGACCCTGATCTCCTGGTGCATCATGAGACAGATAGTCAGGTCAGGGATTCCAGGCCACAGAGGAAAAAGGGAATATGAGGCAACCAAACTAAAAGTCCTCTGATGCGCTATGGCAGCGTATCCAAATTAAGCTTTTTGTTTTCAGCTGAAATATTTCAGTTTGGTTTGTCAATGAAAAATTGAAGTTTTCCACAGACACACTTTTCATGAAAAATTTTGTTCCGTCATAATCCCAATTTTCTAATGGAAAAACAGTTTTGTTGGAAAAGATTTCAAACAGCCCTACAGATTAAACTGAGAAGTAGAGTGTTATTTACTAGTTAGAGATCTGGGAGTCAAGACTCCTGGGTTTTATTCCTGGCTTTGCCACTAATTTCCTCAGGCACCTGGGGTAAGTAATTTACCCTCTCTGATACTCATTTTTATTATCTATGAAACAAGTATAATATTACCTCACAGGGGTGTGATGAGGCTGACTAATACTTGTGAAGAACTTTGAGATTGCAAGATGAAAGGCGCTAGATAAATGGGACGTATTATGTTAAAAGGAAAATGTTCAATGCTGGAGGTCACATCCCCAAGCATTCTGCTTTCTAGGGACACAAAGAACAATAATCAACCCAAGGTGCAGACAATTTCAAAGTCTCGTAGGATGAAGAACAATTCCCCTAGTCAGTATCTTACAGAAGATGCACACTATGGTTTATTTCATTCTTACCATCATGCACCACTGAATACATCTTACAAAAGAAAAGAAATATCAAAGACACAGTATATACTCCTTTGTAAAAGCTCACACTACAAAGTCTGCAAGCAGGGCTCAGAAGATTTGGCCCTAAACTGGCATTTATCATTCACAAAGACTCTGTATGCTCCTCTTTAGGGTCTGTCAAATTTACTATCTAATACGTATACACAGTGTGACAAACTTCAGAGCAACATATCTGATCGTTTTACTGAGCTTTTGACAGATATCAGGAAAGAAAGCAATTTGTTCCCCTCAATTCTCAGAAAACAGATGTGTTGTTAACAGCACTCGAACACACTATTGGTAGTATGTAACTGAACAGGAGATCTCAATGGGATTTGGACAGGGGTGGTTTTGGTTTAACAAAACCTCATTCTTCATGCTTTGGTTTTTCAAGGTCACAAACCAAAGCCTTCTGGGTTCTGATGGTGGATTTATAGCCTAAAGAAATATGAAATATTTTATACTTGCCAAGTCTTCCCTGCTCACCTGTGATTCTCAAAATGACATAAGTCTGCTTTAAATAATTCTTCTGCAGATGTAAATCTATGAAAGTAATAAAATAGAGAATATGAAAACCACAGCATCCACATTACAAAAATCAGAATGCAGTAAACAAACCAAAAAAAAAAAATCTCTGGCTTGTTTTTTCAGTTAGCTACACTCATTTTTGCACACAAACGCAGCCCATGCTACACATGATTTAGATGCATGATCACAATTCCATGTGCAAAGTGGGTAGCTAAGTGCACAAATGGCTAGTTGCATAGGTAATGTAAGCACATGCAATTATCTGCTGTGCAAATGAATTTTTGAGCATGTAGCTGTATGCTCCTAAACTTGAAAAATGGCCTGGTTTTTAAATAACAAAAACAAAAAAACACCACCATCAAACTCAAGATTGAGAAGTTTTGCCATTTGGAGTCTGTGTGGATGCTTACTTAACTTTAGATAACTACAATAAGTTTTTATCTCCATAGTTCTGTCTGTCTCCACACATTCCCATTTCTTCAAGCCAGCTACCCTATACTTCATCTTTTGGTCTCCCTCTTCCTCCTGCAACTTCTGGGGGGCATCTCCCTTTTGTCTCTTACTTTCAGAAGGCGGCATGACCCAGTGTATAGAGTATTGGACTGTAAGTCTGAAGAAATAGATTCCGTTCCCAGCTCTGCCGCTTAGGTGATCTGTGACTGACATACACAATTTTCCAGAAATGACCGTGAATTTGGGATGTCTCACTTTTTGAGTAGCCAACCTGCAGCACTTAGGACCTGATTTTGCAGTGGTGCTGAGAACCTGCAACTCAAGTTGCTATCAGTTGAGCACCGCTAGAAAGTGGGCCATAGACTTCTCAAGTTGTGTAATCAAAAATGGAGGCACCCAAAACCCATGGACATTTTTGGTAAAATAGGCATTAACATTCTTGTGCCCCGGTTTCTTCAGATCTAAAATGGAGATAACACATGCTCGCCAAGGTAAGGCACTTTGAGATCTACAGATGGAAATCACTATACAAGTGCTATTAAGTATTACAATTACATGTTAATACCAAATACAAATAAAATGGGTGGAAAGGAGCTGGTGGCTAGGAGAATGCTAATGGAACAGGGAAGAGTGGTGGAAGGAACCCAAGCAATCTGGAAAGAGGAGGTGGGGGTCTCAGGACAGGGGAAAGCTGCAGTGGAAGTGATTGGGGTTGTGGTGAATAAAGCTAGGGACAAGTCAGAACTGGTTGGGAGTGCTGTCGGCTGGGGGATGGAATGAGGGAGCAGAACAAGTTGGAGGCAGTGATTGGGTGGACTCTGTAGAGGGCAGGCATGAACAGTGGAGAAGGGCAGGTGTGGGATGGTTCTGGGCATGTGGACAGAGTGGCAGAAGAGATACAGGGGAGTGAACAAATAGTGAAACCCTGAAGCCAGGATTAGATTAGCACACCAGTGGGAGGATCTTAGCAAAAGGGTATAGGGAGAGAATCGGTAAAAAGGCTATAGGGCTGGGGAAGAAAACAGAGTAAGGAAAGAATGAGTGGGGAAGGGAAGCATTAGGAAGCCAACCACTGAGTTTGGGAGAGATGTGTATAACGCTAGGATATCAGGAGGGAGGTGAGCACTGGGTGGGAGGGAGACAATGGTGGAGGCCTAGGTACAGGGCAGTGGAGGTGTGATGGGTTCCTCCACTTCTTCGGGGTGCCACCTGGGACTGAGCCCGCCTGACCACTGAGCCTGCCTGACACATCAGCCTGGGCTCCCTTTACACTATTGCTGAGGCAAACCAGCCAAGCCTTCCCTCAGGCTTCAGACTGCTCTTTACCAGCACACATACAGGTAGGGACACACCCAGCTGCAGCTTTACACACACATGCTGAGATCAGCTCTGCATGGGAAGGCTCAGCTAAGGAATTGCCCAAGACTCAAGTGCACACCCCCCTCTAGAGGGTAGAAACAAAATGGTATTGTCTTGCGCTGCACAGAGAATTGTACAGTGTAAGCTCATGAAAATCGCCCCCTCGCTCAATATGGAAAGAGAGATGCAATAGTTTTTTGCCCCCCAGTTATGAATTCCACACATTGGGTTTTAGACCAAACAAAAACAAGTTTATTAACTACAAAAGAGAGATTTTAATTGGTTATGAATGATGCAAACAGATCAAAGCAGATTGCCCAGCAAATCAAACACAATGCAATCTAAGATTAATATACTAAAGAAATTGGTTACAAGTAGCAAATTCTCACCCTAAACAATGTTTTAGGCAGATTGCAGAGACTTGCTTGCAGCTTAAAACTTCAGATATTCCTTTCACAAGCCAGGCACCCTCTAGCCTGGACACAGCCCTCCCCCTCCAGCTCAGTCTCTTTGTTTCTCAGGTGTTTCCAGCAGCCTTCTTTCTCGGGTGGGGAGTGGGTGAAAAATGAACCACGATGATGTTGCTCTTCTGCCTTAAATAACTTTTGCATATGGTGGGAATCCTTTGTCTCCCAGTGTGGTTCCCACTCCCGGTTAGTAGAAAAATACTGGTATTATCATGGAGTCCAGTACCAGTGACTTGGTCACATGACCCTGCAGCCACAACTCAGAGGCTGTTTGTAATGTTCTCGTCCTTGGGAAGACTTCTCAGTGGGTGATTAACATCTTCAAAGACTAATTGTTTTCCCTAATGGCCCTTCCCAACCAGCCATCCAGACTGATTGCATTCTGTCTGGTGGGTGTTCCCCAGTTGTAAACATATTTGTAATAGATGCATAGGCAATATTCCTAACTTCAGATATAAAAATGGGATAATCATATAAATAGGATAATCATATTTGGTAAATTATAACTTTTCCAATGATAACTCACGTGACCCATCTTGCATAAAATATATCTTGGTTATGCCATAATCATATCATAATTATATCTGTATGAAGAATATAGGGTGTAATGTCACAGGAGGCTTTTAGTTCTTGAATAGACTTCAGATAGGAGATGGGATGACACAGTCAAACCACGCTCTCTATTTTCATGTCCGTGATAGTCACGTACCATCCTGAAGATGGTGATCCAACAACGCTGATGATGATGATGATGTCATTAGCTCATATTAAGTGATGCTGACTAGTAACAGAATAACATTCTGGCTTCTATGAGACACTGGGGCAGTGCAAGCCATTGCAGGTCTTGGCAAGATCCATTCCCAGGAGGTGATTTGGCATTTGAAGGAAGGGTCAGTAAGAAACAGATCTTTACCGGGGATTTATTGGTGGGGTGATTTATCACTTGGCTGGCTCGCAACTCTATCACATCAGTAAGGACGACTGTTGTAAAACTTCAGAAGCCTAAAGAATTTGACTGTTTTTTACTTCAGGAAAAAATATTTTGTTGTTGGTTTTGAATATCCTTATATTGGCTGTAAAAATAAAATGATGTCCCAGCTTTTGAATAGTCAAGAAGGATTTGGCCTTCTGTGGAGAATTAATTCCTTGTTGGGAGACAAGTTGGCGGACAAAAATTTAGGATTTTCCTACCAAGGCTAATTTTTAGAGCTGGTTGCATATTTTCACCTGAAAGTATTTCAAAACTTCTTTGTTGTTTTGTTCAAAATTGGGAGCAGTTTTGGTTTAAAAAAAATGGGAAATTTCCACAATTTTTGTATGTGCAAAAAAAAAACAACTTCTTTTCTTTCTAAGTTTTTCTCAGAAAATGTTTCCCATTCTCTGACCAACTCTACTGTTTTTATTTACAAGGAACTCATACATTAGTTCCACCAATGTTTTGAGCAAAGATGGAGGAAAAACCTCGTAACCTGCCATAAAACATACACAGAAACAGACTGAGACACTCTTGAGTAGAACTGGTCAAAAATTTGCCATTTTCAAAATTGGACAGTTGACTAGTTTTAAAATGTTTTATGTGAAATTTTTCATGACACTCATTAAATATTGATCTAAAACACTATCAAAATTATATCTAAATGGTTACTGATTTTTTTTAACCTATATGTTTGTCAAACTGAAAACCTGGGTTTTAGTAAATGAAAAATGTTGATAGTGTTTTTGATACAAATTTTAATAAATAGTTTTTTGATAAAATGAAAAACTAGTCTATTTTGAACTCTGAGAAATGTAAACAGCTTTGAAATTTCAACTTTTTTCATGGAATTTTTTTTTTTTTTTACCAGTTCTACTTTTGAACTCCAGCAAGAAACAGTTGTATCAGCCTAAGTGTTCATGCATGCTTGTGTCTGGGCGTGTGCACAAACACACCTCCTTTAGCTCCTGCTTTCTAAACCTGTTTCATAATTATACTATCTAATTATAAAAATGTTTGTTTCACAAGATGTGTGCATCACTCAAAAACATCTTTGGCTTGGAATTGCGATGTCTATATCTCTGGTTCAAACAAAGGATAGGCATTTCTGTTAACGCTGTTTCATTCACAAGTGAGTTCTCTTCAGTAACAACGGTCTAATACAACACAAAAGCACCTTAAGGATTACAGTTCCAATTCAGTAAAGCACTTAGCTGCAAGCATTACTTTAAGCATGTGAGTAGTTCTGTTGAAGTTATGCTTAAGTGTTTTGCTGGACCTATTCCAGAGTTTTTAAGCACCATATGAAGAGACCTGGGACACCTTAAATAGGCCCCATTTATTAATTTCATATCTTGACTGCTTTTGTTATAATGCCATCAAGTTGTTATTTCTAGAATGAGGAATTACTATGATGGACAGCAGGATTCCAGTTCTCTCTCAGAACGAATCAAAAATAAATGACTGGTCTATTTTATCCTGATGTGAAGCTGTCAAATCTGAACTAATTTTTCTCCAAATTTTCAGAATACTTCACTTTTGGACTAAGGTGTGAGACGCTTCAGCCCAAAGGGAAAATGTTAGAGGTAGTTAAGAGCAACTGAAAATAAGGGTGTAGAACAGATTGTGCTTCTCTGCTTAACTACCAATCTGGTGCCTTAATTGCAATGAGGCACCGCAAACCCCTTAGCAGCACTGTAGCTCTCCAGGTGCATTTCTCTGTCTCATTAAATGATTCCTGAAATCAAAATGCTCTACAGTGCTTGCACGCTGGGTGTCACTACGATTGCTGGATTTGATGGACTCTTCTTACAGGTATTACCTGACACAGCCTTTCACATATGCTTGTTAGGCAATGTTCAGTTCAAAGATTATTTGTGTTGCTGAGATTCTCCCAGTCACACATTGCCCCTGTGGTAATAAAAGGTACCCCTGTCATCACTACAACTCAGGCACCCCTATGTTTCATATACAAGGTGGGATCCCACAGTAATATCAATTCAGGGATGAAATCCTGGTGAACTCAGGGGAGTTTTGCCATTGACTTCAGTGGGAACAAGATTTCACCTCACATGTGCAAAATATTAATAATAAAATGTAAAACTGCTTTAAATGCAAGATTTTTCACATTTTGTTCTGAACTTGAAAACAGTGCCACTTTCACAGAAAATTGTAATAAGTACGTATGTCTGGGGGGAAAACGGACCCATTCTGCAATGTAGGTGGGCCTATTTAGCATTAATTGTCCCATTTATCAAGTGAAGATGGTATTTGCATCAAAAATGCAAATATTATCATTCATTTGAAATTGTGCATAAAGTTCTAGAAAATCCAGAACCACGGGAAACAAAATAGTGAGAATATTTATGCAAAGTTGTAGGAAATGAAAGTTGTTAATAATGCACAGCTTAATGTATGTAGAAGATCTTTTGAATGTAACAAAAGGTACATGCAAGTAGAACTGTGCTTGGGACATACGCAAACAAATAGCATTAGGATTACAATAGAACTTCATTAAATTTGAACTAGTAAATGAACAAACAATTAAAATACCCAAATGTACTGAATCACAACACATACTTTGGTCACTTATTTGACAAGTGTGGTTCAATATTACTTCGCTAGGAAATGTACATTAGGATCCACTATGTAATGATAATATATAAAAGCCTTAGTAATATATACATGACATTGCTATAGTACTGGGCTACTAAAATCCTTGCTGAGAAATGAGGAGAAAACACTGCTTTCTAGAACAAGCTACAGCTTCATAAGTGCAAGCTGGTAAAGGGTGAAATAGCATGCTTTACTGTATATAAAAGACTCTATAAATTACATTTATAATTACAGTCTATCCAAAGGATCCACCCATATGATTATAATTTATGCAAAGAGGATACTCTCTAATTACAGTCTTCACACAAATGATACCTCTTGTGTTTACATTATATTGTAGTTAATAGGCATGAAAGACCCACTTATCTAATGGCAATATTGTCAAACTAAGTGACTGGTTAGTTACCATTGGAGTTGAACGAATAATAAGCTTTTGGTTCAGGAGCTGAACCAAAAAAAAAAAAAATCAAAACAATTCTGGTTCAATTAGAACAGAAACAATTTTTAAATTTTTTTTTTGTCTAATTAGAAAATTTGAAAAAAAAAAATTCACGATGACTTGAAGAAAAAAATTTGGGAGGGGGTGGTTATTCATTTCAAGTTGACTGAAAAGTTTTGGTCAACTCAAAGAGTGGGGTTTTTTTTAGTTTTTCATTTTGATTTTGACGTGTGTGTGTGTGTGTGTGTGTGTGTGTGTTAAAACTGGCCAAATTTACAATTGAAAAACCATTTCATATCAAAAAGTCCTAATGAAACATTTCAACTTTTTCTATGACATATTTTTGAAAAAAAAAAAATTCATCCTACACTATTCACTGGGGGCTGGAGTCACAAAAGGACCCAGGCACCTAACTGCCACTTGGGGTGCCTAAATCCTGGAATCCGGACCCATGGGAATTCACAAAGCCCCTGCTCAGCTACCCGTAAACTCTGTAAACCCACACCCAGGCGTCTAGATACCAAAGCCCCAGAGTGACGCACAAACTGGGAGAAGATATAGATTATTCCACCTAACAGGCTTGTGGGTCCTGATCTGATAAGTGTGCTCAGACCTCACCTACCAGTTTGGGTGCCTATAAGTCATAGAATCATAGGACTGGAAGGGACCTCAAGAGGTCATCTAGTCCACTCCCCAGCACTCATGGCAGGACTAAGTATTACCTAGTTTACACAAAGCAGTGGTGGGATGTGGCCAAGTGATCCCTCATAACTATTAACCTAGTGGTTAGGGTATTCATGTGGAATGTGGGAGATGCCCAGTTCAAGTCCCCACTCCACTGGGATCTCCCATCTCTCAGGTGAGTGCCTAGCCACTGAGGTATGTGATATTCCTATGTGAGGCTCCCTCAGTCTCTCCTGTTGAACCTGCTCCTCTTTGGTAAAATAATGTTAAAAGTCATCAGAGCAGGGGGGATTGGATCCTGGGTCTCCCCAGATGTGTGCTCTCACCACCAGGATACAGAGTTATTCTCATGCATGTGTGCGTGCTCCTGCTTGCTCATCCCTCTTCTACAAGGTCACAGAGAGAGCATTGTATCAAGAGAGGCTCTGTATCAAGCTTTGAAGACCTCTACATAGAGATTCTACAAGGTCACAGAGAGAGCATTGTATCAAGAGAGGCTCTGTATCAAGCTTTGAAGACCTCTACATAGAGATTCTGGTGGATGTAAAAATGAAGGGAGTCCCAAAGACAGGATTCAGAAATTGAGACTGCCCCCACCCTAATGTGATTCAGAAGGAAACTGGAGAGTAAAATCAGTCCAGCCAATCTCTGTTACCTTGGAGGGACAAAAGTAATGAGATAAATGCTCATGTACCCTCACGTCTATGTACCTGACTCAGCAATACAAAGAGGACAGGTTGCATGTAATTGGGATTAGCGTTAAGTACATGGTTAAAAAAACAAACAAAAAACTAATAATTGTTCACATGTGAAAGTGAATTTCAGTTCCACCAGATTTGCAATCCAATCTTTACACAATTGATTAGTGTAAATATTCATAAAAGCGAATATTAATTTGACTGTTATCCAAATGTGAATTTTGAATTCTATAATCAGTTACACTTGATTTTAATGGGGTTGTAAAATCAGCAGTTTATGCTTTGTTCATTAGTTTCTTAGGATGTGGTATTGTTCTTGTTTCCAGATTTGATGATCTATGTACATAGCAAACACAGTAAGAATTGTGAATTCTGAATTCCAAATATTGCAGCAAAATAGGGAACAGCGACCATACTACAGGCAACAGCACAAACTACAAATATTTATTATGGAGAAAGAATTATTTGCTTTGAAAAATAGTGAATCATTGAGAAAAACAAATGTATCTGAGAATTTCACAATTTGATCATGGAAAATTAGCGAATGGAATAATGAATGAAGTTGAAATTAATCAAATATATTATTCATCGCCAATTATTTGCTCAGTTCTGTTACATACCATTGTGAGAACATCCATGGTTTCAGCTTGTGCCTAGATTGACTTTGCTGTGCTGTACTGTACCAATGACAACTGTGAGTGCCTATCTCAGGCCAGACTGTCAGAAAACAAGGGCAGACACCCCAAATCGGTGCTATGTTCTATAAATAGATATCACCAAGCCAGTAACAAATGTGAACTCCTGGATCCCTGTAACAATCTTACCATGGAGTCACAGACAGTCCAGTAGGCTCGCCAGTCTATCTGGCCACCCAAACAAACTGAACTTTGTGATAAAAAGTTATTAAACCAAAAATCACACCACATCAGGTTTTCTCCAAGTCCCAAGGGACCAGTCACTTATCATAGAATATTAGAGTTGGAAGAGACCTCAGGAGGTCATCTAGTCCAATCCCCTGCTCAAAGCAGGACCAATACCAACTGTCCCAGATCAATTGGTACTCTGGATCTTACACCAAAGACAACGCTGGCAGCCAATTCTATAGTAAACCTACTAAGACTTATTAGCTAAGAAAAAAAAGAGTTATTGAGCGGTTAAAGTGGGTATAATATAATAGCAGGTAAATTACAATGTATAACTCCAAATGATGGCAGTGATGTAATAAATGGCCAATTTCCCAAAAGTCTCTCAGGGCTACCCAGAATAACTCTGGGGATCTCAGTCTTCTCGTTAAGTTGTTCTGCTCTGTTAGAACCCAAACAGTCCAGAGATAAAGGATCTTTCTTTGAATCCATATTTATAGTGTCTTCACACAGAAAGCAAGCTGACTGTCTCTCCATGTGGGCTTTTCCTTTGATGACGGTCAGTGAGGAATACACTTAGACATTTGACCTCCAACTATATATATATATATATATATATATATATATAATGCCACTTCCTTTGAAATTAGCATTTTCTGTTAACATCCTTAAATCCTTCATTAGCATCACACAAGATTTCTTTGATAGGTAATTTAGTTATAAGGGCATTTACCATGTAAACATTTATTACATTATGACAGGAACAGATAAGCAAAAACAATACAAATAACATTCCATTAGTTTTCATGAAGTTTAAATATCTGGATACACACTTATACCTCTAGTTATTACTTTGATCTACACAAGTGAATTGACCTGAATACACTCTAGCATGACTTGGTCAGCCAGCATCACAACCTGTATAAAGTATTTGTTGTGAATTTGAAAGACAAAATAGAAATCAAGCTGTTTCTTGTTTCTAAAACTATAATGTCTCTTGTAGCTTGTTCCCCAGCCTTTGGTGACATCTTGTATTGGTATTTGGGTTTTACTACTATTTCATATCTGAAACAGTAGGACCGATTATGTGATTAATCAATATGCCATGGACAGCAAAACCAAATCTATATAAACACAATACACACACAGTAGGGGACCTGGTACTAGAACTGGGTGAAAATTTTCAGCCAAAACTTTTTCTTGACAAAAAATGCAGATTTGGTGATAACAGAACATTTCATTAATTTGTGTTGCTTTTGCCAGATCATTTCTGCCAGGGGGGAAAAGGTTCTGAAATGTGTTATTCTGACATTTTCAAAATGAAATGTGTTTAAATTTTTCAGTACAAAATGACTTTTTGTTCATAAATGTCCTTCAACTTTATTTAAAAAAACAAGGCAAAGCTATAAAAAATGTTCAATCTAAATAGACTTAATTTTTTTTTTTGGCTTTTTGATTCTTGGAAACTTTTGGAAAACTTTCATTTTCGAATTGGCCAGAAATGATTTTTTTTTTAAATGCTAGCAGACCAAAAAAATCCACTATGCACCCAGTATTAACTAAAACCCTGATACTTCTGCTTTAAAAACACAGGATTTTATCACTTGATCTAAAAGAGCTATTTTTTTTTTAAGCTAGAGATCCCTTAGCTTCTCGTGGGCTAATATCAAATGGCAACATCTCAAACAAAAAGCCCAATGCATTATATTTAGATGCCATAAATGTGAAAACATCCACATGGCCCATTTATTATTAGCTTTGTAGAACAATAATGCACTGCATGTCAGTGTATCAATTGTCTTCATTTACGCAGGATAAAGTATAAGTGAGCAGTGGGGCAAAATGGTGTGGTTGAGGAGCGACTAATGTGATAGGAAAGAAGGAGGTTTAAAAAATATCCCCTACGTTTTCCTTATTTTAGAGTGGGGAGTTTTTCTTTTCAAGTTTTATGGCCTGCTATCCAAAGATGGAGTCACTCATTTGCTCTTTTTTTGAAGAAGGTTAGAGGTTGATTTATCCTTGGGGGATACGTTTTAGACTATATCATTTAGTGAGATTTGTATAGGCTAGTGTTTTAATACTCTTCCAGGCATTTTTGTGGATTAAGTTCTGTAAATGCTGCCACTCTCACATGTTATGACTTGAGCAACCTGACACTTCAAACATACATCACTTAAAATTCTTATCTAATCAGATAAACTCCCTTATGAACAAGTTTTCATTTACGATGGTGACACGAAGCCAAGATGGCTCATAAACGGCAACAACTTAAACTGAGTGCTAAAATATGGCATGCAGAAAACAAGTTTATATGTCATTGAATGCCTTGGTGAAAACAACAACAAGAAGTCTCTGTTTTAGGGATAGGGGAAATCTAGCATTTTTCTTGGACCTTTTATTCCCTGTGGTCTCACATTTTGGGCAAGAAATATTCCACTTGGATTCCTTCCTAGCTGCTTTTAAAGATCACAACAAGGATATTGATAAACCTTTAGTGAGTCAGACATTTTCAAAGTTCTCCAAGTTCATTCTTTCATCAACAAAATAAAGGAAGTGAATGGGCTTTTTAGAGTAACATCAGCAAATAATGAGAAAAGGATCTTCAGAGTTCAGCACATAACTCTCAATCCATCTTCATTCTAGCAATTCTGGCAGTTTATCGTTGAAGAAAAAGAAAATACACCCTTTGAGATATATCAAAGGGTGTATTTTCTTATATAGGAGAAACTAAAATTTTTCGTGTTTTAGAAAATGTGGCCTAGTAGGTAAAGTATAGAAGTGAGGGCTAGGGCTCTTGCTTCTGCTATTAATTTGCCATGCCAAATTAAATGGGCGAATCATTTGAGAGATTTTCAAAGGCACACATGGGAGTTAGACGCTCAACTCCTATTGAAGCCCAATGGGAGTTGGATACCTAACTGCCCTTTATGCCTCTAAAAAAACAACACCCCCCCCCCCCATCTAAGTCCCCAATTCAGGAAAACATTTTGGTTCAAGAAAGCACATGCTTAATTCCAAACGTGTCCTTAAGTTCCATTGTCTTCTGTGCTTGACTGAATCAAGGCCAAGTGGATCTTAAACCTGCCCAGAACCACAGTGCTGGATTGTATTATAGGTGTCAGAGAGGGAGTGTGAAGGTGATGAGTAAATAGGAACAAAGCAGTGGAGATAAGAAAAGAATAGTCCTTTCCTCTTTAAGGGGAAGAGAAATATGGATAGCAATGAGCCTGGAGGGCAGGCAGGGTAAGGACAGTACTGAGGGACTGAAAGGAGTGGGAGAAGGTTAGGGCAAAGACCAATCAGCAGACAGAAGATAATGTCCAGAGTTTAAATTGTAAAAAGGAGTCAGCTGGCACTCCAGGACCTGCAAGGGGTGTGTGTGTGTGTGTGAGAGAGAGAGTGAGAGAGAGAGTTAGTTTATTCGCTACTACCTGATCCGCTACTTCCCATCCTTTCTGCTATCCCTGGGAGGTGCTGTTCTGCTTTTCCCAGCCCATCTGACAGACATTTCATGAGAAAAGCCTTTGATATTTTGGTACCTGTTGAATCACAGCCCTATAGAATTCAGTAATGATTTAATAAGCCAGGTTCATTTTAGGGAGAATTAGACACAGACTGTAAAGGTGTTTTTGTTGTTGTTGTTGTTTTGATTTTTTGTTTTGTTTTTTAAGCATCCCACATGATTCTATTTTAGGGATTCCATTCCCTATTAAATTCTATAGGATGGTGCACAATGGCTACAGGAAGGTTCACATTTTCTGTCCAGTACTTTAGGGCTTTTCTGCACCCTGACATAGCTAGGAAATCTAGCCCATCTCTGCTAGTAAGCCTAGTGATTTTACTCATGTATTGGTCTAATGCTTTTCTCCTCTCCAGTTCAATTTATTTATATTTTCCAATCCACTTGATGACTTTTTAATTTTGTCCTTTAATATGCAGCCATCTCATCAAAAAGTACATTTAGTTCCGTGGCTAAATGACCAGATTGAAATTTCATTTTCTTTCACATTTTAAGATGTACTAACATAAGCTGATAGCAAATGTTTTCAGGGTTACAAACCTCCTTTATCAGTATACTGCTTGCCTCTCAGTATTAAATTCTTTCTTGAAATAGGTGGTTGGTGAGGAGGCAATTGACAGAGAAATGCTTAGTTTGTTTTGACTGGGTTAAGAGCTTGTGTGTATTTTAAAATATGAGGCTCTCATTTTTATTAGGCTCAATTCAGCACCATTGCAGATGTCTTGTGTCACCAGATCTGCCAAAATAAAATCTACACATTCTGATAAGAGGTTGACCAAACAGACTTACATTTATAGATGTTGTGGCCAGATAACTGTATGATCTACTAGTTAGAACTCCTCCATAACACATTTCGGTAAATGCTTCCTGCATCAAGCCCATAACTTGTGGTTGAACTAGAGCATATCTTTTAAAGAGACATCCAGTCTTTAAATCAAGACTTAGTGACCATTTCCATTCCCCATCTGTAAAGTGATAATTCCCTTTGTCTCCCTGCCTATTTAGCTGACAAACTCCTTGAGTCGACACACTCTCTTATATGTCTGTACGATGTCTAGCACAGTGCAGCTTTGATATGAATTGGAACCTTTGGGCAATACCAAAGAACATAAAAATAAAGGAGAGGATAAACAGACAAGAAGCAGCAGAATTCTCCATGGAGTGGGGTTGTCATGTAAATGAGTTTTGCATTGCCATGAGCAGCCACATTGCACCCAAGCGTAGGGCAGGAATCTTTGGCATGGTTTCCCCTTTGCGCGCCAGGCTAATAATGGCTCCGAATAGTTTGGCTGTGCCCTTCACTGACTTGTGTGGTCTTCTGAAGCTTGCTTGCCCTAGTGGATCATATAACCATACAGCTGAACAGAGTTCTTATTAATCTCAGTTGTTGTTTATCCTAGTTTGCCTCCCATTCCAATACTTATTTACTTTTGCTGCAAATGCAATAACACAAAGTAGCATTCACAGAGGCGGAGGGAGGAGACTGCTCTTTCATGTGGCAGGATGTCTTGCATCTGAAGAAGTGAGGTTCTTACCCACGAAAGCTTATGCTCCCAATACTTCTGTTAGTCTTAAAGGTGCCACAGGACCCTCTGTTGCTTTTAACTTTAAATGTTCAGTAATTTCACAATCAGGAAATGTATTTTCCCCATTTTCATTTATTTCTTCTGTGGTTTGCCACAATCATTTGCTAAATATATCCTGGCACACTATTTACCTTGGTTCACTGCTTGGAGAGCTTTGTGTGGCTTCATCTCTCCATCCTACCAGGATTTTACAAAAAAATTACTATGCTCTTATCAAGCAAAGCATAAACTCCTAAAGGTTTATTTACTAATGGTATGTATTATTTTGTAAAAAAAATCATCCTTGGGGGGGAAAAAATTGACTTGCTTCTCTTCGTAAGCCCAAATTAGATTTGTTTGCTGTGTTTTTGTTTCCTACGGTTATCTTTAAATTTTCAGAAGCTGTTGCCATATTTAATTAGCATACATCCAAGCAGCTCAATTGGTTTTTCCTTTAAATTTCTTGTAGGAAAAATGAATCTGCTTGTATCAAAGAGGTATGTTTTAAGTGTAACAGCTTCTCAATTATAACTATCAGTATTATCCTAGTTATTTTCTATTCTACGTACAAGAGATGATGGTAGTGTCTCAAATAATGCTGTGTGTTAATAGTTGACAAATGCTGGAGTTTGAATTATGACAACAGTTTGGATGCTAAAATAAGGGCAATCAAATCTCATGCTATGGGATATAAGGTGATCACAGAGAGGACAAGAATAAATACATCCTCTCTTGTGGAGAATGCACTAGATGCCTTATGGGATTTCATTTTCCCCCTGAAGGCCACAGAACAAGGCAGGATAGTGTACTTGATGGACCCATGGTTTGAATTCATATGGTAAATTTTATATTGTCCATTGACTATGCGCTTGCTAGGGACTGCTCATTATGAATAATAGCTGGGGAATGGGTTTTTTAAAGGGCAAACCCAGTTGCCACTTTAGGAAATGTATGCATAGAGCTGAGTGTCTCATTCATTACTCTCTGATTAAGGAAACAGATGCAAGTAATAGAATGTCTTACAGTACATACGGTAGTTGCAAAATATCTTTCATAATATTAAATACAAATACTGCACTGGTGTGGCACCCTATCTTGTATATCACTCTTAGATCTCCTGTTGCCATAACAACACAATGCAGGGTTTTGTTTTGTTTTTTTAAATCATTCATTTTTTCACTGTTTCTTCTTTGATCTAAATACTTTTCTCTGAAGTTGGTCACAATACTATTCAATTGATGGAAAAATAAGTAATAATTACACAGACTTCAATAGGGGAAGAATCAGCATTTTACATGAGAGCTTCTGATTCCTTTCTTAGGAACTCTGTTTGTCTGTTCCATTAAGGTCAACTAAAACTACTGCATCTCCTGCCCACCTGTCTTTTGGCTTTTTCCTTTTTCCAGGTGCAGATAAAGGTACAAGGTTAAATGTTGAGCGATTAGTTTATGTGTTAGGTAGCAAACTGGCAATTTCTTTTAGAAATATCTCCTGGAGGTAGCTGTCCATGGTAGCAGAGCAAATTACCATTCTAGCTTTTTGTTTCTGGAAACCTGGGTTCAGCTATAGGCTCTGGCTACAAGTGTTTAAAAAAAAAAAAGTTTGGTGGTCTCAGCTTCTTGTTGTTTCATACAACTACCACGTAGTAACACAATCTCTGCTGTAAGGAGAAACAAAACTGCTGTAACTTAGAATAGTGCAAGTCAAGACTGATGTGCATTAGCAGTCCTGGATGAAACATTATGCATAATGTCTGCCCATTTTCAGTTAGTGCCATTAATCCTTCAGTAGCATGGGTGAAATTTTCCTCTGTACAGAAGGCCAACACAAGGCATATGCACCATCTAAGTTCCATTAAACTCTCAAGATGGGACCTAGTAGCACATAAGCTATGGTCTGGCTCTCTGAGCAGGGGTAAAACTGACCCTCTGAAGTCTAAGGTTCTAGCTACCTGGTTTCAAGAAAGATGTTACCACAATTGGAAATCTCAGTGAGGACAGGTTCCAATACAAAATTCATGAACTAATGATGTGGGATGTTTAAAGTAATGGTCAATTTAATAGAGAATTGCTATTTGTTTGGTGTGTGTGTGTGTGTGTGTGTACACACAAATAGCAGTTCTTTCTCTCTAAACAGCATCTTTCTGTTAGACCGAATTTTGTTGAGATGTGGTTGATATACAACTCTTAGAATATAAAGGTGATGAAATTGTAGAACACATGAATACTAATTGACCCAAGCTTGTGTGGAAAAAAAAAAGCACATGCCACAGGAGACCATTACACCAAATACCAATATATATTTCATAACAAGGGGATAGGATAACTTGTTTTCCTTTATTGCTTTCATTTCTTCTGTTCATGACCTCATGGTTTCTAAAACCATGTCTGGCACAAGAGGCTTTTTAAAATACGTGTTTCTTCTTTAGTAAAGCAAAAGTGTCTGTCCTTATGTTTGCTCTACACAATGTTTTTCAATGTGGATGCAGTACTGTATGCTCAAATGGTTAGTTCAGGCAATCAGGAGTTCAGTCTCCAGGGTTCTGTTCCTGACTCTACAGCTGCCTTTCCATGGGCCAGTTCGTGGCCCAGCCCCTGTGGCCATGCAGGTGAATAAATGGGAGTAAGACCCTGCTCTTTCGTACTCCTTCACAGCTCTCTCAACATGTCCTCTGCAGACATGGAGGAGCAAGCAGAGGCGGTCTGGCTGCTACCTTCTCTAATCTGCCTGGGTACACACAGAGAACAGGAGAATGGGAAGAGCCTTGACTATGCACCTCCCTGCCACAACACACCAGCTGGCACAGATAAACCAATACAGTGAGGATAGTAATCAGCTACTGATACGGACCAGTAGCAGATTTCTACTCCCTGGACTGGTACACCAACATCCTGCCCCTTATACAGAGAAAGGAGCAAATTCTCAGTCTAACCCTGTGTAGTTTGTAGGCAACTCACTTCATCTTTCTGTGCCTTGTGGCCTCTTTGAATTGAAAGAAAGTATCTGAGGGCAACACTGCTTCCACTCTTCATTTTGCATATGGGCCACACTGAGCACAGAACGTTGATCAGAGTCCCACCAATGTACTGATATGTACCCAAGCTGGCATCCAGAATGCCTCTCTCTGTATTCCACTCTTTACAGAGTAGGCTACTGATATTATGTTAACTAATTAATGAGTTATGAAGAGTAGCATTATTATGGAATGTTAAATCATTTTAAAGCCAATTCACAGATCACAGCATCATTAAAGCTCAGGCAGAGGAAAATAAAATCTGTGATAAAAATGAGAATTACAACTTAATTTACACTCATTGAACTATGATTTAAATATATTGTTACATTTAGCATAAGATAACCTACAGTAGCATCATTATGTAGTAAATTCTACATTGTCATTAGACAGTACAATAAAATTTTATTAGCAAACAAATCAGGAAAGTAATAAATAGAATGGAGCTAAAGGACTCTATTTCAGCTCTGTTGTGGTTAAACATTGCACAATGGCTTCTCTCTGAGTGCAGAGATTTCTTCTTATTTTCCCCCCCAAGAACACTGATACCTTGGAGTGGTCATTTAGATCTTATTTGTAGTTCATTTAATTGCAAATTATCCAAAGGCATTAAAGCATTATGATTCATTTACTAAAAAGAAATGCAAGTGGAGCTACTTTGCAATAATATGTTTTGCTGCAGTATAATAGTCATGTTAGGGTATTTTTTGTTAAGATGTCAGCTCATTCTGTAATCTGTGCTATTATCATTTATTATACTGCACCATATAATTTATGAATTATGGAAGTAATTATTACAAATTAAATTTGTATTAACTAAGTAGATTGCTGCACACTGGTTCACAGAAAAACAGGGAACTTAGTGGTTTAACTTTATTACAAAAATATATCCTAACAAAAAAACATTGTTCACTGTAAAGGAAACATAAAAACAGCTGGCCACGCAATCTAATCTACCCATCTCCGCTAATACAACATGCCTCTCAGCATAAATGAAAGCTTTCTATAAAACACTTGTTAGAGATAGATGGGGAAGTAAGAACTTAAGGTGCCTCACTGAAGCTGTTGACTTCAGCAGGGCCACAATTTCACTTGTGGAGTCTTTCCATTGATTTTAGTGGGCTTTGTAGCAGGCTATAAGAGAGTGTTGGTCTAGCTGTGAACTCCAACGGGGTTCATTTGCACAAACCTGTACCTGACAGTCAATCTGCCGAATCTGTAAATAGATATTAGTGCAATTGTAATGTCAATTCATTTAAAAAAAACAGGCTTTGAAATCTGTAATAATCCATATGCAATTTGTGTGCACGGTGTCAGTTTTTTCATTCTCCCAAACTATTTACAATCAACCACCATGGGAAGGCCACAAATGCCATCTTATCCTTTATTTGTATAACCACTGTAATGTTTCTTCACATAATTATGTCATAGACCAAAATACACCTCCGGAGCTGGCTCATGAATTTGGTACACCTTCCATGGTATGATGGCACAGAAAGAAAGCAGTAGATGCCAGCAGTGAAATAAGGGAGCATAGTCAAGATTTGAGCCCAACATTTAGTCCATCTTAAAACTCTCTTAAGCCCAGTCTGTGCCCTCAGATACATCTGTGCAACTTTTAACAGTTGCAGTTGTTGTTGTTGTTGTAGGTGCATCTGAGGGCATTATTGAACCATTAAAGGGAAACCACCCTTAGAAAATTATCTGAATACACATGCATGGTGCCCATTCAAACCCAAGTGCATGTGAGGGCAGAATTTGGGCCAGTGTATTTAGTTTTGGATTTTAAAATCCATCTGACTACAGTAACATTGAAAAAAGACAGACAACCCTTATTGTGGGCCCGCTAACCTCCTCCAGTTGGTTTGTGTTCCCTTTGCTGGCTTTTTAGCTGTGGTAAACAGACAAAACTATCCCCATAGTTGTGCAAAAATAAAAGGGCCCTGGGTTAGCAGCCTCCACCAAGATCAGGGTCGTGTTGTGCTGGGCACTATACAGTCTCATAGCTAAGGACAGTCCCTGCCATGAAGAGCTGACAGTCTGAACGGATAAGACAGACAAATGATGGGAAGGGACACAGATGTACAGAGAGATGAGGTGTTTTGCCTGAGGTGCTTTAAAGACTGCATATATAAGTCATCACTAAAATGCAACCAGTTCTGGGGTAGAAGGTAACAATTAAGTGGAGCTCAACACTCCATACCACCGGCCATGAGGATAAAATCTACTCTTACAAAACTGCCTTAGACTCTCTAGTATCAGTGCAGAGGACACAGGACTTCAGTTTCCTGTCTGAAAGATAAGATCTGAATGATATTCTCTCCTATTTAAAAAAATAAAATTACCAGAGGGCAGATTGTGATCCAGACAACCTAGACACACAGAAGAATAAGGTTGGGGGGGATTAGGCACACTTTAGTCCCTTGTGCTTTCTGAAGTGTTTGGATAGACTAGTTTCCTGGCAGAGTAAGTGATGAACTGGGGACCAGGTTGTGACTCTCTAAGTAACAATTTGGTTCCTGGTCATGTGTGGGGTTTTTGGCAAAGCCACAATGTAGCTTTACTATAGTAACAGGCCAGAAGGATGAAATGCTGAGTCAACACTGCTGGGGCTGCATTGTTTGCAGGACTAATGATATAGTATAACCCCAGCAGATGGAAGAATGGCCTGGCTTTAGTGGCCTAAAGGGATGAAATCAAAACAAGCAACAAAGGAACAAAAATGTCCCTGGGCCCAATTTGGAGGTTCTTCTCTATTACTTAGGAATCACATGGTGTGGCTTTTCTCCCCTGATTTTCATTGTGTTGGCTGGTGGAAAGACAGGACTCCCAGAGATGCAGGAGAATAAGCTGACATCTAGGCTCTTGCTTCTTTTCCCTTACTGGCCCCAATAATGGAATTGTCAGCCTATACATCTGTGATGCTCTGTACTTCGGGGGAAGACCCTATACCCCTATGTTCATCCTTATAATATGATTGTGTGGTATCCAATGCAAAGTTTGTTATGTCAGGTGTCTTCAGAAGGTTTATGATGCACTGAGCATTGTTGTTATAGTAATGTTAGAATGATGTTATAGGTTGTAATTTCATGCATATAGTTATGAGGCTGAAAATGTGTCCTCATAGCTTAAAACAAGCCCAGGCAAAACTCTCCAGGAACAGTGGGGCAGTTCACACCTCATCAGGGCATGTTTGGGACAAACTCAGCCCAGCCTCACAGGAACAAAGGACACTGGCCTAGGCAGCAATAAAGGATCTGTTGGACTCTCCAGTGAGTCACTTCCCTTCCCTTGTTCAGTTTGGGACTACGATAAGGTAATGCTCATCTGACCCTTAAGGGGCGGGGCAAAGCCAAGAGGGAAGAAATAACATGATAAAAGGGAGAAATGTTTGCCATGCTCTTCGTCTCTCTCTTCCCCCTCCATTTACAGACATCACCACCAAGCGACTGAAGTGCTGATCAAAGGGGAGAGCCTGGCTGAAGGGCAACCAGCCAGCCGGTGGTGAGAAGCATCTAAGTTTGTAAGGGCACTGAAAGTGTTAAGATCAGCTTAGAATGCATTTCGCTTTTATTTCATTTGACCAAATCTGACCTGTTATGCTTTGACTTATAATCACTTAAAATCTATCTTTGTAGTTAATAAATTTGTTTGTTTATTCTACCTTAAGCAGTGCGTTTGGTTTGAAGCGTGTTAGAGGCTCTCTTTGTGATAACAAGCCCAGTGCATATCAATTTCTTTGTTAAATTGACAAACTCATATAAGCTTGCAGCATCTAGTGGCCATAACTGGACATTGCAAGACGGAGGTTCCTATGGTTGTGTCTGGGACTGGAGATACTGGCTAGTGTCATTCGGTTGCACAATCCAAGGAGCAGTTTACATGCCAAAGGCTGTGTGTGAACAGCCCGGGAGTGGAGGTTCTCACAGCAGAGCAGGGTAAGGCTGGCTCCCAGAGTCAAGGATTGGGGTGACCTAGCAGATAATCAGTCCAGATAACACCAGAGGGGAACGTCACAGTGGTGCAATGAGCAGGGTTTTGCAGATGGACAAGAGACAGAACCCTTCCTAGGGAGCACAGAGAAATGTGTCTTAGGAGGGGGCCCAGAGGAGCAAACTCAGGAAGGAATAGTGTGGGTACAGGAATGTCTCCTCACTGGTCACTTGGGGCAGGATGCTCAGGACACTAGGAGAATGGCTGGGTCAGTATCTGTACACCCAGGCACTCAGCCTGTGACCCAGGTTTTGAGAAGGAACTGTGTAACCGACCTCCTGAAGGGGAGCAGTCACACAGCTGACTTCTCAGGGATAGAGAAAGGGGTGGCGGAGGGTACTCCAATCCAGGTCCCAATTTTTCAGGATGCTATTTCTGATATATTTTTGGAAAGTAACTGTGCCTCTTTAAATCAAGATGCAGCTCCAATGCCTGTGATAACAGAGGAGTTGGGACCAGGAAATTGCCAGGTCGAAGTTTGCCAGAATACAAATGACCCAACTGACAGAGAAGGGGAGTGTTTTCCCCCAGGCTGGTGAGGCAGAGAACAGTTATGGGAAAGCTGCTGGGAAAAGGTTAATTTGATCGAAGGGTAAACATACCTAGCCCAGAGAGCACAGATCACAGCCCTCTAGGGGGCAGGGAAGGACTCAGTTCTGGGAGGGGGAAACACCGAGTAACCCCAAAAAGGGAGCTGGATTTTCTATCTATGTACAGTCCTGGGATTGGGAGACCGCGCCCCAAAGAGCCAGCCAATGTGCAGGATCCCCCTGGACCCTTATCTTGCCAGACCCTGAGATACCAAAATTCCAGAAACGTGATTAAATTAAGAGCCCACACAGAGGGGAACACTGGAGGGAAAGAAAAGCCAGTGACTGATTACCTGGGAGAGAGTCAAAGGACACCATGGGTAATGAACAAACTAACCTCAAAGTACACTATCTGAACAGAGGGCGTGTTAGCATAAATATACTTGTAAACACCCCTATGTGATAAAAAAAATTTGGTATTAATTTGTAAGTTTGGGGATAAGAATTTTGTTACTGATGTTAAACCTTATGGTAACACTAGTTCTCAGTTAATACCAATAGACAGATTTAAAGCTGATCACAGCAGAGAAACCATAACAAACCTGGTTTGCTGTGTGTGAATGGGGAAAGTGTCATTCGGTTGCGTGAACAGCCCAGGAGTGGGGGGTCCTCACAGCAGAGCAGGGTAAGGCTGGCTCCCAGAGTCAAGGACTGGGGTGACCTAGCAGATCACTGGTCCAGATAACACCAGGGGAACATCACAACATCCCACTGTTTTCTTCCCTGCCTGAATGACATTCAGTCAGCCACAGAAGAAACCACCCAACACGTTTTCCATGTACTCAACTGCCAAATATGGTGATCACACTGGTGAAAGTCAGTGACTTTCCATTCCTAGGGAGGACATAAACATGTTATGGCTAATATAGCATTACACCTTGTAGTTATTAAAGGGGTACATCCTCTTCTGGATCAGAAACAGCTACTACAGCTGCATAGCCTGTGTGGAGCTAGCTGCTAGCCACAGAGGCTTCTTTTGCATATGATACTTTGAATAAAACCCCATGTTTCATCACTTTAAAAAAATGCAACTTTAAAATTTCCTCCCTCCCAATTCTATCAATAAACCAGTGACACTTGTTTAAAAGGAAGAAAGAAAAACAACAATGGAAAGACAAACAAAGAGGATGTGCGGCAGGACTAAACCCAGTCACAAAGTCATAAGGAAATCTGAATAAAACCAGACAGAGATAAATGAAGGTAGATGATAAAACACACTGGAAGCTATTTCAAAATCTGCACACACTGGTAGCTCAGAAAGCAGCAATATCCACAGGAAAAAAAAAAACGTACAGAAGAAAAAGGACAAAAGCGAAAACAGTCTAACGAAAAGGCTTTTTGGATTGCTAAGGTCAAGCGAGGTTCTTTGACTTCCTTTACCAATCTTTGCAGAAGTGAGGTACCTGAGAGATGACTGCTCTATAAATCAATTCAGGCAACGTTGATGTTTATTTTTTGTTTTAAATTTCCATACAAGTTGACCTGTTTAATGTGCACTGTCAGGCTCCTCCCCTCAGAAATGCTGCTGTGAGGCTTATCTCCATCGTTGCTCAACTGGTTGTGACCTGGACAAAAAAGCCACTTCCTGAAAAAATTAAATATATGTAGAAACTATCTTCAGTCTCCCTCCTATTACTGGCTCCTGAAACTCCAGGTGAGGGCCAGGTTGGCAGGCACTGGAAAGGAGAGAGGTGGGTCCCAGCAGCAGTTTTGCCCTGCCACTTCTCTCTTCTGTTGGAATGGCTGATAGAACGGGTGGGGATCTGGGGACTATATACCACATCCCTCCTACACGTCTGCCAGCAGTGGTTGTGGTGTTCTTGTCATTTTAATGCAAGGAGAGCTGATGCTAAGCAATTAAATTATTTTATTCTTAACTTTACATCCACTCAGCGGCACACAAACCACAGCCTGCTTCTAGCTGGGGCAGGCAGCTCTCTGTTCTGATCAGCATCCAGAACCCTGCATTCCTATGTGACAAGTGACCCTTTGAAGGCTCCAACAGGGCTGCCAAGAGTTACACATCTCGATGGCAGTCACACATTTGGCAGCCCTATCACATATTCCCGTAGCCCAGCTGAATTGTCATGCAGCCAGCTGGGCTGCAAGAAGTTGCAGTTCCTCTTACCAACTGCCAGAGGCTGCTGTTGAATTAGCACTGTAGGATTGGTTAGTCATCCATTGATTTGCTATCCCTGATTTCCCTGTTTTTTTCCTTTTGAGACTGGTTCCTGCCTTTTCTCCCCACCCCCAGCTGGAATAAATGTTTGTTTCCTGTCATCATTACATCATTACCTGTTTGTGGCAGACTTCATAGGGGTTGTCTATTAGTTTATGCGTTCTGCCACTGGGTGGAGGCACCAAGCGCAAAGAATCCAAAGTGGAACACAATGCATGAGGAGCTAAGAATGAGTTCTACCTCCTGTGGGGATCAGGGGTACCCTTTGGGCAAATGGGGTGGGGCTATATAGACTTACCTTTTTTTGGCCAGCTCTATCTACCGGCCTACTGATGTATTTGTAAACTACCTATAATTGTGGTATCTCACCTACTATCATCAAGATCACTCCTGCTTTCCTACTCCAGGCTGATTACACTCTGCATTTCTGATGCATGAAACTCATGCCTTTGTCCTCAGGTAGTCTCAGCCTGACCAGAAATCACTTTTGAGCTGCCTGAGAACAGCTGAACCCAGACTGTGTTCTCCAAAAGCTCCTTTTCCTTTCAAGTCTAAGAATATAGTCAGCCAGGTCAGCTGTGGAGGAAAGGTGCTAAACAGTCTTCCCTCTAATTTTTTACGTCCACGTGCAGAATGAATTTTGTTATGGAGATGACGTGTCATAGGGATGGGGCTGAGGGGTTTGGAGTGTGGGATGAGGGGTTTAGGGTGCAGGCTGCCCCGGAGCTGCAGCAGGGAGAGAGGACTCCCCCCAGCCCTCTCTTGTCACAGCAGCTCAGGGCTGTGTGAGATGCGCCTCTCCCTGGCTGTGGCAGCTCCAGCAGGGCTGGGCTGGGGCTGGGGCTGGGCCTGGGGAGGGCTCCTGGCCATGGCAGCTCCGGTGGGGCTTGGCTAGGCTGGGCCGGGGGAGAGGCTCCTTTCCCCACCTGCGGAGTCCTTGATAGCCTGCTGCACAGCCGCGCAGCTTACAGGGAACTTGGGTGCTAAACCTGTTTTCTCTCAGCTGGTGACAAACTCTTTCCACTGGGGCTGTTAGTGTGCTTATTTCCTCCCTCTAACCCCAGTTGCTGCTGATGGAGACTGAACTGCCCTTTTATCATTCGAGATGCTCACTGGCACGGCAGCACAGCTGCTTGCACTATACTTTTTTCTGTGGAATAAACAGATGATTTCTGTCTCCCAGGGCTGTCAGTCTGACACCTTTCCTAAACTCACTGCACGCACACACGCCCAATCACCACTTCCAGCAAACAAAGAAACAGCCACAGAGAACACCGTAGGGAGGTGATTTCAATGAACCCTTATTTAACATGTATGACTAAAGTTATTTATCTTGATAGCTGTAATAATGTGATCTGTGTTTATATTTGCCCTTAAAAAAAAAAGTGTGTTAGCTGTCATGATTTAGTGAGAAATCTGAAATACACAAGGGTCTGAAATAGCCCAAACTTTGTAACCTTCTGGGCATGCTGTAAAATTCACTAACTCAAAATGGATTTGGGTGAAGGATATGGACATATACCTGGGGGCAAGGTTAACGAGGCTGTTTTTAGCTTTGATTTATTGGTTAGTGGATTTAATTCATTATTTGCCTATAGTTATTGTTTGTTGCTGGGTGGTCGTCATTTACATCTTCAAGGTGTATTAATTGTTAGGGTGCTTGGAGATTTTTGTATGGGCATCTGGTTTTTTTAATTGTCTTCTATATCTAAATATGTAATGGTACAGCTGCTTGCTTTTCTTGATTTGCGTGTGATTTCTTTTCATTCCTTTGTGCTGCCAAGCTCTCTATTGGACGGAATTAAAACTGCTCAAGTGCATGTCATAGGTCTAATCCCATGAGCATCTATCTAGCAGAAATTGTACTGTAACTCAAATGATGCTGGAGGCCTGTGGCGTCTTTTTTGGACTGCCCTAGGAAGAATGCTTGTTGGGTGCGCTGATTGAGCTTATAATAAAGTTTGTGGGCATTTCATTAGCTGTGTGTGATGCTGGCAAGCCAGGCCCCAGCTTATGCAAAGGTCCCCGTGCCTCACTTGAATACTAACAAACACAGAGCTGGAATTGGCCTGGTTCACCTGTATGGTAATATTGGTAAAAGAGATATTAGAGTTATAGAAATGTGCTTAGACTTTAATGAATACTTGTAAATTGCTGCATGCATTAATCTCTTATAACATCTGTATCCCATATTGTAAGGTAATATTTGAACACTTGTAGGGCCCTATCAAATTCACAGCCATGAAAAATGTGTCACGGACTGTGAAATCTGGTCTCCCTCCATGAAATCTGTATAATATAGGGTAAAAGCACACACACAAAGAAACAGATTTCATGGGGGAGCCCAGCGTTTCTCAAATTGGGGGTCCTGGCCCAAAAGGGAGTTGCTGGGGGGTTGCGGTTTTGTCACCCTTTCTTCCGTGCTGCCTTCAAAGCTGGGCAGCCAGAGATCAGTGGCTGTTGGCCAGGTGCCCAGCTCCGAAGGCAGCGCCCTGCCAGCAGCAGCGCAGAAGTAAAGGTGGCAATACCATACTGTGCCATCCGGACTTCTGTGCTGCTACTGGGGGTGGCTTTGCCTTCAGAGCTGGACTCCCGCCAGCAGCCACTGCTCTCCAGCTGCCAAGCTCTGAAGGCAGTCCCGCCGCCAGCAGCGGCACAGAAGTAAGGGTAGCAGTACTGCAGCCCTCCCCCCTTATAATAACCTTGTGACCCCCCCAATTCCCTTTTGGGTCAGGATCCCTACAATTACAACACCATGACATTTCACATTTAAATGGCTGAAATCATGAAATTTATGATTTTTTAAATGCTATGACCATGAAATTGATCAAAATGTATTGTGAATTTGGTAGGGCCCTAAACATTTGCATTGTAAGCTTCTGTAACTGTGTAAATCACCAGACAGTACAGCAGCATTAACTAGTGTGAAATACTAGTCTCCAACAGGTGTTCTGTCATGCCTGACAAAGACCCATCAACATCAGATGAACTATTGTGGAACATCAGAAGACAAAAGACTCTGCTGATTGCTCTCCCTGATTCCTCTCCTCCCCCCAGCTCTCCATCAACAGACCACATGCAAGGGAATTCCTCCAATCAGCTAACTTTGCACCTTGAAGCAGAAGGGGAGAAGGAATAAACCTCCTCATTAGGGAGTTTCTTTATGCTACTTGAACTCTGAGAGGCAAGGATTACTAATAGGGCTCCGTGTTTGTCACGGAGGTCGTGGAAGTCACGGATTCTGTGACTTCCTGCAAGTGCCATGACTTTGGCAGCGACCAGTGTGGCTGACTACAGGGCCACCCAGGCAGCTGGTCTAGAGCCAGCTGCTCAGGCGGTCATAGGTGCCGACTCCGTGGGTGCTCCGGTGCTGAAGCACCCCGAGGAAAAAAAATGGTGGGTGCTGAGCACCCACTGGCAGCCCTCCTATCAGAACCTCCCCCTTCCCCCAGCACCTCCTGCCCACCTGTGGCCCCACAGATCAGCACCGTTCCCTCCCTCCCCACGCCTCCCACCTGCTGCAGATCAGCTGTTTTGTGGCATCAGGAGGTGCTGGGGGGGAGGGAGAGGGAGCCTGGGTGCAGTGCACTCAGGGAGGGGGCCGAACTGAGCGGGGAATAGGTGGGGCAGGAAGGGGTGTGGCAGGGGCGGGGAAGGGTGGGAAGAAGTGGGGTGGGGCCTTGGGGGAAGGGGTGGAATGGGGGTGGGGCCTGGACGGAGCCTTGGGGGAGCACCCCCAGCAGATTAGAAACTCAGCATCTGTGCAGGTAGCCCTGGGGAAAGCCACACTAGCCGCTGCTGGAGTGGCCCTGGCCCCAGCCCCAGCCGTATCTAATCCCAGGGACTGTCCAAGCAGCAGCTGATGCAGCTGGCCCTGGGGACCACTTAGCAGCGGTCCCGGAGGTGGCTTGGCTTGGCTTGGCTTGGCTTCCCCCCATGGTGCTGTGGGCTCCCTGCTCCCCCGGCAATGTCCCCCCTAAGATTCAATTAGGTTTATTTATGATACAAGTCATGGACAAGTAACCTGCCGTGATTTTTTGTTTCTTGCCCGTGACATGTCCATGACTTTTACTAAAAATACCCATCATTACTAAATATAAGCCCAAGATCCCCAGTGTTTAGCGTGGGTAAGCCCTAAAGGACATATAGAGCTTGCTTACTACAGAAACTTCTATTACTTTTTCAAATTTAAGATTGGAATTCATTTGTGGGTATATGTTTACCTGCTGTAACCTTGTAAGTAACTCTCTTGTTTCCGTTTCCTATATGATAAATCTTTAGTTAGTTTATTATAGGATTGGCTAGAAGAGTTGTCTTTGGTGTGACGTGTAAAGTGCAATTGACCTGAGGTGAGTGACTGGTCCTTTGGGACTGGGAATAACCTGAATAATGCTGTGATCTTTGGGTGTGAGGGAACATCTGTCACAAAGGTAAGCTTACCTGGTGGCAAGACAGATTGAAATACCCAAAGGACCTGTCTGTGACTCCATGTTAAGGCTATTATAGTGCCTGGGGAGTTTGTACTTGAAAATTGATTAGTGAAATCTAAGTCTAGAATTCACAACTAACTTGGGATTTGTGCCCTGTTTCCTAACAGTCTGCCCTGAGGTTGGCACTCATGCTCTTGAGCAACATCAGCACAGCTTGACCCTGTGGTCAGACTTCCTGATTGCCCCTCGGTGGCACACCATGGCCGCGCTGTACTTCATGGCAGTACTAGCGGAATAACTCACAGGTTGCTGCTCTGAAACCACAGTACTCACCCCCTTTTGAGATAAAGGAGAATCTCTATTGGAAAGATTCTGGCAGGATTGGGCCCATGACACGCAATTGAGCAATTCTAATTCTAGCCAGTGGAGGGCTTTGCAGCACCTATTCACTAGCCAGTTGATTACAATACTGTTTGAATTACAGTACAACAGTTAGCTCAAAACGACTGCTGGTGGCCATCATGATGGTATGTGCTCCATCAGGCTAGCTTTTGGATCACAGGGTATTGTGACATTCTGTGCCCTATAACCCCCATATTCCTCATTTACATATGCTTGTGATCTTACCTTACAAGGCATGCTTTATATGTATCAGGGGAAAGGTTATGACCTGCTGAAAGTCATTTCTCTATCCATATATGTATATCATTTAATGCATATGAAGTTATGAGAATTGTTTTGTATGGTGGTCACTAAAACATGCTGTAAATTGGGGAATCAGCCAAACATTAGCTCCCCGGAGGCAACAGCAAAGAAAATAGCAAACACCTGGGTGGGGTATCAATCAACCCATCAACAACCATTGTCTAGCAAGGGAGCTACGATGCAATGACTCACCCGCATGAGGCCACACCCAGGGAATTGCTCAGCCTTGCCTTGAGACTCATTAAAGCCCACCCAGACATGTCTGGACTAGTGTTTTCCAAGCACAGGGACTGAGAGTATAAAACAGAGAGAGTGGACACATACTGGGCCCTTCTCCTACCCCCACTTATGCTGCAAGAAACTAAGACACTGAGAAGAAGACAAGACTCCAATAGAGGAGATTGGCCCAGGTTTATGGAACAAACCTGCATATTAAGGACTGCAATATCCAGTGGGGTGAGAAAAACTCCTTAATCTAGTTGTTGCCCAATCTAATAGGGTTGAGAGTTTAGACTGCGTGCTTATATTTTATTTCTTTGGGTAACCACTCTGACTTTTTGCCTATCACTTAATATCTACCTTTTATACTCAATAAATGTGTTTAATTGTTTCTTTACCAGTGAGTTTGTATGAAGTGTGGGTCAAATCTGCTCAGGTGTGACAGAGGTGGTGTATGTCCACTTTTCAGTGCTGAAGTGGTGAACCAACTAGTAAATTTGCACTGCCCATCTTGAGCAGTGCAAGATGGTATATTCCTGGGGTACAGTGCTGGGAGCTGGAGGGATTTGGCTGGTGCCTTTCTCTGTGTGATTCATGAGTGGCTCTGAGAGCATTCATGCAATCTAGCTGGGTGTGGGGCTCCACGTTTGGTTGTGCTGATTGATAACAGCACCTGGAGGGGTTTGCTGCTGGTCGCTAGCAAGGCATTGTGAGAGACAGCCCAGGCTGGAGAGAGTTAAGGGGGCACAGTGCTCCCTCGGTCCCAGGTTGCACCCCGGGGGGATCGTGTCATAGGTATATCTCACACTGATCGTTTGTGCGCCTTGGAAGTTAAGTATAGAGTGCCGTTCTAGCTTCAGTGGAGGCTGCTTACTTGCCATAAAGACTGCAGGATGCATCCAGACTTCATGGCCAAGGTGTTATGTGGGACAGGTGCTGTAGTTGCTAACAGAAGAAAGGAGACCAAAACAATGACATCTGGTGGCGTGTATAAACCTCCTTTCTTGAATGATTGCCTGGTGAAGCTGGAAGTCCTCTAGGGACTTAAACATCAGTCTGAGTGAATGTATAATGCAGATATACCATATGACACAAAGGGCTCCTCTCCCTATATGAGTCTTCCATGAGGTTATCCCAATACAAGGCCACCACTATGGAAATCTATCTCAAGGATTGGATTTTTCAGTGGGGAGATCCATTATTGGCAATGGGGATGGATGTATTATAAGTGATAAATATTTATAGCATGGAAATTGTTATAATATCCAAAATCTTTGGCTCCAAGAGCTGCAAGAGAACTGCACCAATTCCCTCTTTTTTCCTAATTCAGATCATTACTCAACAGGCACCTCTTCTGCTAACCCATCGTTAATAGAAGTAGCAAATGTTTTGCAGCTGGCTTGACCTAGTGTAGCTGAAATAGCCCAACGAGGTTTATTTGTTTGCTTATTGATTGATTTTTGGCTGTAATGTAATGAGGAAGATTCTGTTGTAATTCAGTCATTGCCAGAGTGTGGAGTACAATGCTTTGTTTTTTCATTTCAAAGTTTTGTTACTCTGGCTGTAAAGTTTTGTCTTTAAAGTTGCTCCGTTGGAAAGATGTTATCAAAGGGATGTTGCAAAATTGATGGAAAAATCGTTTTGCTCCATACCCTCTCTCCTAATCGATAGAGGGAGCATGACTGAACTATTTTTGTAGCTGAAATGCACAGAATAAGACACCTCCTACCTAAGTATTCCCATCTGGCACCCTCTTTGCCTGCCTTGCTGTCTTGTGACCCTTGCTTCCACATGATGATTGGGTGCTGTACACCATGAAATAAGGTTTCAGTGATCAGTGCATTTCCTCATAGATACCAATTGTCCCTATTTTAGGTGGAATAGATCCTAAATGTTTGCAGATATTTAACCATGTTTTTATTCTGCCCCCCTTGGGGGGGGGGAACACTATATTTCAGTGAAGAGCTAAAGGTGTGGGGAGATAAAGATGTCTTTCAATAGTCTTCAAATACTGACATGAATTTCTGAGGATGAAAAGTCACTTCCAAAAGTGCAGATTCAAAAAGAGGCAGTCCTTTCAAAAAATACATGTCAATTCAGTGAAAGATGTGGGGCACAATGTTCAAAAGCACCCAAGTCCCATTTTCAGAAGTGACTTAGACACTTAGTCCCAGATCCTCAATGGGTTTAGGCACTTAACTCCCATTGATTTCAATGGGGGTCAGTCACAATAACTTTGAGAATCTTAGAAATTAAATCTTGTTGAAAGTCAGTGGGTCTTGGACTCCTAAGTCACTTCTGAAAATGGGACATGGGCTCCTAAATCACTTAAGTGCTTTTGAGAACTTTACCTATTGTCTTGTGCCTATGTTAAGTAGCAAAGATAGAAAACCAAATACTTTACTTGAGCTGATGATTCCCCCACGCCCTGTTCTAAAGCCCTCAAACTCTTATGATGGCACTGATTGTGGAAGCTCTAATGGGGAATTGGAGGACCACTGAAATAAACTCTCCATTACAGGATACACAATTCATGAAATCAAAGTAGAAGAAACAAATGAAAGCACACGCATGCTAGCACAAAATATTCCCCTTCTCTGGATCATGTGCAGTGTAGCCCTATCAAAGAGGAAATGTGTCTCCCCGTCCGATATCCCCCTTGCATCCAGTCAAAAATTTAGAGGACATGTCTGAGTGTAAGGGCAGAGTGGTTCTATGGAATGTGGCCCTCCTGTGATCTCATTTATAGCACTGCTGAATTACCCCTGTGTATACAGTTAGAAAAGGGAAATGTCTTATTTAACTTAGTGCTGTAACACATATAATATATTTTTGGTTCAAATTCAGTATGTACGTATTGCGATTCTTCCCTCTATCCACAGCCTGTTAGTCTCTCTTAGATTGTGAGCTCCTCAAGTCACAGACCATGTCCTTTTTCCTGTTCCGAAAGCACTGAGTACACTAGGAGTGCTAGTAGAAATAAATAATAAATGATTATAAGAACTAATATATGCTGTGACGGGACACTTAGGGAGTCCGTTAGTTTTCAGTAGGCAACTGGTAATGATGGATATACTGAATAAAGTGTCTGCTTTTGTCCTTTACTTAAATCCAGAATTGTAGGGCTAATTGCAGTCCGAATGTAAGCAGCTGAAACGCCATTATTTTTGGTGGAGTGGCAGCTATTTACAGCAGGTGTGGATATTGTCTTTATGTTACAATTATAGGCTCCCAGTAACCTAAAATACAACAGTCACTAAGGGCCAAATTCTGCCATCAGATATGCACGTGTGCCTTTTGTTGATTTCAGCAGGAACTGCATGCCTGCATCCAAAAGCATTGGGACATATATTCAAGGTAGGACTGGATTTCTTCTAAATACCTTTTTTTTTTTAATTTATTTTGGTCATTGTATGACCATAACCATTATGCAGTTCCCAGTCTGCCCAGAAAAGTTGCTACTTTAAATTGAGCAGAAGTAACAGAGCAAATCTTCAGCTGACCTTTAATAGTGTAGCCTACAGGTATATCACAGAGAATACAAATTTATACTGGAGGAAGAAATCAATTCAGGCTAACTAAAAAGCCAATAGGCTCATGGTACTTTCATTAAATATGTACTATCCCTTTTCATGCAAAAAGAGAGAGAGAGAGAGAGAGAGAGAGAGAAGTGTTTACATCAAGATCTGTTCCGTACAATGTAAAAACACAAATCAATTTTCTTTGGAGGGAATAAAGTCTGTGAAGAATAAAAAAATCACATTAGTACAAAATGACATGTCTTAAGAATGGCTGGGAATGAAATGCTGTTATTGAAATGATATAATTGAAAGGTTTTTTCTGCTAAACAGTCCCTCACTCCTTCTCCAGCTCCCCCTTCTGCTGCACACACTTTCCGAAGGTGTTTGTCAGTCTCTTGGGCTGATGTGCAATTGTTTAAAGAAAATTAAAGACAATGAGCTTTGTGGTGGTGAGTGGTTGGTGCACCAGTCAGATGGTGGAGAGTGAATAAATTGCAGGTAATGATCCAGCTCGTTTCACTTCCTTACTTTCAATTTCACGTTAATTTTTTTTTTTTAAGATGGGACTAAGTCCAGGTGGTCCCAAGCCGAGAGGGATATTATAACTTACCCAAAACAAGGTAGCTAACCTCTACCTGGTGCTATCTGAACAAGGGTCCCTGGTGACATTGCTCTGTACCATTGATTTGTGATGCTGATATATGCCCTGGGAGCACATGTAATCATTTTTTGTTTTCAAAGTGTATTTGAAAGGATAGGAGCTTGACGCTTCTGTCCCCTAGAGTATTAATAGGTATGTGAAACCTTCCAGTTTTACCTTGCCCACCTGCTAAGAAGGATAATGTAATGAAAGAGAAGGCAGTAGGCCAGGGATCACCTGTGGAGGAGGATGGCAGTTAGAAGTAATTGTGTTTTACACAGTATATGGTAGCTATTGTTGGGCTGGTTGCCATAGGTTCAAAGGGGAATGTGAAACCAATTTACAGATACTACACTGCTGGGCACATTGGAATTGTGTGTATGCTACCTCAAAAACAATACTGGTGCTGAAAGTCTCTGGAGAGTCTATGGGATCTGAGGGTTCTTAGCTCCCTGGAGGCTACCAACAGGTGGGAAAGGGGTAGACACCCAGATTTTAAAAAATGGTCTACATTTACAATATGGTCTTACAGACCTGCCCCTCCCTCCATAACCATGTGTCTATACAACAGTTTTAGTAAAGATCTGACCCCAAACTAAGGATGGATGGCAAATATTTAGTCAGATTAACTCTGGCTAGAACCTAGCAAGGACCTGGTCCTAAAACTTCTTGGGTCCTGTAGTGGGGCAGCTGCCCCACTCTGGTGTGGAATGAGTTAAAGCAAGTCAGAGAGGGTAGGCAGAGCCCCAGCCAATCATGGAAGGGATTATTGGGAGCCAATCAAGTGGAGGCTTGAAAGCAGCCAGGCTGGGCCCTATAAGAAGGGTGCAGGGCAGAGAGGAGGCGAGTCTCCCTGGAGGGCAAAGGGAGAAGAACTGGCTATTAGAGAGAAGCACCTAAGGCAGGGCAGGGCAGGGTCTGCAGAGGCTGGGAGAGCTCTAGGCTGACAACTGCAGACTGGGCACACAAAGGGGCAGAGAAGGTGCTGGGGCTATGGGGAAATGGCCCAGGGAAGCAGGCAGTAAAGAGGTGGAGGAGGGCAGTAAGTGGCTGCCACTAGAGGGTCCCTGGGTTGGGGCCCCAAGTAGCAGGCCTGGGTCCCCCCTTTTCTCCCTCCCCCCCTCCATTTGCCAGTGATGAGAGTGGCTAAGCCAAACTGCAGTTTGCCCTTGGAGGAAGGGGCTAGACTGAGGACTGCCGTGAGCCACTGAGGCGAGTGATAGAACCAGAAGCTACTGGTCCCTTGGAAGTGAGGGAGAGCCAGTGGAGTGGGCACAGCTGGAAGGCAGTGTCCAGAAGCGGATGTCGTGGTCCGGGAATGACAGGGGTCCAACGATGAGGATGGTGGAGATCGAGAAAGTAATGGAGGGCGAGACACCACTAGTGAAGGCATGCAGCTGAAAGAGCTAATTCCCTAACCAACCAACAGGAGGAACCACAGTGGTGAGCACAATGCATTACACATGGTGGAGAAGGGGGGCACACGGTCACCCCGATACAAGGGGAAGTTAGAAGACTGTAAGAATATTGCCTGAATAGTGACTAAGACACCAGGGGTGGAGAGGTAGGGATGGACCATTGTTGGAGGACCTGTGTGGCCCAGCTCACCGAGCAGCAATGGGGATTGTTCCAGCTGCTGTGGGGGAGGGCCCATGAATCTCATTGGTGGCCAGGGACTGGAGGCCAGTGCCAGGGCCTAAAGACTGCTTCACCTGTGGGCAAAGGGGACACAGAAACAGCGAATGCCCCAACAGGATGGAGCACAGAGACCCCACCTGGGAAAGGAGGAAATTGGGAGAATGCCCCCTGTGAGGTTAAGAGGGGGGCTCTGAACTTGTTGGGCCTGTGGGAGCCTGGGCACAGAAAGAGAGAGTTCCCCCATGGGACTCGCAGGGCAGAATCTCCTGCAAACCCAGCTAAAAGGGAAGCTGGGGCAATAGAGCCTGCCCCTCCAGAGTGTGGTCTTAAGGGGGAGGGTGTGTAGTGGGGCAACTGCCCCACTCTGGCATGGAAGGAGTTGGAGCAAGCCAGAGAGACTGCGCAGAGCCCCAACCAATCATGGAAGGGCTTATTGGGCGCCAAGAAGGGCCAGGCTGGGCCCTTATAATAAGGCTGCAGGGCAGAGAGGAGGGCAAAAGGGAGAAGAACCTAAGACAGAGCAGGGCTGAGCAGGGTCAGCAGAAGCTGGAAGAGCTCTAGGCCAGAGGTTCTCAAACTGGGTCCGTGAGCTCCATTCAGGTGGTCTGCGGATAGTTCCCTCTAAAGTGTGCGACTAGGCGGCTGCCCACAAAAGAATGAAGGGCCAGCCACCTAATTAGTGGAGCCACACAGGTGTGGCTCCACTAATTAGGTGCCTGGACCCTGGAGAAGAGGCATATGTAAGGTGAGGTGGTGGCTTTGGGGGAATGGGGTAGATGGGAAGGGGCAGTGGGGTTAGAAAAGGGGGTGGGGGAATTTGGGATGTGCAGGGCTTTGGTGGCCAGAGAAAGAGGTGACTTTCCCCAGCTCCAGGACTGCTGTGGTGGGGGAGAGGCCCTCCTCCTTCCCAGCCTCAGCTTGGGGGCTGGGGTGGCAGGGGAGAAAGCACACATCGCATTAGAAAGGTAGACTACTGATTAAAATATGAGTTGTGTGCTTTTATTTGTAAAACCAAAAAAGTTTATTAAGGGTTTTTTTACGTAGCGCTTTTATCCAAAGCGCTTTACAATAGTTAGGTAACGGTACAAACAACATTTGGAAAGATCATTAAGTGGTCCGCCGAGACCCTCAGCAATTTTTAAGTAGTCCATGGAGGGGAAAAAAAAAGTTTGAGTACCACTGCTCTAGGCTAATGACTGCCAGACTGGGCCCCTGACACAAAGCGGCAGAGAAGGTGCTGGGGTTATGGGGAAGTGGCACAAGGAAACAGGTGTAATGCCGACAGACCCCTGTCATTGATGGTCGGGATCGAACCTGAGGCCTCAAGAACTTAGTGCATGAGCTAAAAGCCAACTGGCTGTTAGCTAAGGCTGTAGAGCAAACTCATTAATATCTCTCTCTAAGTGGTCTCCGTGCCACTAGATGGGACAGAACACCACACCCAGAAGGTGTGTGGGTTACACAGGAGAAGTGGAGGAGGGCAGTAAGGGGCTGCTGCTAGAGGGTCACTGGTCGGGGCCCTGGGTAGCTGGCGGGCCTGGGCCCCCATCCCTTTCCTCCACATTTTCCAGTGATGAGTGGCAAAGCCAGAATGCAGTTTGCCCTTGCAGGAAGGGGCTAGACTGAGGACTGCAGTGAGCCACTGAGGCGAGTGATAGAACCAGAAGCTGCCAGTCCCCCAGAAGGGGGGTGGGGAGAGCCAACAGAGCGGGCACAGCCAGAGGGCAGTGTCGAGAACTGAATGCTGTGGTCCGGGAGTAACGGGGGTCTGACGGTGGAAACCGAGAAATTAACAGAGGGCAAGACACCACTAACAAAGGCATGACACTGAAAGAGTTAATTCCCTAACCAACCAGCAGGAGGTGCCATGGTGGTGAGCACAACCTGTTACAGGTCCCAAAACCTGAGAGAGAGAGAACCAAAGAACTCAGGTACAAACTTCCTGGTGCTTGGAAAATAGTTTCCCTCTCCTCACAGAAACAGCTCCCCTCTGGAAACACATGGATTTACTCTGTTTCTATGGCTGGTTGCACTCCTAGCCCATGTTAAAGGGAATATTTTCAGTGTGTGCATCACCCACCCACATGCTAGATAAGTCTGACTTCTCCTGCCTAACAGGGCTGCTTGTTCTCAAGCAGATGGCACGGATGATGCTCCCCCTTACAAAGATGTTTCTGAAAGCTTTTCCCCTGCCTGTGTATTTTTTTTTAAACTCAATGAGATTAGCCCCCTCTATCTGCTACTATAACTTTGTCCCTTCTCCCACTCCCCATCTTATTCTCTCTCTGCTTTAATAACTTCCTCATTCATTCTGTCAACTTCGCGGTTCAGTCCCTCACTGTCTCTGTATTGTGTCTGCACCTCCAGTATGCTCTGTGTATGTGTGTGTGTCTCTCTCTCTATCACTGCTCAAAGGCTTCTGTGTTCTTTTCTATACTCTTGGGCCTCCCTTTCTGCTTCACAGCTGCTATATAAGCTCCCAGGCTTCTCCTTTTTTCTACTAGACCATTTCTATCTTCTTTGCCATGCTCTTTCCCCCCCCCCCTCCCCTCGTTGCTCCCATCCCTCCTTCTGAGGCATCTTTTGCCCAAGTTTTACTCTTGGGTGCTTTTCCAACTTAAAAGCAAAAATGGTACATGAAAACAAAATAATAACTATTGGGCTAAGGACAGCCTTGGAGAGTAATTTGGAATCCTAGTTAAAAAAAAAAAAAGCTAGCTTCCACATTTATTAAAAATTTGTGCTTTAATTTGGGAGCTGATTGCACTGCTCTTCTGACAGATAAATCATACTATTATTTAAAAAAAAGTATTTTTATTTGGTTTTAGCTTAGTCCCAGTAAATACAAACTTTGTAGATACTGTCTTACAGCATATCCACTGCCTGTATTGACATGGTCAGTGTCCACAGTAACAGGTACTGGTATGTAAAACTACACTTTAACATACCCAATAAAAGTTTGTGTGGTCTTTGCTCACATTTATTGACCAAAAAGTTCATTAGTTAAAGTTGACCACTAGTACCTCAGACCTTTCCAGAATGTTAAGTTCACCTGTATTTAAACCTCTGAAAACCAGGACTTTCAGCCTTAAAGCCTGCAGAATACCTACCCCCACAACCTTAGGGTATATCTATATTATAATTGAAGGTGTGCCTGCCGCACATTTAGACATACCCAAGCTAGCTTTAACATAACTAGCTCAAGTACCAATAGCAGTGAAGCCGTGGCTGTACAGACTTCAGCGTGGGCTAGCTGACTGAATACATACCCAGGGTCCCAGGTGGGCTTGTACAGCCGTTGCTTAAATGCATGTGGACGTGGCTCCACTGTTGTTGTTATATGAGCTAGCTAGATTAAAGCTAGCTCTGGTATGTCTAGACATGCTGCAGTCACACTTCTGATTGCTATTCAGACATACCCGAATTCTGCCCTCTTTGAGTGATCCTCCAAATTCCTCCTCCTTCCCCACAATAGATATTATCTGCAGTGAACAACAGGTGGCTACACCTGGAATACACTTGACCACTAGCATACTCTGCACAGAGTTTTCAGACGTTACCGCCCCTGTACACTTGAGCACAGGATTCCATCTTGCACATTACCTTCATTTACATCTGAGTGGGCGCTGTGGTGCAGTCTCACGTAGTGCACCATACAGCTAAAAGTCACCATGGTGACAGTGCACCATTGTGGCTCTCTGCTCAGGCAATCTACATAACACAGAAACTATGCATCCGAAGAAGTGGGCTGTAGTCCACGAAAGCTTATGCTCTAATAAATTTGTTAGTCTCTAAGGTGCCACAAGTACTCCTGTTCTTTTTGCGGATACAGACTAACACGGCTGCTACTCTGAAACAGAAACTAGGAATCCCTAATAACTGAGATGCAGCTACATTTTGCTTCATAAGGTCTGGCATCTTGTTCCAACTAATCCCTCTGCCATGCACTACAGCTACGTACCACAAATTCATACATTTATTGTAGTTTCTGCACTGCTTGCTTTTGCTATAACAGTCTGTGGAATATTATTTGAGGTTTGCTATGACCATTTTAAAAAGGGTCATGAGACTTAAATGTTTCTAGTGCTTGACATTTTCTTCAAGCCCCTTTTCAAAGCATTTTCAGGGGTGAAATTGATAAGCGTGAATCTCTGGTTTCTGTAGAGTGAATGGATTATTGTAGAACGCTGAATTTGGAGGCTTTATTTTTTTTCATGAAAAACATAAGTTACAGTTTTGATTGAGCACAGTTTGTTGGCAACTCTTGAGTCCATGAATCTTATGCTAGTCCTTAGAATAGTTTTCCTTATTATGGGTACATTTCCTGGAATCTTGCATGGTATCTGGCCTTTAGCTGCTATCTGTAATCTGTAGAAAACAAAACTCTTTGGTGGCAGTTAAAAAATATTACCTATGTCCAAGATTATTTCTGTCACTGAGTGCCAGCATTTTTTGATTAGAGAACAGTCACAACAATATACGGAGAGAAAGGAGTCATCCAGATGCAGTGTGTGAAGGATCTTGTGATTTTTTTTTTTCCAGGTCCATTTTAAGCACCCTGATCTGAATAATGAAAAACTGAAGGTGTGGGTCAAATATGAGTTGGGTGTAATGTTTGTAAGATATTTTTACATTGAAAAGCGTGCTATAAGGGCTAAGTGATTGGGCCTGTGAGCACATCTGCGTAGACACAAATATATATGTGGCCAACTAACTGTACACTCATAGAGCCAAATATGAAGTAACTTCACTTACACCAGTGTAACTGAGAGCAGAAATTTTTGGAAATAATCCCCTAGACTATAACAGATAAGCGGACAGGTAGGAAAATACCATATATTCTCATATTCTAAGGGTGCGTCTACAGTACAAAATTAATTTGAAATTATTCTATTATACATTCAGTGTTGTATATCCCCACTAAAGCGTGTGAATTCGGCGGAGTGCGTCCACAGTACCGAGGCTAGCATTGAATGTCGGAGCAGTGCACTGTGGGTAGCTATCCCACAGTTCCTGCAGTCCCCACCGCCCATTGCAATTCTGGGTTAAGCTCCCCATATATGATGGGGCAAAAACATTCTTGTGGGTGTTTCTGGGTGTGTGTCATCACTCACTCCTCCCTCCGTGAAAGCTATGGCAGACGCCATACTGCCAGCAGAAGGTGCGGTATGGTGCACTGCCTGTCTCCTGGTACTATGAATCCACCTCGCATGTCCTCTCATCTTTCTATCTACTCTTTTATCTAACCATTTCGGCCATCGTGAACACCTTCCGCCGCAAACTCTGCTCTCCCGCTCTTGCATGCGCTAGCAAATTTCGGTCCAGGTTTCCCATGGAAGCTACAGAAGGCAACCATTTTCTGCTGTTTGTCGGCCATCGTGAACTGAGCCGCACAGCTTCCACCGCAAACTCTGCTCTCCCGCTCTTGCAGCTCTAACGAGCTTCCTGCCTCCATGAAAGCTACAGAAGACAACCATTTCCTGCCTTTTATCGGCCATCTTGAACCGAATAGCTCTCCTACGTTTTGTGCCCTTTTTCCAGGATTACCTGTGGAGCCTGCTCAGATTTCCGCTGCCTTTCCTGCACTAGATCCACCATACAGCGCAGAATGTCAGTTTGCTCCCCCATGAGCTTGACCATAGCGTCCTGCCTGCTCTCATCGTGCATGTGCCTCCTCTCTTCATGTTCCTGTAATGCTTTACAGGACTCCGCAATTGTTTGCCTCCATGCATTCAGCTGGGCCCTATCAGTGCGGGAGGACTGCATGAGCTCAGCGAACATGTCATCCCGAGTTCATTTTTTCCGCCTTCTAATCTGGACCAGCCTCTGGGATGGAGTAGATGAGGCCGCGTTGAAACATTTGCACCTGCGAGAGGAGAAAAGGGGAGGGTAGTATTTTAAAAGATACATTTCAGAGAACAAAGGGGACACTCTTTCTCAGTGAAACAGGCAATTCATGTTCTTTCTGTACAAGTTAGCATTTTGCCTCTTGTACTGAAGTGCCTGCCACTTTGGTGTGAGGAAGCCATCATACACAGCTGGGCAATAGAATTCAGCTTGTAGGCAGTCATGGTAATCCCTAGGGGCACACAGGTTTCTGCTTCTTCCGCATTCATTTCAATCCTTTCAAACTGCTGGACCTGGTGAGCTTGTCATATAAAAGGAGGGCCTGCGGGCTCTCTGGGATGATCGCTTCACACAACACCCCCTTCCTCCCCCCCCCACCCACTGTGTGGCTCCGATGAGGCTCTGAGCAGGGATGAGCCCTTTAAACTAAATGCAAACAGCCAAGTGCGGCTGGGTTTCCCCCCGCTCCACACCGCATGGCTCCAATCAGGCTCTCACTCACCAGAAGTATCTTCTCCAGGGTCATGGTCCAGGAGCCCACCTTGGGAGTGGGGGGAGGCTATTGGCTCCAGCGTTAAGAATAGTTCCTGGCTAGGGGAGAAAATGGATTCCCCACTTGCCGCCTATGCACTGTCCTCCTCCTCCTCTTCATCCTCCAATAACTCATCCTCCTTGCTCCATGCAACTCCCTCCTTGCAAGTGTCCACGGACAGTGGTGGGGTAGTGGTGGCATCACGCCCCATAATTGCATGCAGCTCATGGTAGAAGCGGAATGTATGGGGCTGTGACCCAGAGCACCCATTCACCTCCTTGGCTTTTTGGTACGCTTGCCTGAGCTCCTTGATTTTTGTACAACGCTGCTCTGTGTCACTGGAGTAGCCTCTTTCCGTCATGGCCCTGGAGACTTAAGCGTACGTATTTGCATTCCTTTTTTTGGAACGTAGTTCTGCCATAACAGATTAGTCTCCCCCACATGCAATGAGATTCAGTACCTCCCATTCGGACCATGCTGGAGCTCGTCTGAGAATCCGGGAGTGCGTGATCGCCTGTGATGGTGGACTGTGCTGATGGTCACCTGTGCTGATGGTGACCAAACAGGAAATGAAATTCAAAAGTTCCCGGGGCTTTTCCTGCCTAACTGGCTAGTGTATCGGAGTTGAGTGTTGTCCAGAGCGGTCGCAAGGGAGCATTCTGGGATAGCTCCCGGAGGCCAATAATGTCAAATTGTGTCCACAATAACTTTAACCTGGGATTGCGATCTCGATTTAAGCGCTACTCCACTTGCCAAGGTGGAGTACAGAAATCGGATTAAAGAACCCTTTAAATAGAAAAAAATGGTTTGGTGGTGTGGATGGATTCATTTTTTTTTCCAAATTAACTCAGCTAATTCCGAAATAACCGACTAGTGTAGACCAAATCTTTATTTGTTATAAATTCAAGCTATATTTTCTAAGGGTCATTCCCATTAAATTCAGTTTAAAACAAATCAAACAAACAAAAAACAACCTATTAGAAATCAAATTAAACCCAGAGAGAACAATAGAAAACCACAGAGGAGACTAGGGAGGTTAAGATAAAGGAATATATACTTTCTCAGGATGGGTTAATTTGGGGACATGTCAAACTTCACTATGTCCCCTTAATTGTTTTTGCAAGCATATTTGTGAAGGATACAGATAAGATGCCTAAGATGAATCATTTAATATGGTGATTTAAAAGATGTAAGCTGGTGTTTCAAAATTAAAATCTGTTTAAATTGCATTGAAGATGAACAATATGAGATGCCATCTGATTAAGTTCTAGTGACTCAAACTCGTGTGTGTGTGTGTGTGTGTGCGCACAAGTGCGTATGTGTATTTGGCAACTAGTTTTGTGACTATTTAAATGGCCAGGCACATGCTATGATGGAGAAGTTCATTACCGTCAAGCTTGGATACAGGGAAAGTCTTTCAGCCTAGTGAGGGTGCACCCACAGCTGTGACACTCCTTTCCAAATCAGGCAGCTGTGAATTTGGAGAACCGACTAAGGTACCAAAAAAGTCCCTTCTTTACTTCAAAGGTGCTAAGAGAAGGCAGCTGACTTTCTAATGAGGCCTGATTAGGCAATTAGGGCAGCTGAGCTGGGCCTCATTCTGAGTCCAAGGTTTTTTTTTGAAAAAGACAGGCTTGTGCTTAGAAAAAGGCTACAGAGAAGTTTCTGCAGGCAGTGAGAGGCTTGGCAGAATTCTGGGTTTAGCACCCCAGATAACAAGGTTTGTGTAGTCTTCTTTGCCCCGTTCAAATTGTTTGTTTGGCCTCCTCAAAATATTATGGTAGTTTTAAGTGGGTTGCGATTAGTATTTTTTTATGTAGTTACTTTTGTTGAACAGCACCAATAAATGCATGGTTCTCTTAAGGAGTTCTTTTCTTTCTCCCCTTTCTCTTCCCTCCCTCTCACCCCCCCAAAAGAGAAATTATCTTTGGGTAGTTGTTGGGGCTTAAATCCTGGCTGTGCTGTACAAACTAATCCGTGAATATAGCTTGCAAGCTAGCACAGATGCTTTCCAGACAGTGCAAGCCTAAGAAGAGAAGGAGTTTTTGGGGGACAAATTAAAAATGGAAGGAATGAGTGGGGGGGGAAGAGTAGCAGATAAACGGGGCAGCACAAGTCTGAATAGGGTAACCCCAAAATTAGAGGAAAGACAGAGAGAGGAAGGAGTAAAGTGCGTGGGTTGGAGAGTTTTGTAGGTGGTCATGTGGTAAGAAAAATACAGTAGGTTGGATAGCTTTGAAAATCAGAAAGACCATTTGAAATTGGATTCAAAGATGAATAGGAAGAAAAGGAGACAAATGATGGTCCTACTTCCTGGAATGATCCCACCTGACATTTAGAGAGGAGGGATACCAGATGATTATACAAGAAAGGATGGTAAGAGTCAAGCGGGAAGTGATTGAGGTGTTAAAGATTGAACAGAGCCAAAGTCAAGGAAAGAATGCATTTTGTCAATGCTTCAGAGACCGTGATAGGCAGGCTTACAGGTGAGGGGCCTGATTCGGCTGTCACTCTCACTGATGTAACTCCATTGGCTCTAGTGGAGTTGCTTCCGATTTACACCACTGTAATTGAGAACTGGGGCAGCCCTGGGGAGTTGTGGATGGAAAAATAAAGTCCAAGGTGAAGAATATTGTGACAGATCTTGGCCTGAAAGCAATATAACATTAAAACTGAATGTATATGTTTTCATGTATTAGTCACTCTGTCTTAGCTGATAAGCTGTGGCGTAATGACTAGGAGCTACATGTCTCGATTCTGTGGTGATTGGTGCCGTATAGATACCAGAGAGAGAGATAATGGTTTGTGTTTAACTCACTGTTGATCAAAACCTTTGCAAAACCAGCGGTCGACATTAATTGGAATCTCTTTTGATGGAGAAAAATGAGTATAAATGTAATCTATGCTACCATTCTATTTCTGGCAGGCTTTTTTAGCTGTTTGTTAGGTTGCAACTTCATATACCAAAACTAAGTGACTCAGGGTCAAGAACTGCCGCATTTGATTTGGGTTGAAAAGGAATTATTTTTCTGGGTTTGTAAAGTGAATGAAATTGGTAACCATGCTATTATTAAACTGTTAAAAAATAAAAGGTGACGTTCATTGAGCAAGCTGGGTGTTATTCCATGAGCAACACACAGCATGGTTTGGCAAGACTATATACAGCATTTTTCACTATACTTAATTACATTTTATAATTGAGAACTTTTTTAGCTGTTTGAAATACTCTAGACACATGAATCTTCACTTGTATCCTTAACAAGAACATTGTTGATCCAGAATTCCAGGCCTAATTCTGCTTTAACACCTTTCTAAATCAGGAGTTTTACTGGAGTAAAACTGGTAGTAGTGAGATGAGAATCATGGCCCCTCTATATCTAAGCACTCAACCCATCCTACTAGCAAGATTTCTACCTGATGTTTCCAATGCCTGACCAACATATATCTGGTTGCAGTTAATATTAAATGAAGAAATTTGTATTTTCTTTTCTCATTATCTTTGTCCCATAGTTGCAAGGTAGTGTTGGAACTGGGTTCTGTAGCAATTCATCTAAGACCCAGAGTACAGACCTCTTATAGTAATATGTCCAATTTCTCAAAGTGTAAGCAAGGGTTGGGAGAAACGGAGGCTCTATTATATTGTAATCTGTTAGTGAATTTGTATTGAATGAGTTGTTTTGGTGGCCAGCATCCCAATTTGTTCCCAATCAGCTGGGCTCAATTGACTATGGACATTTAAAAGAAATTATCCTAATTTTCCTTCCCCCATCTGCCAGCATTTTAACCCCAATCCTGCAAAAAGCAACCTGTGGACAGACCCCTTGGTTTGAGGACCGCCCCACTGACTTTAATTGGGCTTCATGTGATTGTGGTGTTCTGCCAACATGATTGAGCTTGGTTTTTATTACTCCACTATACTTGAGTTACCACCTGTTTTTATATTTGCAGAAATATAAATCTTTATTTTATATACTGTATTTAATCTCTGTGTGAATGTCCAATTTGAAAGATGTCTCAAGGATTTTGTATTCCTTTTTTTTCCTAGTTGGTAAACCTGCACCCATTTTAAATGGCAATATCTTCCATAATGGTGTATTTTCAGACAATAATCCCTGAGCTTTCTAGAGTCTACAATTTTAACAGCACTCTAAATAGCTCAGTTATGGACAAATTCAGTTTTCTTGGAGGCAAATGATCAGCTTGTTTAACAGTAAATGTATACAAAATAGTGTGACACCCTGACACCCCACTATTCACCTCTGTCATGTAATTAAGATATGTTTTATACAAAGTATGTCTTGTGAGGTATCATTCTAAAAGTCTTGATCTGCTAGACATTAATATCTCATTGGATGGTATATGCTATCATCGTATGTGAAGTTATGAAATTTGGCTATGTATGTGTTACTGAAACATGTTGAGGTTGAAAACACCCACAAGCAGCATTTCAGGTACAACAATAAAAATGTTAATAGTTTATTGAGAAAATGCACAGTAGTACAAGGATTACCCCAGGAACTGTGTACAATAGAAACCTCTCAAGATAGCACTACACAATGGGAACAGTTTGATCCAGGTCACAGCAAAAGACCTGGATCAGAGGTCTTTCCAGCAAGTGGCGAGAAGATATAAAAGGGGGACAATGACATCATGAGGTACCTCACTCTCCCTGCAACAACACACCAGGAAACATCTGAGGGGCAAGGAGTGAACTGTGGGAAGTGATGGTACCAGGCTAGAAGGATCTTTAGCCTGTGTTTGAAAACATGGAAAAGCCAAGAGTGGTTAAGCACTGGAATACATTGCCTGGGGAGGTTGTGGAATCTCCATCATTGGGGATTTTTAAGAGCAGGTTAGACAAACACCTGTCAGGAATGGTCTAGATAATACTTGGTCCTGCTCTGACTGCAGGGGATTGGACTAGATGACCTCTTGAGGTCCCTTCCAGTTCTGTGATTCTGATTTCCCCAGTCACTATGAGATGGAACACTTAGGGGCTTGATCTTGCACATTTGACGTCAATAGGAGTTTTGCTATTGATTTCAGTAGAAGCAGGAACAGCCCCTTACTACTGTTCAAAGAAAAAAATCCCAGTTGTTTCAGTTGAAGCTGTACATAGATCCTGGTGATAGCATTTAAGTTGCACAAAAATCTGAATTCCACTGCACTGAAGCAGGGCTGCCCGGGGGGGGGGGGGGCAAGTGGGGCAATTTGCCCCAGGCCCTGGGCCCGCAGAGGCCCCCATGAGAGTTTTTCGGGGGAGCGGGGTCCTTCACTCGCTCCGGGGGCCCCGGAAAACTCTCACGGTGCCTTCTTCCTCTCCGGGTCTTCGGTGGCAATTCGGCGGCAGGGGCATCTTTCCGCTCTAGGACCCGCTGCTGAAGTGCCCCGAAGACCTGTGGCGGGGGGTCCTTCCGCCCCCGGACCAGCTGCCGAAGTGCCAGGTCTTCGGCGGCGGGAAGACCCCAGGCCCCCTGAATCCTCTGGGCAGCCCTGCACTGAATTTACAGCAAATGAGTCAGTATAGCTAATATAGGCATATAAAATTGATCAGAGATGGGCCAAGGAGGCAGTCATAGGAACTGGATTAGGTTAGAGGCTGGATAAAGGTTAGTTTGGGTTCTGATTCAATGGCACCATAATATTATCGGATGTTTTGAGTGAGATTTCATCCAAAAGTCATGCACCTTATGAGATCACCTGACCTCATGAAATTTCTACCTTCCTGAATATAAAGAATCTATCTCCTGGGATCAGTAGTTCTCATGAGATTTCAAACATATCCAAACCAGACCTGAAAAATAGGTCCCTTCTACTTCTTTTTCTTTCTGTCTATCCCTTTACACTTCCACCAACCCCACCCACTCTAGTAATTCTGAAGCTGATAGGAGCTGGAGTCAAGGTTCTGCTTTTGTCTTATCTCCAGGACTGATTTTTTCACTTCGTCTGTAATTGGACCCAATGCTCAACTATTGTAGAGAGCAGTTTGCTTTGTGATTACTTCTACTTCCTAGCAAACTGTTAGATGTGCTCTCCTACTGAGGGCCGATTAAGTGGTTTGCTCTGTTTGAAACAGGGTGGGGAAAGGTTGTTATTTATTTAAATACTGACAATGAGTGCAATTTATAGAACAATGAGCAAGACAGTCCCAGCACTGGAGAGCTTGCAAGCTAAAGCTATGAAGCAAAAATAAGAACTTGTTTTCACTGACAGGAAAGGAGAGCCAAACCCTCCTGTGCCGAAGAGCCTGGCATCTTAAAGCCAAAGCACACACCACAAATAAACGCTCATAGCCTGATCTGAAGAGGTTCTGAACATCCACAGGTCCCAGTGAAGTCAATAGGAGCGGCAGGGGCACAGCATCTTTTCAAAGCAGGCCATTAGCTTAAATGAGGGTAAAAGCAGCAGACGCTATAAAGTGCTTTCCAGTTATTTATCTGACAGGTGGTGCCATTGAAATGGTAGAATTAGGGTACTACAAAGGAAATACATTTCAACTAAATTATTGCAGCTGTCCTTTACAGAACTGTGTTTATTCCCCTCTCCCCCTAAACTATTCAGGAGCAAGACCTAGAGGACTAATACTATTCAATATGTTTTTATGAACAAAGGGGATAATGTCCGTCACTCTCCAGCACAGTAACTAGCAGGGGTCTGTAGCCCTATTACCATGGTAAGGACCTCCATAAATGTGCCTAATACTGAGAGAGTTTCCCATGTAAAAGATTCCCCCTGAATAGCAAACATTCTTCTCTCCTTTTGTTTTGATGGGTAAACTAATAAGGACAAAATGAACTTCTGCAGGTCTGAGGAAATCCCCAAAATTTGAGCTGTCACTTGCATAATACTCTAATTACTGTAGTTTTATTCTGCAGAGGTATCGGTGTACAGAGCTGGATCTTTATTGACGATGGTTGCTAACATGCTTTGAGTGTAGAATTTATATTGTCTTCAGTAATAGCACCAAGTCACAATATGAACAGTGGATGTAATTTATGTCCCCATTTAGAAGCTAGGTGTATTCTGCTAAAATTATATCAACAGCATTCTACTCTCATTTCTATATGACAGCTATACATTAATAACGCTGTACCAGACACATGATTTTGCCCCTTTCTCATTGAAATGCTGTAAATAAAGAGAGGTTTGCAGGTTTGGTGGATAAAAAGTTACAGTATTAAATGACAGGAAAATCAAAGGAAACAAATTTGAGATATCTACTATTGCAATCAATTCACTCCTCCACAAGGCTCTCCCTACATCGTGGGGGAAAAAACTGCTGCATGTGAGAGATTACAGAAAACTTGATGAAATATACTAGTAAAAGAAGTTTAAAGCTGCATTCTTAATGCATACACATGACAGTTAATACAGTCTTCTCTGAACAATGCATTGTATAGAAAGATGTGAAGTACATAAGGTACACAAAAGTGTCCAACTTCCTGAGATGCAGATAAGGGATTGGGAGAACAAACATTTGCAAATTCTGAAATAGTTGATGTCTGTATAGTTCACAGCAGTAATATTGTCTAGAACCTAAAAATATGGTGTGTGTTGGAACAGATCCATAAAGATCAATACAAATTATATGTACATAAGGTAAAATAGTATACATATGTAACTGCTGAGTCAAATGCTAACATGCATTTAACATCCCCTTTGGTTGCCTCACTGTGCTCTGCCCACTAATCAATTTCCCCCAATATTTCAAACCTCTGAGCAATGACAAACAGCCCCTATCTATCTATATAAAGCCTTAAAAATGTTTCTCACTTTCCCCCAGATGTAAAGTGTTTCCCCTTAACTTACACTACCCCAAGGCTCCTGACCAGTGCTATTCCATCTCTGACTACACAGGTTTAAATTCTAATATCTTTGTGATGTTATTGATATAATCTGGGACCATATAGAACATGGTTGCAACCAAAGTCCTGTAGTGGCACCAAATCTTGTATAAAGGGGGTCAAATGAGATGTCTAAGACAAGATGGTTTGCTGGTTATAATTATGCTGTCTATATGTGTGTATCAATTTTGTGGTTGAAGTTATGAATATTGGCTCTATACTGTCTGTATTTCAAACTTATGCTATGCTTCTGGGAAACATCCCAGACAAGTTGGTATTAGCTCTGCCTAGCCTGCTGGATGGCCCATTAAGGACCATCAGCTATATAATTGACCCATTGAGAAAAGGCAAATACGCCTTGCAACTCATCAAAGTATGCAGGGACTGGCCCATGTGACTCCAGACTCCATTTTGCTATAATTTTCAACAGTAAGAATAAAGAGGTGTTCTTACACCTGGAAAAGACTATAATAGGCAGATGCCTCATCTCCATCTTGTCTTCAATTCTGCTTCATACCTCTGGAGGAACTTTGCTACAAACTGAAGCTCTGAACAAAGGACTGATGACCCATCCCAGCTGGGGATGTATTCCAGAGATTTGATTTTGAACCTGCAGTTTATTTCATCACTGCTACAAGCCTGAATCAAGAACTTTGCCATTACTGTATGTAATTGATTCCATTTAACCAATTCTAGCTCTCATCTATATCTTTTACCTCTTGTGAATAAACCTTTAGATTTTAGATTCTAAAGGATTGGCAACAGCGTGATTTGTGGGTAAGATCTGATTTGTATATTGACCTAGGTCTGGGGCTTGATCCTTTGGGATCAGGAGAACCTTTTTCCTTTTAATGGGGTATTAGTTTTCATAACCATTTGTCCCCATAACAAGTGGCACTGGTGGTGATACTGGGAAACTGGAGTGTCTAAGGGAATTGCTTGTGTGACTTGTGGTTAGCCAGTGGGGTGAGACCAAAGTCCTCTTTGACTGGCTGGTTTGGTTTGCTTTAGAGGTGGAAAAAACCCAGCCTAGGGCTGTAACTGCCCTGTTTTAAGCGATTTGTCCTGAATTGGAACTCTCAGTTGGGTCCCGCCAGAACCGCATCGTTACAATCTTGCAACCCAAATAGACTGAAAATGGCAGGGGCTGTACTCCAGAGGCTCCAAGCCAAGGAGTGGGGTACAGGAGAGAGGACGTGAGTAACCAAAGACTGAGTGCTATCTCACCTATGTGCTGGGCTTCTAGAGCGAGCTGGTTGGGCAGGGGAAAGTAAGACGAATGCTTTAAATGGCCTCAATAAATTATTTCTTCCCAGAGCAGAATGGGAGCACAGGCATCTCCCAGACTGGCATAGATTGGTTGGATATCTCCCAACCTTCACAGCAGGTAAGTGTGATAGTCCTGACATCCAATGGCTATGAAGTCACTTCACATACACTCATTCTAACATACACAAGGGGTGGAAAAGGGTGAGGGGAACTATCTGAAACTGCTGTGAGGCTAGAGGCTACCTGCTGACTTTTGACTACTCCTACCCCCTGGTTCCTGTGTTTGCTCCTCTCACGGGGGATGAGAAGGCAGGAGCATTATTGAATTGGTTTCCAGTCTCCCTCTCCCCACACCTTCCCAGTCTGTCTTACTGGGACCAGGAAAATGTCCTTAGCAGTCCTCTTACCCTCTGGAGCTGTCTGTTCTCTTTTTTGCCACAGTGACCTATGTTTTAGTAGGGTTCCTTTGTCTGCTGTCTTGAGCATGAACAGGGAGAGGAAAGAGGCCTCCTAAGGAAAGCAGGTCTCCGTGTTCTACTCACACAATGGCTGCTTCACTGAGAGTGTGTGGAGGAAGGAGGGGAGCCTAACTGCAGGGAGGCAAGGAGAAAGGGGCAAGAGGCAGCCTGCAATTAAAAACTGACCATTATACATCAGAATGAGACCTAGAAGCAGGGACTCTTCCTGCTAGCACATCCCACTGGAGTTCGAGCCTCACTGTGGGATGAGGCACCCTTCTTCCGCTCTTAAAAAATAATTTCAGACTGAGTATTTCACTAGTGTTTACTCACAGACCCTTTTAACCTTGGACCAAAATCTGGTACAAGAGGTGAATATAGCTGGACCCCTTGGTAATAGTGACTATAATATAATTAAATGTAAACATCCCTTTGGCGGGGAAAACACTACTGCAGCATTTAATTTCAGAAAGGGACCACACATAAATGTGGAAGTTAGTTAAACAGAAATTAAAAGGTACAGCGCCAAAAGTGAAATCCCTGCAAGCTTCATGGAAACTTTTAACACCATAATAGAGGCTCAACTTAAATGTATACCCCAAATTAAAAAAAAAAACATAGAAAACCAAAAAAAAGTGCCACCGTGGCTAAACAAAAAAGTAAAAGAAGCAGTGAGAGACAAAAAGGCATCCTTTAAAAAGTGGAAGTTAAATCCTAGTGAGGAAAATAGAAAGGAGCATAAATTCTGGTAAATGAAGTGTAAAAATATAATTAGGAAAACCCAAAAAGAATTTGAAGAACAGCTAGCCATAGACTCAAAAAATAATAGCAAAAAAATATTTAAGTACATCAGCAACATAAAGCCTGCTAAACAACCAGTGGGGCCACTGGATGATCGAGATGCTAAAGGAGCACTCAAGGACGATAAGTCCATCATGGAGAAACTTAATGAATTCTTTGCATCGGTCTTCACGGCTGAGGGTGTGAGGGAGATTCCCAAACCTGAGCCATTCTTTTTAGGCAACAAATCTGAGGAACTGTCCCAGATTGAGGTGTCATTAGATTTTGGAACAAATTGATAAACTAAACAATAATAAGTCACCAGAACCAGATGGGTGTTCACCCAAGAGTTCTGAAGGAACTCAAATGTGAAATTGCAGAACTACTAACTAATTTGTAACCTATCATTTAAATCAGTTTCTGTACCAAATGACTGGAGGATAGTTAATTTGATGCCGATTTTTAAAAAGGGGTCTTGAGGTAATCCAGGCAATTACAGGCCGGTAAATCAGACTTCAGTACTAGGGGAAACTGGTTGAAACTATAGTAAAGAACAAAATTGTCAGACACATAGATGAACATAATTTGTTGGGGAATAGTCGACATGGTTTTTGTAAAGGGAAATCATGCCTCACCAATCTACTAGAATTCTTTAAGAGGGTCAACAAACATGTGGAAAAGGGTGACCCAGTGGTCTTTCAGAAAGGCTTTGAAAAGGTACTTCACCAATGGCTCTTAAGAAAAGTAAGCTGTCATGGGATAAGAGGGCAGGTCCTCTCATGGATCAGTAACTGGTTAAATGACAGGAAACAACGGGTAGGAATATATGGTCAGTTTTCAGAATGGAGAGAGGTAAATAGTGGTGTCCCTCAGGGGTCTGTACTGGGACCAGTCCTAGTCAACATAGAATCATAGAACTGGAAGGGACCTCGAGAAGTCATCTAGTCCAGTCCCCTGCACTTGTGACAGGACATATTCATAAATGATATGGAAAAAGAGTTAAACAGTGAGGTGGCAAAATTGGCAGATGATACAAAGCTACTCAAGATTGTTAAGTCCCAGGCACACTGCAAAGAACTACAAAAGGATCTCTCAAAACTGGGTAACTGGGCAACAAAATGGCAGATGAAATTCAATGTTGATAAATGCAAAGTAATGCAGTTGGAAAACATAATCCCAACTATACATGTAAAATAATGGGGTCTATAATAGCTGTTACAACTGAAGGAAGAGATCTTGGAGTCATTGTGGATAGGAATTATTAGCCAGGATGGGTAGGGATGGTACCCCTAGCCTCTGTTTGGAGGTGGGAATCGAACCCAATATTTTCAGTTTTTATTACTTTAAACTCTCTTTTTAAACTCAGATCTTTTCCACTTGAAGTTAACACATCAGGCATGGAAAAAGAAATAAAGAACAATGTAATATTCTTATTATTTATTTTTTATACAGTACCACATAGATGAATGGCATTTTGCGGATAAGTGAAATTACAGATTCCTTCCTCAGGAAGATTAGTCTTGCAAATCCAGCTTGCCTTACTCATGCTATTAGTTGTAATGACCTTAGTGGATCTAAAGCCCTCAAGATTTGCCTCTTAATGTTTTACAATCAGAAATGAGAGACAGCAACCTTCACTTACAACCAGCCCACCCTATCTACCTGAGTCTGACACACGTTTTTACGAAATCACTTATGCAGAGCAAAACTGACTAGATTATCACAATGCTCACTTCTGATCTTAAAATCTATGAAAAGATAAATGTTTCCATTGGTTAGAACTATAATAAAATATTGTATCAACGTAGTATTATACACCTCCTTTCACTGGCTTTAGTTTAACCATCCAGGCATCAGAGTCCTCTGGAAGCTAACTGTCCTTTTTTTGAAATTGTGTGGATGTCTATGGTTTTTAAATCACATTTCTTGAAAATCAAACACTGTTTATTATTAGCCCCCAAAATTTCAATTTCATGTTTGATAAAGGCTGTATTGTAATAGACCAATTGACCCTATTTCTAGTTTTAATTGGGGATCAAGAAAAGCTAGGCTTTTGTATCCCCTTATGGTTAGTTATTTTTCCCACACCTATGTCCTCATAACAGGAACATTGAAAGTCTTTCCTTATATTAAGGCAGGACTTTTCAGCCATGCTGCTTTAAATTCTGTCTGATCCTGAATGAAATAGTCCCAGCTCAAACTTTTGTAACACTCTTCGTTATCAACTGTGAATTGTGTGTTCTAAATTGAAACACTCTGTTATCTGTGGCAGATGATTTGGAAAAAAAAAAAAACTTACGGAAAGTCCCTAGCAACTTCTTCCCTTTCTACACTTTACTCTAAGTACCATAAATGGTACTTTCCATTTTCAAAAATAAACTGGTGATTTATTATAATCACATTAGGAAGCCAGGCTACCAGAGATTTTATTATTTGATAACCTAACCTTGCATCCTACCTATCAGCATGAGTCACCATTTTCTTTTGCTCCTCTCCTACTCTTTCGTAACTCAACTGCAGGTTTCTGGATATTATTATTGTATAAATAGTCATCTTCTGTGGGCTGCTATTTTTCCTTTTTCTTGAAGAAAACTCTTTTGAGTTTCTAGTTCTAAATCCAAGAATTAATGAAGGGCCAAATTCAGAATTCACAAGTACACATAAAGTAATCACAATTTGTCCTAAGTAGTCCTCTTCTCTAGGTCAGCCTTTTCCCCTCTTTTAGGCCCTGATTCTGGAAAGCATCCCTATTCAGGAAAGTATGTAAGCATGCATTTAAGTGCTTTTCTGCACAGGGCTGGATTTTAGCACATGCTTAAGTGCTTTTGTGAATCAGGATCTTTATATGATCAACTTTACTCAGTTGTTTGAGTTTTTTTTCTCTTGCCCTTCTATTTGTTTTGCTCTGACGTGTTCCTTTCTTAGCAGTTATTTGTTTGAAGACATAATCAAATATTAATAAATTATTCTCCCTCCCCGCCCCCAGCTCTGGATTACGTTTGTTTCTTTTGTTCTTGCTGTTTCTGCATATCTCACATGGCCATGTAGTTTTTGCTACTTTTTTTCTAGATCATTGCCTGATATAAAATTTCAGTGTGATATTTGCAGTGTCTAGTGTGTTTGCAAATTCAATAAAATCCTAAAACTAAAACATGATCCAGAATTCATTATGTTCTGGTTTTATCATTATCTTTTCTTCTTCCTTTAAAAAAAATACGAACAGGGTACTTGTACATAGTATTAGAATGTTCTCTGGCATAGTGCTAACAAAATGAATATTGACAGAGCAAGAAAATTTTCCACACAGGCTTTTCCTTTCTCTTCTTTTTCCTCCCTCCTTCTTTCAAGTGGCTCTTCTACAATGGCTTAGAAATCTCACAGAAATTAATGCTCATTACATGAAATCAAAAGAGACAGGCCAATATACAAAAGTCCTCCCTGGGTAGTGTAAATCGAACAAGCTCATCTCAGTAATAGGAGGTAAGGAGAGAGTGAGGCAAAGATGTGATTGTTTATATTCTTGTTCCCCCAAAAGAGGCAGACACAAGTTGTCATGATATTGACACATTTTATTTTCAGAAGGACAATATTCATGCATGGACACCAGATTTGGAATCCAGTGGGTAACTTCCAAAAGTGGCTTTAGAACCCACACTGACCCTACCAATCAAATTAAGAGCAGCATTCCTGTGAATCCGCTCTCGCTCGCACACAGTACTTTTCATTACTGACTCTTTGCGGTCTCATCAAAAGCAGAAGGAACAAAAAAAAAAGTTTAAACTCTAGACGTCGTGAAAATATAATTGTGGTTGATCTAATGTGTGTTCTAAAGCTTGTCTTAGGGTTAGAGAAGAGGACTGACAGTAAGGCCTGCTGGGTTATATTCTCAGCTTTGCCACAGACTCATTGTGTGATCGTGGGGAACTCACTTAAATTCACAGCCTAAAGATTTGTTATAGAAACACATATCTACCTCATCAGGCTGCTGCGAGGCTTCATTAGCTAATGTCTGTAAAGTTATTTTGATACTAGCATAATGCTAGTCCTTCCCCCAGTTGCTGTTGCCTGCATTCCCCTGGCAGCTACTAGCTTTCATGGCCTAACATCAGATCTGCTGGCCACAGCAGCCACTCCTCCGCAGTTTCTCTGGGACTCTCGTACGCCCATACTAGGGCTTTGGCTGGTTAATTTATGCAAAAAGAGCAAAGAAAACACATTTTCATTAGTCTCTGAGAGTTCACATAGATCTACCTTAAATTAATTAAAAGACCTGAAAGTAGCATTGGTCACCAATAAGGGGCTGGATGCTGTGTGAGATCATTCTGAAATAATGTATTGACCAAAAGAAAACCAGATTAAATATTAATATTTTACTATTCATGAAAATTGAACTGGGGGAAAAAATGGACAGGCTGCTAGCTCAAAAATGCTTTCTCGTTAAGGCGAGATCAAAGGGGACTATTTTTATGCTACCAATCCCTTGGTTAATATAAAAATATGTAACCTTTAAGAATTACAGTTCATATCTGTACTTAAGGTGTTTGAGCTAAGAATTCAGGTCTATAGGTTATACTGTGGTCTCTCTGCATCTCCATAAAGTCTGAAAAACAATTGAAGAGTCTGCAAGAGTTTGTTGTATTTTGGCTTGCTGTTATACATATGTTGGATATTTTGAACGAACTCACTGAAATGTTTAGGCCAATACTTTAACAATATGGTTTTAAAGCTGAATGGTGTTTCCTGCCTACAGATGATACAATTTGATGGATGTACGGAGTATTTCGGACAGCATCCATCTTTATTGCATGTATATCAGCTATCCCACAGAAGGTTCAACTACTGCCAAACCCAAAGTTACCCTCTGGCCCTTGGGAAGATCCAGAATATGTTTTTTTTTTTGTATATGTATCATATTTAGATTTGCGGCTGAGACTCAGTTTCTTGATAGTGTTCCTGAGAACACTATGGAAATTTGTACAAAAAGCTTGGTAGTTCTGATAAGCATACAGAATTTCAGATGCTTATCCAAATCCCTGAAACAAATCTCTTCCAGTCATTCCTTTTGATTCCTCATAGCTACCTACTCTAGCTTGACTCCTTCCTGGTGCTGCCCTAGAACACCCACATCCTCACCCTATCAGTTATCTAGCATCCTCTTTTTTTACTGGCAAGCTTCTCTGCCTTTAACAAATATTGTGAAGTTCATTTGTCTCTACTGGACCCCAGGTGTCCACACTCAGGTCTGGCATGCAGTAGCATAGTGTGAGGTGGTAAGTCAGGCTCCACAGTGTGCCAGCTTTCATCAGAATTTAAGATGGTGTCCTTGGGGCCAGTAGAAATGTAGCCAAGCTAAACAATATACCTGTAAAGATGGGAGAGTCATCTGAAGCCTGGTGGAGTGGCAGAAAGTTAGGGCAGAAGAGAGAGAGATTGAACAGGGCAGGTAAGTGCAAGAAAGTGAACTAGGTGACTGTTAGGAGAACATGAAGGTGGGGGGAGGCTAAGAAGGGGTTATATAGGGAAACTTTGGGTTGGGGGAATCCATCTGCAGGAAATAATTTGAATGAAAGCCAGAGGCAGGTGTTAGCAGAATAGAGGGTCATGGAAACTCAGGAAGCTAGTGGAAGCTCTTGGGAGGCCTCAGAGAAGGAACCAGAATGGCCTGGGTCTGATTTTAAAAAGATATATTCACTTTATTTATTGGCAGTCAAGGAATCCAATTCATAAAACATTCTTTCAATTAAGGGAGCTTCTCTGCTCTTCACATCCTCTAGCATCCCTACAATCAGACAGCTCATTTGAGACCTGCTGCTTGAAATTCTGTTGTCTGTTTATAGCCCAAATCCAGCTGCATATACAGTGACTGACATTAAGAAATCAACATATACTATCTGTTACCAGAGTTTTCCCTATACTGTACTTAAAATAGGAAGTAAGTACACTGACTGTGCTAGGAACATAGGAATTGCTGCACCGGATCAGATGTGAGGTCCATCTAGTCCAGTATGGTCTACCGGTCCCTGACACTGGCCAGTACCATAAAAAGAAGAACAGGAGTACTTGTGGCACCTTAGAGACTAATAAATTTGTTAGTCTCTAAGGTGCCACAAGTACTCCTGTAATGCTCTAATAAATTTGTTAGTCTCTAAGGTGCCACAAGTACTCCTGTTCTTCTTTTTGCGGATACAGACTAACACGGCTGTTACTCTGAAACTGGCCAGTACCATGTGTTTCAGAGAAAGGAAGAACACAGCCCTAGACAGATATGGGGTAATTTCCCCCCCCACACACACACATTAAGTCTGACACAGTCTCTTATAGTTAGAGATTGGTATAAATCCTCAATCATGAGGTTTAACATCACTTCCACAATTTTTTATCATTGATTATGATAACTCTTGATATTCTTGTTACCCATATAACTGTCCAGTCCCTTTTTGAATCATGCTAAGTTTGTGGCCTCAACAACTTCCTGTGGTAATGAGTTCCACAATTCAATCACATAGTGTGTGAAAAAGTATTTCCTGTTGTCAATTTTGAATTTCCCATCTTCTAATTTTATTGAATGTCCCTTTGTTCTGTGATGAGTCAGGGAGAACAGAAGTTTCTGATTTACCTTCTTTACATCATTCATTATTTTATGCATTTGACCTCTTGTTAGTCCCCTTTCTGAAGTACACAATTCCAATCTTTTCAGTCTCTTTTTGTATGATTTTCCAGGCCATTTTTCCTGCCCTTCTTTGAACCCTCTCTAGTACTGCAGTATCCTTTTTCAGATGACCAGTACTGCACACAGTATCCATGCCACACCATGGTTTTATATTTCCATACTATTCATCATCCCTTTCCTTATGCAATTTAACATCTTCTTTGAATTTTTGATTGCAGCTGCACATTGAACAGAGGTCTTCACTGAGCTGTCTCCAGGTCTCTTTCTTGAGTTGATACAGTTAATTTAGAACTATGTTAGGTGTACAAATAGCTTAATTTTTTTTTCTTCCAATGTGCATTACTTTGCATTTATCACAATACATTTCATTTGCCCACATTTTCCCCATTCATCTAGCTTGTTTACATCTCTCTGAAGTTCCTGGTAGGACTCTCTGGTCTTGACTAGCCTGAATAACTATCTAATCTGCAAATTTTGCTGTCTCATTGTTCATTTTGCTCTCCAGACCAATAATAAATATATTAAACACAGGACCCATTATAGCATCTTGAGGCACCCCTCTGTTAATCTTTAGAAATGATGAAAATTGACCTTTTAATTCTACTTTTTGCTTTCTGTCTCTTAGACAGTTTCTGACCCATAATAATTCTTGGACTCTCACCCTGTAACTATTTAATTTCTTTAGAAGCCTTTTGAAAAACTAAATAAATTATGTCAACTGGCTCTCCTTTACCCACTACTTTATTGACATGTTGAAAGAATTGTAAGAGATTAGTGACACACAAGTTTCCTTTGCAGAATCTGTGCTGGTTAGTCTCTAGCACATCATGATCTTCCAGGTGTATGTTTATTCTGGTTTTAATTATCATTTCAATCAATTTGCCAGACACAAGGCCCATTGGAGAATTCTTCTAGTTAGAATTCTTCTGTAGGGCCTAGCTACTGCCTCTTGGAGAGGTGAATTACATACATCGATGGAAAAACCCTTCCGTCAATGTAGGAAGCATCTACGCTACAGCAGCGCAACTATAGAGTAGACATACCCTTAGTGGCTCAGCTACTGACACTTCTTGAATTCGCTCCTATGTGTTACTTCAGACTATGTTGAGAATAGTCCCTCCTCTTGTATGCTCTAGAATTAGTTGCTTCAAGAAGCAATACTTAAATTATCAAGAAATTGTTTCCCTAATCTCTGTCCCTTTGTGCCATTTGACCAGTTTATATACAAGTAGCTGAAGTCCACCATTATCACCATTTTGTTAGATTTTTTTGCCTCTTTGCTTGTTCTCTGTCTCTCTCGACTCTCTTTGTTTCCTTTTCTTGACCTTGAGACAGGTAGTACAGCCCTACTAATATATTTACATTCTTACAGTTTGGGATTTGTATTCATATAGATTCAGCTGTGTGGTCCTCTTCAATCAGAATTTTTATCTCACTAAAGTCTATGGAATCTTACTACTCCCTGACCTCTTTGGCCCACTCTGTCTTTCCTCTTTGTAACCGAGTATTACAGTATCCCATTGTTTTATGTCATTACACCAAGTTTCTGTAATGTTTATTATTTCAAGGTTTTTGGGTATTATGTAAGGGGAAAACAGATCCCCTAATTTAAGAACAAATATTTTGGAAAGTGTTAATATCCACCGAGCTGTTGTTGGCTGAGACCTACTACATTGTACAATGGATATTTCAAGTGAATGAGACTACTGAACCACTTGAATTAAATCAGCCATTCAGATAGGTGGATGTTTTGATAGTCACTCTCTCTAATTTGAACACTTTATGAAACTCATCAAGATGTTTATGGAGGTTTTTTTTTTTCATAGGCAGACATTTTTGGGGGCATCCGTATATAGCTTGGGCAATAGTCAGCCTTGGACATCCATTTGAGAGATTGTGTTGATAAAGTTTGCAGTGAATATTTGTGATAAAACAAGTCATTTTATTATCCACAGGCAGTTTGGTTTTTTACTACTTTCTCATCTTTAGCAGAAATCAATTTGGCTCTATTTCACATCAATAGAACATCTAGTTGAACCCCTGAGGTGGGTATATAAAGGGTATCTGATTTTTTCATTAATGCAAAGCTATTAAAGTCATAAATAGGGTTTAACAGCATTCAAAATCCTTTGCAGAAGAAATTCTCTGTGAGCTGGTAAAGCAGTACACACAATAAAAGGGCATTTTCCCATTAAATTTGGCATTTAAAGATGAGAGGTTATCAGAGGACTGTAGCATTGAAAAAATTATGGTCAAAAGATATGACAATCCCACAATAGTTATCAGATCTAATGAAGTAATCCCTAATGAAGGGAGCTGGTCCAGGCTCATAATACTAATTTCAATTCTACTGGTAGATGTAAGGTATGTATTTCTATTCTTTGTCGATAGATGTCTGATAATTCACAACAGATTAGAATTATTTAAATTGCCATGGGGAAAGCCTAGGATGTTCCAGCTGCAGAAATCAAACATATTTGAAAAGAAATTTGGTAAATTAAAAGCACTCCAAACCCAGACATGTTGGGATTTTCCCACAATCATTACTCAGGCAAAACTTTCATTGACTTCACAGGGTGAATTGTTATAAGCAAAGAATGCAGAGCCAGAGCGTTTAAAATTATTCTGTGATTTGAAATATTTTTAGATTATACAACTTCCTATCCTTCCACCATGATAAAGATGTCTAAGCACCATGCATATGTAATAAAGATACATAGGGGCAGATCAAGTGAGCTATGCTGATTAACATCAGCTGAAGATCTGGTCCACAGTGGATAGAGAGAATGTCGAAAATAGATGATTACTGTTGGATTTAAATGCCATTCATTAATCTTAGTACTGATTTTAATTCTTGAATTGAAGCCATTATTTATTATTATAGTCTCTAAATTCCTGATTTTACAAAATTAATTAATTTGGAATAACTTTTATTTCTGGGCTTTGAGGTCATTGGATTCAGGCATAAGTTTTAACTTAATTGTACATAACCATATTATAAACCAGGAACAAAAATATCCATGAAAAAATCTAAGTAGTAATCTGAGCGTTACACATTCTGGTGAAATTTAAAGCACCCCAAATCTATACTTTCAAACAATATAGCACTGCTTTAGCTCCAGAATTCAGAATCTTATGACATTTGAGACTAAAGTTCTTTTTAGAAATGGATGAGACAAGGAAAAAGGACAGAAATTCCACATGAAAACTTTTATTTTAATTTAGACCCAATACCCATTGCAGTTAATAGAAAGCTTCCTATTTGGATCAGACTCCTAAAGCTTTTAAAAAGTCTTAAAGGTTTAGAAAATCCCCTCCAACCCCATCCCAATGTTTCTTGGTTTTCTGAGCATTAGATCCTTTTGTTATTCATCTAGTTTTTTTTCCGGCAAAATAGAATATAGATTTTCATGGCATGACATCACAAAACACTTTGGATTTGAAGATGTCTATGAAGTAGACCATGCAATGTCCTAGACTTCAATAAAATAGTTATTAACTTTAGTGAACATTTGATGTACAGACTTAAAGTCTATTACACTATCATGATGGATGTGGGGTTGATTAATTCCATTTATACAAATTGACAAGTCATGAGAAGAATTGGTGTTTCTTAATCCTAAATACCTAAGAGTTACTTGCGCCAGCTGGCTGATATATTAGAAACTGACCACATCTTCTTAATTGTTTTCATTCTGAGTTATGGGTGGGAGAGGGGGGTGAGAGTGCGGGGAATGGAGGCTGGCTAGAGGAAGCTGGCTCAGAATTTGCATTTTCACAGTTCTTACTTTTGAGTACACAACTTTCTCCTGTAGAGGTTTTCAAAGCATGATCTGTAGACCATTTGTGCTCCATGGAATATTGCTGATGGTCCACAGAGAATTGGCTTGCCACATGTTCTACTCCTTTTTTTTTTTCTAGCTCCTTTATCACAATCAAAGAAATTAAAATCTTATATCCTTTCCTAATATTAATTTTCCATGTATGCAATTAGTTCTCATTGCCATAGGGATGTTATATAATCACAAATGAGAGAGAGAGAGAGAGGAGGTGTCTCCTCAATTGTGAATGGAAGGGGAAGTGGTCTGGACAACTGTGAATGGTGGGGAAATTACCTAGAATATATGTTTCTGTTAAGATGTGATGTACACCAGGAAAAATGTTGACAATGCTTGTTTTACTGTAGGTGAGAAAATAACACAGCAAACAAGAAAGCTCCAGTCACAGGCACCAAAGGCACAATCCTGGAAGTTTTGCCATTAACTTTGGTAGTAGCAGAAATAGGTCTAAGTTTTGTAGACCAACACATTTATGCTCCATAACTTAACTAGCATTGTTCAATTTATTCTTTTGATGTTCTGTTATAAAAATACACCTACCTGCTACATTCTGCCCTTAACACTGTCAGCTCTTCGGGGCAGGGACTGCCTTTTATCTTAGTACAGCTCCCAGCAGAGTGGGGTCCTGATTCACTTCAGGTTCTCCAGAAATTGCTGTAATAATTGTGATAAAATGAAGCAAAATTAATGAGGTGAGAAATGAGGGGGACTGGGTTTTATAAACAGAAAGTTACTTGTCCTACATTGTTGCCCTACATGTAACCCTACAAAGGAGGGAGCTATTCTACCCTGTTGCCATCTACGTAGCACCCAGGCATGTTATTGAATTAAGGGTAGATTTTCAAATGCACAACGGGTAGTCACTAGTCAGGCACTCAACTCCCGCTGGGAGTCAATTAACTCCCAATTGTACCTTTGCAAAATCTCTCCCACAGAAGTAATTTACATATGTGTAAATTATCCATTATTCTAATTCTGTAGCATTTTTCGTGCACTGGAATTTGGCTGATGATATTTCCTTGTTTCCTCATTAAATTTAGTAGGTGATTTACAGGACTAAGTATAAACTTAGTAAGGATTCTTTGGAACTTGGCAGACTATTTAGCAATGCCAACCATGATTGATGAGCTTGACTGTTTCTGAAAGAATGCTTGAAACTAGACTCAGTTGAACTTTGCACTTATGTCATGCGCAAACAACCTATTTTTCACTGCTTAGAGAGCAAAGGATACCACAATATTCAATCTGTCCCTTTTTGATATAGTTGCTTGCAGGGGAGGGATAGTTCAGTGGTTTGAGCATTGGCCTGCTAAACCCAGCGTTGTGAGTTCAATCCTTGAGGGGACCATTTAGGGATCTAGGACAAAAATCTGTCTGGGAATGGGTCCTGCTTTGAGCAGGGGGTTGGACTAGATGACCTCCTGTGGTCCCTTCCATCCCTGATATTCTATGATACCAATAAGACATTTGTGGGCAATGAGTAGACTCTCACCTCGTTAGGGAATAAGCTTGCAAACCCTACTCTCTTGGAGGTAAAGGATTCCAGACCTAGGACCTAATGATACAATAAATAAATAGATTATCTGGAAATCAGCTACCTACCTAACTCTGGCCTTTCACCACCACTATAATAGCATTAAAGAAAACAAAGTCCACCGACAGAAGATAAAGCAACATCTTTGAAAAGAGAGGGAGCTTCTTATTTACACTCTGAACACTGTCTGTCTGTCTTTCTGTAAAAGAACCTTTAGTCTTGTGGACTCTTATGTTAATCCATTTTGAGTTCAAAACAAACAGGAAGCATATTCCGCAGAGGGAGGAACAGTATCACAGCTGTACCTATGCATATCCAACATAGAGCAGCTGTTCAGCAAAGGAGCCACTTGTGTTCCTACTGCCACAGAAATGTCTCTTCTCTCTCAGCCTCCATGTGTTGTATGTAGATATTGTTTCAAAATTAGTGCAGACCCAGCACAATGCAATGTTGAATGAACACGCATTTTGGGTGCAACCGATAATACATGTCACCTTGTTGGAATTAGAAATGTACTTATCTGAAATACTGATTGTGGTCCCTCTGCATGAGAATGGGCAAAGTTGTCCACTTTCCTTCTGTTTGCTACTCTGCCACATTGTTGCTATTTGGTGAAATGGCTAATTGTGCAGTAGGAGAACTGATTGTAGTGCAACTCCTTCCAATCCTCTTCAGAAACTCTCCTTTTACAGAAAATTATCTACCCCACATCTGGCTGTTGATATTTAATGAACTGTTTCCTCTTCCCGTCTGCCACCACAGCATTTTCTACTCTAAAGCTAGTTTCTCCATTCTGATCCCTGGTATTCTGAGGCAGAATATCACTGCAACATGAATCCTAATTAAAGCTGGGAAGTCATGCTTTCTTTATTTATATCTTAATTCTTCTTACGGCAACACATGGCTAGAATTAAATGGTGCTGTCAAATAGTGAAGCTAGTGTTTGATGGCTTTTAATATTGTTGCCCATATCAAAGGAATAAATACACACAATCAATATTACCTAATCTTAACTCTGTAGTAATTATTTCAATAAAGTGGTATTCATTCTGTCAAGTATCAATAAGGCCTCTTGATAGCAACTAAGAAGTCTATTTGCTGGTAATAAACCACCTTCAGTGGGGGCTTTGGAAGGAATATTAGCAGCAGCAGCAGCAACAACTCCGTGAGTAGTTTATAAAACTTTTCAATGTGTAATGATAATAAAATCACAGATTAAAGAAAACAAGAAGAAGAAGCAGCAATTCAGACCAAGAGACTATATATAATAAAGATTAGCAAGCCTGCCAACAGAAAATACCTGTGGGCACCCTCCAAATCACCCATCCCATCTTCTCAGTACTTCAAACAAGATGGTTTGATGTAATTCCCAAAACGACAGCTCTTCCAGGGATGACAAGGCAATCTAATATTCCCCATTTCTTAACACTCCTGACGTTCAAGGAATGATGACAACTCAAACAGAATGCCTAAGGCTGGTTGACAAGGAGGATTCAAGTAAAGCAGTTACCAAGCTTTCTTCCCCATCCCAACGCTGCATTGTAAATCTTTAGTTTCAGAGTTGGCTTCTGATCTCACTTACACCAGGTCAACACCAGTATAATTCCACTGACGTTGACAGAGTTATTCCAGATTTACACTGGTGAAGAGGGAGCAGAATCAGGCTCTCATTATTCACGGCTGATTTGTTCATTGTGCAGAACTGCTGAGAATAGGTATGCTATGCTTCCTCACACTCAGACTAATATACAATAATAATACCGGTGACATCATAAGCTTTATCAACACGTCTCTCTTTTATATAGGAATCATCAGTTTAAAATGCTTGAATTTCCTCCTGATTTCAAAAAACATTTATGAAGACCAATTAAAAGGGTCAGCAGTGTGATGCTATCAGAATATCTATCATCTTGTCACAGACCTCTCCTCAGAGTGCCAGCAGTGTTCTTCCTTGTATCAAAGGAGCTGTGATTAATATTTTCTTATGTTTGCAATCTTGTTTCACAAAAGTCAGTTGATTAATTTGGTTACACTCAGAACTGGTTTTGATAGGTGAGATCAGCTACAGGAATACACAATTCCAAATTACATATAAGTGGCAAGGAAACTTTCGTCTCATCCTGGATTGTTAGTGTTAAGTGTATGTTGTTCCTCATCTACCCACCTACCACCACCCCCACAAAAAGAGAGCTGGATTTTTCTACATTACCTCTATGTCTGCTAGGATCACTGCCGCTACTATCCATCTCTCTTTCTCTCTGCCTATGAGAGGAGTGTCAAACTTATTTTTGGCAGATGGCCAAATTACATTTTTCATTGTGATACATGGCCAAAGTATAAATTTAAGACTGCATACTTGCCTCGATCCACCAAAGAATGCCCTGTGATGCCAATGAGGGGTTTGCACAAATATCAAGGACAGAATGTGACTTTAAGATAGTAACTACACTTTTAGTTTATTTATGATTTATTAAGCACCTCATTGTCACATTCAGCTGGAAAACATATTCCTCTATAAGGTCACCACTATTTCCCTTCCTTCCTTTCTGTGTTTCTCTTCAATTTCTCTGACTTCACGTCTTGTTTTTTCTTCCCTACGTATTGTCTTCCCTGCTGTAATTTCCAATTGCTCCCATCTCTGAGTTTTACTCCTTTTCTACCCGCTAAACTGACAAGCAATGAAATAGTTAATGCTTCCATTTAAAGAGGTGATGGTTGGCTTCAGAATCAACACTCCAGCTTGATTGATGGAGCTGAGGGGTGCACCCGGGTTGGTTCATGTCTCTCAGAGCCATTGTTTCAGGTTCTCTTCAGGCTCAAGAAGACAACATTGAATTAGTGAACACTTTCTTCTCACTTGGAAGTTAGGTTCACAGCCAGAAAATCCAGAAACTTTATTTATTTATTTATTCATTTGAAATGACTGCTTAGATTCTGAAGAATCTGCATCTCTCTGGGACACCTAAATGCATCAAATGGACTGGATGCAGCATTCAGGCTGGGCATATAACATCACTGATCCATGATATTTTGACAGTATCTATTAAGTAGGTATTGAAATTACTGTAAATTCTGTAGTGTAAATGCAGTACTCTATTTTTAGACCTTTCACTGTCTTTCACATAACAGAGCCAAGGTTATGGATTGAAGTCCATATTGAGTGGCTCTGTCTCCAGGTCAACTCAGCACGGCTACCTTAAAATCCTGAAAAATTTTCAGAATCTGAATCACAATTGCCCCACAGTCACATTACACTGACTACCCTGGCACAAAGTGATCATAAAGATACCGAGAATACCCACGGAATTGTCCTGGCATCCGGGGAGTCCTCGCGTAAGCATGGAGTCACCATAGCTGGCCACTCTCTGCACAGAAGCCTTCAATTCAGGAGACAAAGGGAGACTTGGTGTGGCATTCCTATGCCAAGGCTATTTCCAGTTGTTGGAGCAGCTTGTAGTGGGTGCTCAGTTTTCTGGGCGTGGGGGGGGGGGGGGAACAGAGGAAAATAATTTTTTTGAGGTAAGTAAACACTTACTGTAAAAATTTTAATTTTGTCCAAAAAAAGAAAAAAAAGAAAAAAGCTTTTGTGGAAATGTTGAGCAGTCTCCTGTACCATTCTTTTCTCTCCAAAAGCCTATAGTAAGGCCCTGTTCCTGCAAACATGAGAAACTCAGGTCAATGGGATTATATATACAAATTAAATTGTGCATGTAGCACTTGTAAAATTGGGGCCTAGTTAAATTTAAATGTAATATTTTTTATTTGATTTAGCTTCTGAGAGATTTTTGGCAGAGAAATAGGATTAGTTTGTTTTTATATCTGCCGGTTTTAATTCTTGACAGTTAGACAGTGCTGTTGTTTTAAACAATACCTATTATAGAGTGGGGGTGTGACTCTGAGTCACTATTCAGCCCTGTTCCCCATTTGCTCCAGGGGACAAGTAAACTGCACTAGCAATGTACCAAGTACAGAGTCAAGACTGTGCCCACTCCCTTTTCCAGCATGCCCACTCCCTGCCCACTTTTGTGGGACAAGGTAGAGCAGCTCTGTGGAGGCTACTCTCCTTTTCTCACTGTGACCTGCCCTGCAGGTAGCCTGCACAGTACAGGGTACCTTATGCTCATGCTTGCCTATGTTGTTGCATATAATCCTGCCCCAAATCATAACTTTAATACTTTGTACTTATATAGCACCTTTCATCTAAGGATTTCAATGGATTGTTTTACAGATAGCTGGGGAATCTGCGGCACAGACAAAGTTAGTTTTGGCATGTGAGGATGATATTTTTGTGAAAATTGGTCCTTTGATTTCTGTCTGTATTTTACTAACTCCTTGTAAATGTGCCTGCAGTGTGCAGTAGATGCATTTTTTAAAAAGAAATTGAAATATATGAATAAACAAATAAAAATAAGGGCCAGATTGTGATGCCATTACTCATATTGAATATTATTTTACCCACAAATAATCCCATTAAACTCAATGATGTAAGGTATTATTCAGTGTGAATAAGGTTATCACAGTTTTACCAGAAGAGCCTTGATCACACAAAGCCCAAGAACTACACTGCACCCACTCCCACTATAATTTCTTGGGCCTAATCCACTGGGGGATAAGTACTTTCTACTCTGATTAATTTCAACAGAGGTTCAGGGGGCTCAGCAGTTTTGGGGATCAGGCCCTTATTTTGATATAAAGTGCCAGGGTGCCCTGATGATAGGCACATCTACCAATTTTCTAAACACAAACAGTAAAACTGTTAAATTTTAGTGTCTATTTATTTCAGATTGGTCACCTATTTGCATTAAATTATTTTCACGCTCTCCGTCAGCCTCTCCTTTGGAGTTTATTACTGGAAATATTTGCTGTAAATTCATTTTTGCTGACCAGCAGATCTGGCAAAATTACTTTACAGCAATACTGAGATTACTTCCAGGCTACAGTGATTTTCAAT